>NC_079497.1:6180670-6855267 GCF_030052815.1 Hevea brasiliensis | reverse complement strand
ATTTATATTGAATATAACATTTTTGAGATAGTATAGTTATAAATTTAATTTGGTTAATTTTTTTTACTCTAGTTAAAATTTAATTAATAAAAACAATACACTTTTTGTTAACAAGTATGCTTTTAATAATATTGAATAACAATTTATATATGATTTAGAGTCTTCTTTAAATAATTGTGAGATATTAATTAGGTTTGGGTTTTATATGGAGATAAAGAAAAAAAATAATTATAAAATATGGTTCACATATTTTTTATAATTAAGAGTTAATCTTGCTTTTTTTTTTTTATCAGGAAAAAGAAATTCATTCAAACAGGAACAAGAGAATAAACGGCACTATTCAAAGCTAACAAGGATGCTAATCGAGATGGGGGATCGAGATGGGGGATTAGAAACCCAACCTGTACATAAAACTTTAAACCTCATTACATTAGCTACCCAATTTGCAACCTTGTTAACTGATCTAGGAATATGAACAATATGGATACAAAGGATAGACTGATAAACATACTCTAAGGTCATGGATGATTGCCTCTAATTCCAAGGGGGTAGAACAAGAGAGGAAGCCAATTGCACAATCTGCAATGAATCAGATTCAATGCTGCGTGATGTGAAACTTAAACCCTACTAATGGCAAAAACAATAGTTGGTCTCACAGCAACACCTTCAGCTACTAGAGGAGAAATACTAACAAAAAAAACTTAGCCATCCCATCCACAAGCCTGCCTTCCGAGTTGCGCACCAGAATGCCTAAGCCAGCTGCGAGGATTGATAGTCAAAAGATGCATCAACATTTAATTTTACCATCCCTTGAATAAGAGGACACCATCTCAGTGGACTGGATTCTTGGATTGCTTGAGGAGCAATATCAGAAAGCAATTGCAGGAAGGTCAAAGTCAGCGTTTCTTGAAAAGCACACTGAGCCCTTTTGATTGTCAACTCATGGATAGGATTAATAGCTTCAAAAGTAGCCAAATTCCTTGCCTTCCATATATACCGGCTCAATAAAGCAGTGATGCATACATTTTGCATAATCATTTAGGTTTAATTTCATAACCATTTTTATTTGATTATTAGTCATTTTTAGCTAATTTTATTAGTTAATTAGTTAGTTTTTCATAATTGTCGATTTTGGATTAATTTGTAATTTTTACTTTGTTTTGTAGGAAAAATGGTGTTTTTGAAGGACTAAAGAGAATTTTGCCATTGAGGAGTATCTTCTACAGCAAAAAGATGTCAAAAACAAGTTTTCAAGCTGAAATATGCATTGACCAAACTGTGCATAACTTGCCGCATAAGCTATGCAGATCTGCATAAGGAGAAAGATCACTGTTCAGAACCAAATTAAATGTGCATTAGGAGAGTGCATAGCTTATGCACATTCTCGCCTCCCTTATGCACATTCACTAAATGGTGCATAAACTATGAACCAAGTCATGCAAACCGCATAAGTGACCTGAACCAGCTGAAAATCAGATAAGGGATCGCATAACTTATGCATCCACTTATGCAAATCCCATGAAGAGTTCATTAATGAGTCGGTGAGATTCCTCAAATACTTCCTCCTAGAACATACCATTTTAGGGCTCCATGTCAGAAAAATGCTATAAATAGTCCCATTTTCTCATTTTAGAAGGGAGGCAAGGAGAAAAGAAGAAGAGGAGAAGAGAGGCAGAATTTGAGGAGTCATTTTCACCTTCCACACCATTTTTAACCAAGATTTGCATTTCTTCCTTCCTTTACATTTTTCTACATTCCTAGTGTTTAATTTCTTACTTCTTAGCTTAGATTAAAGCTTTATTTCCATTTAAACTCATCATATCTTGTAAGCATTATGGATAGTGAGTAGTTTACTTTTGATTCGGAGTAATGGATTTAATATTTTAGTTATTTTTGTGGATTTGAACTGGGTTAGTCCCAATTTAATGAATTTATGAGGTTTAATCCATTTCTTGTGTGATTATTCACATGCTTAATGAATGGCCCCATTAAGTTATGTTATTAATCCTTGTTTGAAGCACAGAAAGGAGAAAACCAAGTGATAGTTAATCAAGAAATTGGACTTAATTAACTTAGATCTAGAAATAGACTAAGGGTTAAGAGGGTTTTAATAGATTGATTAAAGAACCTAATGGGTCTTGGTTAATTTTAAACTCCACGAAAGTAGGATTAAGTTAATTAAGGCACTCTTTGTCTCACTCGAAAGAGTTTTCAAAGGATTTTAGAATTAATCTCCTTTAAACCCATAAATTTCATGGATTGGGCTAGCTAGGGAAAATCCCAAAATAGCTTGAATATGAAATCCCGAACTCCGGAATCGCCTTTTTATCATTGTTAATTTCCAATCGAATTTAATTACTTGCCATTTTTAACCTTGCCATATTTCAACTTGCTTATTTCAATTTGATGCAATTTTAGTCTAATTAATACATTGTTGAATAGAATATTAATTTTGCACATTTAGATTTCATACTCCATTACCCATTAATCCATTATTTTAATTTCATAAATACTTCAATTTAGTCAACTTTTATATCGAAAATTCAATCATTAACACAACTCCTCGTGGGATCGATATTTTTCTATACTACTTGTACGACCCGTGCACTTGCGGTTGGGACGCATCAAGTTTTTGGCGCCATGTCGGGAGTTGTTTGTTTAAGATTGAATTCTTGATCATTTTAGTTGTTTTTAGTTTTATCTTTGTTATCTTTTCATTTTGTGTTTGTTTGTTCTTTTTCAGGTACTTTTAATCTTTTATGAGAAGAGCTAGAAGCACAAGTGATACATCCTTATTATTCAACCCTGAAATTGAGAAATTTTGTAAGGCCAACAAGAAAGAAACCAGAAAAAGAAAAGAAGCCTTGATAGAAACTGAATTAGAAGCATATGGTGATGAAAGAATTAGAATTGGTGTTGGTAATGCTGAAAATGGTCAAAATAATGAAAATGCAGCCCATGGTGAAGAGGTAGTAAATGCTAATCATTTAGGGAAGTATGATGGATCATGCTTTTCCTCGCTTTGATGACTTGAGAGAGAGCATAGCAAGACCAAGAATTGATGTAAATAGTTACAAGATGGATTTTGGAGTCCTTCAAATGATTGAATTCTCAATTTGGGGTCATCCTTCAAAATCCACACACACATCTCAAGAAGTTTGCTATGATTTGTGACATGCAAAAACAACTGGAGTATCTCGATGATGCAAAGAAGGCTAAAATTGTTTCCATTCTCTTTGAAGGATAAAGCATTGGATTGGCTTGATTCTCTACACCATAACTCGATTATAAATTGGGAGCAACTCACTGATGCATTTCTTGCGTAATATTTCCTACTTGGAAAAACTCAAGAATTGAGGAATCAAATGATTGCTTTTAGACCTAGAGAGGATGAGACTCTTTATGAGTAATGGATGAGATGGAAGGAGTTAGAGAGATAATGTCCACATCATGCCATTCCTAAATGGATGATTAACCAGAATTTTTATACAAATGTTACTCCCGCTATCGAGGAATCATTGATGCTCAAACCGAGGGGAATTCATCATTAAGCATGAAGATGAAGCTTATGAGTTATTAGAGAAAATAGCAAAGAATAGTCATCTATGGAGTAGTCCAAGAGGGTCAACTCCAACTCAAAAAGGCAAGTTCTTTGGAATGTATGAGCTTGATCCATTCAACATGATCAATGCCAAATTTGATGCACTCACTAATGTCCTTGCTAAGAAAATGGAGGATTTAAGTATGCTAATCAGTTCATCATCATGCTCTGGAAGTTCTCAACAAGTTACTTATGCAGAAGGAACAATTAGCTGTGGAGTGGATTATCCTTCATATGCTTGGAGGAATCATCCCAATTTTTCATGGGAGAATCAGAAAATCAAGCTTCAACTCGTAACTTTCCATCACAACAACAAGAGCATCAATACCAACAACCTAGGCAACCACCACCTAGTTTTCAAAGAAAAGAATGCAAATCGCACCTTTACCAAGACAAAGAAGAACAAAGTTCCACCACAGAGGCTTTATTACAACAAATTCTTGCTAATCAAATTAAGCGTGATGAAGAGTTGAGAGAGATGAAAGCAAGGCTGGAACAAATGCAAACACACAATAGGATCTTTGGAAAATCGATTGCACAACAAGCATGCTCATCAAGTACCAATTCTATGGGGAAACTTCCTAGTAAAACAGAAAATCCAAGGGAGCAATGTAATGCCATCACACTTAGGAGTGGTAAAATAGTGCATAATGAGAATTGTGAAAAAGTTGAAAAGAGAGTATATGAGGATGATTTTGAGGGAGATGAAAAACAAAAGAGTGAAAAAGGGAGTGCAAGAAAAGGGAAAGAGGAGGTTGGAGAGAAAGAAGAGAAATATATACCTCCAGAGCCTTACCAGCCACGCCTTCCTTTCCACAGAGATTTCAAAAGCCAAGCTTGATAAGCAATTTGGGAAGTTCTTAGAGGTTTTGAAGAAGCTATATATAAATGTGCCTTTTATCGATGCTCTTTCCCAAATGCCTTCTTATGCTAAGTTTTGAAAGAAATTCTCTCAAACAAAAGAAGACTTGAAGATTATGAGATCAGAGCCTTAATCGAGGAATGCAGTGCTATCCTCCAAAGGAAACTTCCTCCAAAGCTCAAGGATCCAGGGAGTTTTTCAATTCCATGCCATATTGGGGAATCATGTTCTATAAAAGCTTTATGTGATTTAGGGGCTAGTGTAAGCCTTATGCCCCTCTCCATCTATGAGAAGCTTAACATGGGAGATCTTAAGCCAACCCACATTTCTCTTCGGGCCATGCAGATCAATTAAATATCCGTATGGGATCTTGGAAAATATACCATCAAGGTTGGAAAATTTTACATCCCCTTGACTTTGTCATTTTGGACATGGAAGAGGATTCTCATATGCCAATCATTTTGGGGAGGCCTTTCCTGGCTACAGCTGGTGCTTTGATTGACGTGAAAGGTGAAAAGCTTACTCTTAGAATCGGAGAGGATCAGTTAGTCTTCAATATTGGCAATGATAAGAAGAAGCAACATGAAGATGTAGACTCTTGTTTGAGAATTGATATAGTTGATGAGTTAGTAAAAGAGCACTTTAGAAAGAGCTATCCGAAGGCTTCTCTTGAAAGTTGTCTTATCCATGAAGGGAGTATCAATGATGAAAATCCAAAAGAGGCTGCATTTGCACAAGATTTGAATAGTAATCCACCTTGTCCTATGGCACCAATCTTTCAAGTTGAGGAAGTGGAGAAAAGTGAAGTAAAGCAACCATCTCTCAAAGAAAAAGATGCACCAAAGGTTGTCAAGAAAGAAATGGTGATTTTTAGACAAAGCAACAAGGATCTTCTCATGTGATGGAAAGAAAATGAAGTATAGATTCATTGAAGCACCTATTGGAAACAGAGGCAACAAATTCCAATTTCAGCCACCATGAAACATGAAAAGAGTCTAGCTAAGGACTATAAATTAGCGCTCTTGGGAGGCATCCCAAGTCCTTTTATTTTGCTTTTGTTGATTTACTTTCATTTTCATTAATTTTGTTTTTATCTTAAATTTCCTCAAATTCAATTTTTGACATTATTAAATCTTGTCCCTTGTAGATGTATATCAATGAAGAAAGGCTGGTGAACTATTGGGAGCTGCAATCTGGTTATTGCAGAGGAAAATGCAATCTGCAGAAAAGGAAAAGTCTCAGCAGATAGATTCTGTCCTTGAGCCGCAACTGGTTTATGCAGAGAGGAAGAAGAAATTCTGCAGCAAAGAGGGTGTTTGCAGCAGATGGCTTGTGTTTTTGGTGAGGTTGGGTGTGAGACTTTTAAGTATGTGTGATTTTAATCTTAATATGTTGGTAAGTGAGTCATTTTTGCAGTTTTGAGCTTCTTTGGGTTGTAGGATTCAAGGTAAAAATGCTGCATTTTCTTGGCAAAACTTGGAGACTTCATTTCATCATTTGTGGTTAGATGCAACTTCATGCAAATTTTATGGAGTTTTATGTGCTAAATGTTGATTTGCAGAATTTGTCTTAAAATGGCATAGTTCTCAAAGGTCTTTTATGTAGGATCCATTTTTACATGCTTGTGTGATGCCTTTTTGATATACTTTGTATATATTGATGTGTTTTTGGTGAAACTTCTCATGGTTTATGCTTCATGGAATTATATTTCTTCATTTTAGGGTATTTTTCACACTTGCAAATCATGTTTCTTTGCAATCTTAATTTTGTTGAATTGTGCATAAGCAACTGCATAGCTTATGCAATCCTGCATAACCACAATTCTTGCCATTTTTCACCTTTATTGCAAGTGCATAAGGAGAGTGCATAGCTTATGCAACTCTGCATAACCTCATTTTGTCAAATTTCATATCTGTCAAACCTTGCATAAGGTGAGTGCATGACTTATGCACATTTGCATAACTTCAAATCCTTCATTTTCTCTCTCTGCCGAAGTTTGCATAAGGAGAGTGCATGACTTATGCACTTCTGCATAACCAAAAATCCAAAACTCCAATTCTGCCGAAGGGTGCATAAGCAGAGTGCATAACCTATGCACTTCTGCATGACCAGAAACCCAGAAAAATCAAACCTGCCGAAGGGTGCATAAGCAGAGTGCATAACCTATGCACTTCTGCATGACCAGAAACCCAGAAAAATCAAACCTGCCGAAGGGTGCATAAGGAAGGTGCATAAGTTATGCACTTCCGCATGACCAGAAACTCCAAAAAATTCAAACTTGCCGAGGGGTGCATAAGCAGAGTGCATAACCTATGCACTTCTGCATGACCAGCAACACAGAAAAACCAAAGTTGCCGAGACCTGCATAAGCAATGTGCATAGCCTATGCACTTCTGCATAACCAAAGATTCTGAATTTCAAAACCCACCGCAGAGTGCATAGCTTATGCACATCTGCATGACCACCAACCAAAATTCCAAAAATTGCCGAACAGTGCATGAGCAGAGTGCATAACCTATGCACTTCTGCATGACCCGATTTTCTGAACAACCACTTCTGCCGAGAGATGCATAAGGGGAGTGCATAACTTATGCACTCCCGCATGACTTCGCTCCTCAAAATTTCAAGGGTCACCGAAACTTGCATAAGGAGAGTGCATAACTTATGCACTTCCGCATGACCAAAAAAAAAAAAAAAAAAAATTTTGCAAATATTTTACATAGCCTATGCAACCCTTATTGCCACTCATGCAGAACCGCACGGCTTATGCACCCTACTTATGCACATGTTCTGGAAAAGTTAAAACCTGCTGAGACTTGCATAAGGAGAGTGCATAACTTATGCACTTCCGCATGACCAAAAAAAAAAAAAAAAAAAAAAATTTATGCAAATATTTTACATAGCCTATGCAACCCTTATTGCCACTCATGCGTAATCGCACGCTTATGCACCCTACTTATGCACATGTTCTGACAAAGACTTTACTCTGCATAACCTGCAGACCTCTTATGCATCACCATTATTCCTTGAATTCTCATCCGCTCTATACTGTAACTCTTTCCTTTTGCTCTTAAATTTCACAATTCCTGGTAATTTCTCTTTACTTTGAATTTTGATAATGCACTACTTGAGACATTGAGGACAATGTCTAATTTTGAGTTTGGGGGTGCACATTCATTTTGATTTTTGCTTCATTTTTTTTACATTTTGAGTATAGGAACATCTCATCCCATTTCATTTACATATATTGTAAATATTTTACATATACATCCATACATACATATACATAACACATTTACACACACATTATACATCACTTAGAAATTATACACTTTGCACACAAATAGACTTCTTCCATTTAGTTAATGCATTGCTCATTTTTAGGAATCATGCATCATGCATTAAAATCTTTTGCCAAATCCCTTGAGTATTGAAAAGTTGCCTATGAGAGTGATTTGACTTACCTTTAGTTGGGTTTGTGGATTGAAAGTTTCCTAAGAGGTGCAAAGTTTTGAAGTGTCTATCCCTTGCCTATATCTTCTTAGCCAAAAAGCCACCCAACTAGTCCTTTAGAGATTGGAGTGTTTAGAGGGAGTTATTGGATATAAGGTAGTCAAATGATGTCTCACCAATCCTAGAACAAATTTTCTAAACCTTTCAAGGCGAAATATCAGCTTATACTTGAAAAGAGAGATGATTAGGCATTCTTTGATTTAAACCTTCTCATTTTAAACCTTTGGCCCTTTTTCCTAATTAAAATTGACCTTTGAAAACCCCTTTGAGCCTTTTTATCCCTAATTTTTCTTGAAATCCTTATTGCTACCTAGCCAATGAACCAAACACTCCAACCCTTTTCATGAGAATAATATTGAATATTAGGTACACTTTCTAAAAAAAAAAAAAAAAAAAAAAAAAGAAAAAAAATACAATAAAAGGGAGAAGAAGTGCTTGTCATCTTGTACAAGTGCTACTATATGTGATTTTCACTATTGTCATTCAAATTGAAAGAAATCCACTCAAAGTATTAAAAGGAATGAGTTTGGGGGTGGCAATTTTAGGGACAATCATAAAAAAAAAAAAAAAAAAAATGCAAGATACAAGTTTAAAGTATCAAAATGTCCCTCCATTTTTATGTGTTTTGCTAGCACTTGACAATTCTCATTGTGTACTTCTCTCCTCCATATATACAAAAAAAAAAAAAATTATAATAAAATAAGAAGTGTACCTTATGTTGTTAAGATTTGAAATATTCTCATGCTTTGAATCCTTTTTACCCATTCTTCTTCTTAGCCTCATTTTGAACCCCATGGCCCCATTACATCCCTAAAAAGACCTTTGATCTCTTGATAGTATTTGCTACATTAGTGGAGATAGGAGTAGGGAATTTGCCTATGGGATTGGAAAATTATCCATTCATTCATTTAATTCCATCATTCTATATAGAGACACTTTGACTATTGATTGTTCTAGAATTCCTTTTGAGCATGACTCTCTCTCTTTTGATTGGTTGGTTTGGGGATTTTGAATGATAATTGACTTGATGGCTAAGCGGTGAAAGCTTGGATAAGCATTAGATTCTTTGCATTTTGAAGGATGGGTATATGGATTGTTAGTATGGCTAAAGGTATGTTTAGTTACTTTAATAGGTAATTTTCATAGCTCTTTGGATAAGGCACCCCTAAAAATTTTGCATTACATTTTAAAGTTTGCTTGAGGACAAGCAAAAGCTTGAGTTTGGGGGTATTTGATGCATACATTTTGCATAATCATTTAGGTTTAATTTCATAACCATTTTTATTTGATTATTAGTCATTTTTAGCTAATTTTATTAGTTAATTAGTTAGTTTTTCATAATTGTCGATTTTGGATTAATTTGTAATTTTTACTTTGTTTTGTAGGAAAAATGGTGTTTTTGAAGGACTAAAGAGAATTTTGCCATTGAGGAGTATCTTCTACAGCAAAAAGATGTCAAAAACAAGTTTTCAAGCTGAAATATGCATTGACCAAACTGTGCATAACTTGCCGCATAAGCTATGCAGATCTGCATAAGGAGAAAGATCACTGTTCCAGAACCAGCCGAAATGTGCATAAGGAGAGTGCATAGCTTATGCACATTCTCGCCTCCCTTATGCACATTCACGAAATTGTGCATAACCTATGCACCAAGTCATGCGACCGCATAAGTGACCCAGAACTGGAAAGCGCATAAGGGACTGCATAACTTATGCGATCCACTTATGCGATCCATGAAGAGTTCATTAATGAGCTGGCAGGAGATTCCCTCAAATAATTCCTCCTAGAACATACCATTTTAGGGCTCCATGTCAGAAAAATGCTATAAATAGTCCCATTTTCTCATTTTAGAAGGGAGGCAAGGAGAAAAGAAGAAGAGGAGAAGAGAGGCAGAATTTGAGGAGTCATTTTCACCTTCCACACCATTTTTAACCAAGATTTGCAGATTTCTTCCTTCCTTTACATTTTTCTACATTCCTAGTGTTTAATTTCTTACTTCTTAGCTTAGATTAAAGCTTTATTTCCATTTAAACTCATCATATCTTGTAAGCATTATGGATAGTGAGTAGTTTACTTTTGATTCTGGAGTAAGGGATGTAATATTTTAGTTATTTTTGTGGATTTGAACTGGGTTAGTCCCAATTTAATGAATTTATGAGGTTTAATCCATTTCTTGTGTGCTTATTCACATGCTTAATGAAGGGCCCCATTAAGTTATGTTCTTAATCCTTGGTTGAAGCACCGAAAGGAGAAAACCAAGTGATAGTTAATCAAGAAATTGGACTTAATTAACTTAGATCTAGAAATAGACTAAGGGTTAAGAGGGTTTTAATAGATTGATTAAAGAACCTAATGGGTCTTGGTTAATTTTAAACTCCATGAAAGTAGGATTAAGTTAATTAAGGCACTCTTTGTCTCACTCGAAAGAGTTTTCAAAGGATTTTAGAATTAATCTCCTTTAAACCCATAAATTTCATGGATTGGGCTAGCTAGGGAAAATCCCAAAATAGCTTGAATATGAAATCCCGAACTCCGGAATCGCCTTTTTATCATTGTTAATTTCCAATCGAATTTAATTACTTGCCATTTTTAACCTTGCCATATTTCAACTTGCTTATTTCAATTTGATGCAATTTTAGTCTAATTAATACATTGTTGAATAGAATATTAATTTTGCACATTTAGATTTCATACTCCATTAACCATTAATCCATTATTTTAATTTCATAAATACTTCAATTTAGTCAACTTTTATATCGAAAATTCAATCATTAACACAACTCCTCGTGGGATCGATATTTTTCTATACTACTTGTACGACCCGTGCACTTGCGGTTGGGACGCATCAAGCAGCCAATCTAAGCTCCATATTATCAGAAAAAGAAGCAGATTCATGAAGGGGTTGCAAACAATCTCTAAAAGACACAAATCCATGCTCATTTGAATATATACCCAACAAAGACCCAAACCATATGAAGCTCTAGCATGAGAACAAAAGAAAATAAGATGTTATAAAGATTCCTCAGCTTGATAACATAGAGGACAAACTGGAGAGGGTGAACTTCCCCACTTA
This sequence comes from Hevea brasiliensis, assembly GCF_030052815.1. Lineage (NCBI taxonomy): Eukaryota > Viridiplantae > Streptophyta > Magnoliopsida > Malpighiales > Euphorbiaceae > Hevea > Hevea brasiliensis. The sequence goes on along the minus strand of NC_079497.1, from coordinate 6,844,218 downwards.
AATAAATTCTCTCGAGTTGCTAGGGAATTATGACATGTCCTCTATAAAAAAATTTGGATTTTTGGAGGAATTTGGAGTGCCCAAATCATCTTCCAAAAGATTGGGGAGTATAACTCGATGAAAAAGGGACGTTGAGTTGCACATTTCAAGTCTGATAGAGCTTTATTTGGAAATACACAGACCTGACAGATAAAAGGCCATTAGAGATTATATTGCTATATATATAGATAGAGAGAAATTGGCAACGAAATAAATTGAGTTTAAATTAATGGGGGAGCTAAAAAGATAACATAAGTAATTTATTTTAGAGATGTTAAATTTGGATGGATAATTATTATTAGTAGTTTATATTATTATTGGTTGGAAGATAGGGGTTACGAAGCTCAAGGGAGAGATGGGGAGATGGAGGGAAGGAATCTGAGTGAACGAAATGGGCAGCTAAGTGTGTTTGCCACAATGAACAACAAAATAAAGTAATTACTGTCATTACATGCTTCGGACATTGCTTAAAAAGCCCCACCTGACTCTCCATACCACCAACGATCATCATACACGGTAACACACATCCACCGTTTGATCTACATGTGAGGTTTCGTTTGAGAGTATTAAAGATTTATGAGCATTTATTGATCCGACGATAGCTTCTCCGTTGCCAACTTTCCAATCTTCAACAACATTGGCACCTCACCATCCCTTGACAGAATCTAAGAGCATTTCCCAACTCTTATCACACATCCAGATTCTCCTCCGCCGCAGGCCTATACTCGGGCCATCTTCAACTTTGCCAAGATTGTGGAAGCTTGTCGTGGAGTCCCATAGGGATAATTAATGTTAGAATGTTACCTCCACAAGTCCATTTGGTGATTGCAGCAAGATCTTAGCTCTTAACCCTGTGTGCATCTTGAGACCACGGCCTCGCTTTTATATACTATTCGTTGCTTCCATTATTGTCCACGCAATCTTGAAGACTTGAAACTCTTGTACAACTCATTCTTGCATACAAGGCCAAGTAGAAATCAATTTTAATGGAAAATTAATTGATCAATTTTTTGATAAATTGATTCAGTTTCAACCACCATTATAAATTTTTTTTCTCTATTTAATTAGTTCAATAAGAAAAACTAATATCGAACTAAATCATGTGTTAAGGAGAGAGTGAATTTATTAATGATAGATTTGTTAGAGATAGGGAGATTTTTACATAAGAGGGAGAATTATTACAGGATCTAACTAGGATTACTAAAAATAAATTAAATAAATATTAAAACTAGTTATATATAAAAATATTTTATTAAGCATCATAAAAAAAATAAGAGATTTTGAAATTGTTAAATTTTCATTAAATTTAAGTATATCATTAAAATAAATTTAATAATTTGAAATTATAAGTTAATATGATAGAAAATGTTGTAAAAATTACACTCACATAAATTAAAGAATATAAAATTTAATGTGATTCGGTGTAAGCCTATTACATCAACAAATGAAAAATAATTATAATTATTAATATATTTTTCTTTCTCACAAGTCACTCAAAGAAACTCACAATTTGCCTTATTCAATTCGATGCATTGCACCTCTTCCTCTCTACTTCGTGATCTCTCTTCAGTACAATATAATGGCCAACCAACTATTCATATATATAGACTACGAAAATCTAGTTCTTTTGAAACTTTAATTATTAAATTTCATAATTCATATTCTACTAAATTTCTTTTTTTATCTAATATCTTAATTTCAATTTAAATTGGACTCTAACAATCTTTTACCTCCAAGTCAAATGAAATTAATTTTTACAATTTCTGCAAAAGTTAATTTGCTCTTGGATATTTCCTTGCACTCTTGATTGTTGATGTTGCCTCTTACTTCAACTTGCGTTCTTCCAATTAATGTGTTTTCTTCCAATTTGTAGAGACTTTTCTTCTCACTTTTCATGATCACAAGAGTACATCAGCTAACTCTCATAACTCCACCATAAATCGAATACCCATAACCTAAAGAATCCAACTCACGCAAGGAAATTAAATTCCTTTCAAATTTTGGAACATTCCTCACTTCATTGAACACTTTTACTCGATCACCGTGCACCTTGATCTTCACTCTTCCAACACCTTCAAGTTCCATCTTATTCCCATTGACTAGCTTCACTTTCTCTCTTTCCTTCTCTTTAATCATATCAAACTACTATTTCTTTGAACAAATATGGAATATTGAGCAAGCAAAATCCATTAACTATTCACTTTATAAAGGATCTTTTGCCTTTTTTTTATCATTATCTACAATCAAACATTTGCCGTCAATACCATCATCAATTGCAATTGCAGCAGTTCCTTCTTTTTTTTTTTATGACTCTTCTTGAATTGTTTAAACTTTGCAAGATCTTCATTCATCTTCATATAATAGTATTGAATGTGGTATTTCTCATAACAGTAGTAGCATCTTTATCTTCATGGTCTACCTGTAGTCTCGATCTCGATCTATTATTCATTCTCTAATTATTTCCACGTGAATTGCTTATACCACGACTATAACCAACAATAAGAGCTCCACCTTCATTGACTACGGTAACTTCCTCCACCTTCAAAATCTCCTTCCTAATTGTTAAAGCTATTACCAAACTTTAATAAGATTGTGGGAGAGAGATTAGAAATAAGAGGGCTTTATCTTCATCATCTACATTCGCATCAACACCAACCAATTGGGTAATTAATTTATTAAAAATACTGAGGTGATCCCTCACATTAGTACCTTCATCTATTTTGAGTTGGTATAACTTATTCTTCAAATACAAGCGATTTGTAAGTGATTTTAACATGTTCAAACTCTCTAATTTCTTTCACAAAACAATTGGTAAAATCTCTTCCAAAATATTGTACTTTACATTAGGAGTTAACGTCAATCTAATCGTACTCACGGTCCTTTGTTGAAACTCCTCCCAATTATTATCTTTCATGGTCGCCGGTTGCTTCTTGTTCAATGTTTTAATTAATTCTTATTGTACAAGGACATCTTTCACTTTCACATGCATTGTCACAAACTGAAATTATTTTTCCCATCGAACTGCTCCACCTTAAATTTTATGCTTGTCATCTTTGACATCTTAAAATACAGCTCTGATACCACTTGTTATAAAAATTACACTCACAAAAATTAAAGAATATAAAATTTAACGTGATTCAACATAAGCCTACTCCATCAACAAATTGACTATCAAGAAAAAATAATTACAATCACTAAATTATTTTTCTCCCTCACAAGTCACTCAAAGAAACTCACAATTTACCTTACTCAATTCGGAGCACTGCAACTCTTCCTCTCCACTTCGTGAGCCCTCTTTAATACAATATAATGGCCAACAAAGTATTCATATATATAAGCCACTAAAATCTAATTTTTTTGGAACTTTAATTATTAAATTCATAATTCAAATTCTACTAAATTTCTTATTTTATATAATCTCCTAATTCTAATTTAACTTGAATTCGAACAGAAAAAATAGTTTTGTGAAAATTTTATATTACAATAAAATTACTTGAGTTAATGAAAAATTAATTTAGTTTAAATTTTTACATTACAAATTTCTTTCAAAATGTAATTAAAATAATTTTTAATTACTAATAAAATATTATTATATAAATTAAATGTCAATATTGAGTATTAGGTCAAATGGCAATCATATAAGCATCTTATTTCAAGTCGAATTAATAGCTTTTTAAATTTATGAATAAAGGTTATATATATTAATTTTCTCTCATAAATGAAAGTGCATTTTCACTTATTTTCAAATCAAATCATCAATTTAGCAGAGTAATTACTTTTTTTTAGTTAATCATTGTATCATTGAAAAGCAGATCCATTTTATTACGATAAGATCAAATCAAATTTGGTTGAAATTTATGCACGTGAATGATAATAGATCAAAGTGTTTGATTTAGCTTCATTGCTTTTTTTTTTTTTCCACCTTTAAAATGTAAAGAGTAGAGAGACGTTAAATTTGACTCTCTCAATTTACCTATTTTGATATTATTCATCTTTATAGTGAGAAAATAAGATGAATATCTCTCGCTATATAGTCTATCAATTATTGTAACATAATTAGATCGTTCGGATTATAGAAAAAATAACTGAACTTAATTCAACAAAAAAACCAGCTTAAGAGGATATTTAACACAAAATTCTTATCCTAAAACATGGATCCACTTGATTAAAAGAGATTTTTTTATGTGGATTGTGTTTTAACGGATAATTAGTGGTTGGATGACCATTATTAAGAAGAAATCCTGATTTGGCTTTATTTTGTTTGCATTAGCGAGACACTACAGTCTATAGATATGGATGCAACCACAGACGCTAATGCAATATCCTTATCTCATCTCACAAAATCTAGTCTTAATAATTATATTGAATTTGATTTATGAGAAGAGAAGAGATTCCATTATGAGCTCTATTAACGCTATGTTTGGATACAAAATGGGAGAGGTAGGAAAATAAATAAAGAAAAATATTTTTTATTTTTTATCTTTTTATTTAGAAATGAAAGAAAAATAATAAGAAGAAGGAAAATAAAGTTTATTTTTGATTGTCTGAAAAGATATAAGAGAGGAAATAAAATAATATTATTTTTTAAATTTATTATTTTACTCTTAATTTTATAAGTTATTTAAAAAGTTAAAATAAAAAACAAGAGTATATAGATAATTTTTTTAATCAAAATTTTTTTCTCTTGATTAATTTATTTTTTCTCAAAATAAAAAATAATAATAAATATAAAATTAATTTTTTTTTTCTCTCAATATTTTTCTTCTATCTTCAAATATAAAAAAAAAATAATAATCTCACTGTATTTTTTATTTTTTATCATTTATTTTCTTTACTCTCCCCTTTTCATATATCCCAATCAAAGGCTAAGGGTCTACACTCCAAATCCGATTAAAACCAGTCAGTTTGGACCCCTATTTCAACACAATTTTAGGTCTCTCTCTCCCCCAAGACCACAGCCATGGGTCCCCTGAAAACCACCTCCAGCTTATCTTCATCAACTAATCATCATCCCATCTTTTTTTTTTTAATATTTCATTCAATGGTCAAAAGTTCATAATGTTAAATTCAACAAGTAAAGGATAGAATGGCAACTAAAAACTAGAAAATTGGAGTTAAAAGAAGGTAGGATACAATGCATCTGCAACTGCAACTGTAAGAGGACTGTGAGGATCAAAGAGGGTACTCTGTTGTCTACGTTGAAAACTGTAAGCGGAGGAGGAGGAGAAAACTGGAACTACAAGAAAACTGCACACGTGTGGGGTCTGATCGCTGAATGTGACAGTGGTGGGTCCAACCCACACGAGGGGACATCTCAGTGCTGGGATTGGCTGCTGTGGTCCCCTCGCTCTCTCTCTCTCTCTGTACCTTTTTTTCCTTTCCTTGAATTGCTTTTTGTGTTTTGTCGTCTTTTTTCTCTATCTTCTTGCTGGCCATGACCCATCATCCACGATCTGCCATCATCACATTCACATTACCATTATCATACATCATCATCATCATCATAATAAAATCTAATTTCGAGCATATTTATAATATATTATTTATATTAATTTACACCTTAAGCCTAACCAATTTCATGTGAAGAGACTGAAATAATTTAGTAGTTTTATTATCTATCAATAATTTAAAGAATTGGTTGACAATGCGTGGATCTAATCCATAGTCCTTAGCTAGAGCCTAACTAACTACAGTTAGGCTTAGGTTAATGTCAAAAGGTTAATTTTTGAAAAAAAAAATTTAATATTATTGAAAAATAATAAAAAATAATTATTTATATAATTTTTATAATTGAATATATTAAATTTAAATATAATAGTCAATGAGATTATCTCTTCAAGTTTGAGCAGTAATACATTTGATAGACATTTCATATATATATATATATATATATATATATATATATATATATATATATATATATGTGTGTATATACACACATATTAGATTCATAACCCATATCTGTGTTGCCCCTAATATATCAAAATCTCTCTTGTTTAGACAACAATTACCAAATCCAGACCAATATTATACATGCATGGAAGCCATTAATTCATGAAACAATGCACGAGTAGAGGTACGAGATGCAGAGATGTCTCACAACAAAATTTGGTAAGAAGGGGGCCATCTAAGACCCTCTACACCAATCAACCCAAATATCACATGTTTCATACTTTGACAATCTAGCTTCTGCTCCACATGTCTTCATTTGATTCCTCGAAAATTCATGCAAAGAGCGATCATAAAGAAAATGATGAACACGATGAGATACCCATAAGCGACTGTAATTGCAATCTGCAATTTTTTTAATTAAAGTAAATGTAAAGATTAAAGAAGATTAATTTGGGAGGAAGCCCATTGATTAGGTGCTCCAATGGTCACCGCACGAGGCGCAGAAACTCCATGACTGTGAAGATTGAGAAAAACTTTGGAATGATGACACTGGGTATCTGCTCTATATGACAATGAAATTTGATTTCTTTCTATTCTACTGAATATGTTTGAAGGACCCTTTGGATTCCACGTTAGTTATGGGGTGTGCATATATTTAAGTTATATATGAAATAAAAATCTCTTTAAAATTATTATAATTTTGAAGTATAATCTATTTTTATCACTGACTCAAATATATGTATATTTTTATTTAACGAAAGAAAAAATAGTAACTTTTATTGTTGTTTCTGGAGTGATCGACGTGGTTAGAGCTTGATTGAGATTCTATGTAAAATTCTTATGATTTTAAGGTATGATTTATTTTTTTCACTAATTTAAGTATATATGTGTTTTTATCTAATGAAAGAAAAAAAATGTGTTTAGAGCACATTACTGAGTGAATATTAACACTAATATAATAATTAAATATTATTTTTATTTAAAAATATATTAAAAATTAATTATAAATTATTTAATAATTTATTTTATTAAATATCATCTCAAATTTAATGATAAATTACTTTTTATATTATTAAAGTATACAGAGAACATCAACCGTCAACGCTAAACCGTGGGTTTAAGGAGGCTAAGGATTGGATCTTTTCTTTTTCAATTCTAACCTCCTAACTTAACTGTGCTTAATTTGACTTCATAAAAATTCACTTTTATAATTGAATGAATTAAAAGTAATAATAAAAATAATATAATAATTAATATAATATTGGTGGGCCACGTTAACAAATAAAAAGGCAAACAGAGCCAACTTGTCCTGTTCACTACCCTAGGCTCGCCTCGCCACAATAATTCTAAAATGACGTCATCCATGACATCATTCTCCCGACAAAACTGTGAACTGTCCAACTATCTCCACCCTCCACGTGGCATTATCTAGTCCATCTAACCTTATATCATCACACACTATAGCCTACCTTGGCCCTTCTTTATTTCTTCTACTTTTATTACATAAAAATCTGTCTACCAAAGACAGGCAGGAGATTTCAAGAAAAAAAAAAAAAAAGGGTTAAAGGGAGGAAGCCGAGACTGGTGTATTGAAGAAGGCTGAAACGAGGGTTTTCGGCGTAAATTTAGTGCAAAATGACTAATATAATGAGCACAGAGCATGATAAATATGCTACGATCAATTTCGAAGAGACAGAATTGCGTCTGGGGTTACCTTGTTCTGCAGGCAATGCACATGAAGGTGAGATTGCCAAGAGTAATGGAAAGAGAGGGTTCTCGGAGACTCTAGTGGATTTGAAGCTTAATCTTTCCACCAAAGAATCTGCAAGGAAGGATATTGGAGAGGAGAAGATGAAGGAGAAAGCTGCTGTACTTCCTTCTTCTACTGATCCAGCAAAACCTCCTGCCAAGTATGTATTTTTCTCTAAGGCTTTTGCTTTCCTTAATTTTATCTTGCTGCTGTTGTTTCTTTTTCTCTGTTAAACCAGCCATATCAATCTCATAATCCTTTAGAAAAATTCAAGTTAAAAAGTGTGTGTGTGTGTGTGTGTGTATTTGATCTTAAATCTTTGAAATTTATGTATTTATTGTGTCTGAGATAGGCGTAGAAATGGAAGTCTTCAATTAAAACAGTTCATATGATTAGCAATGATATTATGAACCAGCTACAGAAGATTTCATTGAAATTCAGAAATTCAACTGTCATAATAGACTTTAATTATTTCCTACTATTTTTTTATTGCACATAATTAAATTTTCTTCTTTTCTTCTTTGTAAAGATGATAATCATTAACAATATTGGTGGAGGAATTTAAGAGAGAGATGCAGGGCATCATAATTTCCTTGAAATGTGGATTTTTCATGGCTTTGTTTTGGTTGTCGGGAGCAGAGAAAAAGAACAAAACATAAGGAATCTTTACTTTTCTTGACAGCCAAACAACTCAGGATAAGAGGAAAAAGGAATAGATAGAAGTGTACTACAGCTAAGCAACCTAACAGACAATAAATAAAATAATTCAGTCGTACGAATTCCCCAAATAAGAAAAATTCAGCTCATTTTGATTTCGTTGACCTATATATATATATATATATATATATATATATATTTATATTTTCACCTGCAAAATAAAATAAATATTTTCACCTACAAAATAAAATAAAAATATTGAAGAGATGCGAAGGGTTAAAGGTTAAAATCTTTTACCAAAATCGTTTGAAAAAATGAATCTAATGCTGTGCCTAAAGCTATGAGATTTAAGATTGTTAATAGTGGAAATGATTTCAGGGCACAAGTTGTGGGTTGGCCACCAATTCGATCATTCCGAAAGAATGTCATGTCTGTACAGAAAAACAGCAGTGATGAGGCCGCCGGCAGTAGCAGCAGCAGTGCTGCTTTTGTGAAGGTGAGCATGGATGGTGCGCCATACTTGCGAAAAGTGGACTTGAAATTGTACAAGAGCTACCAAGAACTCTCTGATGCCTTAGGCAAAATGTTCAGCTCCTTTACCATTGGTAATAAAATATATAATTTTACTTATTTGACTATAAAATTTGTATTTATAATTTAACCAATCTTATTAATTATGAATTGAATGTTTTTGAAGGTAACTGTGGATCTCAAGGAATGAAGGATTTCATGAACGAGAGCAAATTGATAGACCTGTTGAATGGTTCTGAGTATGTTCCAACTTATGAAGACAAAGACGGAGATTGGATGCTTGTAGGAGATGTGCCATGGGAGTAAGTTATTTTTCAAATCTTACATGTTGGATTAATTCTGAAAACATTTGATTAAACCACTAATTTTCTTTCCTTCTCTTCACAGAATGTTTGTCGATTCATGCAAACGATTGAGGATAATGAAGGGGTCTGAGGCAATAGGACTTGGTTGGTAGCATCCACAGATCAAATTTTCATCAGTAGTAATACATAGCTTGTATAACAATATGCTAATATGATTTCAATTAATCGATTTTTACAGCTCCAAGAGCTGTGGAGAAGTGCAAGAACAGGAGCTGAAGAGGAGTTTTGCTGTTGATTCGAGAAATGGAATCCATTGACTGAACCTTCAAAAGGAAAAAGCAGACCGGCTCAAGAGGAATTAAGCAAGGAGTTTGGATGTCTGTGTACATGGTTTTTTTTCCTTCATTTTTATTTTCTCATGACGTATATGAATATATGAGGAACATATTCGGAGATTTATTAGGAATATCAAGTAATAATATATAGGAGATGTTTATATATATATATATATATATATATATGCAACCTTGCTCTTTTTCCATTTTTAATATTGTCAAATGGGTTGCTTAATAATCATCGATACCTTCCATATATTTAATCAAGCTGTGATGAGTGTTTTTGTTCATTTTGTAATTTGAAAATTTATATTTCGAAAAATTAAAAAAATTATGTGATTGGTTGAGATGGTAAATGAATAAGGTCCATCAACAAAGTGATAAGGTGGACCAGACCCATGTGGTTGCTGTTGGGGGCATCCTCTTCATAGACTATGTTAATTTAATGTTGTCCTGTCCTGGCAACACACCAGATCCATTACAGGTTGCTTCAGACCATTAAATATCTTTTTTTCCCCCTTTCTGTAGCTGTCTTTTGTAAATGATTTGTTTATTAATTGAGTTTATTTATTTTTGTCATTGAAAAAAATTTAATGATTAATTGATGTTTTAGGTGAGAAATGCAGGAATTGTTTGGGCTCATGCATGTGTGTTATAAGATTTCCAACATAATGCTGGGGATTTATGCAATTGTCTTCTCCTCTTTAAAAAGATCCACAATTTCTCTTCTTAATCTCTATGGTATAATACTAGGGATTTGTAAGATTTCTTTATCTTCAAAGATTCTTGAAACCAGTAACATCACGAGTATAATCCTCCCTTCTTTTAGCGACTAATTAATTTTTTATTTAAAAAATAAAAATATAATATAAATATGAAGTACATAATTTCGTATTATTATAATTTTATATAAAAAAAATTAAAAATAAATTATTTGTATAAAATATTATAATAATTATTTTGATTTTAAGATCTTAATTGAGTTAATAGCGCATTTGAATCGGTAATTTAATGGAAAATACTTATTTGGTGATAATTTACCTTATACGGCATTTGTATTCAATTTAAAAATTATTAAATTTTAATATTTTTATAAAAATTTTTTATTTTCTATTATTAGACTTTTATCCAAATAACAAACTAAAATACCTAATAATTATATATTAAAAAAATAAAAAATATATCCATATAGTATAGGAAATACTAAATCCTCAACGTTAATAAATCCCATGAAAGGAGAAGATAAAATTCAAACAATCCGAGAACAAATGCAAATATGTTATAAAATATTACAGATTTGAGGATTATTAAAAAAATATAGAATAAATATAAAAAAATATAAAAAGAAAAAAAAGAAGCAATAATCGATGAAAATACTTATCGGTAATTGTCAAATAGCTCACAAGTGAAAAGAAAGATGAAAAAATAATTGATAGTTTGGTAGTTGTCACTCTCATTCTTAAGTTAGAGAGCGATTCATATCATATGAGAGAATAATAAATCATACTCATGGCGGAGCCAGCATGAGCGATTATTGTATGAGCGAATCATACTCATGGCGGAGCAAGTATGGCTGGACTGCATTCTGTGATCCTGTTGGACCACACGGACAGGCCTCCTGTGGAAAGTGCTTAAGGGTAAGAAAATCATAAACTCTCCTAATTAATTATATTAATTAACCTTAATTTCGAGATTAAGATGAATGTTAATTATATATGTAGGTGACAAATACAAGGACTGGAGCTAAAACGACAGTGAGGATTGTGGATCAGTGTAGTAATGGAGGACTAGATTTAGACGTGAATGTCTTCCGTAAATTGGACACAGATGGGAAGGGATATAAACAAGGTCATCTTACAGTGAACTACGAATTTGTTAATTGTGGAGATTCCTTCAACCCTCTATTCTCCATTATGGATCATCAGTACATTAATTATTTAATTAATAACATTGGGTAAGTCAATTGTAATAATTAAGCTTCTCAAGCAATAATAAGCAACAAGGCCAATTAATAATGGCTACTGTAATAACTTGTGAATTGTGATAGATTTTATTCAACCAATATGCAAAGTGGGTTTGGCTTGGAAAGTTAGAATTTCTCTTGTATAAGATTGATTGATAAAAAAAATAATAATAAAATAAAATTAAGTCTAATTTTTCAATATAAGGGATGAAAATTTATTTGAATTCAATTCCCAACTTGCTTTGGCTGGACTGAAAAATGAACATGTTTATTGATTATGAGAAATGCGAAATTGAGCCTTTTTATGTTTTATTTTGTTCAATTGAGTACAAAACTCTTATTTTATACAGTAGCGGATTCAAAAAAAAAAGTTTATTCTGGGGTTAATATACAAAAAAATATAATAAAATATATTATCATAATTGTATTCAATAACTTTAATATATATTTTTTGTCAAAAAAGGATTCAAAATTTAATTTAAGATTGATTAATTTATAATAATATTTATATATACATAAAAATAATTTTAAAAAAATAAGGGTCAATTAACTCTTATTTACATTCACACATCTGCCATTAATTTTATCTTCAATTGAACCTTCAAGAAATAAAACAATATAAAAATTGCTGATTAGATAAAAATTTGGTTACTTTTATAATTTTTTTATATTTTAATTAATTTATAAAAAATTTGAAAAAACGTATTTTCTCTCTCACTAAATTTTCTATATTCTTCTCTTTAATTCCTCTCTATTTTTTTTTTCATTTTCTTAGAAATTATCACGACCCAACCTATGGACCGGACCGGCACTAGGACCTGGGACAGTTTAAAGCCCTCGAGACTCGTAGTAAGCCTAACTATTCCTTAACCTAATCCTAAGGCCCATATTGAGCCCAATTTCAAGAAATCAACCGGATAGGGTCCGACCATAATGTAGACCATCCAACGAGAAGTTTTTGACTCACCTGACCTGTAAGCACAATATATAACAATTTGGGAAGTTCAGCTCACCCTCTACATACTCATCATGTCATAAAATCAAATGGGAGTTCAGCTCCCTCATCCAATCCAATCATACATGCATTTAATAGATTTACAGATCCAACATGGCATTATATTACAGACCCAAATCAAATAAAATACTTCTAACACATGCGAAGGAGAGAGGCAGGTTAGAACTCAATAAAGGACCTCTTGTATCCTGAAAAAAATAGGTGAACAGGAGTGAGCGTTCGACTGAGAGAGTAAAATACCAATTTTAAGTACAATTTTTATAGTTATCTAAAGCTAATCTATCCTAAAGAGTGGAATGCAACACTTTCATAGTTTTCATACACAAATCATATCATAAATAACAAAAAGGTAATTTGGAGCACTCACACACCCATATAATATTCAAACAGTACATATATGGGAGCTGATCCCCTATACAGCTCTCTTAATCCAACCTCTGCCAGTGAGTACATCTCAAGCCGGACTTTCGCTTAATAGACTAAATGCGGGGGCCAGCGAGATCATTTCGATACCGTGCCTACCCCGACTTATTCATAAAAGGATCGAGTCCCAGCGAGTCAAGCTCTAGCCGTGTCTATCCCTCCTGTCCATATCCAATACCACACACTACACGCACGCCAACACACGCACACTGCTCCAAATTACCATAAAACAACATCCATAACATTTCAACAATTAAGAATGCAATATAAAACGTGCCTAGTGTTTAACTATATAGATATATATTTATAAGTGATGCATAGACATGCCTGAACATATAATAATATCGAAATTATAATTAAAATTAATATTTTAGTCACATACGTAAACTGAGGTCAATGTGGTGGCTGGGCGGATAAAAAAGACAGTTTCGGCTTACCTAACAATTACATTACATTTATTTAATATAATTGACTCAATATAACTTAAAAAGAACCAAAGACACCCTAAGTTGTGCCGAAAATCTGGCAGAGTTCTCCTTATACCTAGAACTTACTCAACTTGCAAAAGGGCTCAAAAATATACTTCTATATCCACAAGTCACACAATTCAATCACATCACATGGCCCCTCTTGGGCCCATCCAAATAGTCAACAACCATAATTTTAAAAAATTATAATTTAGTCCTTACAACTAATACTTTTTGCAAAAACTACCAAAATGAGCTCTAAAAATTCTAAAATTTTACCCTGCGGTCCTTAGCAATATTACTAATCTAATACAAAAGGAATTATAATTTTCTAACTACCTACGAATATTTTATGGAATTTTATTCTAAATCCAGCACTATAAAATTGAAGAAACTCGGAGTTCGGGTTTACCTATGGTGAATTGAGCTGGTGGGCTTCTTATACCAAGCTTATCCTTCTTATTCTCTTCTTAGTTAATTGTCAGTCCATTAAATCAATTCAATCCAGCCTTTGTTCTAGCTTAAGTCCAGCCTTTTGCTCCAGCTTGCTCCAACTCTCCAGTCTACTATGCTCTAGTTATCTGTCAGGTCCCCCCTCAAGATGGAGACTCGTGTACATCATGGAGTCCCATCTTGTAGAGATGCTCATTGAACAAGACATAAGTGAGGGGTTTTGTGAACAGGTCAGCAAGCTGATGTTTAGATGGTGCATGCACAGTAGTAATGAAACCCTGATTTAGTTGCTCGCGGACTACATGGCAGTCAATTTCAAAGTGCTTCGTTCTCTCATGGAAGACTGGATTTGCCACAATGTGCTCTGCTGCCTTGTTGTCACAGTGAAGGGCGATGGGAAAAGAAAGTTGTATGCCAAAATCATTGAGCAGGTAACTAATCCATTTTAGTTCACAAACCGTTGTTGCCATGCTTTTATACTCAGCTTCAGTGAGGATCTACTCACGGTACTCTGCTTCTTTGCTTTCCAGGAAACTAAAGAGAGCCCTAAGAAGATGCAAAAGCCAGTAATAGATTTTCTGCTCATAGGGCAAGATGCCCAATCTGCATCACAGAATGCTCGGAGCTTCAAATCATTGTCTTGTTTGAAGAATAAGCTCTTGGAAGGGCAACCTTTCAAATATTTGAGAACTTGGATAGCTGCATCCTAGTGCGATTGACGTGCAGCTTGCATAAACTGACTCAACTTTTGAGTTACGTGTGAAAGATCTGGCCTGGTAAGTCCCGGGTATAGCAATCTGCTTACAAGCCTCCTATACTTATCTAGTTCCTTTAATAACTCCCCTTTTTAATTATCCAACTTCAAACCCTTAAGCATAGGGTATGGGCTTGATTTTGCATTTTGTAATCCCATGTCTTTGATTATGTCCATGATATATTTCCTTTGATTCAGTAACATCCCTTTCTCTAATCTGGCAATTTCAAGGCCTAGGAAATATCTGGCATATCCTAGGTCTTTAATGGAGAATTGCTCATCTAAGAATTGTTTGACTTCTTTGATGTGAGCTTCATCTGCTCCTGCAATTAACAAATCATCTACAAAGACAATTAGTGAGATAAAAGTGGAGCCAGACCCTTTTGTAAACAGGCAATGATCAAAAGCTGACTAATGAAACCCAAATTCTTGTAATTTTCCTATTAACTCTTTATTCCATTGCCTCCCTACTTGCTTAAAGCCATAGAGGCTGCGAATCAATTTGCATACTTGTCCTTTACCAGCTTTTGTGTAACCCTCCGGAGGCTGCATATAAACATCATCATCCAAGTAGCCATGTAAGTATGCATTATTAATATCTAATTGATGAATAGGCCAGTTATGGCTAGAAATATTCTCACAGTGACCAATTTAGCTACAGGTGAGAAGTTGTCATGGTAATCAATTCCAACCAATTGACTATACCCTTTTGCAACCAACCTGGCCTTGTACTTGTCTATAGTGCCATTTGGCCTATTTTTGACTCTGTACACCCACTTAGAAGCAATTGCCTTTTTGCCTTTGGGAAGGGTGGTAAGGACCCAGGTATTATTTCTCTCTAAAGCCTCCAATTTAATTTTTATAGCAAGATTCCAATTACTATCCTCCCTAGCTTGATGGTAAGTGTGTGGTTCATGAACAGTAGATACATTTTCCATAAATGTTATGTAATCATGATTATATTCTGGTTTTGAAGGAAGATATAAGAGAAGTGGGGATGAAAAAGTACCTGTTGGATCTGAGAAGGCAGTAACAAGTGGGACAGCAAGAAAATTTTCTTTCTCAACTTGTGCCACAAAGTCATTCAACCATTGAGGTCTTATTGTCACCCTTATGCTTCTTCTAACTGGTAAAGGACTATTTGGTGTTTGAGTTGAGCCTGAAGAAGGTGGGGAAGATGGACTGACTACTGTGTCAAGTGGAGGGACAATAGTTTCTTATGTGTCATCTGAATTGTGTGATAAGGTGGTATCAAAGGAAGGTGAGTTGGTTCTATATCTGTTGTTGTTAATGGAATGACACTGGTATCTTCTTGCTCAGAATGCCCACTTGTGTATGGAAAACAGTTTTCATAGAAAATCAAATCTCTTGAAATGAGTATTTTCTTGTTATGCAAATCATATAATTTATATGCCTTAAATCTTGAAGCGTAACCAATAAAAATGCATTTGAAAGCCCTTTCTTCAAATTTGTGCTTTTGTGGTCTGATGTTAGTAGCATAACATAGACAGCCAAAAATTTTGAGATGATTATAATCTGGTTTTTTGTTGAATAAAATTTCATAAGGGATTTTCCAGTTTAAAACAGTGCTTGGCATCCTATTTATGAGATAAGTTGTAGTCAAAATACTTTCTCCCCAAAAACATTTTGGGATTTTTGATGCAAACATTAAGGCCCTTGCCACTTGCAACAAATGCTTGTGTTTTCTTTCCACCACTCCATTTTGTTGTGGAGAATATGGACAAGTCCTTTGATGTAAAATCCCCTCATTTTTGAAAAATGTGGAGCATTGTTGATTGATGAATTCAGTACCATTATCTGACCTTATTATTTTAATTTGTTTTTGAAACTGGTTTTGGACCATGTTTAAAAACTCAATCAATGCATTGTAAACTCTAATTTTATCATGCAATAAATATGTCCACGTGACCCTTGAGAAATCATCAACAATGGTGAGAACATACTTGGAATTTGAAATAGAATGCACTTGATATGGTCCCCATAAATCAATGTGAATCAAATCAAAAATAGAGTTTGTAGTAATTTTGCTTTTTTGGAAACTGAGTCTTTGTTGTTTGGCAAGTGGGCATACCTCACATATTTCATGACTTTTGTGCTTTGGTGTAATGGCTGTGATGTGAGACAGTTTGGTGTTTGATATATGCCCAAGTCTGTAATTCCACATTTCATAAGAATTAGATGAGGCAAATGTTTGATGAACTTCATTCATTTGAAATTTGGGTTGAGTACACCAGATTTTAGAAGCAGGATTACAATTGTTTTCATAGACCTCATGCATGGTTACACTTATTCCCCTTCAATATGTATAACCCCCCCTACAGTTCTCCTCTTGCTACTACTTTCTCAGTCACTGGGTCCTGCAAAATGCAATGGTTAGTGAAGAAATGGACATTTATGTTAGATTGCTTGGTAAGTGCGCTAACAGATATGAAATTGTATTTGAAGCTTGGTGTGTGCAGTACATGAGAGAGGTGTAGGTGTGGGTTTATTTTGATGTTTCCTTTGTATTTTACTGGTTTTGAATTTCTATCTGGTAGGGTAACAAAACAGTGGTTGTTCAACTTTGTGGGGTTTTGGAAGAGAGAAAAATCATGACACATATGTATGGAGGCTCCTGAATCCACTATCCACATACCACAATCCTTACCATGTCTGCTAGGAGAGTAGTAAGTTGGATTCTGACCTGCATAACCAGTAAAATTAGAGCAGCTTGCCTCATTTGCTGTAGGATTTTGGTACTGCATATACTTGGCAATCTCAAGCTGGATCATACTTCCCCAGTCAACCCCTGCTGCCTCATTCTTGTGTTCAGGTTTGCTCTCACATTCAGGTACCTTCTCATATGCATTAGCTGCCATATTTACCTTAGCTTTGCCTTTTTTTTGTTTTAGTTCAGTAAACCATTTTGGACAGCCATGAAGCTTGAAGCATGTGTCCCTAGTGTGACCACTTGCATTGTAGTAATAACAGGTTCTGGTTTCTTTCTTCTCAAACTCCTTTTTCTTGCGCTGAAATTTGTCTTTCTGAAATTGTCCCTTGACTGCCATTACTGAGTTAAACTCTTCTGCTGTATCAATATGGATCTCTCTCTGTTTCTCTACTTTTAGCACCATGGAATATGCCTTGTTGAAGCCAGGTAATGGATCCATGAGAACGATCTGGTTTCTGACATGGTCATAAGTTTCATTCAACCCCATCAAAAATTGGATAAGTTTATCCTGACTGGTAATTTCATCCATTTGTTTTGCCGCATTACACTCACATACTGGTAGAGGCTTGAGACATGCCAATTCATCCCACAATCTTTTGAGCTTAGTAAAATACACTGAAACAGATGTATTTGCTGGAGTTAAAGTACTTATCTCTCTTTTCAGCTGGTATAGGAGAGGTCCATTGCTCTTTCTAAATCTCTCCTTAATCTCTTCCCATAGGTTCTTTGAAGAAGTAGCATAAATGAAGGCATCAACCAGACTCTGATACCATGAAGAAATAGCTATAGAATTTGTAAAATTGAGCAGAAGATAACTGCTTTGTACTGAATGAATTGATGTCTTTATATACAATCTCAAAGAATAATCTAGAATCAAATTAATTTCCTATTTTGCCCTACCATATTTATAGGATATAAAAAAGTAATCTACAAAAAATTTGCTGGAGCTAAGAAACGTGAATGATGAGCTGGAATTCTTCTAGCTTCTTCTTGTTGCTTCTGTTGAGAAAGTATATGGTGAATTGAGTTGGTGGGCTTCTTATACCAGGCCCGTCCTTCTTCTTCTCTTCTTAGTTAATTGTCAGTCCATTAAATCAATTAAATCTAGCCTTTGTCCCAGCTTAAGTCCAGCCTTCTGCTCCAACTCTCCAGTCTACTCTGCTCCAGCTTGCTCCAACTCTCCAGTCTACTCTTTGTCAAAAACAACAATAGCATTAGCACCACCAAACTTTTGAATATTTACTAAAATCTCTTTTTAAATAGCTTTATTATTTATTTTTTTTAGAGAATTTGGAGTTTTTAAGAACTTTTTGAAATTTTTTAAAATTTTATCTTTCATTAATTGTTATAAATAAAAATTATCTCTTTTATTTGCAGGACTAGAAGACATATAATCCTATTCTTTATAAGCCCTTGAGAGTAGAATGATAAAAGGAAAGGCGTGAATCAGGTAAATGCACTGAATTAATATATAGACTTTTTAAGTCTGTTCTTTTATTAAGGATAAGGGATTGAATGCCAAAAATTTTGTTGCACAGGAGAATAATGAAGGGCTCCAAAAAAGGAAAACCTCAAGTTGAGCAGATCTCAGGAAACAAAGTTGAAGAAACTGGAGGTGTGTCGTGCTTGAATACGGATTCTATCTTGCTTTTCTTCATTTTTATGTTCATCAAAGTTAAAGACAGCTTTTGGTTTCTGCAGCATTGATGCATGCATTTAATATCATCATTTAGGAGTAATTTTTGCACATAATTTACCCTTGTTTGTAGCCATTATTATAGATATTAGTATATATTTAGTCAATTTTACAATTTTCACATTTCTTAGTTTAATTTTTGGAATTTATTTGTTTTGTAGGGTAAATTTGGAGAAATTTGATGTATTTTGATCAGAGTAGCCATTTGGAGGAGATTAAAGTCGAATTGCAAAAATTTTGAAGTTGAGTAAAAAAATGGCCGAGAGCGACACAACCTGCAGCACAACCGATTTAGCTTATGTCGCAGGTTGTGTCGAATCGTCAGATATTCAGGCAGATTGTTGCACAACCTGCAGCACAACAGAATTAGCTTATGTCGCAGCTTGTGTCGATCGTCAGATATTCAGGCCGAGAGCTACACAACCCACGACACAACCCGCGACACAACCGACTCAGCTTATGTCGTTTTTACTGGAAATGGCTGACGTGGCATTCTCGTTACTCTGACTTTTTACCTTACTTTCTCTGGAACCTTCCCCCTTTTTACCCATTCTAGGGCAGACCCTTAACCCATATAAAGTCTCATTTATCATTTTCTTTAAATAGAGAGCAAGGGAGGCATTTTTGGCAAGAATAGAAAGAGAGAAGGAGGGAGCACGGGATTCATTTTTCCAGCAGCAGCAGGAGCACGTTTCTGCACTTTTCTGTAGCAGCTTCATCTGCATTTTTCTGGGTTTTTCTACTCCTTAGCTTACATTTCCATTATTTCTTCATTTATACATTTGGGTTTGTCTTGAAACTATGAATAGTGAGTAGTTGTTTGAGATTTTAGAGATGGGTTTGTAAATATTGCTTTGTATTGTGGTTTTGAATTGATTTAGCCATTTAAATGAGGTTTGTTACATTTTGATTTGTTGCTTGTGTGCTTATTGCCTTGCTTGATGAATGGGCCCTCATTAAGTTAAGCTTTAATCCTTAATAGATGGACTGAAAAGTGAATATTAGGGATAGATAATCTTGCAATAAACTTTATTTTCTTGGTGTTAGAGATAAGCTAAGAGGATTAAGGGGAACTTTCCAAAAATCAATTAGAGCTTTAAATGGGTTTTTGTTAGGTTTGAAATACCGTGAAAACAGTGTTTGATTTAATGAAAACCAACTTTGGAATGCTTGAAAAAGGTTTCAAAAATTTAAGAATTGATTTCCCTCAAAATTGCAATTCTCATGTGTTTGGCTAAATTAGGGATAAACCACATGCAAACAATATTGAAAAATCCAATCTCTAGAATCACTTTAATTTTTATTAAATTTAGATTTAATTCCTCTCAAAATTCATAAATAGCAATTTCAAATTAATTTTTGGTAATCTAGTTTAATTAATTTTAGTTAATTGTTTGATTTAGCATTAATTCCTTAAATACCAATTTTAATTCCAAATTTCATTTTACATCTTTAAATTTTGTCACTCTAATTAGCTTATACTTTTATTTCCAATTTAAACACAATTCCCTGTGGGATCGATATCATTTTTTTTAAACTATACTACTGTGGCCCGTGCACTTGCGGACACACCACATCAAGCATGAAAGGAGAAAGCATTTTTACTGGCAAAAAGCACTGAGAAGTCACTGCCTTTTAGCCCCCAGATGCTTAACTTTTATTTTTTCTGTTAACTTTTCAGGAAGCTTTTACAAAGTATGAAAACCACTATAAAATTATTTTTTTAGGAAATACAAGATACCAGAGGATGCTTTTTCACTTCTGCGATCATCAAGAAATATAAGTCGACTTTGTATCATTTGATCAACTTTTTTTTTTTTCTTTTTAAAGATTACAATGAAATTCTATTATATTTTATATACATTACTCATTATTAATTTTTTTTTTATCTCCAAGTAGGTTGAAACTATGAGAGAAAAACGCAAAATGACAGTACAATTTTCTAAGGTAGGTCTCGAAGTTTCACATAGTGATCAATGTTTCAAACTGCGTACTGATGGAACTTCTTGCGAGCTGAAGCTGAATCAAAAAGCATTAACTAGCAAAGTATGAACATGAATGACCATTTGCTGCCAATGGTAACAGAAACAGAAGTTGATTCATCGATCTGATTCATTGTCTATCTATTAAAATTATATTGATAGATTAGTTAATAGAAATTTTAATGAGAAAACAATTAAAAAAATTTATATTGTTAAAGTTAAATTTCAGGCGCAATTAGGCATAGAAAATGAAGACATTTTTATTAAACAGAAAATATATGTACTTTTATTAAGTAGAAAATGTCTAAATTTACTTTTTATAAAATTATTATAATTTTTCATATGTGAACAGGCGTTTAGACTTATTGAACTTTATAATTTTGCACATATTCCTTTAAGCATAATGATGAGGAAAAATAAGGATGGACACGATGGTGTAGAAGGATTTCAAATCATACATGATGATTTTGGATAAAATCTTATGAGGAACAAACTCAAAAGTGTAGGGTTTTTATTAGTTTTGATTCAATTTTATTTCAATTTTGATCTCATTTGGTTTAATTTTAATTTCAATCATATTAAATTGTTAATTTTTCATTTTTTAAATAAAAAAAATATAATTCTAAATAAAACTGAAATCATACAATTTTGTTATAATTTAAAGTCAATGTTGATCATTTCAATCTATTTCAATTCTAAGTTAAACCATTTCAATTTTAATTTAATTCCGATTTTAAACTAGATCATGATTGATTCTAAGGAAAATTCTATGAAATTAAAGCTATGCATTTATTATAAATGGTATAATATGTGCACTGAATTCATTAAATAACCAATTAATATTAATATATTTTTTAATTTAATATTTTATATAAATATAACCATATTAATTAATTAAAAATAATATTTTTATATAATTATTAATTATAATATTGGAAATGTAATTATATTAATTATTTAAAAATTAATATTTTTATATAATTATAGATTTTCTTTTATTTTTATTAATGTTATTTAGATAAAGTCAAAGAATTAATATTGAATATTAGATTAGATATTCTTAGAATTGTTAGTTAAAAAAATATTCAATGAATTTTTAAGTAATTAATAAATGAATTATTATTTAAAATACACTAAAAATAAATGAATTATCTCAATGAATTATGAAATAATTGTATTATATGATATTTTTTTTTGGCATGAAAACTTATTTATGAAATAATAATAATAATGATTAAAAAGAAATATTCAATGAATTCTAAAATAATTAATAAATGTTATTATTTCAGTTAGACTTCATATATAGGAGTAATGTCGTATGCATAACGAATTGGGGAGGATATGTTAATTGTATTTCTCTGCTTCTTGAAAAGGTCAAAGCTAATCTGACATTAAGAAATTAATCTGAATAATAATGCTCAAAAACTCAAGCCTCTAATAGGGATGACAATAGTTAGAGTACCCGTAAAAATTAACCTATCCGAACCCGAACTCGATTAATATTATCAAAACCTGAATCCGTCCTAAACCCGATTAAAATTTATTCTCAACTATCCGAATCCGTCCCAAATCTGATTATTATTACAAAAAAAAAAACTCGAACCCGTTTAATTTTATATATTTTAATTAATATTTTGCATAAAAAATTATTTTGATTAATAATTTATATTTTAAAAATTTAATAATTCCATAAATTATTTAAATTCACTTTTATATAAAATAAAATATATAAAAATATATAAATATTATTATAAAAAAATATATTTTATATTTAATTAAGTATTTATATAGACAGGTTCAGGTAACGGATACTCAATATGTAAAATCTGAATCCGATCCAAACTCGTCATGGGTATTATTTCTCAAATTCGAACTAATTCCAAACTCTATTATATAATACCCAAATTTATCCTAGTAGAGTTTGATTGGATCTGGTACCCACAAAAACCCGAACCATTCCATCCCTAGCCTCAAGCAAAAGACAGGAAGGCAAAACAAAGGCATGCGGTTAAAATTCTTTTTCAAGAAAGAAAAGCAATAGAATGTTGGCTTATTACAGTAAATCGGTTAATAATTTTAATATGTTAACAGTTCAGTTATTTATATATATATTTATATTAAAAGTCATTTATATATATATTTATATTAAAATAAATTATCTCTGAATTTTTATATAGTATCAGAATCTCAATTGAGTTATGAGTTTCAATGGCCTATAAAACTATATAATTAGATTCATATTGAGTTAAATACAAATCAATTATTAAGTGATAATCATGTAATTGC
The DNA here is from genome assembly GCF_030052815.1 of Hevea brasiliensis. Classification (NCBI taxonomy): domain Eukaryota; kingdom Viridiplantae; phylum Streptophyta; class Magnoliopsida; order Malpighiales; family Euphorbiaceae; genus Hevea; species Hevea brasiliensis. The sequence goes on along the minus strand of NC_079497.1, from coordinate 6,820,939 downwards.
ACTTCAGAAAAAGTAAGAGAAAATGAATTAAGTTAAATGTCTCACATTGAAAATATACATAATTAAAAGGCATTGCAATATTGAATTGGTCAGTTATATATATGTAAGCAGCTCAATTATTTGTGTATATTCGTATTAAAATAAATTAATATATAATAATCTCAGTACTCTGTATGAATTTTAGATAAAAACAAAAATAGAGATTAAATTAATTTTTTTCTATTTATGCTTGGAAAAATAATTCATAATATATAATTACATATGAAGTGTAAATTACATGTTCATGTGATAGGGTAAAACAGATAAACGGAAATGTAATAAATTAAAAGGAAAATGAGTGAAAATGAAAAAATTCACAAGTTTTAGATATTGATATGGGTTTAATATTTAACAGATTAAATGACAAAAAATGATTTATATAGCCAATTCTAATAAGTTTAAATTAAGATTTAATTACTATTGCGTTGTTATAAGAATTTATTTTGATTATTTTTAGCTCTGGTGATGATTATCAAAATAATTAACTATTGCTTGAAAAATATGAGTAATTAATTTCTGTTATAAAATTCTAATTTGCAGATTTGAATGTTGAATAATGGACTCACTTTGTCAAAGATGGTGAACTGTAATCATTAATTACAGAAGGAGAAAACCCAAATCTCTTTTTATAGTAGCTCGAACATGCCGTGATCTACTGATGTACAATTAATGCATCAATCAATAGAGCTCTTTCTCTCTACTTGTTTTGCTGGGTCTGGATAAAGCCCTATGAATTGACTCCTGATATTCAAGGTCTCCGGTCTAAGTTCAAATGCCATAATTTTCCAAGTTTCCAACCGACATTTTCCCATAAATTCAACCATTCTTGCACCAATGTTCTTCACAAAACCAAAACACATAACCATGAGGAAGGTAAGTGTAACCTTGTGCATGGCTTTCCTAGTCTTTCTCATAGCTAAAGCCAATTCCCAGAGTGCTTCCAATGTGAGAGCAACCTATCATTTCTACAATCCCGAACAAAATGGATGGGACTTGAATGCTGTAAGTGCTTACTGCGCAACATGGGATGCAAGCAAGCCTCTCGAATGACGCCAGAAGTACGGATGGACGGCCTTCTGTGGACCGGCCGGACCTCAAGGACAAGCTGCTTGCGGCAAGTGCTTAAGTGTAAGAAATATATATATATATATATATATATATATATATATATATATATATATATCTGTGTGTTTGTGTGTGTGTGTGAAAGAGAACTCATCAATTTTCATTAATTTATAAAATTCTGCCAGTTGTATTTACTAAAATTAATTCTTGTTTGCACATGATGCGTTCAGGTGACCAATACTGGAACAGGAGATAATGTGACGGTGAAAATTGTTGATCAGTGCAGCAATGGAGGTTTGGACTTAGACGAAGGTGCTTTCCCGCAGATAGACACCGATGGAAAAGGCTATGCTCAAGGCTATCTTATTGTGAACTACCAATTTGTGGATTGTGGTGATTGAATTAACTAATAAGCAACTGAATGTTAATTTCCAGAATAAGAAAACTTGCTGATTGTAATCTCAAGTTCTAGAGTGAAAATAAAGATAATTATATAAAATATATGGAAATTATTATCCTAGAGGAATTTTTTTTTTTAAATTAATAAAATTTTTGTAATTAAAAATTTTACGAAAAAAAATCTAATAAAATAAATTTATGTAAAATTACTTTATTTTTTATAAGAAAATAATTACATTATGTATGAAACTAAGTAATCATAGAATATATATATATATATATATATATATATATATATATATATATATATATATATATATATATTATTTAGTTTATGTGTCAAATATAATAGATTAATATTTTCTTTATTATTTTTCAAAATAATTTTCATGTCAACCCAATTAAATAAATATCCAACTAATTTTTTTAAAAATATTTTCACATATTTTGCCTCTGTTTATTTCACAAAGAATAATTTGTATATAAAAAATATTTTTCATGAAAATTATTTTTTTTTAAATAATTTTCATAAAAATATTTTTTATTATTTAATTTTAACATTAATTAATGGTACGTGTTCATATTATATATGAATAATATTTTTATATTTTAATAAAATTATCAAAGTTGAGAAAATGATTTGCTCTTTTAAGTTCTCTCTTAAAAAAGAAAGTCATTTTTCTTAAAAATAATTTAATTTCTCTTTGACTAAAATATTTTTTGTTAATTATTTTTTTAATATTCCAAACACAAAAAATGTGAAAAAAAAAAATATTTTCCACGACACAAACAAACAGAATTTTAGCCAATCAATTAGCGCAATTTTCAACTCCCCCGCCTCCTAAAGTCTGGACTGGTGTTGTTCCTGGAGGCTGATATCCTAAGCAGGTTTCTGGATTTGCACTGATTCCATGATGGTTGAGGCAAGAGGGTATTTCTAATGAGTTTTTATTTAGCCCTCTTGGTTGTTGCCTGCCACTGGAAATCACCATGGAAACATATATGAAGTCAAATGACAATTTTTATTTTTTAAATTTTCTGAGAGTGAGGAAATGAATAAGAAGAATTTGTTATTTTTCTTTAAAGTCGTGTTACTTTTACATAATATATTAAGTCAAATTTATCGACTCAGTGAAAATAATTTATATTTTATAAATGAGAAAAATCTTGTTATATAATTTAATATAAATTTTATATCTTTTTTTTTTTTGAAGGAAATAAATTTTATATCTTGATGATAAGATAGAGATAAGATCGAGTTAACCCTTGCGTTAATTGGATGTTTAAATGCTTAATGCATGGCTAAGGAAATTAATGTCTAAAATAACAGAAATGAGAAAAATAAATGAAGGGTGAAAAATAAATAAAACCTGGTCCTATGCTCTATATTGGGGATGGAGTGGGAGCCACCTAATGTGTCAGTGTTCATCTTCGAACAACGACTCGATTCAAAGCACACCCATGAAGCCGCTTCACATCATCCCTTTGAAACTTTCCACCCTAATCAGCTATCACACGATCTACTTTCCAATCTCATCAACGCTCCAAATCTCACCACCATTCAGTCCACTTTCACTTCCTCCTTGTCCTAATCATCTTTAATCCATCAGGGTATTATGGTAATTACATGATCAAGTCTCTCTGCTATAAATAAAGCCAAGTGAACTTAGCTCATCATCACATCATTTGCATACCAGAAAATCAAGAATTGGGAAGAAATGGGAAGAGTTTTGAATATATTTATAGTTGTTTTATTATGTTTAACAGGTGTTGCAATTGCTGAGCAATGTGGTCGGCAAGCAGGTGGCAAGCTCTGCCCCAATAACCTATGTTGTAGCCAGTGGGGGTGGTGTGGCTCCACTGATGAATATTGTTCACCTGATCATAACTGCCAAAGCAATTGCAAAGACAGCGGCGAAGGTGTTGGTGGTGGAAGTGCTTCCAACGTTCTTGCGACGTACCATTTGTATAATTCACAGGATCATGGATGGGACTTGAATGCCGCAAGTGCATATTGCTCTACATGGGATGCTAACAAGCCATATTCATGGCGGAGCAAGTATGGCTGGACTGCATTCTGCGGTCCCGTCGGAGCACACGGCCAACCCTCCTGTGGAAAGTGCTTGAGTGTAAGAAAATCATAATGGTTTTCTCACCTTTTGTCTCCTCCGAATAATTAGCTTAATTAACCTTAATTTCGCAATGTTAATATGGATCTAATTCTATATGTAGGTGACAAATACAGGGACTGGAGCTAAAACGACAGTGAGGATTGTGGATCAGTGTAGTAATGGAGGACTAGATTTGGACGTGAATGTTTTCCGTCAACTGGACACAGATGGGAAAGGATATGAACGAGGTCATCTTACAGTGAACTACCAATTTGTTGATTGTGGAGATTCCTTCAATCCTCTATTCTCCGTTATGAAATCATCAGTAATTAATTAATAACATTGGATTGGATGTATGTTTAAGTCCAATCGTAGTAACTAAGCTTCTCAAGCAATAAGCAACAACAAGGCCAATTAATACTTCGTTGGCCACTATAAAAACTTGTGAAATGTTATGAGTTGTTGAAAGAGTTTGTTGTTGGAAATAATGGCATTTGAGCCAGCTCTGTAAGGTATTGGTGAAGATTATTGGGAAGATCGGCTATCTCTTTAGTGAGATATCCATTGTTTTCCTTCTCTTCTAAGTTGGGTGTATTTGAGTTACGATTGCGAGTTCAAGGTTGAGTGGCTTGTTATGAGTGAAAAAAATATTTAATGTTTATATTTTTTTTTATATAATAAAAGTTTTGTTTGCATAATAGTCTTATGTTGAATAATCTTAAATTTTTTTCTTTTTATTTATAAGTTATTCTTTTAATAAGAGTGTTTAGTTTAACTTTAAAATGAGTGCAGTGTTGATATTTTAAAAATTATTAAAATAATATAAATTTTATTTAATTAAATAATAATTTTAGAGTAAAAGACAAAGGATACCTAATTTATAAGTTTTTTTTATTTATTTTAAGTAATTTTTAAAATTTTAAAATCAAATCAAATATTACTCTACTTAAAATTTTTTGTTTATAAATAAATTTAATTGATTTATAAATTAAATCAAAACCCTTCTTTGCCCTGGCCAAGGAATGAAGGCATCCATAGTAATAAATGTACAAAATAGTAATTCTTCTTAGTTGAATATATTAATTCTAATTTTTATTATTTATGTAACGCCCTCACCGTAGGTAGTCTGTACATTTTACTGTTCCGACGACTAATGTCTGTTCGAACAGTCAAAATGTCTGGAACTACACCTAGACTATAGTGAGGAGGCATAAATTGAAGAGATAAATGTTAAGAAAATATAGGAAAAATGTAGAGAAAAAAATAAATTAAAGTTTAGAGAATTTATAAATTGATACAAAAATAATAAAAATAACCCAATATGCACTACTAAGGGCATTTTGGTCATTTCACCCCCAAAGGTGAATTTTGACCTAAATGTCAAAATAAAAAAAAATTGAGAATAAAATAATTAACATTAATTAAAATTTATGAAATAGATTAGGAAAATGAGAAGAGAAAAGAAAAGAAAAGAAAAGAAAGGAAAAGAAAAGAAAAGAAAAGAAAAGAAAAGGCTTAGGAAAATTAAAAAAAAAAAATGTATATAAATAGACACAAGAAGACAAACCCCACCAACCCCAAGCTTCCATCTTCTTCTTCCTTCTTCTCTCTCTCTCCCTCTCTTGGAAACCGTCCACCATGGGAGCTCTCTCCCTCCATTTTTGTTCTTCTTAAAGCTTGATTTTCCAAGCTTTCTTCTCCCCAAAACCCATAGACCCCTTCACAAAAAATTTAGCCCACACCATAAGGAAGCTTTAGATACCCATAAGAAGAAGAAAGATTAAAGTTTGAAGTGGGTCACAAGAGGTTAGTGCACTAATCCCTCTTCTTCTCTTTATTAAACATGAAAAGCATGTTTAGCTAAGCATAAATACCATTAAAACAAAAAGAAAATCTAGAGGAAAGAACCCTTGAATTTTTGGCAGCCATGGAACTTGAAGTTTATTGCTTTTAAGTGATGAAAAATGGTTCCATGAGAATGTGTAATTAGTTGAAATGTTTGGGTGTTTGATTGTGTAGTGTTTGTGTAAATTTGAAACTTTGAAAACTAGGGTTTGTGTAAATGTTGAGAACTTTGTGCAAAATGTTGAAATTGACCTATTGGGATGAGATTGTTGCTTATAGAAGTGTATTGCATGCAAATTGAAGTAAGGAAGTTGGAGGAGATTGAGTTTTGGAAGTGTTAATTTTCTGCAGGTTGTGTTTGTTGAGGGCAGTGTACATTTTAGGCCATAAATAAAATTGTGTTACCCCAATTGGTATGAGGCCAATTGGAGGTGAAACTAGACCCAAAATAGCCCATTTTCCATGAAGAAACTATGCCCAAATTCTGTCCAAAACTTGAGCTAAATACTGCCCACATTCGGATTTCCCTGCACCCAACCCAAAAAATGACCAAATGAACACCTGTTCATTTGGTCATAACTCTCTCTATACTGGTCCAAATGACCTAAAATTTTACCCATGGAAAGTTTAGACATAGGGCTACACTTTTTATGAAGACCACTTAACCCAGTTTTGCCTTTAACAAATTCAAATTGTTAGCACAAGTTGGGTCAGTGAAACTGCCAACCCAGAAAATGACCAAATGAACAGTGCGTGTTCATTTGGTCATAACTCTCTCTATACTGGTCCAAATGACCTAAAATTTTGCCCATGGAAAGTTTAGACATAGGGCTATACTTTTCATGAAGACCACTTAACCCAGTTTTGCCTTTAACAAATTCAAATTGTTAGCACAAGTTGGGTCACTGAAACTGCCAACCCAGAAAATGTCCCAAAATACTATTCCTTTGATATTTTGACCATAACTTGAGTTCTATAACCCCAAACTCAGTGATTCAAAAACTGAAATTCAAGTTTAAACATAGAGGAGCAATTGTTATGAAGGAATTGTGACTAAATAGACATCCCAACCTAGTCAAATTCCTAGATAAAGATAACACATTAACATGAGCCTAAAGAAAGGTTCATGGGAAAAATGCTATATAGGATAATTAAAATACTCATAAGGAAAATTTAATATTAAAAATGATACGAATATGTAAATTAGGACTAATGTCCTATTAATATGAAATTTATGGTACCAATGAACAGTACTAGAAAATAGTAATAGTGAATAGTGCTAAATTAATTAAAAATATTTAATTGCCCATAGTATACCTAGACTTATTTATTTAGTTGGATAAATTGGTATACCAATTAGGGACTACAGATAGCAGTACTGCCTACCGAGAAAATCATGAACTTACAATATATGTCTGGTATGATTGTTCTACAGTCTATATGCCTACTTTATTTCTGGCTTTACAGGCCTAACAGCGGGTCTCGTGCCCGACAGCTGGCCTCGTGCGATGTGACGATATCTTGGATAGACATATGGCTGTCTAACCAGTATACACCCGTACATCCAGCTTTTATAATTTGTTATAGGTTTTCTTGGGCACTGATAAAAAAAAAATTAATTAAGACTTAAAATACAATAAGTAATCATAAAAGATCCCAATAATGTTAATTATTTCCAAAGAGCAATAAAAATGTAAAAGACCCAGAAATTATGAGTTAACTCAAGCCTCTAATAGGGATGGCAACAAAGTCTGGTCCGTGCGCTCAATCAGGCTAATTTGATATTATCTTTCTTTTTTTTTTTTAATATTTTTAAAGTGTAGATATTTTGAGTTAGAGTTTTTTATTTAAAATTAATTATTTTTATAATAAAAAATTATAATTATATATATTAATTATTATCTGAACCATTTAGCTTACGCGGGGCGGATTCACGCCCATAGTGAGGGGCCCTGGCCCTCTTCATTTAAAATTTTTTTTTATTAAATTGATATGATAAGCAATTTTATGAAAAAAAATTAAAATTTCAGTAATTTTTATATTTAAATTTATTAAAAATTATAATTTTAGTGACTAATTTTATTAATGTCTCTAAAAATTTTTCGGCTAAATTTCTCTCACCGTCCTTTAATTTTGAGGGTTGCTTCAGTAATGTCTTTAAATTTCAATTTGTATAACAAAAATACTCAAATTTTAATTTAATACAATCCCAAGTCTCTCAAGTTACTTTTCAATGGCAGCTACCGTCATGGACATGCCTATGTGAAATAAAAAAAATAAAAAAGATTCTCTCAGCCACATGGCATTTTAATAATAATAATTAAAAAAAAAAATCTGTCCTACACCTCTTTTCTCTCAAACCTTGCTATCCCTTTATGCAACACCCAAAACCTAGAATCATTCCATCATATTAACCAAATCAACAACAAAACAAAATCACACGTGTTTCAAGCAAACCCATTTGCATACAGAAATAAAAATTAAAAAAAAAAAGATTTAGCCTAGATGCAATATAAATCATCATTCATTACAATATGTAACAATATCAATCACAATCAAATTTAACAAAATTAATCAATCCATGCCAACAAATTTAATCCATCCCACAGAACAAACCTAAATTAACAAAATTATTTCAATCCCACAAAAACCAGTTAACAAATTTCATGCAGATAACAAACCAAGTGAAAAAGATGAGATAAAATATCAACCAATGAAGAATTGAACTGCATGAGTTCTAAGTGAGATGAAGAGCTAGAGAATGAGATGAGAAAGGTGGAGGGAGGCTGAATTTCAGTCCAATTAACAAAATTGATTAGAATATAAATCAATTAACTAAATTTCAACTCAGATGAACACAAAATTCAATTACTAAAGAACTAAAAGAAAGGCAGAGGGAGGGCGACTAGTGAGAGGAAGAACAAGTATGAGACTTTGAGAAACAGAGGTGAGAGAGGCTGATTCTGTGGATGTGAAGATTCAAGAACCTTCCTTCACAACAGGCAAAGCACGATCTGTGAGCGCGAGGATTTGAAACGCTTGAAGATATTAAGCAAAATGAAGGCTATGAAAAGGCATGAAAGAATGCAAAGCATTGGTGAAGAATGACTAAGGTTATAAGGAAGGAGTGAAAAGGCGAGTTATAGGCAGAGTAGAGAATGACGTGAGGGAATCTGAAAATGGGAGAGCTGGATTTGTGAGGATAGAGGAGAGTGTGGCTAAAGGCAAAGGAGTCGACGCCTGTCAAGGATGAGATTTTAGGAGATTTAAGGTGGCATGGAGTCATGGATGGGATGATATTGAAAAGAAAAGAAAAGGGATTCGGTTGAAAAGAAAAGAAAAGGGATTCGGCCATTAGGGAAGAGAAAATGAAGGTTTGATGTCAAAAAGAGAAAAGAGAAAGGGCAGGAAAGAGAAAAAAATATTTTTTTAATTATTAAAATGCCACATGGTGGAAAGAGACTTTTATTTATTTATTTTTTATTTCATGTAGGCATGTCCATGTCAGCATTTGGTTGGAAGTCGGAAAATGGCATGCGGGACTTTGAATAATATTAAATTGAAGTTTATGTATTTTTCTGATGCAAATTAAAATTCAAAAATATTAATGAAATAATTCTTAAAGTTAAGGGATGATAGGTGAAATTTAATCAAAATTTTCCCCTAAATTTGAGAATACTAATTTTATCAAATTTTATCAAAAAGCCTAAAAAGAAGAGAAACCAAACCGTTTTCGTATTGATTTCTCCATGCAACTTCTTTGCAAGTCATCCCAGCCTAGTCGCAACAGATGCCTCATCCTCGAAGATCTCAATCTCCTCACAATTCCTGCTAATGTTTTGTTGAAAAGCTTCGCAGGTCGAGCCTTGGTGGCATATTCAATCTCTTACTCCCCTTTGAAGGGTTTCTCCAAACTCACTGTGGTTCTACTGATTGATTTACTTCCCCTTCCCCATTCATTTTTCTTTTATTTTTCATATCGTTTGCGCTTTTCTAAGGTTTATTTTTCATAACATTTTATTAAAATTGCAAAAATTATTTTTGTCCAGTAATTAATTGTTGTATTATTTTATTGCTCAAAGGTTTCATTGAACATAAAATAAAAGTTATGTTTTCAGTTGAACAAAATAAAATATGAAGGGGCTTAATTGTGTATTTAGCGTAAAAACCAACTGGACTCTACTTCCAACACTTGCTTATTATTATGAGCCTTTTATTGTATAAGGCAAGGGTCTATCCTCCAAATCCAATTAAAGCTAACCAATTTGGACCCATTCCAACACAATTTTAGGTCGGTCTTCCCCGCATATCTACTCAACTCAACTCAACTCAACTGAGTCTTTATCTCAAAAATAATAAAAATAATAATAATTATTTTATAAAAATAATCAAATAATTAAAATCTATTAAAAAGGTATATGTTTTTAATAACAGCTCCATAGACTTTTATAATATGAAAATTTCTTTTTTTTTTCAAATAATTGTGAATATTTTCCTAAATAGCGAATAAAAGAAGGATTATTGAAGTCTCTATTTCCATATTCTTTATACAAATTCAAGTGTCCATTGAAGTGGCTCGCTTGTCAAGACGATAGAATCTGCACAAGGGGCTGGTTGTTTTCCATCAATTTGATATAAGTTCTGACCTTAATGTTTGCCCAAGATGTGATGAATATGATGAAATAGTTCCTCATTTATTTCTCTGTAATTTTTCGTGGAAGATATGGTCTTGGATCCTCAATTGGTGCATGGGGCGTCTCTCTCTGCCTACCAAACTCTGTAGCTATATTATTTGCTGAATGGAAAAACCTTTCACGAGGGGAATTTCATACTAAAGTTTGGGTTTGCTTGTTTTATGTCACTGATTGATCTATGTGGCATAGTAGAAATGATAGTATCTTTAACAAAAAAGAATGGTCATTTGAGAATCTTTGCTCTCTTATTCTTTTTCGTCTGCTACTGATTTATTAGTCTCATCACAATCCATTGGGACTTGGTCTTATCCACATCACATCAGACCATCAATATTATGTTTAATCCCTCCTCCATCCTATATAGAGTGGAATGTTAACGTTTCAGCTCAAGGGAATCCTAGTAATACGTGGTGGAATGCTTAGGGATAATGGGTCAATTTCTCTGCATTTTCTCTTACTTTACAGGTATAGATGACTCAAATGGTGCAGAATTTAGAGCAACATGCAAAGCCTTGGAGTTTCTTCTATCTTCGCGTCATCTTTGCTGTAATATCGATCGCATCATTGTGGAGTCTTAAGTCTCATGTGGCTTTGTCTTGGGTCAATAACCTAAATGAATCACCTTGGCAATTGTCAAGCGCTGTTAACTCTCTAGCTTCTAGTCTGTTGGTGTTGCCTAATGTTGAATTTCTTCATGTACTGAGGGAAGCGAATTCATTGGCTGATTCTCTAGCTAAACAAGGGCTGGTTCATTCTGAGGATTTTGTAGCTTTCTTTTAGTTTTTGTGTATATTGCTGTGTTTTTTTGTTTTGGCTTTGATGTTGTATCCCCTACATTTTGCTGTTCTGTTTCTTGTGTCCTGGATTTTGGTGCATTGCTTTTGCTGGAATGGTTTAGTATCCTTGTTTTTTTATGAATTTTTTCATCACCATTAGAAGTTAGTTTATAGGCGAGTGTATGGGGTTGAACCTATTGGTCTGAGGTCTTCTAATGGTGGATTTTCCCCTTTATAATTTTATATTTCAATCCTATTAATAAATCTCTTGCTTCTTAAAAAAAAATTCAAGTAAACCAATATATAATTACAACTTGTTTTAATAAAATATTTTCAATTGTATTTGTTTTCTTCAAAGGTTACTTCAATTGTTGCTTCCTTGTGGGCTGAATGACTCGTCAATTCTAAACTTAGAACTAGCCAACATCATGTTAGTTGAACTATAAATAATTCAGAAGTATTATTAAAAGTTCTAAAAAATTCTTATTCATTATAATTTAGATCAAAATTAGTCATATTATTTCACTTGTAAAGGCATTTTAAAAAGATGGATTTACATTGGGGATGAATAGTATAATATTTCTTATTATAGTGTGAGAAATTTAATATATATAATTTTTTTAACCTAAAAAATTTTCAAAAAAAAATTGAGCTTGAACTCAGGAATAAAGTAAACGTGAAAATGACAAACCTTTAACCTTGAATTTTGTGGAATTTAGAAACATTCTAAATATATGATGTTTGTAATAATTCATGTTATTGGATTAGTGAAAATGGAGTGCCTATTTTATATACTAATTTTTTTCACGTTATTGTTTCAGTTATATATATATATATATATATATATATAATTTATTTTTTTATACAATTTTTTATATAAGACATAATACTATAAATATTATGTTTAACTATTTAAATTAAATATTAATTTTAATATTATTTTAATTAATTATATACATAAAATTATTTATTAATTTAAATTTATTGAATCATATTTTTATGAAAATTATGTGTTATATATAATAATAACATAATTATAAATTTAAATGTAATATAATAAAAAATTATATAATAAGTTTTAAAAATATAAATAGTTGAATATATTTAAAAATTAAAATAAATTAAAAAAATGTAAATTAGCTCATTGAATTAAATTTATTAAATTTTGTTAAGTTTGATTTGTCCATATTATATTTTTTATAATTTAAAATAATATTAATTTACATAATCAGGTTGCATAATTAAATTAATGTAAAAGAAAATCATTTATAAAATTAGAAATAGGATAATTTTTAAAATATATTTTATAGTTTAGTGCATTATCATTATAAAATTTTTATTTTATTATATTGATATCTTGAAATTTTATATTGTAATATTGTTTAATAAAAATAATTTTAAAATATATATAATATATTTTAATTTTTTAAATCATAAATTATACTATATATGTTATAAATAATTGTAGATTAAAATATAAATATAAATATAAATTTAATCTTAAATTTTTAATTAATTCATATTAATTATATAGTTAATATTCTCAAGTAGTCATATTTTTTTTCTTTATTTTTCTTTTCGTATCTTTCTCTTGTTTTTATTCTTTTAAAAATCTAAACCACAATAACTTAAAATTAATATTGAAAGAAGCATAGTTTCTCATATAAATATATGTAAAAATATAATTTATTTTTTTTTATAATCTTATAGGCAAAATCAATAATCTAGCTAAGATTGACTAATAAATTAAAAATAAAATATGTTCATACATATAAAGATATTAGCAAACTATAATTCATCTATATTTAAATTAAATAGATCAAAGAAAATTAAAATCTCATACAATTACATGTAAAATGTAATTTTTTTTATGTAAAAATGATATTAATCATTCTAAATATTTTAGAATGCATCAATATTAAATATAAAAAAAAAGAAAATTAATCTATGTTAACCTATATCAATACCATTGAATTTGTAAGGATATTTGTTTCTTTTGATATTGGCAATAATAACAAAATTTTAGCAATCATATTCACATGCAACTACCCTTATAAAAATAATATCTATGACATATTATAACTCAAAAAATTTAAAAATTTATAAATATATTTTACCTATTGCAGAAAAAACACATAAAAATATAGTGAAGAAAGAAAAAAATCATATTATAAGTCAGAGTTAATTATCCTTTTATTGCATGAAAATAGAGAGTGTAAATATAAAAGTTATCTATGACTAATATTTAAAATAAAATAGCTACAAATTTATAATAAATAAAATATTTGTTGTTGAATAGTATAGAATTTTATATCTATTGATATAAATACAAATTTTTTATTTAATTAAATAGTTAAATTTTAATAATAATTTTATAATTATGTTAATTAAATAGTTATTTTTTAATAGTAATTTTATAATTTAATTGTAACGTCCTCACTTTAGGTAGCCCGAACATTATACTGTTCCGACGACTAATGTCTGTCCGGACAGTCAGAATGTCTGGAACTAAACTTCAACTACAGTAAGGAGGCATAAATTGACTGAATAAAAATTAAGAAAAATCAAGGAAAAATAAAACAAGCAAAGTGCGACTCGGTTAAACGAGTTGGGGTCACAGCGATGGGTGACCTTACAGGGAAGCGACTGCAGAGACAGTTGTCAATCCCAAACTCGTGGGAAAACCCTCTGAGACAAATAATAGGATTAAATTGAAGGCTTTAAGAAGTTTAAAAGGCAATAAAAATGCTAAGGAAAAATTAAGAAAATTTAATTAATTAGTACAGACAAATATAAACCGATAACCTCAATAAGGGGCATTTTGGTCATTTCAACCCTAGAGTTGAATTTTGACCTAAATGTTAGTTAAAATAAGAGAGATTAAAATATATAAAATGAATTAAAATCATGAAATTATGTATGGGAAAATGAAGAAAAAGAAAAGGAAAAAGAAAGAATTGAAAATATAAATACTAATTAAATTATGACATCATAAATAAAGTGTTAACCAATGGGAACTTAACAAACACATTAAGGGATAAGAAGAGGAGTTAAAATAAGACAAGTTTGACCAAGTAAATCATTTTCTTCACCTCCTTCTTCCTCTTGCCGTCCACCATGGTCATGGTGCTCTCTCCCTTTTCAAGCTTTTGAGCTTGAAATTTTCCCCTTTCTCACCATAATTTTCCTAAGTCCTTTCATTAAAAACTTACCCTACACCATTAGCAAGACTTTGGCTGCCAAGAAATTGAAGGATTTTAAAGTTTCTACAAGAGCAAAAAGTGGTCATTAAGAGGTTAGTGCCTAAACATGTCTCTTCCTTCTTTAACTAGCTTAGGCATGCTAATTCAAGTGTAAATTTCAAGAAATTAAAAGAAAACTTGGAGTGTGTAGTAACTTGATTTTTAGAAGCCATGAAAATGGTGTGAAATTGATGATTTTAATGGTTTTAAAATGGTTAGTGATAACATGTGATGAGGTTTTATGTGCTAGAAATTAAATTGGATGAGAATTTTATGGTGTTAGGAATATTGAGTTAGGGTTTTGACCTAATTTGGTACTTTTGCATTATGGCTTGAAATTAAGCATATTGAGATGAATTGTTGATCATTTGAAGTGCAATGAATGACAAATTGTAGTTTGGGAGTAATGAGGAATGAATATTGGTAGTGTATGTTCTTTGTAGGAAATTCGGACTTATGAGTCTAGTGTGAAAAATTGTCTATAACTGAAATTGTATGGCTCCAATTGGTATGAGGCCAATTGGAGATGAAACTAGAGCCAAAATACCCCATTTTTCATGAAGAAACCCTGCCTAAATTCTGCCCATAAGTTGACCAATTTATTGTCCCAACCCGGATATCCAAATACTAGACCCAGAAAAATGACCAATTGAACAGTAGATATTCATTTGGCCATAACTTCCTCTAGACAGGTCCAAAAGACCTGATTTTTGTGTCATTGGAAAGCTTAGACATAGGACTACAACTTTCATTAAGAACACAAGCCCAGAAAATGCACCTAACTAAATGAAATTGCTGGCTTAAGTGAGGTCACCAAACTGACCAGAACCACTCTGCCTAAAATTTTTTAGACATAAGCCTACCCGACCAGTTTGGCAAAATTGCCATAACTTGGGCTATAAAAATTCAAATGTAATGAAACAAATGGAAAATTTTTTATAAGACATAGGTCTACAATATTGGTCTTTTGACCAAAACCCAGAACCCAAAGGAACTAGGTCAAATGGTTAGAAGAAATTAACACATCAAAATCTGGAGTTTGACCAAATTACACTTGACCCCAGAATAGTGTTTATAGTATATCTTCCACTAGGAAACTCTAATTAGGATGAGCCATACTGATCTGGAACCCTAAGAAACAGGGCTCCAACTTTGTTTCAGACATTGTCCTCAAATAATGAACATAAGGACCCTAAAAGTTGAGTCAAAGCTACTAACCTGAACTTTGACCCTGAAGACACAGGGTACTTGAGTCTAGGCCAGTTATTTGGTCATAATTAATTCTACAAAACTTGAAAAATTGTAATTTAAATATTTGAGTGACCATAAGACATAGGGTAACAATTTCTGTGAAGAACACTAGGCCTAATTTTGGCTATAACATATTCAATTAATTAGGTAAAATGTAACTCTAAAATCTGCCTATTTATGGAACCAGAATTACAAAATGAACCAGTTATGGTTATTTGATCATAAATTGAGTTCTAAAACTTCAAATGACATGATTCAAAAGAGAAAACAAAAACAAGACATAGAGGAACAACTTCCATGAAGGAAGTGTAGCCAAATAAAGGCCACATCTTGGCCAAATTATTAGGTGAATTTAAGATACTAAACCTGGACCTTGAGAAAGGTTCCTAATATGATTTGGCATATGAGATGAAATAAATTACAATAACTTGTTAAGCATGAAAATGACATGAATAAATGAAACTATGAGTATTAAATAACATTATTTTGCCCAAAGTACACCTAGACTCATTTATATAGCTTGGATAGATTGGTATACCAATTAGGGACTACAGATTGCAGTAGTGCCC
Organism: Hevea brasiliensis; assembly: GCF_030052815.1. NCBI lineage: Eukaryota > Viridiplantae > Streptophyta > Magnoliopsida > Malpighiales > Euphorbiaceae > Hevea > Hevea brasiliensis. The sequence goes on along the minus strand of NC_079497.1, from coordinate 6,804,948 downwards.
ATATGAATGTGTTAGTAGCATGCCCTAGAGCATATCATTTAGTATGTATCTTGTACATGTTTTATTAATAAAAGGCATTTTCACTTTTTCGTTTATATAATATATTTATGTGTAATAGAAAAGGTCCATTGATATTTTGTTAGAAATTCTATTCTTAAGTTGTTAAGAATATGAGTGATAGTATTTCTAGCACAAAGTATCATAAATTGGTTCACAATCGAGAATACTTCACAATAAGGATATGACTTATCCAGAAATATTGTAATCATGTTTGTTCCCAAGTTATTTATATGAGATGTAAATAAGATGGAATGGTGAGTCTCATGCCATATAACAAACATGATAGGCATTTATGCATGATAAGTAGACCGAACCAGTGACATTTATGATAAGCACATGGAGTTTACTCTTGTCATTGCATTGTCATGAATCATATCAGTGCATATAATCTTTAGACCTGAGATAGCACAGTTATCTTGTATATAGGTGGTTTGAGTTTGATACTGCTTTCATACTTGTACTATGCATGGGTATATGGGCATGTGTTGGCTCCTACTAGTTATATATGGAGGTAGGTGTTGATCAAGATGGAATCTGTTACCCTAAGTAAATAGGGATAAAATCCTATGTTCATTTAATCATTCTTGATGTTTCAAGTTTCTGGCCAGGACAGATAGATTTAATCAGAAAAGAGTTTCTGATGAGAAAATCTTTTTAGTAAAAAATTAGAATTAAAAGAGAACATAATATTCATAGCAAATGTGGTTTGACATAAACCATGACTCCAGCTCGAATTGGGATTTTGTAAGAGAGATATTCTAGTGCATGGTAACATATGATAAAAGGTTCATTTAAGGTATTCCTTATTACTAATTGGGTGGCCATGGCATGTTAGGTGTTAACTATGGTCTATGAGGTGCATAAAATGATTTAGAGAAATCATTTATGGTAAGAAAGAGTTCTGATGATATTAAGAGTTAATATCATATCTCATTGCCAATTAGTGATGAGCCTAATTAGTCACACACATACACAAGTAATCACCAAGTTAAATGTGATTTAATTAATTAGTTAAAAAGTTTAATTGATTAATTAAATAGGTTTGGTTTGTAATTAGATTGTAAAGTCCCTAGCATGGCTTGAAACCAAATTTAAGTTATTGGATGTATAGTATAAGTTAAATTTATATTTAAAGTATTTAAATATGAAATTTTTAAATATGAATTTAATCATAAGAAATTAATTAATAGAGATTAATTAATTAATTTATATTTGATATAAATTGATTAGAAGAGGAGAAATAATTATTTTGGGTTGAGAACTCAAAATTGAAACACAAGGGTAATTTGGTCATTTCACAGGGTAACATGTGGCACCATGAGATGGTGACACATGGCACCATATAAGCTTGCCATTTGTCTTCCAATCATGTAAGATGATCAAAGTCAAGATTAAACCTAGCTTTGACACTTGGCTTAATGTGATTAAGCCAATTAAAATTCTGGCCAATCAGAAGATGACATGTGGCAAGGGTTTTAAGTGATGACCTAATTATATAATGTGATGTTATGAAAGAATAAAAAAACAATATGCTATTCTCTCGTATGTGCCGCCACCTTTGAGCCTCTCTTGCTCTCTTCTTCTTCATCTCTCATCAATTCAAAGAGAATTGCCAATATTCTCTTGAATCAAAATTGCTAGAAATCGTTTCTAGTGTCCTGTATACATCTACAACCTCTCTAAAGGCAAATCCCTATTTTCTAATTGGTTGGCAAGGCTTTAGAAGCTATTCAAGGGGCTGCCATTGGTGATCTTAGTGTGGACAAGCTAGAAGGACAACATCTGGGGTCCTAGGTGCTTCAAAAAGGTACTAAACACAACTACAATGCATCAAAAGGTTAGTGCACATGTTCTTGATTTAATCTAGGTTTCTAATGAATTAATATGTTAATTCTAAAATCTTAAATGACAAACATAGATCCAAATACATCTTAAAAGAGTTTTAATATGCAAGTGAATATTGAAATCAATAGGTAAAAAATTAAATCTTGCATGATGCATGAGACCCTAGAAGAAAATTTTTGAATTCAATATTCTAATATGATAATTTTCACGCTTCTGCTCCTTCAATTGGTATCAGAGCCACTATATTTTCCATTTAGATTGTTTAATATCTGATTTAATTGTGTGATTTGATCAAAAGTTGATTGATTCATTGCTGGTTGCAAAGAATAGGTGGCGGCATGCTTGGTTGGGCACTATGGTGCGCATGGTTTGAGCACTACCATGGTGCGCATGGTATTGGTCTTCAATTGTGCAATTGTTGTATGCTTGATGTCCATAATTATGCCTATGTCTAATTAAATTATTTAATTAGAATTATAATCACACAATTAAATTTGTTTTAATGTGATTTAAATATGAATTTTTAAATTTGTTTGAATGTGATTAAAATCTGAATTTTTAAATTTATTTGAATGAGATTCAAATCTGGATTTTTAAGTTGAATATGAGATATTCAATTTAATTTTAGTGTATATGTTTTATTTAATTGTTAAATGGTGATATGCATGATGGATGATCATGGACAATAAAAGACCAATGTGATTGGATTTATTTCTTTTATGTTTCCTTGGGTAGTAAATTAATTAATTTAATTTTAGTAGCATGTATCATAAAGGTTGTAATATTTTTGAGTTAAAATTTCATTTATTTGGTTCTTGTAAATTCGCCTTGCTATGCCAAGGGTTCCTATGTAATTGGATTGCAAGAAGATCAAGGAGGTCAAGAGTATTGGTGGGACCAGTGGAAGGAATTCAAGATCAAGTGTTGATTATGCACTCCTTCAGCAACTCTTGTAATATGAATGAATGAAATTGTACAAGAGCTACCTAGAACTCTCTGATGCCTTAGGCAAAATGTTCAGCTCCTTTACCATTGGTAATAAAATATATAATTTTACTTATTTGACTATAAAATTTGTATTTAAAATTTAACCAATCTTATTAATTATGAATTGAATGTTTTTGAAGGGAACTGTGGATCTCAAGGAATGAAGGATTTCATGAACGAGAGCAATTGATAGACCTGTTGAATGGTTCTGAGTATGTTCCAACTTATGAAGACAAAGACGGAGATTGGATGCTTGTAGGAGATGTACCATGGGAGTAGGTTCTTTTTCAAATCTTACATGTTGGATTAGTTCTGAAAACATTTGATTAAACCACTAATTTTCTTTCCTTCTCTTCACAGAATGTTTGTCGATTCATGCAAACGATTAAGGATAATGAAGGGGTCTGAGGCAATAGGACTTGGTTAGCCTCATCCACAGATCAAATTTTCATCAGTAGTAATACATAGCTTGTATAACAATATGCTAATATGAGTTCAATTAATCGATTTTTACAGCTCCAAGAGCTGTGGAGAAGTGCAAGAACAGGAGCTGAAGAGGAGTTTTGCTGTTGATTCGAGAAATGGAATCCATTGAATGAAACTGTGATCAAACGGAAAAAGCAGACCGGCTCAAGGGGAATTAAGCAAGGAGTTTGGATGTCTGTGTCCATGGTGTTTTTTCCTTTATTTTTATTTTCTCATGACGTATATGAATATACGAGGAACATATTCGGAGATTTATTAGGAATATCAAGTAATAATATATAGGAGATGTTTATATATATATATATATATATGATCATATGCAACCTTGCTCTTCTTTCTTTTTTAATATTGTCAAATGGGTTGCTTAGTAACCACCGATACCTTCTATATATTTAATCAAAGTTGTGATGAGTGTTTTTGTTCATTTTGTAATTTGAAAATTTATATTTCGAAAAATTAAAAAAATTATATGATTGGTTGAGATGGTAAATGAATAAGGTCCATCAACAAAGTGATAAGGTGGACCAGACCCATGTGGTTGCTGTTGGGGGCATCCTCTTCATAGACTATGTTAATTTTATGTTGTCCTGTCCTGGCAACACACCAGCTCCATTACAGGTTGCTTCAGACCATTAAATATCTTTTTCCCCCTTTCTCTAGCTGTCTTTTGTAAATGATTTGTTTATTAGTTGAGTTTATTTATTTTTGTCATTGAAAAAAATTTAATGATTAATTGATGTTTTAGGTGAGAAATGCAGGAATTGTTTGGGCTCATGCATGTGTGTTATAAGATTTCCAACATAATGCTGGGGATTTGTGCAATTGTCTTCTCCTCTTTAAAAAGATCCACAATTTCTCTTCTTAATCTCTATGGTATAATACTAGGGATTTGTAAGATTTCTTTATCTTCAAAGATTCTTGAAACCAGTAACATCACGAGTACAATCCTCCCTTCTTTTAGCGACTAATTAATTTTTTATTTAAAAAATAAAAATATAATATAAATATGAAGTACATAATTTCGTATTATTATAATTTTATATAAAAAAATTAAAAATAAATTATTTATATAAAATATTATAATAATTATTTTGATTTTAAGAACTTAATCTAGTTAACAGCCCATTTGAATTGGTAATTTAACGGAAAATACTTATTTGGTGATAATTTACCTTATACGGCATTTGTATTCAATTTCAAAATTATTAAATTTTAATATTTTTATAAAAAAAATTCATATTTTCTATTATTGGACTTATATCCAAATAACAAACTAAAACACCTAATAACTACATATTAAAAAAATCAAAAATATATCCTTATAGTATAGCAAATACTAAATCCTCAACGTTAATAAATCCCACGAAAGGAGAAGATAAAATTCAAACAATCTGAGAATAAATATAAATATGTTACAAAATATTACAGATTTGAAAATTATTAAAAAAATATAAAATAAATATAAAAAAATGTAAAAAGAATGAAAAAGGAAGCAATAATCGATGAAAATACTTATTGGTAATTGTCAAATAGCTCACAAGTGAAAAGAAAGATGAAAAAATAATTGATAGTTTGGTAGCTGTCACTCTGATTCTTAAGTTAGAGAGCAATTCATATTATATGAGAGAATAATAAATCAGAGCAATGATGAAAAATAAGAATGAAATAAGAAAATAAAATTTCATTTATAAATGATAATAGCGCCAAAAAAAAGGATTTTATGTGATATTTTCCTCTTTTAATTAACTTTATATTGAATAAGTTTTTTATTTGCAATTAAAATATTTTTTTGTTAATCTTCATACAGTAAAATTAAATTTTTGTTTTTAAGTAACTATCAAAGCTGTATTTTTTTTATAGATTTAATATATTTAAAATAAATAATTTAAAAATATTCGTAAATAGATGCTAATTCAACTATATGGACATGGACCATTGATGTGCTACACTATCACAAGGCACAAGCCATCGGAACCAACACCAAAATACTCATCCAAACATATCCTAATAATTGAACAGTCATTTCTACTCTAAAATGGCAGCTATTGACCCATTTTGGCTCAAATTTGACCGTATTTTTTTAAATTTTTAGTCAAATAATTCTCAATTCATTAAAAACGATTTATATTTTATAAATGAGAAAATATATTGTTATGATTTAATATTATCAAATTTTGAACTTGATAATAAGATAAAAGTAAATCTGGTTAACCCTTAATTGGATGTTTAAATGCTTAATGGCTAAGGAAATTCATGTCTAAAATAAAAGAATTGAGAAAAATAAATGAAAGTGTGAAAAATAAATAAAATTTGGCCTTATCCTCTTTATTAGGGATGGAGTGGAAGCCACCTCTCATGTGTCGTGTTCATCTTCGAACAACGACTCAACCCAAAGCACACACAGGTAGCCGCCTCACATCATCCCTTTGAATATTTCCACCCTAACCAGCCACCACACGATCTATTTTCCAATCTCATCAATGTTGAGGCAGTGAGTGTAGAATAGACTTTGAGGCGTGATGAATCACTATCTTTAAGGTATTAATTGCCCCCACTAGATTGCTGCGAGGTTATGACAATATACCTCCAGGATACAACAAAGCCTGAAATCTGCAGACAACAACTCCTGAAGATTTCCCTTAAGAACTCTTTATACGAACCGAATTTAGAGAGACTAAAAGAAAAGAAGAAGAAGCAGAAGTAGTATATTTCTGGATTGAAAAACTCATCCATATTTATAAAGAATGAAAAGTCATGGCACATTTTCTAGATAGACACATCTGTTTATCTCTAATAGATATAACTGTTTGTGTAATAGACATGTCTGTTTATTAAAAGACACCTATACAAATAGTTGTGACTATTTGTATAGACATATCTGTTTATTAACAGACACCTATATAAATAGTTATAACTTTTTGTATAGAATAGACATGTCTGTTTATTAACAGACACCTATACAAACAGTTGTGACTGTTTGTATAGAATTGACATGTCTGTCTATTAACAGACACATCTACTTATTAATAAACACATCTGTTCGTAATTTATTTATGAAAATTACAATATGATAATTATTTTATTTCACACATATACGTGCTAAGTGCCATAATAGAATAATATATATTGAATTATATATATATAATTCTATACATATTTCACTCTTGTCATTCCCTTATATTTTAACAATATAGGAATTCTTTCTCTCTATACTGTCTAACATATAAGCTATTTATAACAATCCCCCACTTAGCTTGTATTGTTAGATCCCATTGTTTCATGCATAATGAAAAATATCTTTCGATTTAAACTTTTCCTTAGTGTAAGTATTTCAAAGTTCTAAAGAAATCATGGTGGCCTTATCTTAAACCTAGATTCCTATTAAATAGAACCGGAAATACTACACACACGAATTAATTAGTTCGACTTAAAAAGTTCATCAAAATTTTAGCCCGAATATGGCCTTGTGCTACCTCCTGTTTTCATGAACATTTACAAAAGTTATTCTCACTTTTGTTGAAGCGGCACCACTTCCTATGTTCATATAGGTGAAGTTTCCTTTGTAATAATTTTAAACTTCATTAAGAATATAAATACTTATCCTCATTCCATTAACTTAGTACATTAAGTACTTTAATTACAACATTTACTAATGACTTGTTGTTACCCTTTAAACTTTATTTAGTAATACTACTATAAATTAGGGTTCCTATCATTAGTAAATTTAATGGAATATTCTAAATCCTAATCAGCACATGTACTTATGATCATAACTCTCGAGAGCCCTTTTATTAAAGGATTTGCTAGATTATTATAGGATTTAACATGAACATGGTAATAACACCATTAGAGACTAATTGTCTTACATTTTCATGTCTTAAGCTTATATATATACTTTCAATTGTATATTTTATTATAAGCTTTAACCATCATGATTTGACTATCAGAATATAAAGAAATAGACGGCACAGGTTGTGGCTATAACTTAATATCGAATAACAAGTTTCTCAGCTATTCTACTTCTTTACCAACATTCGCCAAAATTATAAATTCGGATTCTACCGTAGAATGAGTTATACAAGTTTGTTTCTTTGATGCCCAAGAAACAAAACCTCCACCTAAAGTGGACACCCAACCAAAGGTTGATTTATTATCCTTAGTACTACTTATCCAATTGGCATTTATATAACCCTAGGATCTCCACCATATTTGTTTCACTAGTCAACCATATAATCATATGTTTATAACATGAACTACATAAATAATTCATAGTCTAGATTTGTACCTTATTTGTAGAAATAAATTACTCCAAAGTTTAGCACATACACACAAATGCATACTCATTTGTCCTTTTGTCACTTCTTACAAATGACTTATAAGGCTCTTATATTTACTACTCAAAATGTATAAACCTTTTGGCCAATAAATTCATCTCTTCATACATGTAACTATTAAGAAGAATTGCATCTTTTTACTTAGTTACATCTTTTGGCCAAGAGACACAACTCTTTGCATGAATACAACTCTTTATATGGTTTTAGCACATTTGGAAATTTATCACAGAATAATCTATAGTTTATAATTCTTTTTTTTTTAATATCCAAAAATCCTTGAAATTTCTTTCTAGTATTTCATACTAATATTACTAGTATAACTTGGTAATTTAAATACTGCGAAAGCAATATCAGGTGTAGTGCAATACATAGCATATATTAAGCTATCAATAGCATTAGTATACTCAATTTGAGTAATTATTCTACCAAAATTTCCAATCTAAGTTCAAATGCCATAATTTTCCAAGTTTCCAACCGACATTTTCCCATAAATTCAACCATTCTTGCACCAATGTTCTTCACAAAACCAAAACACATAACCATGAGGAAGGTAAGTGTAACCTTGTTCATGGCTTTCCTAGTCTTTCTCATAGCTAAAGCCAATTCCCAGAGTGCTTCCAATGTGAGAGCAACCTATCATTTCTACAATCCCGAACAAAATGGATGGGACTTGAATGCTGTAAGTGCTTACTGCGCAACATGGGATGCAAGCAAGCCTCTCGAATGACGCCAGAAGTACGGATGGACGGCCTTCTGTGGACCGGCCGGACCTCAAGGACAAGCAGCTTGCGGCAAGTGCTTAAGTGTAAGAAATATATATATATATATATATATATATATATATATATATATATATATATATATATATATATATATATATATATATATATATATATATATATATATTATTTAGTTTATGTGTCAAATATAATAGATTAATATTTTCTTTATTATTTTTCAAAATAATTTTCATGTCAACCCAATTAAATAAATATCCAACTAATTTTTTTAAAAATATTTTCACATATTTTGCCTCTGTTTATTTCACAAAGAATAATTTGTATATAAAAAATATTTTTCATGAAAATTATTTTTTTTTAAATAATTTTCATAAAAATATTTTTTATTATTTAATTTTAACATTAATTAATGGTACGTGTTCATATTATATATGAATAATATTTTTATATTTTAATAAAATTATCAAAATTGAGAAAATGATTTGCTCTTTTAAGTTCTCTCTTAAAAAAGAAAGTCATTTTTCTTAAAAATAATTTAATTTCTCTTTGACTAAAATATTTTTTGTTAATTATTTTTTTAATATTCCAAACACAAAAAATGTGAAAAAAAAAAATATTTTCCACGACACAAACAAACAGAATTTTAGCCAATCAATTAGCCCAATTTTCAACTCCCCCGCCTCCTAAAGTCTGGACTGGTGTTGTTCCTGGAGGCTGATATCCTAAGCAGGTTTCTGGATTTGCACTGATTCCATGATGGTTGAGGCAAGAGGGTATTTCTAATGAGTTTTTATTTAGCCCTCTTGGTTGTTGCCTGCCACTGGAAATCACCATGGAAACATATATGAAGTCAAATGACAATTTTTATTTTTTAAATTTTCTGAGAGTGAGGAAATGAATAAGAAGAATTTGTTATTTTTCTTTAAAGTCGTGTTACTTTTACATAATATATTAAGTCAAATTTATCGACTCAGTGAAAATAATTTATATTTTATAAATGAGAAAAATCTTGTTATATAATTTAATATAAATTTTATATCTTTTTTTTTTGAAGGAAATAAATTTTATATCTTGATGATAAGATAGAGATAAGATCGAGTTAACCCTTGCGTTAATTGGATGTTTAAATGCTTAATGCATTCTAAGGAAATTAATGTCTAAAATAACAGAAATGAGAAAAATAAATGAAGGGTGAAAAATAAATAAAACCTGGTCCTATGCTCTATATTGGGGATGGAGTGGGAGCCACCTAATGTGTCAGTGTTCATCTTCGAACAACGACTCGATTCAAAGCACACCCATGAAGCCGCTTCACATCATCCCTTTGAAACTTTCCACCCTAATCAGCTATCACACGATCTACTTTCCAATCTCGTCAACGCTCCAAATCTCACCACCATTCAGTCCACTTTCACTTCCTCCTTGTCCTAATCATCTTTAATCCATCAGGGTATTATGGTAATTACATGATCAAGTCTCTCTGCTATAAATAAAGCCAAGTGAACTTAGCTCATCATCACATCATTTGCATACAAGAAAATCAAGAATTGGGAAGAAATGGGAAGAGTTTTGAATATATTTATAGTTGTTTTATTATGTTTAACAGGTATTGCAATTGCTGAGCAATGTGGTCGGCAAGCAGGTGGCAAGCTCTGCCCCAATAACCTATGTTGTAGCCAGTGGGGGTGGTGTGGCTCCACTGATGAATATTGTTCACCTGATCATAACTGCCAAAGCAATTGCAAAGACAGCGGCGAAGGTGTTGGTGGTGGAAGTGCTTCCAACGTTCTTGCGACGTACCATTTGTATAATTCACAGGATCATGGATGGGACTTGAATGCCGCAAGTGCATATTGCTCTACATGGGATGCTAACAAGCCATATTCATGGCGGAGCAAGTATGGCTGGACTGCATTCTGCGGTCCCGTCGGAGCACACGGCCAACCCTCCTGTGGAAAGTGCTTGAGTGTAAGAGAATCATAATGGTTTTCTCACCTTTTGTCTCCTCCGAATAATTAGCTTAATTAACCTTAATTTCGCAATGTTAATATGGATCTAATTCTATATGTAGGTGACAAATACAGGGACTGGAGCTAAAACGACAGTAAGGATTGTGGATCAGTGTAGTAATGGAGGACTAGATTTGGACGTGAATGTTTTCCGTCAACTGGACACAGATGGGAAAGGATATGAACGAGGTCATCTTACAGTGAACTACCAATTTGTTGATTGTGGAGATTCCTTCAATCCTCTATTCTCCGTTATGGAATCATCAGTAATTAATTAATAACATTGGATTGGATGTATGTTTAAGTCCAATCGTAGTAACTAAGCTTCTCAAGCAATAAGCAACAACAAGGCCAATTAATACTTCGTTGGCCACTATAAAAACTTGTGAAATGTTATGAGTTGTTGAAAGAGTTTGTTGTTGGAAATAATGGCATTTGAGCCAGCTCTGTAAGGTATTGGTGAAGATTATTGGGAAGATCGGCTATCTCTTTAGTGAGATATCCATTGTTTTCCTTCTCTTCTAAGTTGGGTGTATTTGAGTTACGATTGTGAGTTCAAGGTTGAGTGGCTTGTTATGAGTGAAAAAAATATTTAATGTTTTTATATTTTTTTTTTATATAATAAAAGTTTTGTTTGCATAATAGTCTTATGTTGAATAATCTTAAATTTTTTTCTTTTTATTTATAAGTTATTCTTTTAATAAGAGTGTTTAGTTTAACTTTAAAATGAGTGCAGTGTTGATATTTTAAAAATTATTAAAATAATATAAATTTTATTTAATTAAATAATAATTTTAGAGTAAAAGACAAAGGATACCTAATTTATAAGTTTTTTTTTATTTATTTTAAGTAATTTTTAAAATTTTAAAATCAAATCAAATATTACTCTACTTAAAATTTTTTGTTTATAAATAAATTTAATTGATTTATAAATTAAATCAAAACCCTTCTTTGCCCTGGCCAAGGAATGAAGGCATCCATAGTAATAAATGTACAAAATAGTAATTCTTCTTAGTTGAATATATTAATTCTAATTTTTATTATTTATGTAACGTCCTCACCGTAGGTAGTCTGTACATTTTACTGTTCCGACGACTAATGTCTGTTCGAACAGTCAAAATGTCTGGAACTACACCTAGACTATAGTGAGGAGGCATAAATTGAAGAGATAAATGTTAAGAAAATATAGGAAAAATATAGAGAAAAAAATAAATTAAAGTTTAGAGAATTTATAAATTGATACAAAAATAATAAAAATAACCCAATATGCACTACTAAGGGCATTTTGGTTATTTCACCCCCAAAGGTGAATTTTGACCTAAATGTCAAAATAAAAAAAAATTGAGAATAAAATAATTAACATTAATTAAAATTTATGAAATAGATTAGGAAAATGAGAAGAGAAAAGAAAAGAAAAGAAAAGAAAGGAAAAGAAAAGAAAAGAAAGAAAAAATGTATATAAATAGACACAAGAAGACAAAGCCCACCAACCCCAAGCTTCCATCTTCTTCTTCCCTCTTCTCTCTCTCTCCCTCTCTTGGAAACCGTCCACCATGGGAGCTCTCTCCCTCCATTTTTGTTCTTCTTAAAGCTTAATTTTCCAAGCTTTCTCCTCCCCAAAACCCATAGACCCATTCACAAAAAATTTAGCCCACACAATAAGGAAGCTTTAGATACCCATAAGAAGAAGAAAGATTAAAGTTTGAAGTGGGTCACAAGAGGTTAGTGCACTAATCCCTCTTCTTCTCTTTATTAAACATGAAAAGCATGTTTAGCTAAGCATAAATACCATTAAAAAAAAAAGAAAATCTAGAGGAAAGAACCCTTGAATTTTTGGCAGCCATGAAACTTGAAGTTTATTGCTTTTAAGTGATGAAAAATGGTTCCATGAGAATGTGTAATTAGTTGAAATGTTTGGGTGTTTGATTGTATAGTGTTTGTGTAAATTTGAAACTTTGAAAACTAGGGTTTGTGTAAATGTTGAGGACTTTGTGTAAAATGTTGAAATTGACCTATTGGGATGAGATTGTTGCTTATAGAAGTGTATTGCATGCAAATTGAAGTAAGGAAGTTGGAGGAGATTGAGTTTTGGAAGTCTTAATTTTCTACAGGTTGTGTTTGTTGAGGGCAATGTACATTTTAGGCCATAAATAAAATTGTGTGACCCCAATTGGTATGAGGCCAATTAGAGGTGAAACTAGACCCAAAATAGCCCATTTTCCATGAAGAAACCATGCCCAAATTCTGTCTAAAACTTGAGCTAAATACTGCCCAAATTAGGATTTCCCTGCACCCAACCCAGAAAATGACCAAATGAACAGTGCGTGTTCATTTGGTCATAACTCTCTCTATACTGGTCCAAATGACCTAAAATTTTACCCATGGAAAGTTTAGACATAGGGCTACACTTTTTATGAAGACCACTTAACCCAGTTTTGCCTTTAACAAATTCAAATTGTTAGCACAAGTTGGGTCAGTGAAACTGCCAACCCAGAAATGACCAAATGAACAGTGCGTGTTCATTTGGTCATAACTCTCTCTATACTGGTCCAAATGACCTAAAATTTTGCCCATGGAAAGTTTAGACATAGGGATATACTTTTCATGAAGACCACTTAACCCATTTTGCCTTTAACAAATTCAAATTGTTAGCACAATTTGGGTCACTGAAACTGCCAACCCAGAAAATGTCCCAAAATATTATTCCTTTGGTATTTTGACCATAACTTGAGTTCTATAACCCCAAACTCAGTGATTCAAAAACTGAAATTCAAGTTTAAACATAGAGGAGCAATTGTTATGAAGGAATTGTGACTAAATAGACATCCCAACCTAGTCAAATTCCTAGATAAAGATAACACATTAACATGAGCCTAAAGAAAGGTTCATGGGAAAAATGCTATATAGGATAATTAAAATACTCATAAGGAAAATTTAATATTAAAAATGATATGAATATGTAAATTAGGACTAATGTCCTATTAATATGAAATTTATGGTACCAATGAACAGTACTAGAAAATAGTAATAGTGAATAGTGCTAAATTAATTAAAAATATTTAATTGCCCATAGTATACCTAGACTTATTTATTTAGTTGGATAAATTGGTATACCAATTAGGGACTACAGATAGCAGTACTGCCTACCGAGAAAATCATGAACTGACAATATATATGCGGTATGATTGTTCTCTGATCTATATGCCTACTTTATTTACGGCTTTACAAGCTGTGGTAGTCTCGTGCGACGGTGGCCTCGTGCACGACAGGGCGTATCTTTGGATAGACATATGGCTGTCTAACCAGTATACACCCGTACATCCAGCTTTTATAATTTGTTATAGGTTTTCTTGGGCACTGATAAAAAAAAATAATTAAGACTTAAAATACAATAAGTAATCATAAAAGATCCCAATAATGTTAATTATTTCCAAAAAGCAACAAATGTAAAAGACCCAGAAATTATGAGTTAACTCAAGCCTCTAATAGGGATGGCAACAAAGTCTGGTCCGTGCGCTCAATCAGGCTAATTTGATATTATCTTTCTTTTTTTTTTTTAATATTTTTAAAGTGTAGATATTTTGAGTTAGAGTTTTTTTATTTAAAATTAATTATTTTTATGATAAAAAATTATAATTATATATATTAATTATTATCTGAACCATTTAGCTTACGCGGGGCGGATTCACGTCCATAGTGAGGGGCCCTGGCCCTCTTCATTTAAAATTTTTTTTTTATTAAATTGATATGATAAGCAATTTTATAAAAAATAAAATAAAATTTCAGTAATTTTTATATTTAAATTTATTAAAAATTATAATTTTAGTGACTAATTTTATTAATGTCTCTAAAAATTTTTCGGCTAAATTTCACTCACCGTCCTTTAATTTTGAGGGTTGCTTCAGTAATGTCTTTAAATTTCAATTTGTATCGCAAAAATACTCAAATTTTAATTTAATACAATCCCAAGTCTCTCATGTTACTTTTCGATGGCAGCTACCGTCATGGACATGCCTATGTGAAATAAAAAAAATAAAAAAGATTCTCTCTCAGCCACATGGCATTTTAATAATAATAATTAAAAAAAAATCTGTCCTACACCTCTTTTCTCTCAAACCTTGCTATCCCTTTATGCAACACCCAAAACCTAGAATCATTCCATCATATTAACCAAATCAACAACAAAACAAAATCACACGTGTTTCAAGCAAACCCATTTGCATACAGAAATAAAAATTAAAAAAAAAAAAGATTTAACCTAGATGCAATATAAATCATCATTCATTACAATATGTAACAATATCAATCACAATCAAATTTAACAAAATTAATCAATCCATGCCAACAAATTTAATCCATCCCACAGAACAAACCTAAATTAACAAAATTATTTCAATCCCACAAAAACCAATTAACAAATTTCATGCAGATAACAAACCAAGTGAAAAAGATGAGACAAAATATCAACCAATGAAGAATTGAACTGCATGAGTTCTAAGTGAGATGAAGAGCTAGAGAATGAGATGAGAAAGGTGGAGGGAGGCTGAATTTCAGTCCAATTAACAAAATTGATTAGAATATAAATCAATTAACTAAATTTCAACTCAGATGAACACAAAATTCAATTACTAAAGAACTAAAAGAAAGGCAGAGGGAGGGCGACTAGTGAGAGGAAGAACAAGTATGAGACTTTGAGAAACAGAGGTGAGAGAGGCTGATTCTGTGGATGTGAAGATTCAAGAACCTTCCTTCACAACAGGCAAAGCACAATCTGTGAGCGCGAGGATTTGAAACGCTTCAAGATATTAAGCAAAATGAAGGCTATGAAAAGGCATGAAAGAATGCAAAGCATTGGTGAAGAATGACTAAGGTTATAAGGAAGGAGTGAAAAGGCGAGTTATAGGCAGAGTAGAGAATGACGTGAGGGAATCTGAAAATGGGAGAGCTGGATTTGTGAGGATAGAGGAGAGTGTGGCTAAAGGCAAAGGAGTCGACGCCTGTCAAGGATGAGATTTTAGGAGATTTAAGGTGGCATGGAGTCATGGATGGGATGATATTGAAAAGAAAAGAAAAGGGATTCGGTTGAAAAGAAAAGAAAAGGGATTCGGCCATTAGGGAAGAGAAAATGAAGGTTTGATGTCAAAAAGAGAAAAGAGAAAGGGCAGGAAAGAGAAAAAAATATTTTTTTAATTATTAAAATGCCACATGGTGGAAAGAGACTTTTATTTATTTATTTTTTATTTCATGTAGGCATGTCCATGTCAGCATTTGGTTGGAAGTCGGAAAATGGCATGCAGGACTTTGAATAATATTAAATTGAAGTTTATGTATTTTTCTGATGCAAATTAAAATTCAAAAATATTAATGAAATAATTCTTAAAGTTAAGGGATGATAGGTGAAATTTAATCAAAATTTTCCCCTAAATTTGAGAATACTAATTTTATCAAATTTTATCAAAAAGCCTAAAAAGAAGAGAAACCAAACCGTTTTCGTATTGATTTCTCCATGCAACTTCTTTGCAAGTCATCCCAGCCTAGTCGCAACAGATGCCTCATCCTCGAAGATCTCAATCTCCTCACAATTCCTGCTAATGTTTTGTTGAAAAGCTTCGCAGGTCGAGCCTTGGTGGCATATTCAATCTCTTACTCCCCTTTGAAGGGTTTCTCCAAACTCCCTGTGGTTCTACTGATTGATTTACTTCCCCTTCCCCATTCATTTTTCTTTTATTTTTCATATCGTTTGCGCTTTTCTAAGGTTTATTTTTCATAACATTTTATTAAAATTGCAAAAATTATTTTTGTCCAGTAATTAATTGTTATATTATTTTATTGCTCAAAGGTTTCATTGAACATAAAATAAAAGTTATGTATTGAACATAAAATAAAAGTTATGTATTCAGTTGAACAAAATAAAATATGAAGGGGCTTAATTGTGTATTTAGCGTAAAAACCAACTGGACTCTACTTCCAACACTTGCTTATTATTATGAGCCTTTTATTGTATAAGGCAAGGGTCTATCCTCCAAATCCAATTAAAGCTAACCAATTTGGACCCATTCCAACACAATTTTAGGTCGGTCTTCCCCGCAGATCTACTCAACTCAACTCAACTCAACTGAGTCTTTATCTCAAAAATAATAAAAATAATAATTATTATTTTATAAAAATAATCAAATAATAAAAATCTATTTAAAAGGTATATGTTTTTAATAACAGCTCCATAGACTTTTATAATATGAAAATTTCTTTTTTTTTTTCAAATAATTGTGAATATTTTCCTAAATAGCGAATAAAAGAAGGATTATTGAAGTCTCTATTTCCATATTCTTTATACAAATTCAAGTGTCCATTGAAGTGGCTCGCTTGTCAAGACGATAGAATCTGCACAAGGGGCTGGTTGTTTTCCATCAATTTGATATAAGTTCTGACCTTAATGTTTGCCCAAGATGTGATGAATATGATGAAATAGTTCCTCATTTATTTCTCCTCTGTAATTTTTCGTGGAAGATATGGTCTTGGATCCTCAATTGGTGCATGGGGCGTCTCTCTCTGCCTACCAAACTCTGTAGCTATATTATTTGCTGAATGGAAAAACCTTTCACGAGGGGAATTTCATACTAAAGTTTGGGTTTGCTTGTTTTATGTCACTGATTGATCTATGTGGCATAGTAGAAATGATAGTATCTTTAACAAAAAAGAATGGTCATTTGAGAATCTTTGCTCTCTTATTCTTTTTCGTCTGCTACTGATTTATTAGTCTCATCACAATCCATTGGGACTTGGTCTTATCCACATCACATCAGACCATCAATATTATGTTTAAGCCCTCCTCCATCCTATATAGAGTGGAATGTTAACGGTTCAGCTCAAGGGAATCCTAGTAATACGTGGTGGAATGCTTAGGGATAATGGGTCAATTTCTCTGCATTTTCTCTTACTTTACAGGTATAGATGACTCAAATGGTGCAGAATTTAGAGCAACATGCAAAGCCTTGGAGTTTCTTCTATCTTCGCGTCATCTTTGCTGTAATATCGATCGCATCATTGTGGAGTCTTAAGTCTCATGTGGCTTTGTCTTGGGTCAATAACCTAAATGATTCACCTTGGCAATTGTCAAGCGCTGTTAACTCTCTAGCTTCTAGTCTGTTGGTGTTGCCTAATGTTGAATTTCTTCATGTACTGAGGGAAGCGAATTCATTGGCTGATTCTCTAGCTAAACAAGGGCTGGTTCATTCTGAGGATTTTGTAGCTTTCTTTTAGTTTTTGTGTATATTGCTGTGTTTTTTTGTTTTGGCTTTGATGTTGTATCCCCTACATTTTGCTGTTCTGTTTCTTGTGTCCTGGATTTTGGTGCATTGTCTTTGCTGGAATGGTTTAGTATCCTTTTTTTTTTATGAATTTTTTCATCACCATTAGAAGTTAGTTTATAGGCGAGTGTATGGGGTTGAACCTATTGGTCTGAGGTCTTCTAATGGTGGATTTTCCCCTTTATAATTTTATATTTCAATCCTATTAATAAATCTCTTGCTTCTTAAAAAAAAATTCAAGTAAACCAATATATAATTACAACTTGTTTTAATAAAATATTTTCAATTGTATTTGTTTTCTTCAAAGGTTACTTCAATTGTTGCTTCCTTGTGGGCTGAATGACTCGTCAATTCTAAACTTAGAACTAGCCAACATCATGTTAGTTGAACTATAAATAATTCAGAAGTATTATTAAAAGTTCTAAAAAATTCTTATTCATTATAATTTAGATCAAAATTAGTCATATTATTTCACTTGTAAAGGCATTTTAAAAAGATGGATTTACATTGGGGATGAATAGTATAATATTTCTTATTATAGTGTGAGAAATTTAATATATATAATTTTTTTAACCTAAAAAATTTTCAAAAAAAAATTGAGCTTGAACTCAGGAATAAAGTAAACGTGAAAATGACAAACCTTTAACCTTGAATTTTGTGGAATTTAGAAACATTCTAAATATATGATGTTTGTAATAATTCATGTTATTGGATTAGTGAAAATGGAGTGCCTATTTTATATACTAATTTTTTTCACGTTATTGTTTCAGTTATATATATATATATATATATATATATATATATATATATATATAATTTATTTTTTTATACAATTTTTTATATAAGACATAATACTATAAATATTATGTTTAACTATTTAAATTAAATATTAATTTTAATATTATTTTAATTAATTATATACATAAAATTATTTATTAATTTAAATTTATTGAATCATATTTTTATGAAAATTATGTGTTATATATAATAATAACATAATTATAAATTTAAATGTAATATAATAAAAAATGATATAATAAGTTTTAAAAATATAAATAGTTGAATATATTTAAAAATTAAAATAAATTAAAAAAATGTAAATTAGCTCATTGAATTAAATTTATTAAATTTTGTTAAGTTTGATTTGTCCATATTATATTTTTTATAATTTAAAATAATATTAATTTACATAATCAGGTTGCATAATTAAATTAATGTAAAAGAAAATCATTTATAAAATTAGAAATAGGATAATTTTTAAAATATATTTTATAGTTTAGTGCATTATCATTATAAAATTTTTATTTTATTATATTGATATCTTGAAATTTTATATTGTAATATTGTTTAATAAAATAATTTTAAAATATATATAATATATTTTAATTTTTTAAATCATAAATTATACTATATATGTTATAAATAATTGTAGATTAAAATATAAATATAAATATAAATTTAATCTTAAAATTTTAATTAATTCATATTAATTATATAGTTAATATTCTCAAGTAGTCATATTTTTTTTCTTTATTTTTCTTTTCGTATCTTTCTCTTGTTTTTATTCTTTTAAAAATCTAAACCACAATAACTTAAAATTAATATTGAAAGAAGCATAGTTTCTCATATAAATATATGTAAAAATATAATTAATTTTTTTTTATAATCTTATAGTCAAAATCAATAATCTAGCTAAGATTGACTAATAAATTAAAAATAAAATATGTTCATACATATAAAGATATTAGCAAACTATAATTCATCTATATTTAAATTAAATAGATCAAAGAAAATTAAAATCTCATACAATTACATGTAAAATGTAATTTTTTTTATGTAAAAATGATATTAATCATTCTAAATATTTTAGAATGCATCAATATTAAATATAAAAAAAAAGAAAATTAATCAATGTTAACCTATATCAATACCATTGAATTTGTAAGGATATTTGTTTCTTTTGATATTGGCAATAATAACAAAATTTTAGCAATCATATTCACATGCAACTACCCTTATAAAAATAATATCTATGACATATTATAACTCAAAAAATTTAAAAATTTATAAATATATTTTACCTATTGCAGAAAAAACACATAAAAATATAGTGAAGAAAGAAAAAAATCATATTATAAGTAAGAGTTAATTATCCTTTTATTGCATGAAAATAGAGATTGTAAATATAAAAGTTATCTATGACTAATATTTAAAATAAAATAGCTACAAATTTATAATAAATAAAATATTTGTTGTTGAATGGTATAGAATTTTATATCTATTGATATAAATACAAATTTTTTATTTAATTAAATAGTTAAATTTTAATAATAATTTTATAATTATGTTAATTAAATAGTTATTTTTTAATAGTAATTTTATAATTTAATTGTAACGTCCTCACTTTAGGTAGCCCGAACATTATACTGTTCCGACGACTAATGTCTGTCCGGATAGTTAGAATGTCTGGAACTAAACTTCAACTACAGTAAGGAGGCATAAATTGACTGAATAAAAATTAAGAAAAATCAAGGAAAAATAAAACAAGCAAAGTGCGACTCGGTTAAACGAGTTGGGGTCACAGCGATGGGTGACCTTACAGGGAAGCGACTGCAGAGACAGTTGTCAATCCCAAACTCGTGGGAAAACCCTCTGAGACAAATAATAGGATTAAATTGAAGGCTTTAAGAAGTTTAAAAGGCAATAAAAATGCTAAGGAAAAATTAAGAAAATTTAATTAATTAGTACAGACAAATATAAACCGATAACCTCAATAAGGGGCATTTTGGTCATTTCAACCCTATAGTTGAATTTTGACCTAAATGTTAGTTAAAATAAGAGAGATTAAAATATATAAAATGAATTAAAATCATGAAATTATGTATGGGAAAATGAAGAAAAAGAAAAGGAAAAAGAAAGAATTGAAAATATAAATACTAATTAAATTATGACATCATAAATAAAGTGTTAACCAATGGGAACTTAACAAACACATTAAGGGATAAGAAGAGGAGTTAAAATAAGACAAGTTTGACCAAGTAAATCATTTTCTTCACCTCCTTCTTCCTCTTGCCGTCCACCATGGTCATGGTGCTCTCTCCCTTTTCAAGCTTTTGAGCTTGAAATTTTCCCCTTTCTCACTATAATTTTCCTAAGTCCTTTCATTAAAAACTTACCCTACACCATTAGCAAGACTTTGGCTGCCAAGAAATTGAAGGATTTTAAAGTTTCTACAAGAGCAAAAAGTGGTCATTAAGAGGTTAGTGCCTAAACATGTCTCTTCCTTCTTTAACTAGCTTAGGCATGCTAATTCAAGTGTAAATTTCAAGAAATTAAAAGAAAACTTGGAGTGTGTAGTAACTTGATTTTTAGAAGCCATGAAAATGGTGTGAAATTGATGATTTTAATGGTTTTAAAATGGTTAGTGATAACATGTGATGAGGTTTTATGTGCTAGAAATTAAATTGGATGAGAATTTTATGGTGTTAGGAATATTGAGTTAGGGTTTTGACCTAATTTGGTACTTTTGCATTATGGCTTGAAATTAAGCATATTGAGATGAATTGTTGATCATTTGAAGTGCAATGAATGACAAATTGTAGTTTGGGAGTAAGGAGGAATGAATATTGGTAGTGTATGTTCTTTGTAGGAAATTCGGACTTATGAGTCTAGTGTGAAAAATTGTCTATAACTGAAATTGTATGGCTCCAATTGGTATGAGGCCAATTGGAGATGAAACTAGAGCCAAAATACCCCATTTTTCATGAAGAAAACCTGCCTAAATTCTGCCCATAAGTTGACCAATTTATTGTCCCAACCCGGATATCCAAATACTAAACCCAGAAAAATGACCAATTGAACAGTACATATTCATTTGGCCATAACTTCCTCTAGACAGGTCCAAAAGACCTGATTTTTGTGTCATTGGAAAGCTTAGACATAGGACTACAACTTTCATTAAGAACACAAGCCCAGAAAATGCACCTAACTAAATGAAATTGCTGGCTTAAGTGAGGTCACCAAACTGACCAGAACCACTCTGCCTAAAATTTTTTGGACATAAGCCTACCCGACCAGTTTGGCAAAATTGCCATAACTTGGGCTATAAAAATTCAAATGTAATGAAACAAATGGAAAAATTTTTATAAGATATAGGTCTACAATATTGGTCTTTTGACCAAAACCCAGAACCCAAAGGAACTAGGTCAAATGGTTAGAAGAAATTAACACATCAAAATCTGGAGTTTGACCAAATTACACTTGACCCCAGAATAGTGTTTATAGTATATCTTCCACTAGGAAACTCTAATTAGGATGAGCCATACTGATCTGGAACCCTAAGAAACAGGGCTCCAACTTTGTTTCAGACATTGTCCTCAAATAATGAACATAAGGACCCTAAAAGTTGAGTCAAAGCTACTGACCTGAACTTTGACCCTGAAGACACAGGGTACTTGAGTCTAGGCCAGTTATTTGGTCATAATTAATTCTACAAAACTTGAAAAATTGTAATTTAAATATTTGAGTGACCATAAGACATAGGGTAACAATTTCTGTGAAGAACACTAGGCCTAATTTTGGCTATAACATATTCAATTAATTAGGTAAAATGTAACTCTAAAATCTGACTATTTATGGAACCAGAATTACGAAATGAACCAGTTATGGTTATTTGATCATAACTTGAGTTCTAAAACTTCAAATGACATGATTCAAAAGAGAAAACAAAAACAAGACATAGAGGAACAACTTCCATGAAGGAAGTGTAGCCAAATAAAGGCCACATCTTGGCCAAATTGTTAGGTGAATCTAAGATACTAAACCTGGACCTTGAGAAAGGTTCCTAATATGATTTGGCATATGAGATGAAATAAAATACAATAACTTGTTAAGCATGAAAATGACATGAATAAATGAAACTATGAGTATTAAATAACATTATTTTGCCCAAAGTACACCTAGACTCATTTATATAGCTTGGATAGATTGGTATACCAATTAGGGACTACAGATTGCAGTAGTGCCCATATGAATGTGTTAGTAGCATGCCCTAGAGCATATCATTTAGTATGTATCTTGTACATGTTTTATTAATAAAAGGCATTTTCACTTTTTCGTTTATATAATATATTTATGTGTAATAGAAAAGGTCCATTGATATTTTGTTAGAAATTCTATTCTTAAGTTGTTAAGAATATGAGTGATAGTATTTCTAGCACAAAGTATCATAAATTGGTTCACAATCGAGAATACTTCACAATAAGGATATGACTTATTGATGCATGCATTAAATATCATCATTTAGGAGTAATTTTTGCACATAATTTACCCTTATTCATAGTTATTATTTTAGATATTAGTATATATTTAGTCAATTTTACAATTTTCACATTTCTTAGTTTAATTTTTGGAATTTATTTGTTTTGTAGGTTAAATCTGGAGAAATTTGATGTATTTTGATCAGAGTAGCCATTTGGAGGAGATTAAAGTCGAATTGCAAAAATTTTGAAGTTGAGTAAAAAAATGGCCGAGAGCGACACAACCTGCAGCACAACCGAATTAGCTTATGTCGCAGGTTGTGTCGATCGTCAGATATTCACGCCGAGAGCGACACAACCCGCGACACAACTGACTCGGCTTATGTCGTTTTTACTGGAAAATAATTGACGTGGCATTTCCGTTACTCCAGCTTTTTACCTCACTTTCTCTGGATCCTTCCCCCTTTTACCCATTCTAGAACAGTCCCCTCGCCTATATAAAGTGCCCTTTATCACTTTCTTTCCATATAGAGAGCAAGGGAGTCATTTTCGGAAAAGTTAGAAAGAGAGAAGGGAGCACTTTCTGCATTTCTTTTTCCAGCAGCTGCAGATCACGTTTTCTGCACTTTTGTGCAGCAGAATCTGCTGCAAATTTGCTGGGTTTTTCTACCCCTTTTAGCTTACATTTCCATTATTTCTTCATTTCTTCATTTGGGTTTGTCTTTAAACAATGATTTGTGAGTAGTTGATTGAGATTCTAGAGATGGGTTTGTAAATATTGATTTGTATTGTGGTTTTGAACTGATTTAGCCATTTAAATGGGATTTGTTATATTTTGATTTATTGCTTGTGTGCTTATTGCCTTGCTTGATGAATGGACCCTCATTAAGTTAAGTTTTAATCCTTAATAGATGGACTGAAAAGTGAATATTGGGGATGGATAATCTTGCAATAAACTTTATTTTCTTGGTGTTAGAAATAAGCTAAGAAGATTAAGGGGAATTTTCCAAAAATCAATTTTATGCATTAGTTGGGTTTTTGTTAGATTTGAAATACCGTGAAAACATGATTTGATTTAATGAAAACCAATTTTGAGATGCTTGAAAAAGGTTTCAAAAATTTAAGAATTGATTTCCCTCAAAATTGCAATTCTCATGTGTTTGGCTAAATTAAGGATAAACCACATGCAAACAATATTGAAAATCCAATCTTTAGAATCAATTTAATTTTCATTGCATTTAGATTTAAATCCTCCAAATCTCATAAATAGCAATTTCAATTTAAATCCAATTTAAATTTAAATCCAATTTAAATCCAATCTCTAGAATCACTTTATTTTTATTTTTATTGAATTTAGATTTAATTCCTCTCAAATTTCATAAATAGAAATTCCACATTAATTTTTGGTAATCTAGTTTAATTAATTTTAGTTAATTGTTTGATTTAGCATTAATTCCTTAAATACCAATTTTAATTCCAAATTTCATTTTACATCTTTAATTTTTGTCTTAATTTTAATTTTTAGATTTTATTTTTAATATCTTTTAATTTTTGTCATTCTAATTAGCTTATACTTTTATTTCCAATTTAAGCACAATTCCCTGTGGGATCGATATCATTTTTTTAAAACTATACTACTGTGACCCGTGCACTTGCGGACACACAACACCGTATCAAGTTTTTGGCGCCGTTGCCGGGGAATTGTTTGTTTTTAAGTTGGATTTTAATTTTTTTAAGCTAATTAGAATTTTTATTTTCTTTTATTTTCACTATTGTTCCTTGTGTTTTTCAGGTACTTTTCTTGTTTATGAGACGATCGAAAAGCACAAGTGATACTGAATTGTTGTTCAATCCTGAAATTGAAAAATTCTGTCGAGCCAACAAAAAGGAGTACAAAAAAAGAAAAGAAGCAGAAAAAGAAGAACAACAAATATTTGAGCAAGAGGAGACAATAGAAAATATGGAGAATCAAAATAGAGCTATTGGTGGAGACAATGGAGGAAATGAGCAAAACGGGCAAAATGCAGTTGCTAATCAAAATGATCCTCAAAGAAGATCCATGTTGGATTATGCTTTTCCTAGATGTGCAGATGTGAGAGATAACAGACCTATTATTGGAGCTAATCAATTCGAGTTAAAGACTGGTCTTATTCAAATGGTTCAGAATTCACAATTTGGAGGTAGCCCACTTGAAAATCCTCATTCTCATTTGAAGAAATTTTTGATGATATGTGGTACACAAAGACAACCTGGAGTTTCTGATGAAGTTATTCTACCACCTTATTTCCATTCTCTCTTCGGGATTCAGCATTGGAGTGGTATGATTCACTTCCACAAGCTATTATAGCTACTTGGGAGCAGCTATCTCAAGCTTTTCTATCTCAATTTTTCCCACCTGGGAAAACTACTCATTTGAGGAATTTGATGGTAGCTTTTAAACCAAGGGATGATGAAACTTTGTATGAATCTTGGATGAGATTTAAGGAGCTTGAAAGGCAATGTCCTCATCATGAAATACCGAAATGGATGATTGTTCAGAATTTCTACACCAGAGTTACTCCAGCCATAAGAAACACAATTGATTCACAAGCAGGAGGAGATTTCATGAGAATGACAAGTGAAGAATGCTATGATCTATTAGAGAAGATTGCTCATAATACCCATTTATGGGGAAATCCTAGAGCACTTGAGCCAAAGAAGGCTGGGATTTATGAACTTGACTCAGTTAGCTACATGAATGCAAGATTTGACCAGTTGACTCAGCTTCTTAGTGATTTTTGCACAAAGGCAACAAACTCAACTCCTACAACTATGCAACAAGTTGCCTTCACAGATGGAACTCAAAGTTGTGGAGTTGATTACTCTTCTTATGGAGATGATTATTTGCAAGAACAAGCTGCTTATGCAGGAGGTTATCAACAGAAACCTATGGGAAATGCTTATTTTAATGTGAACAACTCAACATGGAAACCACAAGCAACTTTTTCTCAACAAGGCCAAAGCTCAAATCATGCTCATAACCAGCAGTTTATGCAGCAAAATAGGCCTCAATTTCAGCCTCAATTTCAGCCCACAAGGCAGCCACAACCTGGATATCAAGCAAGAGCACAACAATCCCTTCCACCTCATGAACCGAAGCCAACCTTGGAGAGCATGATGGAGAAATTTTTTGCTGAACAAAGCAAGATGAATAGCAAATTGGAGGAAGAAATGCAACACATGAGACAAACCATGGATCAATTACAAGTCCACAACCGCATGTTGGAGACTCAATTGGCGCAACAAGCAAGCTCATCGGGAAGCAACTCCTATGGTAAACTACCTAGCCAACCACAAAACCCTCATGAACAATGTAAGGTTGTAACCTTGAGAAGTGGTAAAAAAGTTGGTCAAGAGAGTGAAAACAAGAGAGAAGAAAAAGAGAGCACAAAAGAAGAAAATTCAGTTGAGAGCAAGAAAAATGAAAAAGAAAAAGAAAGCAAAAGTGAGCAAGATGAGGGAGAGAAACCATATATCCCACCTGAACCTTACAAGCCCACCCTTCCCTACCCCCAAAGATTCATCAAACACAAGCTAGACAAACAATTTGGCAAGTTCCTTGAAGTGCTAAAGAAGTTGTACATCAATGTGCCATTCACTGAAGCACTATCCCAAATGCCAAGTTATGCCAAATTTTTGAAGGAGATTCTTTCCAACAAGAGAAGGCTAGAAGATTATGACACCATCAACTTGGGAGAGCAATGCAGTGCTATAATTCAGAAGAAGTTACCTCCCAAACTCAAAGATCCGGGTGTGTTTTCCATCCCTTGTCATATTGGTGATAATTGTGTGGCAAATGCCTTATGTGACCTTGGAGCTAGCGTCAGCCTAATGCCACTTTCAATATATGAGAAGTTGAATATGGGAGAGTTGAAGCCCACAAACATGTATCTTTCATTGGCTGACCGTTCAATTAAGTATCCAGAAGGCATTCTAGAAAATGTGCCTATCAAGGTTGGGAAATTTTACATTCCGGTGGACTTTGTCATTTTAGATATGGAAGAAGACACAAAAGTTCCTATCTTATTGGGAAGACCCTTTTTGGCAACAGCTAGTGCATTAATTGATGTGAAGGGTGAGAAATTGACACTTAGAGTGGGAGATGATCAAATGATATTCAACATCAATCCTGCCATGAAAAGGAAACATGAAGAAGTTGAGTCTTGTTTGCGGGTAGACATTATTGATGAGATTGTTCAAGAGCATTTCAGAAAAAGCTATCCACAAGACCCACTTGAAAATTGCTTAGTCCATGGTGGGAGCATTGATGATGATAATCATAACATGGCTACTTTTGCACAATATTTGGAAAGCTCTCCACCACATCCTGAAGCCACAATTTTTCAACTTGAAGGAGTGCAAACTTTGGAGATCAAACCACCATCATTAAAGGTAGAGGATGCCCCAAAGGTAGATCTTAAACCTCTTCCTTCCAACCTCAGGTATGCTTTTCTTGGACCGAATGAAACATATCCAGTTATAATTAATGCATCATTGACTAATATTGAGAATGAAAAATTGTTGAGAGTTTTAAGAAAATATAGAAGAGTTTTGGGTTATGCAATTGATGATATAAAGGGAATTAGTCCAACAGTTTGTATGCATAGGATTTTCCTTGAGCCAAATAGTAAACCTTCCATTGAACACCAAAGAAGATTGAATCCTACAATGAAGGATGTTGTAAAAAAGGAAATCCTAAAATTACTAGTCACTGGAATTATTTACCCCATTTCCGATAAAGGAGTGGGTTAGTCCTGTGCATGTTGTACCAAAAAAGGTGGGGTGATTGTTAAAAATGAGAATAATGAATTGATACCCACTAGAATCATACAGGTTGGAGAATGTGCATAGACTATAGGAAGTTGAACAATGCTACAAGAAAAGACCATTTTCCCCTTCCTTTTATGGATCAAATGTTAGAAAGATTAGCCAAGCATTCATTCTTTTGTTACTTAGACGGATATTCTGGTTTCTTTCAAATTCCAATACATCCTGATGACCAAGAAAAAACTACCTTTACCTGTCCCTATGGCACCTTTGCCTATCGAAGGATGCCATTCGGATTGTGTAATGCACCTGGCACATTTCAAAGGTGCATGATGGCCATTTTTTCTGATTTTATTGAAGAAATTATGGAGGTCTTCATGGATGACTTTTCAGTTTATGGCACTAATTTTGATTCATGCTTGACTAATTTGTCTAAAATCTTGCAGAGATGTGCTGATAATGATTTGGTGTTGAATTGGGAGAAATGCCACTTTATGGTCCAAGAGGGAATCGTTTTAGGGCATTTGATCTCAAATAGGGGAATTGAAGTGGATAGAGCTAAAATAGAAATTATTGAAAAAATGCCCCCTCCAACCACTGTCAAAGGAGTGCGGAGTTTCCTTGGACATGCCGGGTTTTATCGGCGATTTATTCAGGATTTTTCTAAACTTGCTAAACCCTTAACAAATCTTTTGAATCATGATGTTAAATTTGATTTTAATCAAGATTGTATGGTTGCTTTTTGCAGATTGAAGACGGCCTTAACAACAGCTCCTATCATGCAACCCCCGGATTGGACTTTGCCATTCGAAATTATGTGTGATGCAAGCGAGTTTCTTTGTTGAGCCGCCTGGCCAATGGGAAAGATAGGAAACCTTATGCCATTTACTATGCAAGCCGAACCCTTGATGAAGCTCAAGTCAATTACGCTACAACTGAAAAGGAGTTCCTTGCGGTAGTATTTGCACTCAATAAATTCTGTTCTTATTTGGTCAACTCAAAGGTAATAGTTTTCACTGATCATGCAGCAATAAAGTATTTAATGAGCAAGAAAGAAGCTAAATCTAGGTTGATTAGATGGATATTGTTACTTCAAGAATTTGATTTGGAAATAAGAGATAAAAAGGGTGTTGAGAATGTGGTGGCTGATCACCTTTCTAGGATAAAAACTGAAAATGGAGATGATGAAATTGTGCCAATTGATGAATTTTTCATGAATGAGCAGTTGTATGTGTTGAATTCTGCACTTCCATGGTTTGCTGATATTGTGAATTTCTTGTCTTGTGGTGTCTTGCCACCTGATTTATCTTGGCAGCAAAAGAAAAGATTCTTGCACGATGTTAAATTTTATTCTTGGGAAGAACCTCTTTTGTTTAGAAGATGTAATGATGGAATAATTAGGAGATGTATACCAGAGGAAGAAATACATGATGTTATTTACCATTGTCATTCCTCTGAATATGGTGGTCATTTTAGTATCTCAAAAACTGTTGAAAAAGTCTTGACATCAGGTTTCTATTGGCCTAAAATGTTTAAACATGAGAGAGACTTTGTAAGCAAGTGTGATAGGTGCCAAAGGGTAGGCAACATTTCCAAAAGAGATGAAATGCCCCAACAATCCATATTAGAAGTTGAATTGTTTGATGTGTGGGGAATTGATTTCATGGGGCCATTTCCATCTTCTTATGGAAATAAATATATCTTGGTAGGGGTGGACTATGTATCTAAATGGGTAGAAGCTATTGCTACACCTACCAATGATGCAAAAGTTGTGGTGAAATTTCTGAAAAAATTTGTTTTGACCAGGTTTGGTGCCCCACGTGCCATAATCAGTGATGGTGGTAGCCATTTTTGCAACCACCAATTTGAAAAATTGATGAGAAAATATGGGGTAAAGCATAGGATTGCCACACCATATCACCCTCAAACAAATGGCCAAGTAGAAATCACAAATAGAGAAATCAAGCAAATCTTAGAGAAAATCACAATAAGTCCAGAAAAGATTGGTCCCTTAAATTAGATGACACTCTTTGGGCATATAGAACAGCATTTAAAACCCCCATAGGAACTACACCTTATAGGTTAGTTTTTGGGAAATCATGCCATTTGCCCGTAGAGTTAGAACACAAAGCTTATTGGGCCATAAGAGCAATCAATTTTGATTTACAAGCTGCTGGACACAAAAGACTTTTGCAACTTGATGAGTTAGAAGAATTGAGACTTGATGCTTATGAAAATGCTAGGATCTATAAAGAAAGAACAAAAAAATGGCATGATAAGCATATCAAGAAAAAGGACTTTAAAGAAGGAGATTTGGTTCTCTTATTCAATTCAAGGTTAAAATTTTTTCCAGGAAAATTAAAATCAAGGTGGTCAGGCCCATTTAAAATTGTGAAAGTTTTCCCCCATGGTGCTGTTGAAATTTTTGGTGAAAAATCGGGTAATTTCAAGGTAAATGGGCAAAGGTTGAGGCACTATTCAGTTGGTGAGCCAATTGAGAAGATAGCAACTTGCTATCTTTCTCATTCTCCATGAAATTTTGAGTAAGTATGGTCAAGCTAAAGACCTAAACTTAGCATTTTTGTGCATAACTCCCAATTTTTCATTGATTCTTTATTTCTTTCATATATATATTTGTTTTAAGTTTTTCTATACTCCTTATTCAGAGTTTGACATTGTTCTAATTTCCTTGTGCAGATGGGATGCAATGCATTGCAAGCAAATGAGCAATAAAAATTTTATTTAGCTTTAAATTTTAGCTTTAAATTTTAGGTTTTTAATTTGTTCACTTATAATTTTCATCTCTATTTTGTTGAATATTTGCTGGTTCATATTGATGGATTCATTGCCCTTTTGGTTAATTTTAAGAGAGAATTTTTCCAAATTTTAAAGAAAATTATTTGAAAATGGGTGTGTGAATTGGTGCTTTGAAAAATTATTTTGTGTAAGTATTTGATGAACATAACAGGTTGAACAATTAGAATTCATGTTATGAAGGTTTAATCATTTGAAATCTAATTTGTTTCAATTTTTTTAGGTGCTATGAAATTGGGCAGCAGATTACATAATCGGGTTTTGCTTGT
Source organism: Hevea brasiliensis (assembly GCF_030052815.1). Lineage (NCBI taxonomy): Eukaryota > Viridiplantae > Streptophyta > Magnoliopsida > Malpighiales > Euphorbiaceae > Hevea > Hevea brasiliensis. The sequence continues at coordinate 6,774,033 of NC_079497.1, read as the reverse complement.
GTCACCACTTGTGTTCGCTGGGCACCCTTTTGAGATAAAAACTCCCTTCACCGGAATGGGCCAGCAGCAAACCCAAAGCCCTAAAAACCGTACCCCACCAGCCCAAGCCCGAAATTAAACCTAAATATCCAAACAAAACCCAAAGCCTATACCCAAGCCCACAACCCAAACCTAAAGACCCTAACCCAATAGCCCATTACCTTCATCTTCCTCTCGACATCGCCCCCGACACAACCCTCCCTGCCGTAACCTCCATTTTTCCCGTCGCCTTCACCGGCCGCCATTCTTCCCATATTTCTCTTTCCCCGATCACGACCCTCCATTTCGCCATGACCGACTCTCCATTATCATTCGAAAACTCGCCTCCCCACTCCTCACAAGCGCCGCAGCCCCAAACCACCCCACCCATGCACGCCGACCCTTCGTCGGCCCATTCTGCTGATGCTCCGATCGCCACACTCAAAAAGAAAAAGGCGAAAAATATCAAACCTCACAAATCGATGGGCGGCGTCAAGCGGAAACAACCCGAACCGGCCACACAACAACCCCCAAGCTCGCCTCCAATGCCCGCCGCGCCTGCTGACCGACGTGGCATTCCGAAATCAGCGGTCAAGCGCCCCGGTACATCTAGAGGTAACCTTGCATTCCCTTCCTCTTCGCCATCGCTATACATTGGATATTACCTACTGCCGAAATGAAGAAAAATAAGGCAAGAGTTGCAGCCCGACAAATGGTTCAAACTCGGTATTTGGATGTGTCTACACTTAAAACCTTGAAGATTTATGATGAAATGCAGTCTCTGTTAGATGCTTTAGGTTGGGTGCGATTTGCACATAAACAGGAACTGGTCTACCCCATTTTAGTGCAGGAATTTCTGGCCTCCCTGTCCACTAATGAGCATAAAATTGCTTTGGACAATGACTTGACGATCCATTTTAGATGCCTTGGTCAAGATAGGGTGCTGTCTATGGATAATTTTCACCATATATTTGGCTTTCCACCTGATGGTCTGTTCAAAATACCTACTAACCAATGGGACTATAATGCGTGTGAATTTTGGAAGCGCATTGCACCTTCAGCAGGCAACTTCAAACCAGGACACAGTAAGGCCTCCAAAATTGAGAATCATGCCTTGAGATTGCTTCAGCGCCTAATTGCAAATACAATTTTAGGCAGAGGATCCAGTGTTGGCACAATGTCACAGTATGATCTATTCTTTTTGTGGTGTGCAAAAACTGGCAGAAAGGCTTCCCCTGGTTATTATTTCTGCCGCCATGTGATTCGCCAGACCACTAGGGGTACTGGTAGTATTGTCTTTGGAGGCTTAGTCACACCTATTGCACATTATCTTGGGTTTAATCCTCAAATGCACAAGTGTCCTGCTCTTCCAACTGGTTTGTTATTTTTGGATGGACCTCATCTAGCCAACCAAAAATTTTGTATCAAAAATGAAGCTACCAAGCAGTATGAGATTCCTGCACTAACAGACAAACCACCTGGTTCTCCCACTGCCATTAGTTCCTCCTTAGCATCTGAGCGACCATTTGTGCAGCCTCCTACACAACCTTCACGCCGAGCTCCACCAGCCGCTCAACCTGCTTCATCAATTGCTTCTGGACCATCCATAGCAACTCTTTTGACATTCATGGAGAACCTCAGTGATGAGATCTATTCTTTTTGGCAAATTACGGAGGTCAATTTTCAGACACTACGAGATTTAGCTGACATATATTTGGATCGAAGTGCTGAAATGCAAGACGAATTGAAAATCATGCGAGCTAAACTGGAGAAGATCGAAACAAACCAAGCACTGATTTTGAACATTCTCTCTCCACAGCAGCCACCACAAGCACCACCACCTTCACAAGATGGCAAGGGCAAAGGACTTCTCATACCCGACTGACCAGCTTTTATTCTCCATTTACATTTCATGTCTTTTAATTTCGTTAATTAGTATTTTGAACTTGTTTAATTAATATTTTGCTTGTGTTGTTTTTATTTTAAACCATTTACTTATTCAGTTTTTTTTAGTTCCTCATAACGTACATTTTTAGTACATTACTCACTTGCTTTGATATGCTCCTTTGGAATTTCCATTTGATAATTATATTCTCTGCACTTAACTTCCCTATTCCAAATTTTTGAGATTAATCGATTTAATTAATGGATTCCATTGCACTGTTTCTTTTGCAATGAGTGCAGCAGCTGTCCAAATTTTATCTAATTAAATTGGCTGCACTTCAATGAGGTAACAATTCTCATCTCAGCTTGTGTCACTATCAACACAAGTTGTGCTCTCGCTTATGTAACATGGTAATAATTCTTTATGCACATATCAGCTACCCATTTTCTGCACATTTTTAACATTGAGGACAATGTTCATTCTGAGTATGGGGGAGAGGGTAAATTTTTTGCAAAAAAAAAAAAAAAAAAAAAAAACTACTTTTTCCTTTTTCATTTGCATATAGCGACTCATTCATTATTTCATACTTGTACATATTCACATACATACACTTGCATATAGCTTCATATACTTAGTTATGCATACTTAGTTGCATATAGGTTGACTATACATTTACACTCATGCATTTCATTCATTCATTTAAAATTTTTTGGATTTTTAAACCAGTCTTTGAATTCCATAAGCCACTTATTCAAGCAATCCAACTTGCCTTTAGATGGTTAGTGGAATGAAAGTTCCAGCTGGGTACAAAGTCTTAAGCATTATTCTTTCTCTTACTTAATAGCTGAAAATTAATACATTCATCTAGGTATACAGATTCTGATTAGTTATTTTGAGTTTTGAGTGTCTGGATAAGCCTTTAAGAAAGAAAATGATCATTGTCGACTCACCATTCCTAGAACAAGCATCTTAGATCTTTCAAAGCGAAATTTTTAACTTGCATTTGATAAGAATATGACTTAGGCATTTCTTCATATTTTAAACCTCACATTTAGCCTTAACCTACCTTAATTTCATTTTAACCCTTGCAAACCCCCTTGAACCTTAAATCCCTAACTTCTTTGGAACCCAAATCATTTACCGAGCCATTAAACCTAAACACTACCACCTATCTATGAGAATAGTATTTTAGCAATTAAGTGCATAAAAAAAATGATAATATAAAAATAAAAATAAAAATAAAATAAAAAAATCTCGGAGGATTGAAACATCTTGAAAAGTGCTAAAATAATCGTGAAAAGTTGAAAAGGTCACCAAAATATCCCAAAGGTAATTTTGGGTGTGACATGAAATAGGGACACATACAAAATAAAAATAAAATAAAATAAGCATAAAAAAATAGTCCCTTTGTATAATCATTGTGATAGCACTTGAGATTCATCGTGAATTTCTTTCCTCCTGATTTAAAAAAAAAAAAAATGCACTATGAGTTTCATGATTAATATTATTCTCATATTTTGTTTACCTTATTCCCTTTCTTTGTTAACCACAATTTTACCCTATTTGACCCCATTACAACCCTTAAAAAAGACCTAATGATTCTTTGAAAAATGCTTGTTACATTAGTGGAGTTAGATCTTTTATGCTTGCATATGGGTTTGGCAATATAATCTTCCATACATTACTCACCATCTATTTGAGACACATTGGCTATCTATTTCATTTAGGTTTGTTTTGGCATAATTGACTCTTGTAGCTGATTAGTATTTGTTGCTTGGGTTGATTGGTTAATTCTTAGCTATTCTGTAATTGTTGAGAGTGCTTGCTTCATTCTTTGTGCTTTTGCTGGTGGGAATTTGGAATGTTAGTGGCTAGAGGTAAGTTGGTGGTTTGGATTAGTGAATTTTGTGTTTTCAAAGACTGATTCTATTCCCTTCCAAATGAGTTTTAATGAAATTTTGCTTGAGGACAAGCAAGAGTCTGAGTATGGGGGAATTTGATGCATGCATTAAATATCATCATTTAGGAGTAATTTTTGCACATAATTTACCCTTATTCATAGTTATTATTTTAGATATTAGTATATATTTAGTCAATTTTACAATTTTCACATTTCTTAGTTTAATTTTTGGAATTTATTTGTTTTGTAGGTTAAATCTGGAGAAATTTGATGTATTTTGATCAGAGTAGCCATTTGGAGGAGATTAAAGTCGAATTGCAAAAATTTTGAAGTTGAGTAAAAAAAATGGCCGAGAGCGACACAACCTGCAGCACAACCGAATTAGCTTATGTCGCAGGTTGTGTCAATCGTCAGATATTCACGCCTAGAGCGACACAACCCGCGACACAACTGACTCGGCTTATGTCGTTTTTACTGGAAAATAATTGACGTGGCATTTCCGTTACTCCAGCTTTTTTACCTCACTTTCTCTGGATCCTTCCCCCTTTTACCCATTCTAGAACAGTCCCCTCGCCTATATAAAGTGCCCTTTATCACTTTCTTTCCATATAGAGAGCAAGGGAGTCATTTTCGGAAAAGTTAGAAAGAGAGAAGGGAGCACTTTCTGCATTTCTTTTTCCAAAGAATGCAGATCACGTTTTCAGACTTTTGTGCAAAGCAGACCACTGCAAATTTGCTGGGTTTTTCTACCCCTTTTAGCTTACATTTCCATTATTTCTTCATTTCTTCATTTGGGTTTGTCTTTAAACAATGATTTGTGAGTAGTTGATTGAGATTCTAGAGATGGGTTTGTAAATATTGATTTGTATTGTGGTTTTGAACTGATTTAGCCATTTAAATGGGATTTGTTATATTTTGATTTATTGCTTGTGTGCTTATTGCCTTGCTTGATGAATGGGCCCTCATTAAGTTAAGTTTTAATCCTTAATAGATGGACTGAAAAGTGAATATTGGGGATGGATAATCTTGCAATAAACTTTATTTTCTTGGTGTTACAAAAAAGCTAAGAAGATTAAGGGGAATTTTCCAAAAATCAATTTTATGCATTAGTTGGGTTTTTGTTAGATTTAAAATACCGTGAAAACAGGGTTTGATTTAATGAAAACCAATTTTGAGATGCTTGAAAAAGGTTTCAAAAATTTAAGAATTGATTTCCCTCAAAATTGCAATTCTCATGTGATTGGCTAAATTAAGGATAAACCACATGCAAACAATATTGAAAATCCAATCTCTAGAATCAATTTAATTTTCATTGCATTTAGATTTAAATCCTCCAAATCTCATAAATAGCAATTTCAATTTAAATCCAATTTAAATTTAAATCCAATTTAAATCCAATCTCTAGAATCACTTTATTTTTATTTTTATTGAATTTAGATTTAATTCCTCTCAAATTTCATAAATAGAAATTCCACATTAATTTTTGGTAATCTAGTTTAATTAATTTTAGTTAATTGTTTGATTTAGCATTAATTCCTTAAATACCAATTTTAATTCCAAATTTCATTTTACATCTTTAATTTTTGTCTTAATTTTAATTTTTAGATTTTATTTTTAATATCTTTTAATTTTTGTCATTCTAATTAGCTTATACTTTTATTTCCAATTTAAGCACAATTCCCTGTAGGATCGATATCATTTTTTTAAAACTATACTACTGTGACCCGTGCACTTGCGGACACACAACACCGTATCACTTATCCAGAAATATTGTAATCATGTTTGTTCCCAAGTTATTTATATGAGATGTAAATAAGATGGAATGGTGAGCCTCATGCCATATAACAAACATGATAGGCATTTATGCATGATAAGTAGGCCGAACCAGTGACATTTATGACAAGCACATGGAGTTTACTCTTGTCAATGCATTGTCATAAATCATATCAGTGCATATAATCTTTAGACCTGAGATAGCACAGTTATCTTGTATATAGGTGGTTTGAGTTTGATACTGCTTTCATACTTGTACTGTGCATGGGTATATGGGCATGTGTTGGCTCCTACTAGTTATATATGGAGGTAGGTGTTGATCAAGATGGAATCTGTTACCCTAAGTAAATAGGGATAAAATCCTATGTTCATTTAATCATTCTTGATGTTTCAAGTTTCTGGCCAGGACAGATAGATTTAATCAGAAAAGAGTTTCTGATGTGAAAATCTTTTTAGTAAAAAATTAGAATTAAGAGAGAACATAATATTCATAGCAAATGTGGTTTGACATAAACCATTACTCCAGCTCGAATTGGGATTTTGTAAGAGAGATATTCTAGTGCATGGTAACATATGATAAAAGGTTCATTTAAGGTATTCCTTATTACTAATTGGGTGGCCATGGCATGCTAGGTGTTAACTATGGTCTATGAGGTGCATAAAATGATTTAGAGAAATCATTTATGGTAAGAAAGAGTTCTGATGATATTAAGAGTTAATATCATATCTCATTGCCAATTAGTGATGAGCCTAATGAGTCACACACATACACAAGTAATCACCAAGTTAAATGTGATTTAATTAATTAGTTAAAAAGTTTAATTGATTAATTAAATAGATTTGGTTTGCAATTAGATTGTAAAGTCCCTAGCATGGCTTGAAACCAAATTTAGGCTATTGGATGTATAGTATAAGTTAAATTTATATTTAAAGTATTTAAATATGAATTTTTTAAATATGAATTTAATCATAAGAAATTAATTAATAGAGATTAATTAATTAATTTATATTTGATATAAATTGATTAGAAGAGGAGAGATAATTATTTTGGGTTGAGAACTCAAAATTGAAACACAAGGGTAATTTGGTCATTTCACAGGGTGACATGTGGCACCATGAGATGGTGACACATGGCACCATATAAGCTTGCCATTTGTCTTCCAATCATGTAAGATGATCAAAGTCAAGATTAAACCTAGCTTTGACACTTGGCTTAATGTGATTAAGCCAATTAAAATTCTAGCCAATCAGAAGATGACTTGTGGCAAGGGTTTTAAGTGATGACCTAATTATATAATGTGATGTTATGAAAGAATAAAAAAACAATATGCTATTCTCTCGTATGTGCCGCCACCTTTGAGCCTCTCTTGCTCTCTTCTTCTTCATCTCTCATCAATTCAAAGAGAATTGCCAATATTCTCTTGAATCAAAATTGCTAGAAATCGTTTCTAGTGTTCTGTATACATCTACAACCTCTCTAAAGGCAAATCCCTATTTTCTAATTGGTTGGCAAGGCTTTAGAAGCTATTCAAGGGGCTGCCATTGGTGATCTTAGCGTGGACAAGCTAGAAGGACAACATCTGGGGTCCTAGGTGCTTCAAAAAGGTACCAAACACAACTACAATGCATCAAAAGGTTAGTGCACATGTTCTTGATTTAATCTAGGTTTCTAATGAATTAATATGTTAATTCTAAAATCTTAAATGACAAACATAGATCCAAATACATCTTAAAAGAGTTTTAATATGCAAGTGAATATTGAAATCAATAGGTAAAAAATTAAATCTTGCATGATGCATGAGACCCTAGAAGAAAATTTTTGAATTCAATATTCTAATATGATAATTTTCACGCTTCCGCTCCTTCAATTGGTATCAGAGCCACTATATTTGCCATTTAGATTGTTTAATATCTGATTTAATTGTGTGATTTGATCAAAAGTTGATTGATTCATTGCTGGTTGCAAAGAATAGGTGGCGGCATGCTTGGTTGGGCACTATGGTGCGCATGGTTTGAGCACTACCATGGTGCGCATGGTATTGGTCTTCAATTGTGCAATTGTTGTATGCTTGATGTCCATAATTATGCCTATGTCTAATTAAATTATTTAATTAGAATTATAATCACACAATTAAATTTGTTTTAATGTGATTTAAATATGAATTTTTAAATTTGTTTGAATGTGATTCAAATCTGAATTTTTAAATTTATTTGAATGAGATTCAAATCTGGATTTTTAAGTTGAATATGAGATATTCAATTTAATTTTAGTGTATATGTTTTATTTAATTGTTAAATGGTGATATGCATGATGGATGATCATGGACAATAAAAGACCAATGTGATTGGATTTATTTCTTTTATGTTTCCTTGGGTAGTAAATTAATTAATTTAATTTTAGTAGCATGTATCATAAAGGTTGTAATATTTTTGAGTTAAAATTTCATGTATCATAAAGGTTGTAATATTTTTGAGTTAAAATTTCATTTATTGGTGGGACCAGTGGAAGGAATTCAAGATCAAGTGTTGATTATGCACTCCTTCAGCAACTCTTGTAATATGAATGAATGAAATTATACAAGAGCTACCAAGAACTCTCTGATGCCTTAGGCAAAATGTTCAGCTCCTTTACCATTGGTAATAAAATATATAATTTTACTTATTTGACTATAAAATTTGTATTTAAAATTTAACCAATCTTATTAATTATGAATTGAATGTTTTTGAAGGAAACTGTGGATCTCAAGGAATGAAGGATTTCATGAACGAGAGCAAATTGATAGACCTGTTGAATGGTTCTTCTGAGTATGTTCCAACTTATGAAGACAAAGACGGAGATTGGATGCTTGTAGGAGATGTACCATGGGAGTAAGTTCTTTTTCAAATCTTACATGTTGGATTAGTTCTGAAAACATTTGATTAAACCACTAATTTTCTTTCCTTCTCTTCACAGAATGTTTGTCGATTCATGCAAACGATTAACGATAATGAAGGGGTCTGAGGCAATAGGACTTGGTTAGCATCATCCACAGATCAAATTTTCATCAGTAGTAATACATAGCTTGTATAACAATATGCTAATATGAGTTCAATTAATCGATTTTTACAGCTCCAAGAGCTGTGGAGAAGTGCAAGAACAGGAGCTGAAGAGGAGTTTTGCTGTTGATTCGAGAAATGGAATCCATTGAATGAAACTGTGATCAAACGGAAAAAGCAGACCGGCTCAAGGGGAATTAAGCAAGGAGTTTGGATGTCTGTGTCCATTGTGTTTTTTCCTTTATTTTTATTTTCTCATGACGTATATGAATATACGAGGAACATATTCGGAGATTTATTAGGAATATCAAGTAATAATATATAGGAGATGTTTATATATATATATATATATATATATATATATATATATATGATCATATGCAACCTTGCTCTTCTTTCTTTTTTAATATTGTCAAATGGGTTGCTTAGTAACCACCGATACCTTCTATATATTTAATCAAAGTTGTGATGAGTGTTTTTGTTCATTTTGTAATTTGAAAATTTATATTTCGAAAAATTAAAAAAATTATGTGATTGGTTGAGATGGTAAATGAATAAGGTCCATCAACACAGTGATAAAGTGGACCAGACCCATGTGGTTGCTGTTGGGGGGGGGGGGGGGTCACATCCTCTTCATAGACTATGTTAATTTAATGTTGTCCTGTCCTGGCAACACACCAGATCCATTACAGGTTGCTTCAGACCATTAAATATCTTTTTTTCCCCCTTTCTGTAGCTGTCTTTTGTAAATGATTTGTTTATTAATTGAGTTTATTTATTTTTGTCATTGAAAAAAATTTAATGATTAATTGATGTTTTAGGTGAGAAATGCAGGAATTGTTTGGGCTCATGCATGTGTGTTATAAGATTTCCAACATAATGCTGGGGATTTATGCAATTGTCTTCTCCTCTTTAAAAAGATCCACAATTTCTCTTCTTAATCTCTATGGTATAATACTAGGGATTTGTAAGATTTCTTTATCTTCAAAGATTCTTGAAACCAGTAACATCACGAGTATAATCCTCCCTTCTTTTAGCGACTAATTAATTTTTTATTTAAAAAATAAAAATATAATATAAATATGAAGTACATAATTTCGTATTATTATAATTTTATATAAAAAAAATTAAAAATAAATTATATGTATAAAATATTATAATAATTATTTTGATTTTAAGAACTTAATCTAGTTAACAGCCCATTTGAATTGGTAATTTAACGGAAAATACTTATTTGGTGATAATTTACCTTATACGGCATTTGTATTCAATTTCAAAATTATTAAATTTTAATATTTTTATAAAAAAATTCATATTTTCTATTATTGGACTTATATCCAAATAACAAACTAAAACACCTAATAACTACATATTAAAAAAATCAAAAATATATCCTTATAGTATAGCAAATACTAAATCCTCAACGTTAATAAATCCCACGAAAGGAGAAGATAAAATTCAAACAATCTGAGAATAAATATAAATATGTTACAAAATATTACAGATTTGAAAATTATTAAAAAAATATAAAATAAATATAAAAAAATGTAAAAAGAATGAAAAAGGAAGCAATAATCGATGAAAATACTTATTGGTAATTGTCAAATAGCTCACAAGTGAAAAGAAAGATGAAAAAATAATTGATAGTTTGGTAGCTGTCACTCTGAATCTTAAGTTAGAGAGCAATTCATATTATATGAGAGAATAATAAATCAGAGCAATGATGAAAAATAAGAATGAAATAAGAAAATAAAATTTCATTTATAAATGATAATAGCGCCCAAAAAAAGGATTTTATGTGATATTTTCCTCTTTTAATTAATTTTATATTGAATAAGTTTTTTATTTGCAATTAAAATATTTTTTTGTTAATCTTCATACAGTAAAATTAAATTTTTGTTTTTAAGTAACTATCAAAGCTGTATTTTTTTTATAGATTTAATATATTTAAAATAAATAATTTAAAAATATTCGTAAATAGATGCTAATTCAACTATATGGACATGGACCATTGATGTGCTACACTATCACAAGGCACAAGCCATCGGAACCAACACCAAAATACTCATCCAAACATATCCTAATAATTGAACAGTCATTTCTACTCTAAAATGGCAGCTATTGACCCATTTTGGCTCAAATTTGACCGTATTTTTTTTTTAATTTTTAGTCAAATAATTCTCAATTCATTAAAAACGTTTATATTTTATAAATGAGAAAATATATTGTTATGATTTAATATTATAAAATTTAGAACTTGATAACAAGATAAAAGTAAATCTGGTTAACCTTTACTTGAATGTTTGAATGCTTAATGGCTAAGGAAATTCATGTCTAAAATAATAGAATTGAGAAAAATAAATGAAAGTGTGAAAAATAAATAAAATTTGGCCTTATCCTCTTTATTAGGGATGGAGTGGAAGCCACCTCTCATATGTGTCGTGCTCATCTTCGAACAACGACTCAACCCAAAGCACACCCGCTTAGCCGCCTCACATCATCCCTTTGAATATTTCCACCCTAACCAGCCACCACATGATCAATTTTCCAATCTCATCAACGCTCCGAATTTCACCACCATTCAGTCCATTTCTACCTTTTTCTTGTCCTAATCTTCTTTAATCCTTCAGGGTATTATGGTATTAGGTGATCAACCCACCTTAGCTATACGTCTCTCGGCTATAAATAACGCCAAGTGAGCATAGCTCATCATCATTTCATTTGCATACCGAAAAATCAAGAATAGGAAAGAAATGGGAAGAGTTATGAATATATGTGTGGTTGTTTTATTATGTTTAATAGGTGGTGCAATTGCTGAGCAATGTGGTAGGCAAGCAGGTGGCAAGCTCTGTCCTAATAACCTATGTTGTAGCCAGTATGGGTGGTGTGGCAGTAGTGATGACTATTGTTCACCCTCCAAAAACTGCCAGAGCAATTGCAAAGGCGGCGGCGGTGGTGGAGGTGGCGGTGGCGGTGGCGGTGGCGGTGGCGGTGGTGGAAGTGCTTCCAACGTTCGTGCGACGTACCATTTGTACAATCCGCAGCAACATGGATGGGATTTGAATGCTGTAAGTGCATATTGCTCTACATGGGATGCTAACAAGCCATACTCATGGCGGAGCAAGTATGGCTGGACTGCATTCTGTGGTCCTGTTGGACCACACGGACAGGCCTCCTGTGGAAAGTGCTTAAGGGTAAGAAAATCATAAACTCTCCTAATTAATTATATTAATTAACCTTAATTTCGAGATTAAGATGAATGTTAATTATATATGTAGGTGACAAATACAAGGACTGGAGCTAAAACGACAGTGAGGATTGTGGATCAGTGTAGTAATGGAGGACTAGATTTAGACGTGAATGTCTTCCGTAAATTGGACACAGATGGGAAGGGATATGAACAAGGTCATCTTACAGTGAACTACGAATTTGTTAATTGTGGAGATTCCTTCAACCCTCTATTCTCCATTATGGATCATCAGTACATTAATTAATAACAATGGGTAAGTCAATTGTAATAATTAAGCTTCTCAAGCAATAATAAGCAACAAGGCCAATTAATGCTTTATTAATTGGCTACTGTAATAACTTGTGAATTGTGATAGATTTTATTCAATCAATATGCAAAGTGAGTTTGGCTTGGAAAGTTAGAATTTCTCTTGTATAAGATTGATTGATAAAAAAATAATAATAATAAAATAGAAAATTTATTTGAATTCAATTCCCAAATTGCTTTGGCTGGACTGAAAAATGAACATGTTTATTGATTTTGAGAAATGTGAAATTGAGCCTTTTTATGTTTTATTTTGTTCAATTGAGTACAAAGTTTTTATTTTATATAGTAGCAGATTAAAAAAATAGTTTTTCTGGGGTCAATATTAAAAAAAATATAATAAAATATATTATCATAATTGTATTTAATGAGACTTAATAGCTAAAAAGTAGGGATAAGTAGATTTCGGTTCAAATCAAAAAATGAAATCGAATTGAATTAATTTAGTTCAATCAGTTCGGTTTTAAAATTTAATCAGTTCGGCTCGATTTTATATTATAAAAATTTCAATTATTTCGGTTCGATTCAATTTTAAAAGAAAAAAATCGGTTAAACCGAACAGAATAGTAATTTTAAATATTCAAATCTAATCAAATCGAATCGAATTGATTTTTGAATTGATTTATTTTATGGAAAATTTATGAATTATATTTAATTTTTTTATGTAAATTGTTTAATTTTATTGATTAATGATTTTTAGGTTCAAATCAAAATCAAAATTAGACCAAATAACTTGAAAATCAAGTCTAAATTAAAAAATTAATCAAAAATCAAAACCGATCTATTTGAATCGAACTGAATCTAAATAGAGTGATTTGGTTCGATTTGGTTTTTCCATCCATTTAGGTTCGATTCGATTTCTAAAATATATAATTCACTTTTTATAATTTAATTTGGTTTGATTTGGTTCGGGTCGGTTTGAACCAAATACTCACCCCTACTAAAAAGTAATAAAAATTGTAAGATGGATTAATTTATAATAATACTTATATTTAGATAAAAATAATTTCAAAAAGAATAAAGATTAATTGACCCTTATTTACATTCATACATCTGCCATTGATTTTATATTCAATTGAACCCTTCAAGAAATAAAACAATATAAGAATTACTGATTAGATAAAAATACGACTATTTTATTATTTTAAACATTTTGGTTACTTTTATAATTTTTTTATATTTTTAATTAATTTATAAAAAATTTGAAAAAAACCTATTTTCTCTCCCACTAAATTTTCTATATTCTTCTCTTTAATTCCTCTCTTTTTTTTTTTTTTTTTCATTTTCTGAGAAATTCTCGCAAACCAAACACAATTCTCATACATACCAAACTCATAACAACATAAAATTTCTACACAACTCGTAACACTACAAAATTATAGACGAAAAGCAAACATAGGGCCATTGATTAATTAGAATTTTTAAAATAATTTCACCAAACCCAATATCAAAATGCAAAACCACTAATTTCACAAGCTTTGGAAGGAGAAATTAACATCAGTAGCAGAGTAGCACTAACAAGTAAAAACAACACAGCAGCAGCAACGTCTTCTTGATGGGGCAAGCCTAACGCCTGCACTCTAGATGCTGAAGAAGAATACGTAGACGAACCCTTTTCATTGCAACCAAACAGCCTTCAATTTTCTAAATTCTGAAAATTCATAACATTTTATCAAAATTGAAATAATTATTTTTAGCTAATAATTAATTTTTATATTATTTTATTGCTCAAAGGGTTCATTGTACATATATAAAATAAAAGATATTTATTCAATTCAACAAAATAAAATATGAAGGGCTCAATTGCATATTTAGCATAAACATAGGGCCTTTATTTGCATTTATTAAAAATACCAACTAGAGTCTAATATAGGTCATTCCAACAGTTGCTTAGTGTTTGGTTTGTTCATGAAAATAACTTGTATATGAAAAATATTTTTTATAAAAAATATTTTATAAAAAAATATATTTTATGAAAATATTTTTTTATTTTTTAATTGTAATATTGAACTAATAATCTGTATTTATATCATATATGTATAATTATTTTCATATTTTAATAAGATTGACAAAATAAAGAATAAAATGACTTTCTCTATTAAAAATTGAAAGTCATTTTTCTTAAAAATAACCTAGTTTTCATTTAATTAGAAAAATATTTTTCTTTAACTCTTTTTTTTTTGTGCTCAAAATATAAAAAAAATATAAATAGAAACACTTTTCAAGAAAATATTTATCGAGAAATAAACATAGTGTAAATTTCATACGCTTTTGCGAATTAATTTTGAGATTTTGAGTTTCAATTTTATCAAAGTCAAATAAAAAAATATTTTTAATTATTATAAACTTTTATCTATTTTTAATTTTATCTAAAAAGTTAATATATATTTATATATTTAAAAATTATTTAATAAATTATAATAAATCAAACCGATTGAATTCATTAAATAAATAATTTACTATCAGATCTGATTTTTTAAAGAAAATAATTTCATTGAGATCTTAATTGAAGCTACTATTCTATATAAAATAATTTGCAGTGAAAGAGAAGTAAGAAAAATGTGAAATCTAGCTAGAGTCAATGGCAGCAATCCGCAGCAATTGACATGAAAGGGATGTATAACGAATTGGGGAGGATATATGTGTTTCTCTGCTTCTTGAATACGTTACCACATTAAGAAATTAATCTGAATAATAATGCTCAAGCCTCAAGCAAAAGACATGAATGCAAGACAAAGGCATGCGAGTAAAAATTCCTTTTCAAGGAAAAAAGGAATATATAAAAACAAAAATAGATAAAATTAATTATCTTCTATCTATACTTGTTAAATTTTTATGCTACAAAAAATTAAATTTTTAGCTTCAATATTTAATTTATTTTCATAATTAATGGTAAAATTAATTTTAAATATTAAATTTAGTAAAATTATTATTCCCAAATTTGAAAGAAAATTTTTAGAGACGTTAATAAATTTAATCATTAAAATTATATAGTTAATCTCAACAAATTTAAGATTAAAATCTAATTGTTAATGTGTTATAAATTTTGATTAATAATTAAGTATTGCTTGAAAATTTTGAGTAATTAATTCTGTTATAAAATTATAAATTTTTGGATTTGAATGTTGAATAATAGATTAGAATTGTCAAAGATGGTGACCTGCAATATCCTTGCAAGTGGAGATAACCCAAATCTCTTTTTCTAGTAGCTCGAACAAGCTCAATTAATGCCGTGTTCTAACCGAAATTTTCCTATAAATATTGAACCATTCTTGCACCAGTGTTCTTCACAAAAACAAAACCAGATAAACCATGGGGAAGATAAGTGTAACCTTGTGCATGGCTTTCTTAGTCTTTCTCATAGCTAAAGCCAATTCCCAAAGTGCTTCCAATGTGAGAGCAACCTATAATTTCTACAATCCTGAACAAAAAGGATGGGACTTGAATGCTGCAAGTGTTTACTGCGCAACATGGGATGCAAGCAAGCCACTCGAATGGCGCAAGAAGTATGGATGGACGGCCTTCTGTGGACCAGTCGGACCTCAAGGACAAGCTGCTTGTGGCAAGTGCTTAAGTGTAAGAAACATATATATACGTAAAAGGAACCCATCAATATTCATTAATTAATCTATAAAATCCTGTCAGTTTTATTTACTAAAATTCTTGTTTGCGCATGATGTGTTCAGGTGACCAATACTGGAACAGGAGCTACAGTGACGGTGAGAATTGTTGATCAGTGCAGCAATGGAGGGTTGGACTTGGACGAAGGTGTTTTCCGACAGATAGACACCGATGGAAAAGGCTATGCTCAAGGCCACCTTATTGTGAACTATCAATTTGTGGATTGTGGTGATTGAATTAACTAATAAGCAACTGAATGTTAATTTCCTGAATAAGAAAACTTGCTGATTGTAATCTCAAGTTCTTGAGTCAAAATAAAGATAATTATATATTTATTAGAAAAAATTATTGGATTATTATCCTATATATAATATTTTCTTTATTACTTTTCAATGTCAACCCGATTAAATAAATATCCAAAATAATTTCTTAAAAATTCTTCTCTATTAATTCCTTTCTACTTTTTTTTTTTCCATTTTCTTACAAATTCTCTCAAACCAAACGCCATTCTCACACATACCAAACTCAATCATAAAAATGTAAAATTTCTATAAAACTCATAGCACTTCAAAATTATCGACGAAAAGCAAAAATAAAATCATTGATTGATTAGAATTTTTAAATAATTTTACCAAACCCAATATCAAAATGCAAAATCACTAATTTCACAAGCTTTGGAGAGAGAAATTGAAGAAATAGCCATAGAATTTATAAAATTGAGCAGAAAATAACTGCTTTGTATTGAATGAATTATTGTCTTTATATACACTCTCAAAGAATAATCTAGAATCAAATTAATTTCCTATTTTGCCCTACCATATTTATAAGATCTAAAAAACTAATCTACAACAAATTTGCTGGAGCTAAGAAACGTGAATGATGAGCTACAATTCTTTTAGCTTCTTCTTGTTGCTTCTGTTGAGAAAGTATATGGTGAATTGAGCTGGTGGGCTTCTTATACCAGGCTTATCATTCTTATTCTCTTCTTAGTTAATTGTCAGTCCATTCAATCAATTAAATCCAGCCTTTGTTACAGCTTAAGTCCAGCCTTTTGCTCCAGCTTGCTCCAACTCTCCAGTCTACTATGCTCCAGCTATCTGTCAGGTCCCCCCTCAAGATGGAGACTCGTGTACAACATGGAGTCCCATCTTGCAGAGATGCTCGTTGAACAAGACAGAAGTGAGGGGTTTCGTGAACAGGTCAGCAAGCTGATGTCTAGATGGTACATGCACAGTAGTAATGAAACCCTGATTTAGTTGCTCGCGGACTACATGGCAGTCAATTTCAAAGTGCTTCGTTCTCTCATGGAAGACTAGGTTTGCTGCAATGTGCTCTGCTGCCTTGTTGTCACAGTGAAGGGCGATAGGAAGAGAAAGTTGTATGCCAAAATTATTGAGCAGGTAACTAATCCATTTTAGTTCACAAATCGTTGTTGCCATGCTTCTATACTCAGCTTCAGCTGAGGATCTACTCACGGTACTCTGCTTCTTTGCTTTCCAGGAAACTAAAGAGAGCCCTAAGAAGATGCAAAAGCCAGTAATAGATTTTCTGCTCATAGGGCAAGATGCCCAATCTACATTACAGAATGCTCGGAGCTTCAAATCATTGTCTTGTGGGAAGAATAAGCTCTTGGAAGGGCAACCTTTCAAATATTTGAGAACTTGGATAGCTGCATCCTAGTGCGATTGTCATGGAGCCTACATAAACTGACTCAACTTTTGAGTTATGTGTGAAAGATCTGGCCTAGTAAGTCCCGGGTATAGCAATCTGCTTACAAGCCTCCTATACTTGTCTAGTTCCTTTAATAACTCCCCTTTTTCATTATCCAACTTCAAACCCTTAAGCATAGGGTATGGGCTTGATTTTGCATTTTGTAATCCCATGTCTTTGATTATGTCCATGATATATTTCCTTTGATTCATTAACATCCCTTTCTCTAATCTGGCAATTTCAAGGCCTAGGAAATATCTGGCATATCCTAGGTCTTTGATGGTGAATTGCTCATCTAAGAATTGTTTGACTTCTTTGATGTGAGCTTCATCTGCTCATGTAAGTAACAAATCATTAGACAATTAGTGAGATAAAAGTGGAGCCAGACCCTTTTGTAAATAGGCAATGATCAAAAGCTGACTAATGAAACCCAAATTCTTGTAATTTTCCTATTAACTCTTTATTCCATTACCTCCCTACTTGCTTAAAGCCATAGAGGCTGCGAATCAATTTGCATACTTGTCCTTTACCAGCTTTTGTGTAACCTTCCGAAGGCTGCATATAAACATCATCATCCAAGTAGCCATGTAAGTATGCATTATTAATATCTAATTGATGAATAGGCCAGTTAAATTTTGTAGCTATGGCTAGAAATATTCTCACAGTGACCAATTTAGCTACAGGTGAAAAGTTGTCATGGTAATCAATTCCAACCAATTGACTATACCCTTTTGCAACCAACCTGGCCTTGTACTTGTCTACAGTGCCATCTGGCCTATATTTGACTCTGTACACCCACTTAGAAGCCTTTTTGCCTTTGGGAAGACCCAGGTATTATTTCTCTCTAAAGCCTCCAATTTAATTTTCATAGCAAGATTCCAATTACTATCCTCCCTAGCTTGATGGTAAGTGTGTGGTTCATGAACAGTAGATACATTTGCTATAAATGTTATGTAATCATGATTATATTATGATTTTGAAGGAAGATATAAGAGAAGTGGGGATGAAAAAGTACTTGTTGGATCTGAGAAGGCAGTAACAAGTGGAACTGCAGGAAAATTTTCTTTCTCAACTTGTGCCACAAAGTCATTCAACCATTGACGTCTTGTTGTCACCCTTATGCTTCTTCTAACTGGTAAAGGACTATTTGGTGTTTGAGTTGAGCCTGAAGTAGGTGGGGAAGATGGACTGACTACTGTGTCAAGTGACGGGACAGTAGTTTCTTATGTGTCATCTGAATTGTGTGGTAAGGTGGTATCAAAAGGAAGGTAAGTTGGTTCTATATCTGTTATTGCTAATGGAATGACACTGGTATCTTCTTGCTCAGAATGCCCACTTGTGTATGGAAAACAGTTTTCATAGAAAATCACATCTCTTGAAATGAGTATTTTCTTGTTATGCAAATCATATAATTTATATTCCTTAAATCCTGAAGCATAACCAATAAAAATGCATTTGAAAGCCCTTTCTTCAAATTTGTGCTTTGGTGGTCAGATGTTAGTAGCATAACATAGACAGCTGAAAATTTTGAGATGATTATAATCTGGTTTTTTGTTGAATAAAATTTCATAAGGGGTTTTCCAGTTTAAAGCAGTGCTTGGCATCCTATTTATGAGATAAGTTGTAGTCAAAATACTTTCTCCTCAAAAACATTTTGGGATTTTTACTGCAAACATTAAGGCCCTTGCCACTTGCAACAAATGCTTGTGTTTTCTTTCCACCCCTCCATTCTGTTGTGGAGGATATGGACAAGTCCTTTGATGTAAAATCCCCTTATTTTTGAAAAATGTGGAGCATTGTTGATTGATGAATTCAGTACCATTATCTGACCTTATTATTTTAATTTGTTTTTGAAACTGGTTTTGGACCATGTTGAAAAACTCAATCAATCCATTGTAAACTCTAATTTTATCATGCAATAAATATGTCCACGTGACCCTTGAGAAATCATCAACAATGGTGAGAACATACTTGGAATTTGAAATAGAATGCACTTGATATGGTCCCCATAAATCAATGTGAATCAAATCAAAAATAGAGTTTGTAGTAATTTTGCTTTTTTGGAAACCAAGTCTTTGTTGTTTGGTAAGTGGGCATACCTCACATATTTCATGACTTTTGTGCTTTGGTGTAATGGCTGTGATGTGAGACAATTTGGTGTTTGATATATGCCCAAGTCTGTAATTCCACAGTTCATAAGAATTAGATGAGGCAAATGTTTGATGAACTTCATTCATTTGAAATTTGGGTTGAGTACAACTGATTTTAGAAGCAGGATTACAATTGTTTTCATAGACCTCATGCATGGTTACACTTATTCCCCTTCAATATGTATAACCTCCCCTGCAATTCTCCTCTTGCTACTACTTTCTCAGTCACTGGGTCCTGCAAAATGCAATGGTTAGTGAAGAAATGGACATTTATGTTAGATTGCTTGGTAAGTGCGCTAACAGATATCAAATTATATTTGAAGCTTGGTGTGTGCAGTACATGAGAGAGGTGTAGGTGTGGGTTTATTTTGATGTTTCCTTTGTATTTTACTGGTTTTGTATTTCTATCTGGTAGGGTAACAAAACAGTGGTTGTTCAACTTTGGGGGGATTTGGAAGAGAGAAAAATCATGACACATGTATGGAGGCTCCTGAATCCACTATCCACATACCACAGTCCTTACCATGTCGGCTAGAAGAGTAGTAAGTTGGATTCTGACCTGCATAACCAGTAAAATTAAAGCAGCTTGCCTCATTTGCTGTAGGATTTTGGTACTGCATATACTTGGCAATCTCAAGCTGGATCATACTTCCCCAGTCAACCCCTGCTGCCTCATTCTTGTGTTCAGCTTTGCTCTCACATTCAGGTACCTTCTCATATGCATTAGCTGCCATATTTACCTTAGCTTTGCCTTTTTTTTGTTTTAGTTCAGTAAACCATTTTGGACAGCCATGAAGCTTGAAGCATGTGTCCCTAGTGTGACCACTTGCATTGTAGTAATAACAGGTTCTGGTTTCTTTCTTCCCAAACTCCTTTTTCTTGCGCTGAAATTTGTCTTTCTGAAATTGTCCCTTGAATGCCATTACTGAGTTAAACTCTTCTGCTGTATCAATATGGATCTCTCTCTGTTTCTCTACTTTTAGCACCATGGAATATGCCTTGTTGAAGCCAGGTAATGGATCCATGAGAACGATCTGTTTTCTGACATGGTCATAAGTTTCATTCAACCCCATCAAAAATTGGATAAGTTTATCCTCACTGGTAATTTCATCCATTTGTTTTACCGCATTACACTCACATACTGGTAGAGGCTTGAGACATGCCAATTCATCCCACAATCTTTTGAGCTTAGTAAAATACACTGAAACAGATGTATTTGCTGGAGTTAAAGTACTTATCTCTCTTTTCAGCTGGTATAGGAGAGGTCCATTGCTCTTTCTAAATCTCTCCTTAATCTCTTACCATAGGTTCTTTGAAGAAGTTGTTAGAACAAAAATAAATGCAGAAAATTAAAGAACATTTTTATTGAATAGGAAGAAACAATCCGTACAATTCTCTACATCCAAAGACTATTAATTGTGCTATTTATATAGCAAAAGTTTAACTAAATACAATAAAATCTCATGTAAATCTCAACACTTAGTCAAGATTAGATCATTATTTTAAAAATTGAAATGCAACAACCTTAAAACCTATTATTTCTAAAATCTTGAAGGATATTATGAAGACTAAATCAATCATGTTTGAATTAGGTTCTAACATTCTCTCCCTTAATTCAAACATGGACTTAAAACAATTTTTTTTTGAATGGAGCACTTCTCTCCATCTGGCAATTTGAGTCTTGGAGCACTTCTCTCCAGTCGACAAATTTGTGTGTTAGAGCACTTCTCTCCAACTGACAATTTTGGTGCACTTCTCACCATTTGTTGATGCACTTCTCACCAACTTTTGCTTCTGATTTTCTTGGAGCACTTCTCTCCAATTTCTTCATTATTGATGCACTTCAAATTTTCTTGGAGCACTTCTCTCCAATAACCCATGATAAATTTGTGTTTAAAGATTTCTCTTATTTGCCCATAAGATCATTGAGGCTCTGATACCGCTGTTAGAACAAAAATAAATGCAGAAAATTAAAGAACATTTTTATTGAATAGGAAGAAACAATCCGTACAATTCTCTACATCCAAAGACTATTAATTGTGCTATTTATATAGCAAAAGTCTAACTAAATACAATAAAATCCCATGTAAATCTCAACACTTAGTCAAGATTAGATCATTCTTTTAAAAATTGAAATGCAACAACCTTAAAACCTATTATCTCTAAAATCTTGAAGGATATTATGAAAACTAAATCAATCCTGTTTGAATTAGGTTCTAACAGAAGTAGCATAAATGAAGGCATCAACCAGACTCTGATACCATGAAGAAATAGCTATAGAATTTGTAAAATTGAGCAGAAGATAACTGCTTTGAACTGAATGAATTGATGTCTTTATATACAATCTCAAAGAATAATCTAGAATCAAATTAATTTCCTATTTGCCCTACCATATTTATAGGATCTAAAAAAGTAATCTACAAAAAATTTGCTGGAGCTAAGAAACGTGAATGATGAGCTGGAATTCTTCTAGCTTCTTCTTGTTGCTTCTGTTGAGAAAGTATATGGTGAATTGAGCTGGTGGGCTTCTTATACCAGGCCCGTCCTTCTTCTTCTCTTCTTTGTTAATTGTCAGTCCATTAAATCAATTAAATCCAGCCTTTGTCCCAGCTTAAGTCCAGCCTTCTGCTCCAGCTTGCTCCAACTCTCCAGTCTACTTTGCTCCAGCTTGCTCCAACTCTCCAGTCTACTCTTTGTCAAAAACAACAATAGCATTAGCACCACCAAACTTTTGAATATTTACTAAAATCTCTTTTTAAATAGCTTTATTATTTATTTTTTTAGAGAATTTGGAGTTTTTAAAGAACTTTTTGAAATTTTTTAAAATTTTATCTTTCATTAATTGTTATAAATAAAAATTATCTCTTTTATTTGCAGGACTAGAAGACATATAATCCTATTCTTTATAAGCCCTTGAGAGTAGAATGATAAAAGGAAAGGCCTGAATCAGGTAAATGCACTGAATTAATATATAGACTTTTTAAGTCTGTTCTTTTATTAAGGATAAGGGATTGAATGCCAAAAATTTTGTTGCACAGGAGAATAATGAAGGGGTCCAAAAAAGGAAAACCTCAAGTTGAGCAGATCTCAGGAAACAAAGTTGAAGAAACTGGAGGTGTGTCGTGCTTGAATACGGATTCTATCTTGCTTTTCTTCATTTTTATGTTCATCAAAGTTAAAGACAGCTTTTGGTTTCTACAGCATGAAAAGGAGAAAGCATTTTTACTGGCAAAAAGCACTGAGAAGTCACTGCCTTTTAGCCCCCAGATGCTTAACTTTTATTTTTTCTGTTAACTTTTCAGGAAGCTTTTACAAAGTATGAAACCACTATAAAATTATTTTTTTAGGAAATACAAGATACCAGAGGATGCTTTTTCACTTCTGCGATCATCAAGAAATATAAGTCGACTTTGTATCATTTGATCAACTTTTTTTTTTTTTTTTTTAAAGATTACAATGAAATTCTATTATATTTTATATACATTACTCTTTTTTTTTTTTTATCTCCAAGTAGGTTGAAACTATGAGAGAAAAACGCAAAATGACAGTACAATTTTCTAAGGTAGGTCTCGAAGTTTCACATAGTGATCAATGTTTCAAACTGCGTACTGATGGAACTTCTTGCGAGCTGAAGCTGAATCAAAAAGCATTAACTAGCAAAGTATGAACATGAATGACCATTTACTGCCAATGGTAACAGAAACAGAAGTTGATTCATCGATCTGATTCATTGGCTATCTATTAAAATTATATTGATAGATTAGTTAATAGAAATTTTAATGAGAAAACAATTAAAAAAATTTATATTGTTAAAGTTAAATTTCAGGCGCAATTAGGCATAGAAAATGAAGACATTTTTATTAAATAGAAAATATATGTACTTTTATTAAGTAGAAAATGTCTAAATTTACTTTTTATAAAATTATTATAATTTTTCATATGTGAACAGGCGTTTAGACTTATTGAACTTTATAATTTTGCACATATTCCTTTAAGCATAATGATGAGGAAAAATAAGGATGGACACAATGGTGTAGAAGGATTTCAAATCATACATGATAATTTTGGATAAAATCTTATGAGGAACAAACTCACAAGTGTAGGGTTTTTATTAGTTTTGATTCAATTTTATTTCAATTTTGATCTCATTTGGTTTAATTTTAATTTCAATCATATTAAATTGTTAATTTTTCATTTTTTAAATAAAAAAATATAATTCTAAATAAAACTGAAATCATACAATTTTGTTATAATTTAAAATCAATGTTGATCATTTCAATCTATTTCAATTCTAAGTTAAACCATTTCAATTTTAATTTAATTCCGATTTTAAACTAGATCATGATTGATTCTAAGGAAAATTCTATGAAATTAAAGCTATGCATTTATTATAAATGGTATAATATATGCACTGAATTCATTAAATAACCAATTAATACTAATATATTTTTTAATTTAATATTTTATATAAATATAACCATATTAATTAATTAAAAATAATATTTTTATATAATTATTAATTATAATATTGGAAATGTAATTATATTATTTATTTAAAAATTAATATTTTTATATAATTATTGATTTTCTTTTATTTTTATTAATGTTATTTAGATAAAGTCAAAGAATTAATATTGAATATTAGATTAGATATTCTTAGAATTGTTGGTTAAAAAAATATTCAATGAATTTTTAAGTAATTAATAAATGAATTATTATTTAAAATACACTAAAAATAAATGAATTATCTCAATGAATTATGAAATAATTGTATTATATGATATATTTTTTTTTTGGCATGAAAACTTATTTATGAAATAATAATAATAATAATAATAATAATAATAATAATAAAAAGAAATATTCAATGAATTTTAAAATAATTAATAAATGTTATTATTTCAGTTAGACTTCATAATTTATTTATATAACTTTTATAATAATCGTTGTGGAAGCACGACTAGCTGTATATAAATAAAGCTTGCAGGGGTGGAGAGGTAAGGAAAAATGTGAAATCTAGCTAGCTGCGAGTCAAAGGTAGCGATCCTGATCAGCATTTGACATGAAAGGGATGTATAACGAATTGGGGAGGATATGTTAAATTGTATTTCTCTGCTTCTTGAAAAGGTCAAAGCTAATCTGACATTAAGAAATTAATCTGAATAATAATGCTCAAAAACTTATGCCTCTAGAGATAGCAACAGGTAGGGTATCCGCAAAAATTAACCTATTCGAATCCGAACTTGATTAATATTATCAAAACCTGAATCCGTCCCAAACCTGATTAAAATTTATTCTCAATCATTCGAACTCGTCCCAAATCTGATTATTATTATCTAAAAAAAAAACTGAAACCCGTTTAATTTTATATATTTTAATTAATATTTTGCATAAAAAATTATTTTAATTAATAATTTATATTTTAAAATTTTAATAATTTCATAAAACATTTAAATTCAATTTTATATAAAATAAAATATATAAAAATTTACAAATATTATTGTAAAAAATATATATTTTATATTTAATTAAGTATTTATATAAACAGATTCAGGTAACGGATACTCAATATATAAAATCTGAATCCGACCTGAAGCCGTCATGGGTATTATTTCTCAAACTCGAACTCGTCCCAAACCCGATTATATAATACTCAAATCTATCCTATTAGAGTTTAATTGAATCTGATACCTGTAAAAATCCGATCCATTGCCGTCCCTAGCCTCAAGCAAAAGACAGGAAGGCAAAACAAAGGCATGCGGTTAAAATTCTTTTTCAAGAAAGAAAAGCAATAGAAGGTTGGCTTATTACAGTAAATTGGTTAATAATTTTAATATGTAAACAGTTGAGTCATTCATATATATATTTATATTAAAATGAATTACCTCTGAATTTTTATATGGTATCAAAATTTCAATTGAGCTATGAGTTTCAATGGTCTATAAAACTATATAATTAGATTCATATTGAGTTAAATACAAATCAATTATTAAGTGATAATTATGTAATTGCACTTAAGAAAAAATAAGGAAATGAATTAAGTTAAATGTCTCACATTGAAAATATACATTATTTAAAGGCATTGCAATAGTGAATTAATCAGTTATATATATGTAAGCAGCTCAATTATTTGTATGTATTCGTATTAAAACAAATTAATATATAATAATCTCAGCACTCTGTATGAATTTTAGATAAAAACAAAAATAGAGATTAAATTAATTTTCTTATATTTATGCTTGGAAAAATAATTCATAATATATAATTACATATGAAGTGTAAATTACATGTTCATGTGATAGGGTAAAACAGATAAACGGAAATGTAATAAATTAAAAGAAAAATGAGTGAAAATGAAAAAATTCACAAGTTTTAAATATTGATATGGATTTAATATTTAACAGATTAAATGATAAAAAATGATTTATATGCAACATGGGATGCAAGCAAACCTCTCGAATGGCGCCAGAAGTATTGATGGACGGCCTTCTGTGGACCGACCGGACCTCAAGGACAAGCTGCTTGCGGCAAGTGTATATATATATATATATGTGTGTGTGTGTGTGAAAGAGAACTCATCAATTTTCATTAATTTATAAAATTCTGCCAGTTGTATTTACTAAAATTAATTCTTGTTTGCACATGATGCATTCAGGTGACCAATACTGGAACAGGAGATAATGTGACGGTGAGAATTGTTGAACAGTGCAGCAATGGAGGTTTGGACTTAGACGAAGGTGTTTTCCGGCAGATAGACACCGATGGAAAAGGCTATGCTCAAGGCCACCTTATTGTGAACTACTAATTTGTGGATTGTGGTGATTGAATTAACTAATAAGCAACTGAATGTTAATTTCCTGAATAAGAATACTTACTGATTGTAATCTCAAGTTCTTGAGTGAAAATAAAGGTAATTATATAAAATATATGGGAATTATTATCCTAGAGGAAATTTTATTTTTTTTAAATTGATAAAATTTTCGTAATTAAAAATTTTACGATAAAAAAAATCTAATAAAATGAATTATAAATTTATGTAAAATTACCTTATTTTTTATAATAAAATAATTACATTATATATGAAACTAAGTAATCATATAAAATATATATATATATTATTTAGTTTATGTGTCAAATATAATACATTAATATTTTCTTTATTATTTTTCAAAATAATTTTCATGTCAACCCAATTAAATAAATATCCAACTAATTTTTTTAAAAATATTTTCACATATTTAACCTCTATTTATTTCACATAGAATAATTTGTATATAAGAAATATTTTTTATAAAAATTAAAAATAATTTTCATAAAAATATTTTTTACTATTTAATTTTAATATTAATTAATGATATGTGTTTATATTATATATGAATAGCATTTTTATATTTTAATAAAATTATCAAAGTTGAAAAAATAATTTACTCTTTTAAATTATCTCTTAAAAAAAAAGTCATTTTTATTAAGAATAACTTAATTTTTCTTTGACTAAAATATTTTATTGATTATTTTTTTAATATTCCAAACATAAAAAATGTGAAAGAAAAGATATTTTCCGCAACACAAACAAACAGAATTTTAGCCAATCAATTAACGCAATTTTCAACTTCCCCGCCTCCTAAAACCAAAAATATTTTTTCCGAATATACATTACAAAGCTAATAATTAGCATTAATTACCTTTAATAATTAATTTTTTTTTCTTCATAGGTTAATTATTTAACTCTTCATGTCAACAAATAATAAAACACTCCAAATTAGATGCATCGAGCACAATAATTGATATATATATATATTTTTTTACTTAAATTTAGTTTATCATAAATTTAAAATATAAATTATATGATATAATTTATTTATTAAATATATAAATTTTATATATTTATGTCTTAGATCATGATAAATTGAATCTAAATAAGAATTTTTTTTATATCAAATAGCTTAAAACCACAATAAAAGATTTACTATTAAAGAGAGATAGAAAGTGATACGAAATTAAATATATAAAATTTAACATAATATATATTAAATTAAATTACGTTAGCTGATAAACTAAGCTTTTGAGTCGAATAAAATGGCATCATTTAGTAACATCTTGGGTGCACTAGAAATGACTAAATACAACCCAAGATGAGCTAAGAATTTAGAGAGGGTTGCCATACGGTGAAGAATATTGCTAACGCTCCAAATGCTTGGTTTATGCCATGGGCCTGGTTCTCAAGTGGTTCGGCCATCTGGGGGCCCATTTCTTGTCCTGGGCTCTTGCTGTGCTCATCATTGGGTGTGGGTTTGGAAAAGGCTGGACTGGTGTTGTTCCTGGAGGCTGATATCCTAAGCAGGTTTCTGGATTTGCACTGATTCCATGATGGTTGAGGCAAGAGGGCATTTCTAATGAGTTTTTATTTAGCCCTCTTGGTTGTTGCCTGCCACTATGGAAACATATATGAAGTCAAATGACAAGTTTTATTTTTTAAATTTTCTGAGAGTGAGGAAATGAATAAGAAGAATTGGATATTTTTCTTTAAACTCGTGTTACTTTTACATAATATATTAAGTCAAATTTATCAACTCAGTGAAAATAATTTATATTTTATAAATGAGAAAAATTTTGTTATATAATTTAATATAAATTTTATATCTTTTTTATGAAGGAAATAAATTTTATATGTTGATGATAAGATAGAGATAAGATCGAGTTAACCCTTGCGTTAATTGGATGTTTAAATGCTTAATGCATGGTTAAGGAAATTAATGTCTAAAATAAAAGAAATGAGAAAAATAAATGAAGGGTGAAAAATAAATAAAACTTGGCCCTATGCTCTTTATTGGGGATGGAGTGGGAGCCACCTAATGCGGCAGTGTTCATCTTCGAACAACTACTCGATTCAAAGCACACCCATGAAGCCGCCTCACATCATCCCTTTGAAACTTTCCACCCTAATCAGCTACCACACGATCAACTTTCCAATCTCATCAACGCTCCAAATCTCACCACCATTCAGTCCACTTTCACTTCCTCCTTGTCCTAATCATCTCTAATCCATCAGGGTATTATGGTAATTACATGATCAACCCACCTTAGCTCTGCGTCTCTCTGCTATAAATAAAGCCAAGTGAGCTTAGCTCATCATCACATTATTTGCATACCAGAAAATCAAGAATTGGGCTGAAATGGGAAGAGTTATGAATATATTTATAGTTGTTTTATTATGTTTAACAGGTGTTGCAATTGCTGAGCAATGTGGTAGGCAAGCAGGTGGCAAGCTCTGCCCCAATAACCTATGTTGTAGCCAGTATGGGTGGTGTGGCTCCAGTGATGACTATTGTTCACCCTCCAAAAACTGCCAGAGCAATTGCAAAGGCGGCGGCGGAGGTGGAGGTGGCGGTGGTGGAAGTGCTTCCAACGTTCTTGCGACGTACCATTTGTATAATCCGCAGCAACATGGATGGGATTTGAATGCTGTAAGTGCATATTGCTCTACATGGGATGCTAACAAGCCATATTCATGGCGGAGCAAGTATGGCTGGACTGCATTCTGCGGTCCCGTCGGAGCACACGGCCAGCCCTCCTGTGGAAAGTGCTTGAGTGTAAGAAAATCATAATGGTTTTCTCACCTTTCGTCTCCTCCGAATAATTAGCTTAATTAACCTTAATTTCGCAATGTTAATATGGATCTAATTCTATATGTAGGTGACAAATACAGGGACTGGAGCTAAAACGACCGTGAGGATTGTGGATCAGTGTAGTAATGGAGGACTAGATTTGGACGTGAATGTTTTTCGTCAACTGGACACAGATGGGAAAGGATATGAACGAGGTCATCTTACAGTGAACTACCAATTTGTTAATTGCGGAGATTCCTTCAATCCTTTATTCTCCATTATGAAATCATCAGTAATTAATTAATAACATTGGATTGGATGTATGTTTAAGTCAAATCGTAGTAACTAAGCTTCTCAAGCAATAAGCAACAACAAGGCCAATTAATGCTTCGTTGGCCACTATAAAAACTTGTGAAATGTTATGAGTAGTTGAAAGAGTTTGTTGTTGGAAATAATAGCATTTGAGCCAGCTCTGTAAGGTATTGGTGAAGATTATTGGGAAGATCAGCTATCTCTTTAGTGAGATATCCAATGTTTTCCTTCTCTTCTAAGTTGGGTGTATTTGAGTTACGATTGTGAGTTCAAGGTTGAGTAGTTTGTCACGAGTGAGAAAAATATTTAAAGTTTATAAGTTTTTTTTATATAATAAAAGTTGCATGTTGAATCATCTTAAATTTTTTTTCTTTTTATTTATAAGTTATTTTTTAATAAGTGTGTTTAATTTAACTTTAAAATGAGTGTAGTGTTGATATTTTAATAATTATTAAAATAATATAAATTTTATTTAATTAAATAATAATTTTAGAATAAAAGACAAAGGATACCTAATTTATAAGTTTTTTTTATCTATTTTAAGTAATTTTTAAAATTTTAAAATCAAATCAAATATTACTCTATTTAAAATTTTTTATTTATAAATAAATTTAATTAATTTATAAATTAAATCAAAACCCTTCTTTGCCCTGGCCAAGGAAAGAAGGCATCCATAGAAATCAATGTACAAAATAGTAATTCTTCTTAGTTAAATATATTAATTCTAATTTTTATTATTTAAGCAGTTATTTTTTAGACATGTGGAACAAAGTCTGGTCCACGTGCTCAATCAGGCTAATTTTTTTAATATTTTTAAAGTGTAGATATTTTGAGTTAGAGTTTTTTTTTATTTAAAATTAATTATTTTTATGATAAAAATTATAATTATATATATTAATTATTATCTGATCCATTTAGCTTACGCGGGGCGGATTCACGCCCATGGTGAGGGGCCCTGGCCCTCTTCATTTTTAAATTTTTTTTTTATTAAATTGATATAATAAGCAATTTTATAAAAAAAAAATTTCATTAATTTTTATATTTAAATTTATTAAAAATTATAATTTTAGTGACTAATTTTATTAATGTCTCTAAAAATTTTCCTCCTAAATTTCACTTACCGTCCTTTAATTTTGAGAGTTGCTCAGTAATGTTTTTAAATTTCAATTTGTATCACAAAAATACTCAAATTTTAATTTAATACAATCCAAAGCCTCTCATGCCACTTTTCGATGGAAGCTACCGTCATGGACATGCCTATGTGAAATAAAAAAAATTAAAAAGATTCTCTCTTAGCCACATGGCATTTTAATAATAATAATTAAAAAAAAAATATGTCCTACACCTCTTTTCTCTCAAACCTTGCTATCCCTTTATGCAACACCCAAAACCTAGAATCATTCCATCATATTAACCAAATCAACAACAAAACAAAATCACACGTGTTTCAAGCAAACCCATTTGCATACAGAAATTAAAAAAAAAAAAAAAAGATTAACCTAGATGCAATATAAATCATCATTCATCACAATATGTAACAATATCAATCACAATTAAATTTAACAAAATTAATCAATCCATGCCAACAAATTTAATCCATCCCACAGAACAAACTTAAATTAACAAAATTATTTTAATTCCACAAAATCCAGTTAACAAATTTCATGCAAATAACAAACCAAGTGAAAAAGATGAGACAAAATTTCAACCATTGAAGAATTGAACTGCATGAGTTCTAGGTGAGATGAAGAGCTAGAGAATGAGATGAGAAAGGTGGAGGGAGGCTGAATTTCAGTCCAATTAACAAAATTGATTAGAATATAAATCAATTAACAAAATTTCAACTCAAATGAACACAAAATTCAATTACTAAAGAACTAAAGGAAAGGTAGAGGGAGGGCGACTGGTGAGAGGAAGAATAAGTATGAAACTTTGAGAAACAGAGGTGAGAGAGGTTGATTCTATGGATGTGAAGATTTAAGAACCTTCCTTCACAACAGGCAAAGCACGATCTGTGAGCGCAAGGATTTGAAACGCTTCAAGACATTAAGCAAAATGAAGGCTGTGAAAAGGCATGAAAGAATGCAAAGCATAGGTGAAGAATGACTAAGGTTATAAGGAATGAGTGAAAAGGCGAGTTATAGGCAGAGTAGAAAATGACGTGAGGGAAGCTGAAAATGGGATAGCTGGATTTGTGAGGATAGACGAGAGTGTGGCTAAAGGCAAAGGAGTCAAAGCCTGTCAAGGATGAGATTTTAGGAGATTTGAGGTGGCATGGGGTTATGGATGAGATAAGATTGAAAAAAAAAAAAGAAAAGAGATTCGGCCATTAGGGAAGAGAAAATGAAGGTCTGATGTCAAAAAGAGAAAAAAGAAAGGGCAGGAAGGAGAAAAAATATTTTTTTTAATTATTAAAATGCCACATGGTGAAGAGAGACTTTTAATTTTTTTTTTTATTCCATGTAGGCATGTCCGTGTCAGCATTTGGTTGGAAGTCGGAAAATGGCATGCGGGACTTTGAATAATATTAAATTGAAGTTTATGTATTTTTCTGATACAAATTAAAATTCAAAAATATTAATGAAATAATTCTTAAAGTTAAGGGATGATAGGCGAAATTTAATCAAAATTTTCCTTTAAATTTGAGAATAGTAATTTTATCAAATTTTATCAAAAAGCCTAAAAAGAAGAGAAACCAAACCGTTTTCATATTGATTTCTCCATGCAACTTCTTTGCAAGTCATCCCAGCCTAGTCGCAACAGATGCCTCATCCTCGAAGATCTCAATCTCCTCACAATTCCTGCTAATGTTTTGTTGAAAAGCTTCGCAGGTCGAGCCTTGGTGGCATATTCAATCTCTTACTCCCCTTTGAAGGGTTTCTCCAAACTCCCTGCGGTTCTACTGATTGATTTACTTCCCCTTCCCCATTCATTTTTCTTTTATTTTTCTTATCGTTTGCGCTTTTCTAAGGTTTATTTTTCATAACATTTTATTAAAATTGCAAAAATTATTTTTGTCCAGTAATTAATTGTTATATTATTTTATTGCTCAAAGGGTTCATTGAACATAAAATAAAAGTTATGTATTCAGTTGAACAAAATAAAATATGAAGGGGCTTAATTGTGTATTTAGCATAAAAACCAACTGGACTCTACTTCCAACACTTGCTTATTATCATGAGCCTTTTATTGTATAAGGCAAGGGTCTATCCTCCAATTTCAATAAAAGCCAGCCAATTTGGACCCATTCTAACACAATTTTAAGTCGGTCTTCCCCGCAGATCTACTCAATTCAACTGAGTCTTTATCACAAAAATAATAAAAATAATTATTATTATTTTATAAAAATAATCAAATAATAAAAATATATTAAAAAGGTAAATGATTTTAATAACAGCTCCATAGACTTTTATAATATGAAAATTTCTTTTTTTTTTTTCAAATAATTGTGAATATTTTCCTAAATAGCGAATAAAAGAAGGATTATTGAAGTCTCTATTTCCATATTCTTTATACAAATTCTAGTGTCCATTGAAGTGGCTCGCTTGTCAAGACTATAGAATCTGCACAAGGGGCTGGTTGTTTTCCATCAATTTGATATAAGCTCTGACCTTAATGTTTGCCCAAGATGTGATGAATATGATGAAATAGTTCCTCATTTATTTCTCCTCTGTAATTTTTCGTGGAAGATATGGTCTTGGATCCTCAATTGTGCATGGGGCGTCTCTCTCTGCCTACCAAACTCTGTAGCTATATTATTTGCTGAATGGAAACACCTTTCACGAGCGGAATTTCATACTAAAGTTTGGGTTTGCTTGTTTTATGTCACTGATTGATCTATGGGGCATGGCAGAAATGATAGTATCTTTAACAAAAAAGAATGGTCATTTGAGAATCTTTGCTCTCTTATTCTTTTTCGTCTGCTACTGATTTATTAGTCTCATCACAACCCATTGGGAGTTGGTCTTATCCACTTCACATCAGACCATCAATATTATGTTTAAGCCCTCCTCCATCCTATATAGAGTGGAATGTTAACGGTTCAGTTCTAGGGAATCCTAGTAATACGTCGTGGAATGCGTAGGCATAATGGGTCAATTTCTCTGCATTTTCTCTTACTTTACAGGTATAGATGACTCAAATGGTGCGGAATTTAGAGCAACATGCAAAGCCTTGGAGTTTCTTCTATCTTCGCGTCATCTTTGCTGTAATATCGATCGCATCATTGTGGAGTCTTAAGTCTCATGTGGCTTTTTCTTGGGTCAATAACCTAAATGATTCACCTTGGCAATTGTCAAGCGCTGTTAACTCTCTAGCTTCTAGTCTGTTGGTGTTGCCTAATGTTGAATTTCTTCATTTACTGAGGGAAGCGAATTCATTGGCTGATTCTCTAGCTAAACAAGGGCTGGTTCATTCTGAGGATTTTGTAGCTTTCTTTTAGTTTTAGTGTATATTGCTGTGTTTTTTTGTTTTGGCTTTGATGTTGTATCCCCTACATTTTGCTGTTCTGTTTCTTGTGTCCTGGATTTTGGTGCATTGACTTTGCTGGAATGGTTTAGTATCCTTGTTTTTTTATGAATTTTTTCATCTCCATTAGAAGTTAGTTTATAGACGAGTGTATGGGGTTGAACCTATTGGTCTGAGGTCTTCTAATGGTGGATTTTCCCCTTTATACTTTTCTATTTCAATCCTATTAATAAATCTCTTGCTTCTTAAAAAAAAATTCAGGTAAACCAATGTATAATTACAACTTGTTTTAATAAAATATTTTCAATTGTATTTGTTTTCTTCAAATGTTACTTCAATTGTTGCTTCCTTGTGGGCTGAATGACTCATCTATTCTAAACTTAGAACTAGCCAACCTCATGTTAGTTGAACTATAAGTAATTCAGAAGTATTATTGAAAGTTTTAAAAAATTCTTATTCATTATAATTTAGATCAAAATTAGTCATATTATTTCACTTGTAAAGTTATTTTAAAATGATGGATTTACAATGGGGATGAATAGTATAATATTTCTTATTATAGTGTGAGAAATTTAATATATATAATTTTTTTGAACCTAAAAAATTTCAAAAAAAAATTGAGCTTGGACTAATCTATCTATATGCATTTTCAATTTGGTGAATCCATAATAAATTGAGCTTGAACTCAGAAACAAAGTAAACGTGAAAATGACAAATCTTTAACCTTGAATTTTGTGGAATTTAGAAACATTCTAAATATATGATGTTTGTAATAATTCATGTTATTGGATTAGTGAAAATGGAGTGCCTATTTTATATACTAATTTTTTTCACGTTATTGTTTCAGTTATATATATATATATATATATATATATATATATATATATATATATATATATATATATATATATATATATATGTCACGACCCAACCTATGGGCCGGACCGGCACTAGGACCTGGGCCAGCCTAAAGCCCCCGAGGCCCGTAGTAAGCCTAACTGTTCATTAACCCAACTCTAAGGCCCATTTGGGCCCAATATCAAGAAAACAAACGGACAGAGTCCGGCCATAAAATGGACTTTCCAATGGGGAGTTTTCGACTCACCCGACCTGTAAACACAATAAATACTCAATTGGGGAGCTCAGCTCACCATCCACATACTCATATCCTCATAAAAATAAATGGAAGCTCAGCTCACCATCCACATACTCATATCCTCATAAAAATAAATGGAAGCTCAGCTCCCTCATCCAATCCATCAAACATGCATATCATTATACGTTTACAGGTCCAACATTATAATAATATTACAGACCATAACCAAATAAATAATTCTAACACATGCGGAAATTCTAGGAGTAAATAAAATTACACAAATATTGATAAACAACCTGCGAAGGAGAAAAGCAGGTTAACCAAAATAAAAGCCTCCTGTAGCCTGAAAAAAATATTGAACAGGAGTGAGCGTTCGACTCAGAGAGTAAAATATCAATTTTAACCATAATCTCTATAACTATCTAGTAATAATGCAACCTGGGGAGTGAAATGCAACAGCAACAACATTTTCACATCATAACATCAAAAAGGTAATTTGGAGCACTCACGCACCCTGTAACATCAATCATAATATATGGGAGCTGATCCCCTATACAGCTCTCGTAAATCCAACCTGGTGCCAGCGAAGAACTCAGCTCGGACTTCCACTTAATAACCAAATCGAGGGTCCCAGCGAAGAACTCAAGCCGTGACTACCCCTCGAAGGATCGGGTCCCAGCGAAGAACTCAAGCCGTGACTACCCGTCCCATCCATAGTCCATACCACATCACACGCACGCCAACGCACGCACACTGCTACAAATTACCGCAACAATATTCATGGCACTTTAACAGTTATGAATGCAACATAAATCGTGCCTAGAGTTTAACTACATAAATATATGCATATAAGTGATGCATGGGCATGCTTGAACATATAATAATAGTGAAATTACAATTAAAATTAATATTTTACTCACAGACTTGACGATGGTCACTGAGGCGGGCGGAGGAGAAGAAGGTCGTCCGGCTCACGACAATTTTATTACAATCATTTAATAAATCTGACTCAATACAAACAAAGAAAAAGACCAATACGTCCTAAGTCGTGCCGAAAATCCGGCAGAGTCTCCCCTATACCTAGGACCTACCCAACCTGCAAAAGGGCTCGAAACACACTTCTATATTCGCAACTCATATATCCACCATTCAATCACATCACACAGCCCCTCCTGGGCCCATCAAATCAATCATCCATCACAATATGTAAAATTTTAATTTTATTCCTTATAATTGACCATTTTTGCAAAAACTGCCCAAATAAGTTCTAAAAATTCTAAAACTTTGTCCCGCGGTCCTTAGCAATATTACTAAGCTATTGCAAAAAGAATCATAATTTTCTAAGCTACCACGAATATTTTATGGATTTTTAATCCTATTTAAGCACTAGAAAATTATGAAAAAGCAAGGTTCGGGTTTACCTTTGCCGATTCCGACTTCGGGAACGCTCTCGGAACGTCTGACAATGGGGGGCTAGCCAAAACCTCGATCCAATTCGGAGACTTTTCCGGTAACGGGTCTGTCTGGCCGGAAATTCACAGACCCGATCAACTGTCGAATTTCTGCGAATCGAGGATACCTAAACGAAGCCCATAACACGGGGGTTAGTACATAAATTTTTCAGAATTTTCTAAGCTCATTAAATGCTCGGAAAAACACTGCGAAGTTCCGTGGGACCCACCGAAAAACGATGTCGGAAAAATTTGAAATTTATGTTGCCGCGAAGCTCTCGACGAGTGGAGCGTGCTGGTACCCTCGGTTTTCTCGTGGGATTCACGGTTTTTGAGAAATCTAGCCCAAAAGTCGAAATGGGCTAAAAACTTCCCGAGCAAAAATTAGACAAACCGCTGGATGGATTTCGGCGTTCTTGGTGTCTATGGAAAGCTCTCGCCGAGTAGATGATTTTAGACACAATACCCGGTCCAATTGGTGGCCGGATCGGCCGGATTTTGGCCGGAGAAGCCGAAACGCCGCGCGCGCGAGGGAGGGAATTACGGCTTTCCACTGCTCGGGCGGTGGCCTACCGGGTCGGGTGGCAGGGTGGCGCGCACGGCCTACTGGGTGGCGGTGGGAGGTGGTGGCAGGGGAGGGAGGAGAGAGAAAAGAGAGAGAAAAGGGAGAGGGAACAACGCGCGCGGGGAAGAAAAAGGGAAGGGAGCCGGTCCGATTCGACCGGTCCGATCCGGTCCGGTTCGATTCGAAATACAAAATTTTGAATTTTTACTCTGCCTCGGGACCGAAAACGAGGTCCAAAAATTTCGAAAAAATTTCAGAAAACTCAGAAAAATACGTAGACTCCAAATATATTTTTAGTTTTGTCACGTGGTCTTTAAATTAATTTTTAAAATTTATCAAAGTTTATATTTTCGGAAAATCGAACCCGATTTTTAAAATTCGAAAAATCTCAAAAAAATTCCTAAAATTTAAATAAAATTAAAATACCAAATATGCTCATAAAATTTAAAATTTTGGGGTGTTACATTCTTCCTCTTACGTAAAAATTCGCCCTCGAATTTTACACAAGGCGAATAAAGCACACGATTATACATTGAGCAGATGATAAGGGTACTTGCTACGCATGTCCCGCTCGACTCCAGGTGCACTCTTCCACTGACTGACTCCTCCACAAAACCTTAACCATAGGGATCTGTTTGGATCTCAGCTGTCTCACTTGGTAGTCCACTATGGCTACAGGCTGCTCCTCAAATGTCAAGTTCTCCTTTAGCTCTATCACATCCTACGCAAAGACATGAGAAGGATCGAGAATGTATTTCTGAGCATGGAGATGTGAAACACGGGATGAACGTGAGAGAGGTTGGGGGGTAGCTCCAACCGGTAGGCAACTGCTCCAATTCT
Organism: Hevea brasiliensis; assembly: GCF_030052815.1. Classification (NCBI taxonomy): domain Eukaryota; kingdom Viridiplantae; phylum Streptophyta; class Magnoliopsida; order Malpighiales; family Euphorbiaceae; genus Hevea; species Hevea brasiliensis. The sequence continues at coordinate 6,736,051 of NC_079497.1, read as the reverse complement.
ATCAGGAACCTCAAAAGGTCCGATATACCGAGGTGCCAACTTGCCCTTCTTTCCAAATCTCATGACTCCTTCATTGGAGAAACCTTCAGAATACATAGTCGCCCATCGCAAACTCCACATCCCTCCGTCTGGGTGCATAACTCTTACGCCTCTTGAAAGTCAAGCTACTGCTCGATTAAAGGAACTACCTCAAGTGTCTTGCACTAGGTCTACATCATGCACCTTCGCTTCCCATTTCTGTCCAACACAGAGGAGACCTACACTTTCTACCATAAAGTGCCTCATAGGTAGCCATCCCTATACTGGAGTGATAACTGTTGTTGTAGGCAAACTCCACCAAAGCTATCTGCTCATCCCATTGACCTCCAAAATCCAAAACACTCATGCGAAGCATGTCTTCCATGTTTGGATTGTCCTTTCGCATCGTCTGTCTGCGAGGGTGGAAAGCCGCATCAAGTTCAATCTGGTGCCAAGTGCCTCCCGCAACTTTCTCCAAAACCTGAAGTGAATCGGGGCCCTCTCGCCGATATTATGGAAGCCGGAACTCCATGCAATCCGACTATTTCTCGAATGTAGAGCCGCATACTGCCACAGAGTATGTAGTCTTTACAGGTAAGAAGTGAGCTGATTTGGTCAAGCGGTCTACAATTACCCATATCAAATCATATCCTCGCGTGGTACGAGGCAACCCAGTCACAAAATCCATAGTAATCATTTCCCACTTCCATTCTGGGATAGGGAGCTCTTGCAGCTTCCCTGACGGTCTCTGGTGTTCAAACTTCACCTTCTGACAAGTCAAGCACTTGGACACAAAGTCTGCTATGTCTCTCTTCATGCCATTCCACCAATAGCTATCTTTCACATCATGGTACATCTTGGTGGAACCTGGGTGGATATTGTACAGTGTGTAGTGTGCCTCTCGCATGATTTCATTCTTGAGGTTGTCCACATCGGGCACACATATCCTAGAACCCTGCACTAGGGCGCCATCATTGGCAAATCCAAACTCACCACCTTCACCTTGCTGTACTTTTTCTATGATCTTCATCAATTGTTGGTCTCTGTGCTGGGAAACTCTAACTCTGTCCCTCAAGTCTGGCCTCACTAAAAAATGAGCCAACAACACCCCCTCATTTGAAAGATCTAGGATTAAACCTTGATCCATCAACTCATGTACCTCCCGAATCAACGGTCTCTTCTCTACTGAAATGTGCGCCAAACTACCAGAAGATTTTCTGCTCAAAGCATCTGCTACTACATTGGCCTTCCTGTGGGTGGTACCGATGGTGCAATCATAGTCTTCGTAAGCTCCATCCATCTCCTCTGTCTCAAGTTTAAATCCCTCTGTTGGAAGATGTACTTTAAACTCTTGTGGTCGGTGTATATCTCGCACACTTCACCATACAGGTAGTGTCTCCAGATTTTAAGTGCAAAGACTACAGTCGCCATTTCCAAATCATGGGTGGGGTAGTTCTGCTCATGCCTCTTCAGCTGCCTTGAAGCATAAGCCACTACCTTTCCATTCTGCATCAAAACACACCCTAGGCCAACTCTGGAGGCGTCACAATACACGGTGTATCCTTCACCACTCACAGATAGTGTCAACACAGGGCGGTGGTTAGACACTCCTAAGCTTCGGAAACTCACCTCACGATCATCTATCCAAATGAATGGAACATTCTTCTGGTCAACTTAGTTAGGGAGCCGCTATCCCGGAGAAATCTTGTACAAAACGCCTATAGTAACCGGCTAAACCTAAAACTTCGCTCCTCGGTGGTATTGTAGGCCTAAGCCAATCGATTCTGACTTCAATTTTCTTGGGATTCACTTGAATGCCGTCACTAGAAACCACGTGTCCCAAGAATGAGATGCTTTCTAGCCAAAATTCACATTTTAAAAATTTGGCATACAGCTGGTGCTCCCTCAACGTCTGCAACACCATCCTCAAGTGCCACACGTGTTCTTCCTCGGTCTGAGAGTATATCAAAATGTCATCTATGAATACGATGACAAAACGGTCCAAAAATGGCTTGAACACCCTGTTCATCAAGTCCATGAAGGCTGCTGGTGCATTAGTGAGTCCAAAAGACATCACCAAGAACTCATAATGACCATATCTTGTCCTGAAAGCCGTTTTGGACACGTCCTCATTCCTGATTCTCAACTGATGGTAGCCTGATCGCAGGTCTATCTTGGAAAAGAATCTAGCTCCTTGGAGCTGATCAAACAGATCGTCGATCCGAGGAAGTGGATACTTGTTCTTCACAGTCACCTTGTTCAGCTGTCTATAGTCAATGCACAACCTCAATGACCCATCCTTCTTTCTAACAAATAGAACAGGAGCACCCCAGGGTGAAGTGCTCGGACGTATAAAACCCTTGTCCAAAAGCTCCTGTAGTTGCTCCTTTAACTCTTTCAACTCTGCTGGTGCCATCCTGTAAGGTGGCATGGATATGGGGTTTGTACCCGGAACAACATCAATGCATAACTCTATTCCCCTTTCTGGTGGCAACCCTGGAAGCTCCTCTGGGAAGACATCCATAAATTCTCTGACAACAGGAACATTTTCCATGCTGACACCTTCTACAGATGTATCTCTCACCAATGCCAAATACCCTTGGCATCCACGCCTCAACATTTTTCTAACACTAATTGCTGACACCAAATTATATGGAGCCACGCTCCTGTCACCATCAAAGCTAAACTCTTCCACACCAGGTATGTGGAAATACACCTTTTTGTTCCTGCAGTCTAAAGTAGCATAATGAGTTGCCAACCAATCCATCCCCAAAATTACATCAAAATCCATTACTGGTAGAGGAACCAAGTCTGCTGGGAGGATCTTTCCATCCACTACCACTGGGCTACCCGGAAAAATCATATCTACATCTATGTTGTCGCTAAGTGGGGTAGCTACTGACAAAGGGTACTCTAAAGTTGTAGGGTTTCTACCCAACCTCATGGCAAACACAGGGGAGACAAATGAGTGCGTAGCACCTGGATCTATCAAAACACGAGCCTCATAAGAACAGACCAGAAGAATACCTGCCACAACTGCATTGGAAGCCTGAGCATCCTGGTGGGTCAGGGTGAAAACCCGAGCTTGACCCCTACCTTGAGTGGCAGAACCTTGATACTGACTTCTGCCTCCAAATCCACGTCCCCCTTGTCCTCGGCCCTGTTGGCCACTGAACTGACTGCCTGCCATGTTGGAAGCACCCGGATACAACTGGCGAGGAACATTTGCAATAGAACCTTGTGACCCCATCTGTGGCTCGCTGAAAACGGGGCATTCTCTAGCAAAGTGACCTGGTTGGCCACACCTGAAACATACTCCTGAACCCATCAAACAAGGTCCTGAATGTCCTCTTCCACACTGTGCACAAGGTACCAAGGAGGATCTGAACTGCACCAGAACTATCAGACTGAACTGTGACCACTGCTGGATCCGTATCCAGGTCTGAATCCTCGAGGTTTGTGTCTAAAACCACTCTTCTTGTTCCTGCTTTTTCCTCTGTAATTACTCTGGCCACCACTGTCCGGAGTACCCATGGAAGGGACACCTGAGGAACCCTCTGCTCTGTTTTTCTTTGCTCTTCCGCTGTCATCCGCAGCATAGCTAATCTCAATCTGTCTGGCTCGATCAACCACCACATCAAAAGACTGATTAGACATCATGGCCAGGTTCGCATACCTCCTGTCAAGCCCCTTTAAGAATCTCTTCACCTTCATAGTTTCTGTAGCTACTGCTGCAGGGGCATATCTGCTCAATTCCAGAAATTCTGTAGCATATTCATCTACAGACCTGCCATTCTGTCTTAAGGCCTCAAAGGCCCACTGCTTCTGATCTCTGAAGCTTTCTGGCACAAACCGATTGATAAAAAGTTCCACAAACTGAGCCCATGTCAAACCCTCCATCCGGGGTAACACGTAGTCATTCATCCATTGTCTAGGCATAGGCCCCATGACATGCTGCATACACTCTATCAATCTTCTATCAGTCAACTGTAATTCTGTTCCTGCCTGTCTGCAGGAATCCAAAAACCGATATGCATCGTCTGACACATCATAAGTACCAGGCACCAACTTTTTGAAATTTATGATCTGTTTGTGTCACACCCCGGCTTAGGGGGCCCCAGCTCAAGCCCCTCTATGGGTGGCCTTCTTGCCAGCGTACCCTTCTAGAGGCCGGACCTGCGACTCACAAGGTACTGTCCGCTTTGTGGAATTAAATCCCTTCGCCTGCAGTTAGATTCGAACCCTTATCACTCACGGTTTTGCTGCCTCTCACCAATTGAGCCGGCCACCAATTGGTGAGAGGCGCAAACCCGTGAGTGATAAGGGTTCAATCCTAGCTCGCAGGCGAAGGGATTAAATTCCACAAAGCGACAAGACTTGTGAGTCGCAGGTCCGGCCTCTAGAAGGGTACGCTGGCAAGAAGGCCACCCATAGAGGGGCTTGAGCTGGGGCCCCCTAAGCCGGGGTGTGACAGTTTGTAAGATTCCTCTCTTGGTGCGGTGGACTACTGCTGCTGTGGAGGGTGGACCATATACTGCGCCATCATATCAATGGTCCTCTGCAAACCAGCTAGAGTAGCTGCCATGGGGTCCATGGGACCCTGTGCCATAAAGGACTGATCCTGTACTAGGGGTGGCTGCTCCTCTACTTGAGCAGCTCTAGGCCTCCTACCCCGCCTCCTCGGGGCAGGCGCCTCATCCTGTGCTGACACCTCGTCAGGCACATCCGTTCTCGTGCAAGGCAGCCTCTCCGCTTCTATGCATTTTCCTGAAATTCAGCAGCATTAGCCCACAAAATTCAAAACTGCACATTGCACAGCTCTATAGACTCATATTTACACACAATATATGAAGCAGAAACTAGAAGCAAAGACGACAATGCAAGACGAATGTGGACCCTATTTTTCTGCATGTGACTCCTAGTAGACTCTTCCCAACACTTAGATAATTTTTCCCTAAGAATCTGGAGCCTAAGCTCTGATACCACATCTGTCACGACCCAACCTATGGGCCGGACCGGCACTAGGACCTGGGCCAGCCTAAAGCCCCCGAGGCCCGTAGTAAGCCTAACTGTTCATTAACCCAACTCTAAGGCCCATTTGGGCCCAATATCAAGAAAACAAACGGACAGAGTCCGGCCATAAAATGGACTTTCCAACGGGGAGTTTTCGACTCACCCGACCTGTAAACACAATAAATACTCAATTGGGGAGCTCAGCTCACCCTCCACATACTCATATCCTCATAAAAATAAATGGAAGCTCAGCTCCCTCATCCAATCCATCAAACATGCATATCATTATATGTTTACAAGTCCAACATTATAATAATATTACAGACCATAACCAAATAAATAATTCTAACACATGCGGAAATTCTAGGAGTAAATAAAATTACACAAATATTGATAAACAACCTGCGAAGGAGAAAAGCAGGTTAACCAAAATAAAAGCCTCCTGTAGCCTGAAAAAAATATTGAACAGGAGTGAGCGTTCGACTCAGAGAGTAAAATATCAATTTTAACCATAATCTCTATAACTATCTAGTACTAATGCAACCTGTGGAGTGCAATGCAACAGCAACAACATTTTCACATCATAACATCAAAAAGGTAATTTGGAGCACTCACGCACCCTGTAACATCAATCATAATATATGGGAGCTGATCCCCTATACAACTCTCTTAAATCCAACTCGTGCGGTGAAGAACTCAGCTCGGACTTCCACTTAATAACCAAATCGAGGGTCCCAGCGAAGAACTCAAGCCGTGACTACCCCTCGAAGGATCGGGTCCCAGCAAAGAACTCAAGCCGTGACTACCCGTCCCATCCATAGTCCATACCACATCACACGCACGCCAACGCACGCACACTGCTCCAAATTACCGCAACAACATTCATGGCACTTTAACAGTTATGAATGCAACATAAATCGTGCCTAGAGTTTAACTACATAAATATATGCATATAAGTGATGCATGGGCATGCTTGAACATATAATAATAGTGAAATTACAATTAAAATTAATATTTTACTCACAGACTTGACGATGGTCACTGAGGCGGCTGGGCGGAGGAAGAAGGCTGTCCCGGCTCACCTGACAATTTTATTACAATCATTTAATAAATCTGACTCAATACAAACAAAGAAAAAGACCAATACGTCCTAAGTCGTGCCGAAAATCCGGCAGAGTCTCCCCTATACCTAGGACCTACCCAACCTGCAAAAGGGCTCGAAACACACTTCTATATTCGCAACTCATATATCCACCATTCAATCACATCACACAGCCCCTCCTGGGCCCATCAAATCAATCATCCATCACAATATGTAAAATTTTAATTTTATTCCTTATAATTGACCATTTTTGCAAAAACTGCCCAAATAAGTTCTAAAAATTCTAAAACTTTGTCCCGCAGTCCTTAGCAATATTACTAAGCTATTGCAAAAAGAATCATAATTTTCTAAGCTACCACGAATATTTTATGGATTTTTAATCCTATTTAAGCACTAGAAAATTACGAAAAAGCAAGGTTCGGGTTTACCTTTGCCGATTCCGACTTGAACGCTCCGAACGATCGACAATGGGGCTAGCCAAAACCTCGATCCAATTCGAGACTTTTCCGTAGCAGTGCATTCGCCGGAAATTCACGCACCGGTCAATCGTCGAATTTCCGCGAATCGAGGATACCGCACGAAGCCCATAACACGGGGTTAGTACATAAATTTTTCAGAATTTTCTAAGCTCATTAAATGCTCGGAAAAACAACTGCGAAGTTAGTGGGACCCACCAAAAGCGGTGTAAAAAAATTTGAAATTTATGTCGCCGCGAAGCTCTCGACGAGTGGAGCGTGCTGGTACCCTCGGTTTTCTCGTGGGATTCACGGTTTTCGAGAAATCTAGCCCAAAAGTCGAAATGAGCTAAAAACTTCCCGAGCAAAAATTGGACAAACCGCTGGATGGATTTCGGCGTTCTTGGTGTCTATGGAAAGCTCTCGCCGAGTAGATGATTTTAGACACAAAACCCGGTCCAATTGGTGGCCGGATCGACCGGATTTTGGTCGGAGAAGCCGAAACGCCGCGCGCACGAGGGAGGGAATTCGCGCGCTTCCTGCTCGGATGCGGCTACCGGGTCGGGTGGCAGTGGTGGCGACGCCTACCGGGTGGCAGGGAGGTGGTCGTGGCCAGGAGGGAGGAGAGAGAAAAGAGAGAGAAAAGGGAGAGGGAACGACGCGCGCGGGGAAGAAAAAGGGAAGGGAGCCGGTCTGATTCGACCGGTCCGATCCGGTCCGGTTCGATTCAGCCGGTTCGATTCGAAATACAAAATTTTGAATTTTTACTCTGCCTCGGGACCGAAAACGAGGTCCAAAAATTTCAAAAAAATTCCAGAAAACTCAGAAAAATACGTAGACTCCAAATATATTTTTAGTTTTGCCACGTGGTCTTTAAATTAATTTTTAAAATTCATCAAAGTTTATATTTTCGGAAAATCGAACCCTATTTTTAAAATCCGAAAAATCTCAAAAAAATTCCTAAAATTTAAATAAAATTAAAATACCAAAAATGCTCATAAAATTTAAAATTTTGGGGTGTTACAATATATATATATATATAATTTATTTTTTTATACAATTTTTTATATATGACATAATACTATAAATATTATATTTAACTATTTAAATTAAATATTAATTTTAATATTATTTTAATTAATTATATACATAAAAATATTTATTAATTTAAATTTATTGGATCATATTTTTATGAAAATTATGCGTTATATATAATAATAACATAATTATAAATTTAAATGTAAAATAATAAAAAATGATATAATAAGTTTTAAAAATATAAACAGTTGAAGATATTTAAAATTAAAATAAATTAAAAAAATGCAAGTTAGCTTATTGAATTAAATTTATTAAATTTTGTTAAGTTTGATTTGTCTATATTATATTTTTTATAATTTAAAATAATATTAATTTACATAATCAGGTTGCATAATTAAATTAATATAAAAAAAATTATTTATAAAATTAGAAATAGGATAATTTTTAAAATGTATTTTCTAGTTTAATGCATTATCATTATAAAATTTTTATTTTATTATATTGATATCTTGAAATTTTATATTGTCATATTGTTTAATACAAATAATTTTAAAACATATATAATATATTTTAATTTTTCAAATCATAGATTATACTATATATGTTATAAATAATTGTAGATTAAAATATAAATATAAATATAAATTTAATATTAAATTTTTAATTAATTCATCTTAATTATATAGTTAATATTCTCAAGTAGTCATATTTTTTTTATTTTTCTTTTCTTATCTTTCTCTTGTTTTTATTCTTTTAAAAATTTAAACCACAATAACTTAAAATTAATATTGAAAGAAGCATAGTTTCTTATATAAATATATATATAAATATAATTAATTTTTTTATAATTTTATAGTCAAAATCATTAATCTAGCTAAGATTGACTAATAAATTAAAAATAAAATATGTTCATACATATAAAGATATTAGCAAACTATAATTCATCTATATTTAAATTAAATAGATCAAAGAAAATTAGAAATTTCATACAATTACATGTAAAATGTAATTTTTTTTATGTAAAAATGATATTAATAATCCTAAATATTTTAGAATGCATCAATATTAAATATAAAAAAAAAAGAAAATTAATCTATGTTAACCTATATCAATACCATTGAATTTGTAAGGATATTTGTTTCTTTTGATATTGACAATAATAACAAAATTTTAGTAATCATATTCACATGCAACTACCCTTATAAAAATAATATCTATGACATATTATAACTCAAAAAATTTAAAAATTTATAAATATATTTTACCTATTGCAGAAAAAACACATAAAAATATAGTGAAGAAAGAAAAAAAATCATATTATAAGTAAGAGTTAATTATCCTTTTATTGCATGAAAATAGAGAGTGTAAATGTAAAAGTTATCTATTACTAATATTTAAAATAAAATAGCTACAATTTTATAATAAATAAAATATTTGTTATTGAATAGTATAGAATTTATATCTATTGATATAAATACAAATTTTTTATTTAATTAAATAGTTAAATTTTAATAATAATTTTATAATTATGTTAATTAAATAGTTATTTTTTAATAGTAATTTTATAATTTAATATTATAAGTTTGTAAATATTTAGAATAATTAAAAATATAAATTTTTAGAAGTGAGATTTGGAGTTTAATTGCTATTTATTAATTTTATTGTAATAAATTAAATAATTTTTAATGAATAAGTAATATTTATAAAATTAAGAATATAGGATTATAATAGGATTTTTATCTTAATTACAATTATTTTTAAAATGATATTAAAATTGTAATTTATATTAATTGTAGTAATATTAGAAATTTAAATTATTTATAAATTTAGTGATGGATAAATCCTTGCTAAAAATTATTAGTGATTATTTTTATTTAATAGTTTTTCATTGTTGAAAATATTAGCGATAAATAACTTGTCACTAAAAATATTAGTGACGCATTTATATAAAATAGTTTATCATTACTGAAAGTATTAGTGACGGCTTTGTATAAAATAATTTATCATTTGCGTGGTGGATGTTTATCATTATTTATGTTATTAGTGATAAACATACACATCAATTACTATAAATACATTTTTATTGGTATTTTTATAGGTAATATAATGCATGAAGGGTATTATTAGTAAAGTCAAAGCACCCTTTTATATATATAATTTAATAATATTTAAAATGTTTTCAAGATTATAAAACATTTAATTACTGATTGAAATCTTCAATTTTGAATCCAAATCTCTATATCAAATTTCTTTTGAACTAATTTTAATTAATATTATACATTAGTGGCATTCAAATAGGAAAAATATAGTGTGTAGGATGATTCTATTAGTTATTATTGATTTATCAAGACCTATCCATGAAAAATCTATCTCTATATATAATAATGCAATTGCCATCATTCTTAATTACTCCTAAAAAAATGATTTTCTATTCACAAATCAACTGTATAATTCATCAATCAATTTTCACAAATTGCTTAAAATTAAGAAAAGAAAATTTCTGTTTTGCAATTGAAACCTTAATTAATGGTGAATGATGAACAACTCTTCTAACAAGTAATTATTATAATAGTAACATATATACGTGTGCAATTCAGTCGAACGAATTCACCGAACAAGAAAAATTCAGCTCTTTTTGTTGACCATTATATAATATTCCTTGGAAATTTCAAAATTTATAACAATCCCCCATGCACTATTTAGAATACTAACAATTATTTCCAATTTTGTAAATAAAACAACTATATATATAGAGGAAAGAAGATCAATCTACTAATATTTAAGCCTTATATATTGATATTTTGAATTATAATAAATCAATCTTACATATTTATATTTTGAATTATAATAAATCGAATCTAAATAAATTTTTTTTCAAATTTAATGATATATTGATCTTTTAGATGAGAAATGTAGGAATTGCTTTGCCTCATGCATGTATGTTATAAAATTTCCAACATAAAGCTAGGGATTTGTGAAATTGTCTTCTCTTAGAAAAGATTGTTAAGGCCACAATTTCAGTAAGACGTTATGTAATTTTTTCTTTTAAAGTACAAGAGAATATATATATATTATTACGGACGTACATTTTATCAAAAATTTTTATTGTATCAATTAAATTTATGTAATTTATATTGAAGTATATATTCGGGGTGGTTGTAGCGGACACTTTTAAAGTGGACTCCTCATTTATTAAATTGAAAAGATCACCAATATTTTATGATCTGCTGTCAAGATCCAAGATCTCTTATTGAATTGCTTATCTAATATATATATATATATATATATATATATATATATATATATATATATATATATATATATATATATATATATATATATGTGTGTGTGTGTGCGCGAGCATACGTATGTGTGTGTTCTCTTCTTGATCTCTAGCATAAAACTAGGGATTTATAAGATTTCTTATCTTCAATGATCATTGAAACCAGTAACTTCACGAATATAATCTTCCCTATTTTTAGTGACCAATTACTTAATTAATTAATTATAATTGCACACTTTTTATATGCGAATTATAATAATAAATGATTAAATAACACTGCAGTTACTATTGCTAATCAATATACACGTTGGTCCATGTGCTTGGTTTTTGTTAATTCACCCAATAATTATTTTAATATTTTAAGAATTTTCAAATTAAATAAAAAATAAAATTAAACAAGCAAAATTATTTATTTCCGCGCCGGATAATAAAAAAAATAAAATGTTATAATTCAAATATTAAAAAAATTTAAAAATTTGAATTCAAACTCTCCTGTAGTTTTGTTTTTAGAAATTTTCACAATATTTTGTAAATACAACATTAAAGAAAATAAAGTTATCACTAATATGTGTTTAGTATGAGTGATTAGACACTTTTATCTTTTAAGTAAGATCAGAGTATTCAATGCGAACATGATTAGTCCTGATCCATTGACCTGGAGATATTTATGGAATATAAAAAATAAATAAATAAAGTTATCATAGAGTATAATGTTTTTTTGTTTAATTTTGTGCAAAAATAATGAAACTTGATGCATGAATTGTATTTAAATTAATTCCAACGTATAGCAAATTTTTTCATTCTACAAATGGAAGTTATATGTCAAACAATAATATAATTGAAATTTCAAATTAATTTTATCAGAAAAAAATAATTGAGATAAATCATAAAATGAAAAAAAAAATTACTTGGGTTTTGAAATTCTTTAGCTAATTAAGGTTTTGATTGTAACATTTTAAATTATACTTTATTTTTGTCTATATATATTAATTATAAATAGGGCTTTAGAAATAGAATTTTGATATGGTTCTACTTTAGTTTCAAATTTAATTCTAATTTCATTTTAAATCTTAATTTTTTACACCTTAAATTACAATATTCCTGTTTTCATTTTAAAATATAAAATATAATATAATCTTAAAATTTTAATATCAAAAAGATAATAAAAATAATAATATGAACATTAAAATAATAATATTAATAATCTTATCTTTTAAGTATTTTTTAATTATATAATTTTTAATTAAAAGATACATATATAATAAGAATTAAAAAGTGCATTATATGACTGTGATTTAGTTATATAATTAAAGATTATAAGATGATTTAATGTATTTAAAATTAAAATTATTTTAAAAAGTTAGAAAACAAAATATAATATTAAATTATATACACTTATAATTAAAGATAAAAATTTATTTTATATATATTCTTAATTATATATAAACATGCATAATTTTATTCAAATTATTAAATATATTTAAAAATTATATATAAATTAGTTTTTTAATTTATTATAATTTCGATTTAGTTCTCGATGAAAAATTAAAATTAAACCAAAATAACAAATATAAGTTCATTCGATTGTTACAATAACAGTTAATTTTTGTTTTTATTTTGATACGAATTTTCAGTTTAGTTTGAAACCTTACAGGATTATAAAAATTCAAATGTGAGTTTCAATCAAAACTTGCTAGAATCATGTGTGAGACTCGATCATCTGATTTATTAATTTATAATATATATTTATTTTTTTTAAGTTTTTAATGGAATAGATTATTTTGATTTATTTTTTTTCTACGTTAGGTTTAGTGAAAGGTGTTTATATTAAATATAAATTTTTTACAGTTCTCATTCTCTTAAATTAATTTTTGAATTGAAATTAAATTAATCTATTTTTTTTTATCTACTCTGCTTTAATATTGAATTATAAATATATTTGTTTTGCAAATTTTGGCACTCCAAATATTTATACTTGAATGTGAAGTGATGTATTATCTCGCATTATTTTATAATAAAATATTTATATTAAATATAAAATTTAGAAAAATGTTTTCAATTGTTCTCTTAAACTAATCTTTAGATAGATAGAGTTAGAACTATTTCATTTTCTCAAAATGATTTTCACTTTAAATAAAGTTCAACCTTATTTTTTAAACTGATATTTTCGTTGCATAAAACAAAATAATGTAACTATTTCAGATTATTTAAGCGTATATTTATAAGTAAATATACGTGCTTTAATGATTCACATTTTTATAAAGGAAAATTTATGTATAAATGAAATAAAATTAATTTTTTTGCATGCATGTAATTTTCAACTCATTTATATATTTATTTTGAAATTTTTATTATATTATATTTTATTCATATATATATATATATATAATTCAGAATTATATATATATATAATTCAGAATTTAAGAGTAAATGTATATTTTTTTTGGATAAATAAAATTTGAAATTTTGTTGCATCAAATATCATATTTGAATAATTAACTTTATATTGTGTGATGTTTTCCTCTTTTAATTAACTTTATATTGATTTTTTTTTTTAAATGCCACCGCTCAATTCACATTGCAACTTGGCGGTGGCACACAATGGCCACTTTTGTTGACCAAGCTGATTTCTTCTCATGGCCATTTCCCCACATGCTTTCTTATATATATTATTTCTTTTTACATCCCAAGATGAACACCTTAGCCACATATCTCTCTGCTATAAATAAAGCCAAGTGAGCTTAGCTCATCATCATATCATTTGCAAACCAGAAAATCAAGAATTGGGAAGAAATGGGAAGAGTTATGAATATATGTATGGTTGTTTTATTATGTTTAACAGGTGTTGCAATTGCTGAGCAATGTGGTCGGCAAGCAGGTGGCAAGCTCTGCCCCAATAACCTATGTTGTAGCCAGTGGGGGTGGTGTGGCTCCACAGATGAATATTGTTCACCTGATCATAACTGCCAAAGCAATTGCAAAGACAGCGGCGAAGGTGTTGGTGGTGGAAGTGCTTCCAACGTTCTTGCGACGTACCATTTGTATAATTCACAGGATCATGGATGGGACTTGAATGCCGCAAGTGCATATTGCTCTACATGGGATGCTAACAAGCCATATTCATGGCGGAGCAAGTATGGCTGGACTGCATTCTGCGGTCCCGTCGGAGCACACGGCCAACCCTCCTGTGGAAAGTGCTTGAGTGTAAGAAAATCATAATGGTTTTCTCACCTTTTGTCTCCTCCGAATAATTAGCTTAATTAACCTTAATTTCGCAATGTTAATATGGATCTAATTCTATATGTAGGTGACAAATACAGGGACTGGAGCTAAAACGACAGTGAGGATTGTGGATCAGTGTAGTAATGGAGGACTAGATTTGGACGTGAATGTTTTCCGTCAACTGGACACAGATGGGAAAGGATATGAACGAGGTCATCTTACAGTGAACTACCAATTTGTTGATTGTGGAGATTCCTTCAATCCTCTATTCTCCATTATGAAATCATCAGTAATTAATTAATAACATTGGATTGGATGTATGTTTAAGTCAAATCGTAGTAATTAAGCTTCTCAAGCAATAAGCAACAACAAGGCCAATTAATGCTTCGTTGGCCACTATAAAAACTTGTGAAATGTTATGAGTAGTTGAAAGAGTTTGTTGTTGGAAATAATGGCATTTGAGCCAGCTCTGTAAGGTATTGGTGAAGATTATTGGGAAGATCAACTATCTCTTTAGTGAGAGATCCAATGTTTTCCTTCTCTTCTAAGTTGGGTGTATTTGAGTTACGATTGTGAGTTCAAGGTTGAGTGGCTTGTCATGAGTGAGAAAAATATTTAATGTTTATAAGTTTTTTTTATATAATAAAAGTTTTATGTTGAATCATCTTAAAATTTTTTTATTTTTATTTATAAGTTATTTTTTTAATAAAAGTGTTTAGTTTAACTTTAAAATGAGTGTAGTGTTGATATTTTAAAAATTATTAAAATAATATAAATTTTATTTGATTAAATAATAATTTTAGAATAAAAGACAAAGGATACCTAATTTATAAGTTTTTTTTTTTATTTTAAGTAATTTTTAAAATTTTAAAATCAAATCAAATATTACTCTATTTAAAATTTTTTGTTTATAAATAAATTTAATTGATTCATCAATTAAATCAAAACCCTTCTTTGCCCGGGCCAAGGAATGAAGGCATCCATAGTAATCAATGTACAAAATAGTAATTCTTTTTAGTTGAATATATTAATTTTAATTTTTATTATTTAAGCAGTTATTTTTTAGACATGTTGCACAAAGTCTGATCCGTGCGCTCAATCAGGCTAATTTGATATTATCTTTCTTTTTTTTAAATATTTTTAAAGTGTAGATATTTTGAATTAGAGTTTTTTATTTAAAATTAATTATTTTTATGATAAAAATTATAATTATATATATTAATTATTATCTGAACCATTTAGCTTACGCGGGGCGGATTCACGCCCATGGTGAGGGGTCCTGGCCCTCTTTATTTTTAAATTTCTTTTTTATTAAATTGATATGATAAGCAATTTTATAAAAAAAAAATTAAAATTTCAGTAATTTTTATATTTAAATTTATTAAAATTTATAATTTTAGCGATTAATTTTATTAATGTTTCCAAAAATTTTCCGGCTAAATTTCACTCACCGTCCTTTAATTTTGAGGATTACTTCAGTAATGTCTTTAAATTTGAATTTGTATTACAAAAATACTCAAATTTTAATTTAATACAATCCAAATTCTCTCATGCCAATTTTTGATGGGAGCTACCGTCATGGACATGCCAATGTGAAATAAAAAAAAATAAAAAAGATTCTCTCTCAACCACATGTCATTTTAATAATAATTAAAAAAAAAATCTGTCCTACACCTCTTTTCTCTCAAACCTTGCTATCCCTTTATGCAACACCCAAAACCTAGAATCATTCCATCATATTAACCAAATCAACAACAAAACAAAATCACATGTGTTTCAAGCAAACCCATTTGCATACAGAAATAAAAAAAAAAAAAGATTTAACCTCGATGCAATATAAATCATCATTCATCACAATATGTAACAACATCAATCACAATCAAATTAAAATTAATCAATTCATGCCAACAAATTTAATCCATCCCACAGAACAAACTTAAATTAACAAAATTATTTCAATCCCACAAAAACCAGTTAACAAATTTCATGCAGACAACAAACCAAGTGAAAAAGATAAGACAAAATTTCAACCATTGAAGAATTGAACTACATGAGTTCTAAGTGAGATGAAGAGCTAGAGAATGAGATGATAAAGGTGGAGGGAGGCTGAATTTCAATCCAATTAACAAAATTGATTAGAATATAAATCAATTAATAAAATTTAAACTCAGATGAACACAAAATTCAATTACTAAAGAACTAAAGGAAAGGCAGAGGGAGGGCGACTAGTGAGAGGAAGAACAAGTATGAGACTTTGAGAAACAGAGGTGAGAGAGGCTGATTCTGTGGATGTGAAGATTCAAGAACCTTCCTTCACAAAAGGCAAAGCACGATCTGTGAGCGCGAGGATTTGAAACGCTTCAAGACATTAAGCAAAATGAAGGCTGTGAAAAGGCATGAAAGAATGCAAAGCATAGGTGAAGACTGACTAAGGTTATAAGGAAGGAGTGAAAAGGCGAGTTATAGGCAGAGTAGAAAATGACGTGAGGGAAGCTGAAAATGAGAGAGCTGGATTTGTGAGGATAGAGGAGAGTGTGGCTAAAGGCAAAGGAGTCGACGCCTGTCAAAGATGAGATTTTAGGAGATTTTAGGTGGCATGGAGTCATGGATGAGATGAGATTGAAAAGAAAAGAAAAGGGATTCGGCTATTAGGGAAGAGAAAATGAAGATTTGATGTCAAAAAGAGAAAAGAGAAAGGGTAAGAAAGAGAAAAAATATTTTTTTAATTATTAAAATGCCACATGGTGGAGAGAGACTTTTATTTATTTATTTATTTTTTATTCCATGTAGGCATGTCCATGTCAGCATTTGGTTGGAAGTCGAAAAATGGCATGCGGGACTTTGAATAATATTAAATTGAAGTTTCTGTATTTTTTTGATGCAAATTAAAATTCAAAAATATTAATGAAATAATTCTTAAAGTTAAGGGATGAAAGGCGAAATTTAACCAAAATTTTCCTCTAAATTTGAGAATAGTAATTTTATCAAAAAGCCCAAAAAGAAGAGAAACCAAACTTGTCATGACCCAACCTATGGGCCGGACCAGCACTAGGACCTGGGCCAGCCTAAAACCCCCGAGGCCCATAATAAGCATAACTATTCCTCAACCCAATCCTAAGGCCCATTTGGGCCCAATTTCAAGAATTCAACCGAACAGAGTCCGGCCATAAAATAGACCATTTAACGGGAAATTTTTGACTCACCGGACCTGTAAACACAATATATAATAAATTGGGGAGCTCAGCTCACCCTTCACATACTCATAATATCATAAAGTCCAATGGGAGCTCAACTCCCTCATCCCATTCAGTCATGCATACATTTAATAATTTTACCAGTCTAACATAACTTTTATAATACAGGTTCAAAATAAAAATAAGTACTTATAACACATGCGGAGTCTAAAATTTAACTCAATTACACAAAATACATTAAATACTATTAATGAATCTGCGAAGAAGAAGAGTAGGTTAGCCACAACAAATAATCCTCCTGTAGCCTGGAAAAATAGATGAACAGGAGTGAGCGTTCAACTCAGAGAGTAAAATACTGATTTTAATCACAATTTCTATAGCTAACTAAAGCTAATGCATCCTAAGGCATGGAATGCAACATCATCATAAATTTTCATACAAACCACATCATAGAAATAAAAAGGCAATTTTGAGCACTCACCCACCTAACACTGTATAAACAGTACATATATGGGAGCTGATCCCCTATACAGCCCTCTTAATCCAACCTCTGCCAGCGAGTGTCTCTCAAGCCGGACTTTCGCTTAATAACCTAAATGCGGGGTCCCAACGAGAGTCTTTCAAGCTGTGTCTACCCTGACTTATCCATAAAGGATTGGGTCCCAGCGAATGTCTCTCAAGCCATGTCTACCCTTCCTGTCCATATCCAATACCATACCACACGCACGCCAATGCACGCACACTGCTCCAAATTACCATAAACAACATCCATAGTACTTCATCAATTATGAATGCAATATAAAACGTACCTAGTGTTTAACTATATAGATACATATTTATAAGTGATGCATGGGCATGCTTGAACATATAATAATATCGAAATTATAATTAAAATTAATATTTTACTGACAAACTTAAACCAAGGTCACTGCGGCGGCTGGGCAGAGGAGGAAGGCTGTCCCGGCTCACCTGATAAATTTATTGCAATTATTTAATATATTGACTCGATACAAGCTTAAAAAAGACCAAAGACACCCTAGGTCATGCTGAAAATCCGGTAGAGTCTCCCCTATGCCTAGGACCTACCCAACCTGAAAAAGGGTTCAAATTGCACTTCTATATTCACAAGCCACACATCTACAACTCAATCACATCACATGACTCCTCTTGGGTCCACCCAAATAGTCAACAATCACAATTTAGAAAATTATAATTTAGTCCCTACAATTACCCCTTTTGTAAAAACTACCCAAATGAGCTCTAAAAATTTTAAAACTTTGTCCTGCGGTCCTTAGCAATATTATAGAGCTAACGCAAAAGGAATTATATTTTTCTAACCTACCACGAATATTTTATAGATTTTTAATAGAAATTAAGCACTAGATAATTAAGAAAAATGAGGATTCGGGTTTACCTATGCCAATTCCGACCCTAGAGATGCGTCCAGGATGTCTGAAAATAGTGGGATAGCCTATAACCTCAACCCAATTCAGAGACTTTTTCGGTAGCCTGTCTGCCGGGCCTGAAATTGCAGACCCGAGCAATTGTTGAATTTCCGCGACTTGAAGGCACCTACGGAAAGTCCACAACACGGGAGTTAGTATAAAATTTTTACAAAATTTTCTAACCTCATTTAATACTAAAAAAAAAATTGTGAAGTCTCGTGGGACTCACCGAAAAACGGTGTCTGAAAAATTTGAAATGGATATTGCCATGAAGCTCTCGATGAGTGGAGCAATTCGGTACTCTCGGATTTTTGGTGGGGTTTACGGTTTTTGAGAAATCTAGCCGAAAGTCAAAATGGGCTAAAACTTTCCGGATAAAAATTAGACAAATCGCTCGATGGATTTTGGTGTTCTTAGTGTCTATGGAAAGGTCTCGAGGTGTAGATGGGTTTTGGCACAAGACCCTGTCCAATCGGTGGCCCGATCGATCGGATTTTGGCCGGGAAGACCAAGCTGCGCACGTAAGTGCCTTTGGGTGCATTTTTTTGACGCTAATGGAGGCGGCTGGCGAGGGGGAAGGGCTGAGGTGGTGCACCGGCGAGCTGGGGTGGCAATGGGTCGGTGATGGGTTGGCGAGAGGAGGAGAGAGGAGAGAGAAAATGAGAGAGAGAGAGGAAGGGTGTCGGGGGCGCGCGAAGAAGAAGAAGAAAAAAGAAAATAGGCCGATCCTATTCGACCGGTCCGATCCAGTCCGGTTCGATTCAAGATACCCAAAATTAAATTTTTACTCTGCCTTAGGATAAAAAATGAGGCCCAAAAATTTCAAAAAAATTATAGAAAACTCAAAAAAAATTATAGAGTCCAAATATATTTTTAGTTTTATCACGTGATCTTTAAATTAATTTTTAAAAATCATCAAAGTTTTATATTTTCGAAAAATCGAACCCGATTTCTAAAATCTAAAAAAATTCAAATAATTCCCCAAAATTTAAATAAAATAAAATATTAATATCTACCCATAAAATAATATATATATATATATATATATATATATATATATATATATATATATATATATTATTACGGACGTACATTTTATCAAAAATTTTTATTGTATCAATTAAATTTATGTAATTTATATTGAAGTATATATTCGGGGTGGTTGTAGCGGACACTTTTAAAGTGGACTCCTCATTTATTAAATTGAAAAGATCACCAATATTTTATGATCTGCTGTCAAGATCCAAGATCTCTTATTGAATTGCTTATCTAATATATATATATATATATATATATATATATATATATATATATATATATATATATATATATATATATATATATATGTGCGCGCACATGCGCGTGTGTGTTCTCTTCTTGATCTCTAGCATAAAACTAGGAATTTGTAAGATTTCTTATCTTCAATGATCATTGAAACCAGTAACTTCACGTTGGTCCATGAAGTTACTATTGCTAATCAATATACACGTTGGTCCATGTGCTTGTTTTTTGTTAATTCACCCAATAATTATTTTAATATTTTAAGAATTTTCAAATTAAATAAAAAATAAAATTAAACAAGCAATATTATTTATTTCCGCGCCGGATAATAAAAAAAATAAAATGTTATAATTCAAATATTAAAAAAATTTAGAAATTTGAAATCAAACTCTCCTATAATTTTGTTTTTAGAAATTTTCACAATATTTTGTAAATACAGCATTAAAAAAAATAAAGTTATTACTAATATATGTTTAGTATGAGTGGTTAGACACTTTTATCTTTTAAGTAAGATCAGAGTATTCAATGCGAATATAATTAATCCTGATCCATTAACCCAGAGATATCTATGAAATATATATAAAAAAAAATAAAGTTATCATAGGGTATAATGTTTTTTTGTTTAATTTTGTGCAAAAATAATGAAACTTGATGTATGAATTGTATTTAAATTAATTCCAACGTATAACAAATTTTTTCATTATACAAATGGAAGTTATATGTCAAACAATAATATAATTGAAATTTCAAATCAATTTTATCAGAAAAAAATAATTGAGATAAATCATAAAATGAAAAAAAAAATTACTTGGGTTTTGAAATTCTTTAGCTAATTAAGGTTTTGATTGTAACATTTTAAATTATATTTTATTTTTGTCTATATATATTAATTATAAATAGGGCTTTAGAAATAGAATTTTGATATGGTTCTACTTTAGTTTCAAATTTAATTCTAATTTCATTTTAAATCTTAATTTTTTACACCTTAAATTACAATATTCCTGTTTTCATTTTAAAATATAAAATATAATATAATCTTAAAATTTTAATATCAAAAAGATAATAAAAATAATAATATGAACATTAAAATAATAATATTAATAATCTTATCTTTTAAGTATTTTTTAATTATATAATTTTTAATTAAAAGATACATATATAATAAGAATTAAAAAGTGCATTATATGACTGTGATTTAGTTATATAATTAAAGATTATAAGATGATTTAATGTATTTAAAATTAAAATTATTTTAAAAAGTTAGAAAACAAAATATAATATTAAATTATATACACTTATAATTAAAGATAAAAATTTATTTTATATATATTCTTAATTATATATAAACATGCATAATTTTATTCAAATTATTAAATATATTTAAAAATTATATATAAATTAGTTTTTTAATTTTTTATAATTTCGATTTAGTTCTCGATGAAAAATTAAAATTAAACCAAAATAACAAATATAAATTCATTCGATTGTTACAATAACAATTAATTTTTATTTTTATTTCGATACGAATTTTCAGTTTAGTTTGAAACCTTACAGGATTATAAAAATTCAAATGTGAGTTTCAATCAAAACTTGCTAGAATCATGTGTGAGACTCGATCATCTGATTTATTAATTTATAATATATATTTATTTTTTTTAAGTTTTTAATGGAATAGATTATTTTGATTTACTTTTTTCCTACGTTAGGTTTAGTGAAAGGTGTTTATATTAAATATAAACTTTTTACAGTTCTCATTCTCTTAAATTAATTTTTGTATTGGAATTAGATTAATTTTTTTTTATCTACTCTGCTTTAATATTGAATTATAAATATATTTGTTTTGCAAATTTTGACACTCTAAATATTTATACTTGAGTGAAAAGTGATGTATTATTTCGCATTGATTTATAATAAAATATTTATGTTAAATATAAAATTTAGACAAATGTTTCCAATTGTTCTCTTAAACTAATCTTTAGATAGAGTTAGAACCATTTTATTTTCTCAAAATGATTTTCACTTTAAATAAAGTTCAACCTTATTTTTTAAACCGATATTTTCGTTGCATAAAACAAAATAATGTAACTATTTCAGATTATTTAAGCGTATATTTATAAGTAAATATACGTGCTTTAATGATTCACATTTTTATAAAGGAAAATTTATGTATAAATGAAATAAAATTAATTTTTTTGCATGCATGTAATTTTCAACTCATTTATATATTTATTTTGAAATTTTTATTATATTATATTTTATTCATATATATATATAATTCAGAATTTAAGAGTAAATGTATATATTTTTTTGGATAAATAAAATTTGAAATTTTGTTGCATCAAATATCATATTTGAATAATTAACTTTATATTATGTGATGTTTTCCTCTTTTAATTAACTTTATATTGATTTTTTTTTAAATGCCACCGCTCAATTCACATTGCAACTTGGCGGTGGCACACAATGGCCACTTTTGTTGACCAAGCTGATTTCTTCTCATGGCCATTTCCCCACATGCTTTCTTATATATATTATTTCTTTTTACATCCCAAGATGAACACCTTAGCCACATATCTCTCTGCTATAAATAAAGCCAAGTGAGCTTAGCTCATCATCATATCATTTGCAAACCAGAAAATCAAGAATTGGGAAGAAATGGGAAGAGTTATGAATATATGTATGGTTGTTTTATTATGTTTAACAGGTGTTGCAATTGCTGAGCAATGTGGTCGGCAAGCAGGTGGCAAGCTCTGCCCCAATAACCTATGTTGTAGCCAGTGGGGGTGGTGTGGCTCCACTGATGAATATTGTTCACCTGATCATAACTGCCAAAGCAATTGCAAAGACAGCGGCGAAGGTGTTGGTGGTGGAAGTGCTTCCAACGTTCTTGCGACGTACCATTTGTATAATCCGCAGGATCATGGATGGGACTTGAATGCCGTAAATGCATATTGCTCTACATGGGATGCTAACAAGCCATATTCATGGCGGAGCAAGTATGGCTGGACTGCATTCTGCGGTCCCGTCGGAGCACATGGCCAGCCCTCCTGTGGAAAGTGCTTGAGTGTAAGAAAATCATAGTGGTTTTCTCACCTTTTGTCTCCTCCGAATAATTAGCTTAATTAACCTTAATTTCGCAATGTTAATATGGATCTAATTCTATATGTAGGTGACAAATACAGGGACTGGAGCTAAAACGACGGTGAGGATTGTGGATCAATGTAGTAATGGAGGACTAGATTTGGACGTGAATGTTTTCCGTCAACTGGATACAGATGGGAAAGGATATGAACGAGGTCATCTTACAGTGAACTACCAATTTATTGATTGTGGAGATTCCTTCAATCCTCTATTCTCCATTATGAAATCATCAGTAATTAATTAATAAGCAATAAGCAACAACAATGCCAATTAATGCTTCGTTGGCCACTACAAAAACTTGTGAAATGTTATGAGTAGTTGAAAGAGTTTGTTGTTGGAAATAATGGCATTTGAGCCAACTCTGTAAGGTATTGGTGAAGATTATTGGGAAGATCAGCTATCTCTTTAGTGAGATATCCAATGTTTTCCTTCTCTTCTAAGTTGGGTGTATTTGAGTTACGATTGTGAGTTCAAGGTTGAGTGGCTTGTCATGAGTGAGAAAAATATTTAATGTTTATAAGTTTTTTTTTATATAATAAAAGTCTTATGTTGAATCATCTTAAACTTTTTTTCTTTTTATTTATAAGTTATTTTTTTAATAAGAGTATTTAGTTTAACTTTAAAATGAGTGTAGTGTTGATATTTTAAAAATTATTAAAATAATATAAATTTTATTTAATTAAATAATAATTTAAGAAGAAAAGACAAAGGACACCTAATTTATAAGTTTTTTTTATTTATTTTAAGTAATTTTTAAAATTTTAAAATCAAATCAAATATTACTCTATTTAAAATTTTTTGTTTATAAATAAATTTAATTGATTTATAAATTAAATCAAAACCCTTCTTTGCCCTGGCCAAGGAATGAAGGCATCCATAGTAATAAATGTATAAAATAGTAATTCTTCTTAGTTGAATATATTAATTCTAATTTTTATTATTTAAGCAGTTATTTTTTAGACATGTTGAACAAAGTCTGGTCCGTGCGCTCAATCAGGCTAATTTGATATTATCTTTTTTTTTTTAAAATATTTTTAAAGTGTAGATATTTTGAATTAGAGTTTTTTATTTAAATTAATTATTTTTATGATAAAAATTATAATTATATATATTAATTATTATCTGAACCATTTAGCTTACGCGGGGCGGATTCACGCCCATGGTGAGGGCCCTGGCCCTCTTCATTTTTAAATTTTTTTTTATTAAATTGATATGATAAGCAATTTTATGAAAAAAAAAATAAAATTTCAGTAATTTTTATATTTAAATTTATTAAAAATTATAATTTTAGTGATTAATTTTATTAATATCTCTAAAAATTTTCTGGCTCAATTTCACTCACCGTCCTTTAATTTTGAGGGTTGCTTCAGTAATGTCTTTAAATTTGAATTTGTATTACAAAAATACTCAAATTTTAATTTAATACAATCCAAAGTCACTCATGCTACTTTTTTATGGGAGCTACCGTCATGGACATGCCTATGTGAAATAAAATAAAATAAAAAAGATTCTCTCTCAACCACATGTCATTTTAACAATAATTAAAAAAAAAAATCTGTCCTACACCTCTTTTCTCTCAAACCTTGCTATCCCTTTATGCAACAGCAAAAACCTACAATCATTCCATCATATTAACCAAATCAATAACAAAACAAAATCACACGTGTTTCAAGCAAACCCATTTGCATACAGAAATTAAAAAAAAAAAAAGATTTAACCTAGATGCAATATAAATCATAATTCATCACAATATGTAACAATATCAATCACAATCAAATTTAACAAAATTAATCAATTCATGCCAACAAATTTAATCCATCCCACAGAACAAACCTAAATTAACAAAATTATTTCAATCCCACGAAAACTAGTTAACAAATTTCATGCAGACAACAAACCAAGTGAAAAAGATGAGACAAAATTTCAACCATTGAAGAATTGAACTACATGAGTTCTAAGTGAGATGAAGAGCTAGAGAATGAGATGATAAAGGTGGAGGGAGGCTGAATTTCAATCCAATTAACAAAATTGATTAGAATATAAATCAATTAACAAAATTTCAACTCAGATGAACACAAAATTTAATTACTAAAGAACTAAAGGAAAGGCAGAGGGAGGGTGACTAGTGAGAGGAAGAACAAGTATGAGACTTTGAGAAACAAAGGTGAGAGAGGCTGATTCTATTGATGTGAAGATTCAAGAACCTTCCCTCACAACAGGCAAAGCACGATCTGTGAGCGCGAGGATTTGAAACGCTTCAAGACATTAAGCAAAATGAAAGCTGTGAAAAGGCATGAAAGAATGCAAAGCATAGGTGAAGAATGACTAAGGTTATAAGGAAGGAGAGAAAAGGCGAGTTATAGGCAGAGCAGAAAATGACGTGAGGGAAGCTGACAATGGGAGAGCTGGATTTGTGAGGATAGAGGAGAGTGTGGCTAAAGGCAAAAGAGTCGACGCCTGTCAAAGATGTGATTTTAGGAGATTTGAGGTGGCATGGAGTCATGGATGAGATGAGATTGAAAAGAAATGAAAAGGGATTCGGCTATTAGGGAAGAGAAAATGAAGATTTGATGTCAAAAAGAGAAAAGAGAAAGGGCAAGAAAGAGAAAAAATATTTTTTTAATTATTAAAATGCCACATGGTGGAGAGAGACTTTTATTTATTTATTTTTTATTCCATGTAGGCATGTCCATGTCAGCATTTGGTTGGAAGTCAGAAAATGGCATGCGGGACTTTGAATAATATTAAATTGAAGTTTATGTATTTTTCTGATGCAAATTAAAACTCAAAAATATTAATGAAATAATTCTTAAAGTTAAGGGATGATAGGCGAAATTTAACCAAAATTTTCCTCTAAATTTGAGAATAGTAATTTTATCAAATTTTATCAAAAAGCCCAAAAAGAAGAGAAACCAAACCTATCACGACCCAACCAATGGGCCGGACCAGCACTAGGATCGGGGCAAGCCTAAAGCCCCCGAGGCCCGTAATAAGCATAACTGTTCCTCAACCCAATCCTAAGGCCCATTTGGGCCCAATTTCAAGAATTCAACAGAACAGAGTCCGGCCATAAAATAGACCATTCAATGGGAAATTTTTGACTCACCCGACCTGTAAACACAATATATAATAAATTGGGGAGCTCAACTCACCCTTCACATACTCATAACATCATAAAGTCCAATGGGAGCTCAGCTCCCTCATCCCATCCAGTCATGCATACATTTATAATTTTACAGGTCTAACATAACTTCCATAATATAGGTCCAAAATAAAAATAAGTACTTCTAACATATGCGGAGTCTAAAATTTAACTCAATTACACAAAATACATTAAATACTATTAATGGATCTATGAAGAAGAAGAGTAGGTTAGCCACAATAAATAATCCTCCTGTAGCCTGGAAAAATAGATGAACAGAAGTGAGCGTTCAACTCAGAGAATAAAATACTAATTTTAATCACAATTTCTATAGCTAACTAAAACTAATGCATCCTAAGGCATGGAATGCAACATCATCATAAATTTTCATACAAACCACATCATAGCAATAAAAGGCAATTTTGAGCACTCACCCACCTAACACTGTACAAACAATACATATATGGGGGCTGATCCAACCTCTATACAGCGAGTGTCTCTTAAGTCGGACTTTCGCTTAATAACCTAAATGCGGGGTCCCAGCGAGAGTCATTCAAGCCGTGTCTACCCTAACTTATCCATAAAGGATTGGGTCCCAGCGAATGTCTCTCAAGCCGTGTCTACCCTTCCTGTCCATATCCAATACAATACCACATGCACGCCAATGCATGCACACTGCTCCAAATTATCATAAACAACATCATGGTACTTCATCAATTATGAATGCAATATAAAACGTACCTAGTGTTTAACTACATAGATACATATTTATAAGTGATGCATGGGCATACTTGAATATATAATAATATCGAAATTATAATTAAAATTAATATTTTACTGACAGACTTAAACCAAGGTCACTGCGGCGGTAGCGAGAGGAGGAAGGTCTCGACTCACCTGACAAATTTTATTACAATTATTTAATATATTGACTCGATACAAGCTTGAAAAAGACCAAAGACACCCTAGGTCGTGCCGAAAATCCGGTAGAGTCTCCCCTATACCTAGGACCTACCCAACCTGAAAAAGGGTTCAAATTGCACTTCTATATTCACAAGCCACACATCTACAACTCAATCACTTCACATGACCCCTCGTGGGCCCACCCAAACAGTCAACAATCACAATTTAGAAAATTATAATTTAGTCCCTACAATTACCCCTTTTGCAAAAACTATCCAAATGAGCTCTAAAAATTTTAAAACTTTGCCCTGCGGTCCTTAGCAATATTATAGAGCTAACGCAAAAGGAATTATATTTTTCTAACCTACCACAAATATTTTATAGATTTTTAATCAAAATTAAGCACTAGATAATTAAGAAAAATGAGGTTCAGTTTACCTATGCCAATTTCGACCCTAGAGATGCGTCAGGATGTTTGAAAATGATAGGATAGCCTATAACCTCAACCCAATTCGAGACTTTTAAGATGCTTTGTTCTGCCCGAAATTGCAGATCAGAGCAATTGTTGAATTTCCGTGAATTAAAGGTACCTACGGAAAGCCCACAACACGGGAGTTAGAATAAAATTTTTACAGAATTTTCTAACCTCATTTAATACTAAAAAAAAAAACTGTGAAGTCTCGTGGGACCCACCGAAAAATGGTGTCTGAAAAATTTGAAATGGGTATAGCCATGAAGCTCTCGATGAGTGGAGCACTCCGGTACTCTCGGATTTTTGGTGGAGTTTATGGTTTTTGAGAAATCTAGCCAAAAGTCAAAATGGGCTAAAACTTTTTGGATAAAAATTGGACAAACCGCTCGATGGATTTTGGTGTTCTTAGTGTCTATGGAAAGATCTCGAGATGTAGATGGGTTTTGGCACAAGACCCTGTCCAATCGGTGGCCCGATCGGTCGAATTTTGGCCGGGAAGACCAAGCTGCGCACATAAGTGCCTTTGGGTGCATTTTTCTGATGCTAATGGCGGCGGCCGGCGAGGGGGAAGGGTTGAGTTGGTGCGCCCGTGGGCAGGCGTGATGGGTCGGCGAGAGGAGAGGAGAGAGAAAATGAGAGAGAGAGGAAGGGTGTCGGGGGCGCGCGAAGAAGAAGAAGAAAAAAGAAAATGGGCCGATCCGATTCGACCGTTCCGATCCGATTCGATTTGATTCAAGATACCCGAAATTGAATTTTTACTCTGCCCTAGGACAAAAAATGAGGCCCAAAAATTTCAACAAAATTCTAGAAAACTCAAAAAAATTTATACAGTCCAAATATATTTTTAGTTTTGTCACGTGTTCTTTAAATTAATTTTTAAAAATTATCAAAGTTTTATATTTTCAGAAAATCGAACCTGATTTCTAAAATCTAAAAAAGTTTCAAATAATTTCCCAAAATTTAAATAAAATAAAATATTAATATCTACCCATAAAATAATTAATTTAAAAATTTGGGGTATTACATTCTTTCCCTCTTACAGAAAATTCGTCCTGGAATTTTTTACACAAGGCAGAATAAAAGAACAGAATTACACATTGAATAAATAAGGGTGCTTGCTACGCATGTCCTGCTCTGACTCTTAGGTGCACTCTTCCACTGACTGGCTCCTCTATAAAACCTTAACCACAAGGATCTGTTTTGATCTTAGCTGCCTCACTTGGTAGTCCACTATGGCTACAAGTTGCTCCTTAAATGTCAAGTCTTCCTTCAGCTCTACTATATCTGGCTGTAACACATGAGAAGGATCAGGTATTTATTTCCTGAGCATGGAGATGTGAAATACAGGATGAACATGAGAAAGGTTGGTGGGTAACTCCAACCGATAGGCAACTGCTCCAACTCTATCAGTAATCTCAAAAGGTCCAATATACCAACCTTCTTTCTAAATCTCATGACTCCCTTTATCGGAGAAACCTTCAGGAATACGTAATCCCCTACTGCAGACTTTACATCTCTCTGTCTGCGATCTGCATAACTCTTCTGTCTACTGAAAGCTGTTTTCAATCATTCCCTGATTAATGGAACCATCTCTGAAGTGTACTGCACTAGGTCTACATCATGCACCTTCGCTTCTCCCATTTCTGTCCAACACAGAGGAAACTTACACTTTTTGCCATATAGTGCCTCATAGGGTGCCATCTTGATGCTGGAATGATAACTATTATTGTAGGCAAACTCCACCAAGGGTAGCTGATCATCCCATTGACCTCCAAAATCCAAAACACACATGTGAAGCATGTCTTCCAGTGTTTGGATTGTCCTTTCAGACTGCCCGTCTGTCTGAGGGTGGAAGACAGTACTAAAGTTCAATTGCGTGCCAAGTGCCTCTTGGAGCTTTCTCGAAAACCCAGAAGTGAACTGGGGCCCTCTGTTAGATATTATGGAAGCAGGAACTCCATGCAATCTGACTATCTCTCGAACATATAGCTGGGTGTACTGTGCAACAGAATATGTGGTCTTCACAGGCAAGAAATGAGCTGATTTAGTCAGACGATCTATAATTACCCATATCGAATCATATCCCCGCATGGTACGAGGTAACCCAGTTACAAAATCCATAGTGATCATTTCCCACTTCCATTCTGGGATAGGGAGCTCTTGCAACTTCCCTAATAGCCTCTGGTGTTCAAACTTCACCTTCTGACAAGTCAAGCACTTGGACACAAAGTCTACTATGTCCCTCTTCATGCCATTCTACCAGTAGCTATCTTTCACATCATGGTACATCTTGGTGGACCCTGGGTGGACATTGTATAGTGCATAGTATGCCTCTCGCATGATTTCATTTCTGAGATCGTCCACATCAGGCACACATATCCTGGAACCTTGCATAAGGGCGCCATTATTGGCAATTCCAAACTCACCACCCTCACCCTACTGTACTCTTTCTATAATCTTCATCAATTGCGAGTCTTTGTGTTGGGAAACTCTGATTCTGTCTTACAGATCCGGTCTCACTGAAAAATGGGCCAATATACCCCCTCATCTGAAAGATCTAAGATCAGACCTTGATCCATCAACTCATGTACTTCCTGAATCAATGGTCTCTTCTCTGCTGATATGTGCATCAAGCTGCTAGAAGATTTTCTGCTCAAAGCATCTGCTATTGCATTGGCCTTCCAAGGGTGGTACTGGATGGTACAATCATAGTCCTTTAAAAGCTCCATCCATCTCCTCTGTCTCAAATTTAAATCCCTCTGTTGGAAGATGCACTTCAAACTCTTATGGTCAGTGTATATCTCGCACACTTCACCATATAGGTGGTGTCTCTGGATCTTTAGTGCAAAGACTACAGCTGTCATTTTCAAATCATGGATGGGGTAGTTCTGCTCATGTCTCTTTAGCTGCCCTGAAGCATAAGCCACTACTTTTCCATTCTGCATCAAAACACACCCTAAGCCAACTCTAGAGGCATCACAGTACATGGTATATCCTTCACCACTCATTGGTAATGTCAACACAAGGGCGGTAGTTAGACATTCCTTAAGCTTCTGGAAGCTCTCCTCACAATCATCTGTCCAAATGAACGGAACATTCTTTCGAGTTAACTCAGTTAGGGGTGTTGCTATCTTGGAGAAATCCTGTACAAAGCATCTATAGTAGCTAGCGAGGCCCAAAAAACTTCGCACCTCAGTGACTGTTGTAGGCTTAAGCCAATCAGTTACAGCCTCAATTTTTTTGGGATCCACTTGAATGCCTTCACTAGAAACCACGTATCCCAAGAATGAGATGCTTTCTAGGTAAATTCACATTTTAAAAATTTGACATATAGCTGGTGCTCCCTCAAAGTCTGCAACACCATCCTCAAATGCCACACATGTTATTCCTTGGTTCGAGAGTATACCAAAATGTCATCTATGAATACGATGACAAAACGGTCTAGGAATGGCCTGAACACCCTGTACATCAAGTCCATGAAGGCTGCTGGTGCATTAGTGAGTCCAAAAGACATCACCAAGAACTCATAATGACCGTATCTTGTCCTGAATGTTGTCTTGGACACATCCTCATTCCTGATTCTCAACTGATAGTAGCCTGATCGTATGTCTATTTTGGAAAAGAATCTAGCCCCTTGGAGCTGATCAAACAGATCATCGATCTGAGAAAGTGGATACTTGTTCTTCACAGTCACCTTGTTCAGCTATCTATAATCAAGACACAACCTCAAGGACCCATCTTTCTTTCTCACAAATAGAACAGGAGCGCCCCAAGTTGAAGTGCTCAGACGTATGAAACCCTTGTTCAAAAGCTTCTGTAGTTACTCTTTTAACTCTTTCAATTCTACTGGTGCCATCCTGTAAGGTAGCATAGATATGGGGTTTATACCCAGCACAACATCAATGCAAAACTCTATTTCCCTTCCTGGTGGCAACCCTGGAAGTTCCTCAAGGAAGACATCCATGAATTCTTGTAACGCCCTCATATTGGACACTCTGCATGCCATCGTTTCTAGCGCTGATGTCCGCTCGATACCAAGACGTCTGGAGCTATATATGTGATATCCAGAAAAGTCATAGATAAAAATAAATAACAATTATAAGAAGGAAAAATATAAATAAAGAAAACAAGCATAAAAAGTTAAATGAGCCGGAGGTTACAGCGATAGGTGACCTTACTGGGAAGTGACTGCGAGGTCAACTATAATCCTAATGTTGAATGGAAAAATGTGACACCGCAGTCCTAAGGACTATTGAGAAGCTAATGAAAAAGAGAAAATCACAGAAAAGAGTTGATAAGTAGGTTAAATAATTAGGTCAGGATTCCGAAAGAAATACTGAATTATTTACAAATCAGATCAATTTGGCAAGGGGCAAATTGGTCAATTTACCCCTAGAGGTGACTCACGACCTAACCGTCCAATAAAATCGGAGAAATGAAAATTTATTAAAATAAAATTAAATTAAAAAAGAAAGGAAAAATAAAGGAAAAAGAAAAGAAGAGAAAATTAGAATTTTTGACATCATCAAAGTTGCATAAGCATAATGTAATAAAGTCTACTATTAAATAATTTAAATTGTGGGATAATTATGGCATAAAAGAGTTCAAAATTAAAAAGAAAAAAAAAGTTATCTTCTTCATTTGGAGTCCATGGCCGAATGACCCTTCCTCTCTCTCTACACATTTTTTTTCAATTTTCTCACTAGATTTCCCCCAAATCTTCACCCTAAAACACCAATTAGTCTTCATTAAAAATACTCCTTACCTCTTGAGGAATCACTTGGGAGCAAAAAGAAAAAAGAAAATGGAAGTTAGCAAGCTTGGAGATTGTCTCTAAGAAAGGTTAGTGAATATTAGTCTTTTATGTTAATTTATTCTTGGAAATTAGCTTAACCATGATCAACTAACTAAGAAATTGAAAGAGAATATGAGTGAATTTGGGAAGTGAAATTTTGGCCCACATGAGGAAACTAGGGTTTGCACGATTTTGAGGAAATTAAAATGGTATGTGAGTTTCATTAAGTGTAAAGAAGAAGATTATGCACTTTAATTGTGTCAATTGCATAAGTTGCCAAATTTAGGGTTCTTGAGTTCATGGAATTTAGGAAAAAAAATTGAAGAAAATGGTCAATTGATGCAAATGACCTTAATTGAGATTGGAAATGGTCAATTGTGACCAATTGAGATGTGTTGGAATGAGTAGAAATGCAATTCAATTCGGATTGGAGAGTGTTTACCTTTGAGCAGTATGACCTAGGTCCCTTTTAGGGACCAAAACTGTAATTCTGTCAACCCAATTGGTATGAGA
This sequence comes from Hevea brasiliensis, assembly GCF_030052815.1. NCBI lineage: Eukaryota > Viridiplantae > Streptophyta > Magnoliopsida > Malpighiales > Euphorbiaceae > Hevea > Hevea brasiliensis. The sequence goes on along the minus strand of NC_079497.1, from coordinate 6,703,034 downwards.
CCAATTGAAGACAAAAATAGACACATAATGACACATTTTTCATGCAGAAACTATGCCCAGAAAGTGACTCTAAGATAGTGAACAATTAGGTCAAATCCGAAATTGGCACACTGCCACTGTACAGAAATGACCAAATAACAGTGTTTGTTCATTTGACTATAACTTGGTGTAGGAAGGTCCAAATGACCTGATTTTTTATGGCATTGGAAAGATATGACATATTACTACAACTTTTATGAAGAATACCAATCCAAATTCTGCCTATAACTAAGTCATTTTGCCACCCAAAGTTAGTTTCCCAAAACTGCTAGAACCAAAAACCTGCCCAGAATTCTGGGTAGATACTAATCCGGCCATTCTTAGGAAAATGGCCATAATTTGGGCTAAAAAATTTCAAATGGAGTAATTCAAAAAGAGAATTAAAGATAAAACATTAAGGAACAACTTTGATGAAGATAAGTTGGCCAAAATTCCACTGTAGATAGACCAATGGAACAGTAGAAATTTGTGACTCAAAACTGAATTTTTGAGATTTTACTTAGGTAGTTTAGAAATTTAATTTGCAATCAATGCCAACAAAATTGATACCCAAAATGTGGTATATGAGTGCAATTAGAATTAATAAACCTATTTAATAGGAAAAAGTTAACATTTTGACTTAAATAGTGCAATAAATAGTAACCCAAAATTATAAAATTCAAAGGATACTAATTTAAGCAAATTTTAGGCTACAACTAAGTAGGCATGAAATAAATTAATAGATTTATTATGAGATATGGTATTGAAACACTGTAAACTGTGTGTTTCAGTTGAAAAAGAGACTGGAAAGGGATCTTCAAGGAAAAACTGAAATTTAGAGTAAACTAGTCAACAAAGAGGTTTGTGCATAACTAGTGTTTTTATTAGTTATGTTTCTTCATATGTATTTTAACTAAATGATTTTATTTTTTTATTGTATTATGTTTATCAAATATTGAATTTATCTCAATAATTATTAAAATGTGTTATGGTATGAATGAGTTTAGTTTTGGAAAATGAAATTAGTTATGATTTTATTTTGTCATGAATTGAATAAAGTTAGCTTTGGAAAAATTTTTATTGAAACATACTTGACATGGGAAATGGATAAAATTTGTTTTGAATTGTGATGAGCATAAAAAATTATTGGATATTGGAGTTGACATTGAATTGAATTGTGTTTTGTTTTAAATACCATGGTATGTGCACAGGCTTAGATTCTCCTCTTATGTAACAACCCTAATTTTTAAATTTACTATTTTGTGGGTAAATATTAATATTTTATTTTATTTAAATTTTAGGAAATTATTTGAAATTTTTCGGATTTTATAAATTGGGTTTGATTTTCCGAAAATATAAAACTTTGATAATTTTTAAAAATTAATTTAAAGACCACGTGGCAAAACTAAAAATATATTTGAACTCTACGAATTTGTCTGAGTTTTTTAGAATTTTTTCGAAATTTTTGGGCCTCATTTTCGGTCCCAAGACAGAGTAAAAATTTAAAATTTTGTATCTTGAATCGGACCAATCGAATCAAACTGGACCGGATCGGACGAATCGGATCGGCCTTTTCTTTTCTTCTTCCTTCCTTCCCTGCACGTTCTCATCCCTCTTCCTCTCTCTCCTATTTTCACTCTCCTCCTGCACCCCAGCCTCCCCACCTCGCAGCCGCACCGCCCCAGTGCCTCCCCACGGGCGGCCGACGCTCTAGGCTGCCGGAAAACGCACGCGAAGACCCACTTGCGCGTGCGAGCTGTTTCAGCTTCCCAGCCAAAATTCGGCTGATCCGACCACTATTTGGGCTGGGTCTTGTGTCTAAACTCATCTACATCTCGAGAGCTTTCCATAGACACCAAGAACACTAAAATTCATTGAGCGGTTTGCCAATTTTTGTCCGAGAAGTTTTAGCCCATTTTGACTTTTGGGCTAGATTTCTCGCAAACCGTGAACCCCACGAGAAAACTGAGAGTACTAGAGCCTTTGGGAATAGATTGGTTGGCAACTCATTATGCCACTTTAGACTACAGGAACAAAAAGGTGTATTTCCACATTCATGGTGTGCAAGAGTTTAGCTTTGATGGTGACAGGAGCGTAGCTCCATATAATTTAGTGTCAGCAGTTAGTGCTAGAAAAATGTTGAGGCATGGATGTCAAGGGTATTGGGTATTGGTGAGAGATACATCTGTAGAAGGTATCAATATGGAAAATGTTCCTATTGCCAGAGAATTTATGGATGTCTTCCCTTAGGAGCTTCCAGGGTTGCTACCGGGAAGGGAAATAGAGTTCTACATTGATGTTGTGCCTGGTACAAACCCCATATCAATGTCGCCTTACAGGATGGCACCAGCAGTATTGAAAGAGCTAAAGGAGCAACTACAGGAGCTTTTGGACAAGGGTTTCATACGTCCGAGGACTTCACCTTGGGGCACTCTTGTTCTATTTGTGAGAAAGAAAGATGGGTCATTGAGGTTGTGCATTAACTATAGACAGCTAAATAAGGTGACTGTGAAAAATAAGTATCCATTTCCTCAGATCGATGATCTGTTTGATCAGCTCCAAGGGGATAGATTCTTTTCCAAGATAAACCTACAATCAGGCTACCATCAGTTGAGAATCAGGAATGAGGATGTGTCCAAAACAGCATTCAGGACAAGATATGGTCATTATGAGTTCTTGGTGATGTCTTTTGGACTCACTAATGCACCAGCAGCCTTCATGGACTTAATGAACAGGGTGTTCAGGCCATTCCTGGACCGTTTTATCATCGTATTCATAGATGACATTTTGGTATACTCTCGGACCGAGGAAGAACATGTGTGGCACTTGAGGATGGTGTTGCAGACTTTGAGGGAGCACCAGTTATATGCCAAATTTTCAAAATGTGAATTTTGGCTAGAAAACATCTCATGCTTGGGACACGTGGTTTCTAGTGAAGGCATTCAAGTGGATCCCAAGCAAATTGATGCTGTAACTGATTGGCTTAGGCCTACAACAGTCACTGAGGTTCGAAGTTTTCTGGACCTAGCTGGCTACTATAGGCATTTTGTGCATGATTTTTCCAGGATAGCAGCTCCCCTAACTAAGTTAACTCGAAAGAATGTTCCATTCATTTGGACAGATGATTGTGAGGAGAGTTTCCAGAAGCTTAAGGAGTGTTTTACCATCGCCCCAGTGTTGACATTACCGATGAGTGGTGAAAATATACCGTGTACTGTGATGCCTCCAGAGTTGGCTTAGGGTGTGTTTTAATGTAGAATGGAAAAGTAGTGGCTTATGCTTCAAGGCAGTTAAAGAGGCATAAACAGAACTACCCCACCCATGATTTGGAAATAACGGCTGTAGTCTTTGCACTAAAGATTTGGAGACATTACCTGTATGGTGAAGTGTGCGAGATATATACCGACCATAAGAGTTTGAAGTACATCTTCCAACAGAGGGATTTAAATTTGAGACAGAGGAAATGGATGAAGCTTCTGAAGGACTATGACTGTACCATCCAATACCACCCTGGGAAGTCTAATGTAGTATCAGATGCTTTGAGTAGAAAATCTTCTGGCAGCTTAGCGCACATATCAGCGGAGAAGAGACCATTGATTCAAGAAGTCATGAGTTGATGGATCAACGTCTGATCTTAGATCTTTCAGATGAGGGGGTATTGTTGGCTCATTTTTCAGTGAGACTAGACCTGCGAGATAGAGTCAGAGTTTCCCAGCACAGAGACAAATAATTGATGAAGATCATAGAAAGAGTACAGCAGGGTGAAGGTGGTGAGTTTGGATTTGCCAATGATGGCACCCTTATGCAAGGTTCCAGGATATGTGTGCCCGACGTGGACAATATCAGAAATGAAATCATGTGAGAGGCACACTATACACTGTATAATGTCCACCCAGGCTCCACCAAGATGTACTCTAAAATTTAACTCAATTACACAAAATACATTAAATACTATTAATGGATCTATGAAGAAGAAGAGTAGGTTAGCCACAATAAATAATCCTTCTGTAGCCTGGAAAAATAGATGAACAGGAGTGAGCGTTCAACTCAGAGAATAAAATACTAATTTTAATCACAATTTCTATAGCTAACTAAAACTAATGCATCCTAAGGCATGGAATGCAACATCATCATAAATTTTCATACAAACCACATCATAGCAATAAAAGGCAATTTTGAGCACTCACCCACCTAACACTGTACAAACAATACATATATGGGGGCTGATCCAACCTCTATACAGCGAGTGTCTCTTAAGTCGGACTTTCGCTTAATAACCTAAATGCGGGGTCCCAGCGAGAGTCTTTCAAGCCGTGTCTACCCTAACTTATCCATAAAGGATTGGGTCCCAGCGAATGTCTCTCAAGCCGTGTCTACCCTTCCTGTCCATATCCAATACAATACCACATGCACGCCAATGCACGCACACTGCTCCAAATTATCATAAACAACATCATGGTACTTCATCAATTATGAATGCAATATAAAACGTACCTAGTGTTTAACTACATAGATACATATTTATAAGTGATGCATGGGCATACTTGAATATATAATAATATCGAAATTATAATTAAAATTAATATTTTACTGACAAACTTAAACCAAGGTCACTGCGGCGGCTGGGCAGAGGAGGAAGGCTGTCTCGACTCACCTGACAAATTTCATTACAATTATTTAATATATTGACTCGATACAAGCTTGAAAAAGACCAAAGACACCCTAGGTCGTGCCGAAAATCCGGTAGAGTCTCCCCTATACCTAGGACCTACCCAACCTGAAAAAGGGTTCAAATTGCACTTCTATATTCACAAGCCACACATCTACAACTCAATCACTTCACATGACCCCTCGTGGGCCCACCCAAACAATCAACAATCACAATTTAGAAAATTATAATTTAGTCCCTACAATTACCCCTTTTGCAAAAACTATCCAAATGAGCTCTAAAAATTTTAAAACTTTGCCCTGCGGTCCTTAGCAATATTATAGAGCTAACGCAAAAGGAATTATATTTTTCTAACCTACCACAAATATTTTATAGATTTTTAATCAAAATTAAGCACTAGATAATTAAGAAAAATGAGGGTTCAGGTTTACCTATGCCAATTTCGACCCTAGAGATGCGTCCAGGATGTTTGAAAATGATAGGATAGCCTATAACCTCAACCCAATTCAGAGACTTTTTCAGTAGCCTGTTGCCGGGCCCGAAATTGCAGACCAGAGCAATTGTTGAATTTCTGTGAATTAAAGGTACCTACGGAAAGCCCACAACACGGGAGTTAGAATAAAATTTTTATAGAATTTTCTAACCTCATTTAATACTAAAAAAAAAAACTGTGAAGTCTCGTGGGACCCACCGAAAAATGGTGTCTGAAAAATTTGAAATGGGTATAGCCATGAAGCTCTCGATGAGTGGAGCACTCCGGTACTCTCGGATTTTTGGTGGAGTTTATGGTTTTTGAGAAATCTAGCCAAAAGTCAAAATGGGCTAAAACTTTTTGGATAAAAATTGGACAAACCGCTCGATGGATTTTGGTGTTCTTAGTGTCTATGGAAAGATCTCGAGGTGTAGATGGGTTTTGGCACAAGACCCTGTCCAATCGGTGGCCCGATCGGTCGAATTTTGGCCGGGAAGACCAAGCTGCGCACATAAGTGCCTTTGGGTGCATTTTTCTGACGCTAATGGCGGCGGCCGGCGAGGGGGAAGGGTTGAGGTGGTGCGCCGGCGAGCTGGGGCAGCGATGGGTCGGCGAGAGGAGGAGAGAGGAGAGAGAAAATGAGAGAGAGAGGAAGGGTGTCGGGGGCGCGCGAAGAAGAAGAAGAAAAAAGAAAATGGGCCGATCCGATTCGACCGTTCCGATCCGATTCGATTCGATTCAAGATACCCGAAATTGAATTTTTACTCTGCCCCAGGACAAAAAATGAGGCCCAAAAATTTCAACAAAATTCTAGAAAACTCAAAAAAATTTATACAGTCCAAATATATTTTTAGTTTTGTCACGTGTTCTTTAAATTAATTTTTAAAAATTATCAAAGTTTTATATTTTCAGAAAATCGAACCTGATTTCTAAAATCTAAAAAAGTTTCAAATAATTTCCCAAAATTTAAATAAAATAAAATATTAATATCTACCCATAAAAGAATTAATTTAAAAATTTGGGGTATTACATTCTTTCCCTCTTACAGAAAATTCGTCCTGGAATTTTTTACACAAGGCAGAATAAACAGAATTACACATTGAATAAATAAGGGTGCTTGCTACGCATGTCCTGCTCTGACTCTTAGGTGCACTCTTCCACTGACTGGCTCCTCTATAAAACCTTAACCACAAGGATCTGTTTTGATCTTAGCTGCCTCACTTGGTAGTCCACTATGGCTACAAGTTGCTCCTTAAATGTCAAGTCTTCCTTCAGCTCTACTATATCTGGCTGTAACACATGAGAAGGATCAGGTATTTATTTCCTGAGCATGGAGATGTGAAATACAGGATGAACATGAGAAAGGTTGGTGGGTAACTCCAACCGATAGGCAACTGCTCCAACTCTATCAGTAATCTCAAAAGGTCCAATATACCGACCTTCTTTCTAAATCTCATGACTCCCTTTATCGGAGAAACCTTCAGGAATACGTAATCGCCTACTGCAGACTTTACATCTCTCTGTCTGTGATCTGCATAACTCTTCTGTCTACTGAAAGCTGTTTTCAATCATTCCCTGATTAATGGAACCATCTCTGAAGTGTACTGCACTAGGTCTACATCATGCACCTTCGCTTCTCCCATTTCTGTCCAACACAGAGGAAACTTACACTTTTTGCCATATAGTGCCTCATAGGGTGCCATCTTGATGCTGGAATGATAACTATTATTGTAGGCAAACTCCACCAAGGGTAGCTGATCATCCCATTGACCTCCAAAATCCAAAACACACATGTGAAGCATGTCTTTCAGTGTTTGGATTGTCCTTTCAGACTGCCCGTCTGTCTGAGGGTGGAAGACAGTACTAAAGTTCAATTGCGTGCCAAGTGCCTCTTGGAGCTTTCTCGAAAACCCAGAAGTGAACTGGGGCCCTCTGTTAGATATTATGGAAGCAGGAACTCCATGCAATCTGACTATCTCTCGAACATATAGCTGGGTGTACTGTGCAACAGAATATGTGGTCTTCACAGGCAAGAAATGAGCTGATTTAGTCAGACGATCTATAATTACCCATATCGAATCATATCCCCGCATGGTACGAGGTTGATAACATATCCCCGCATGGAAATTTAAATTGCTGGAAATTAAAATCAACTTAGATCAAGGAACCAGAGGTTGATAACAGGAAATTTAGATTGCAGGAAAATAAAATCAACTTGGATCAAGGAACCAGAGGTTGATGACAGGAAATTTAAATTGCAGGAAAATAAAATCAACTTGGATCAAGGAACCAGAGGTTGATGACAGGAAATTTAAATTGTTGGAAATTAAAATCAACTTAGATCAAGGAACCAGAGGTTGATGACAGGAAATTTAAATTGCTGGAAATTAAAATCAACTTAGATCAAGGAACCAGAGGTTGATAACAGGAAATTTAGATTGCAGGAAAATAAAATCAACTTGGATCAAGGAACCAGAGGTTGATAGCAGAAATGTAAATTGCAGGAATTTAAAATCAACTTAGATCAAGGAACCAGAGGTTGATAGCAGAAATGTAAATTGCAGGAAATTAAAATCAACTTAGATCAAGGAACCAAAGGTTGATAACAGGAAATTTAGATTGCAGGAAACTAAAATCAACTTGGATCAAGGAACCAGAGGTTGATAGCAGAAATGTAAATTGCAGGAATTTAAAATCAACTTAGATCAAGGAACCAGAGGTTGATAGCAGAAATGTAAATTGCAGGAATTTAAAATCAACTTAGATCAAGGAACCAGAGGTTGATAGCAGAAATGTAAATTGCAGGAAATTAAAATCAACTTAGATCAAGGAACCAGAGGTTGATAACAGGAAATTTAGATTGCAGGAAAATAAAATCAACTTGGATCAAGGAACCAGAGGTTGATAGCAGAAATGTAAATTGCAGGAATTTAAAATCAACTTAGATCAAGGAACCAGAGATTGATAGCAGAAATGTAAATTGCAGGAATTTAAAATCAACTTAGATCAAGGAACCAGAGGTTGATAACAGGAAATTTAGATTGCAGGAAAATAAAATCAACTTACAAAGCAAGTCTAACCCTGACACACGAAGTTCTTCCCTGATGGAGTGTACTTAACAAGATACCGAAGGCCGATGATTAACGGAGGAGGAGTTGCAAGACTTGACCTATGATCCTATTCCTTCGGATGCCCCTTTTCTGTTCCCAACTTTCTTCTTATTTTACGGAAAGCGCCCTTGCGGGTTTTCACTTTCTTTCCGTTCATTTGACTAGAAGCGCCTTTCCAGGTTTTCACCTTTAGTTTTTTTTTTTTTTTTTTTTCCGAAGGCCATTCCCTGCAAATCTCATAGTAAAGTACGTGAGGTTATCAATTTTCAAATTCAAATCTTATGGCAAAAATTTTAACTAATCAATAACGCATTAAACAAAGAGAAAGGATAGTATTAACAAGTGAGTAAACAGGAAAACAAAAGCAGAAGGAATAAAGTATAACTTTATTATGGTTTTAAGAAAAACAGGGATAGACTTTCAAAGGAAAAGGAAGGCTACAAGGATAGATCTCACATATTCTTTATAGTTGGTTTTGAAGTCTTTTAACTGCCATTATTTCAAGTTCTCTGAAGCCTCATGCCGTGATAGTTTCCTCTCCATCCTTGGTTTCATACCCCCTTCCTTATTTCTCCATTTTGATTCTTGGGACGCCCTTTCGGGTTTTCACCCCAAGTTTTTTTATTTTTTTATTTTTTTTATTTTTTATTTTTTTTCGCGCTCTTTCAGGACGCCCTTTCGGGTTTTCATCCTTCACTCATTTTGCAGAAGGCGCCCTCTCGGGTTTTCACCCTCTTTCCCACATTTTGCTAGGAGCGCCCTTTCGGGTTTTCACTCCTACTTTTTTTTTTTTCTTTAGGCATAGTATTTCTTGACGGTGTCAGCATTCACAGGTCTCGGAAACTCTTCACCGTCCATGTGGGTCAAGATCAAGGCTCCTCCAGAAAATGCCTTTTTAACCACATAGGGTCCCTCGTAGATTGGTGACCATTTGCCCCGGGGATCGTTTTGATTCGGCAGCACTTTCTTCAGAACTAGGTCCCCGGGTTGGAATTCGCGTGGGCGAACGCTTTTATCAAATGCTCTAGCCATCCTCATCTGGTATAACTGCCCATGACATGCTGCTGCTAACCTTTTCTCATCTAGCAAGTTTAACTGATCTAACCTTGACTGGATCCATTCTGACTCATCAATCCCTGATTCCTTCAGAATCCTTAGGGAAGGAATTTCAACTTCAATAGGTGATACTGCTTCCATCCCGTAAACCAGTGAGTATGGAGTTGCCCCGGTTGAGGTTCTTACAGAAGTCCGGTATGCGTGAAGAGCGTAGGGAAGCATATCATGCCAATCCCTATATGTGACCGTCATTTTCCGAATTATCCTCTTTAGACTTTTGTTCGCGGCTTCTACCGCTCCATTCATCTGGGGACGGTATGGGGAGGAATTGAGGTGTCAGATTTTGTATTGATCACATAATTCTTGAATCTTCGGACCATTCAAGTTCTTGGCATTATCAGTGACAATTTCATTCGGGAGACCATGCCGGCAGATGATATTGCTTCTAAAGAATTTGAGAAACGTGTTCTGCGTGATGTGAGCATACGACGTTGCTTCGACCCATTTGGAGAAATAGTCGATGGCCACTAGGATAAATCTGTGTCCATTGGATGCCTTGGGGTTGATGGGACCAATCACATCGATGCCCCACATTGCAAAAGGCCATGGTGAGACGAGGTTGAACAGCTTATGAGGTGGCACATTTATCGGATCGGCATAGATCTGACACTTATGGCACTTCCGGAAATACTCGATGCTATCCTTTTCTATTGTGGTCCAAAAATACCCCCGTCGCATGATTTGCTTGGCCATCATGTATCCATTGGCATGGGTTGCGCAATTTCCCTCATGAGTCTCAAAGAGGATTCTCTTTGCCTCTTTTGCATCTACACATCTCAATAATTCGCCGTTGGAACTCCTCTTGTATAGGGTTTCTCCACTGGGGAAGTATCCCAATGCCAATCTCCGAATCATCTTCTTTTCATTTTTGCTTGCCCCTGAGGGGAATTCTCTGGTTCTGCAGTAGACCAGGATGTCATGATACCAAGGCTTTCCATCGAGCTCTTCTTCAATCATGAAGCAGTAAGCTGGCTCATCCCTTGCTTTAATCTTCATTGCTTGAGTTGTCTGCCCTTCTTCGATTTGAGCCATAACAGCTAGAGTAGCTAAGGCATCAGCAAATTGATTCTTATCTCTGCTAAGATGAGTGAAAGAGATTTCTTCGAATTGCTTAATCAGCTCCAGTAAGTACTTCTGATATGGGATCAGCTTGGGATCTTTGGTTTGCCATTCTCCCTTGACTTGGTAAATTATCAGAGCCGAGTCTCCGTACACCTCCAACTTTCTGATTTTCATTTCGATAGCAGCTTGTAGACCCATTACACAAGCTTCATACTCTGCGACATTGTTGGTACAGTCAAATCTCAACTTGACAGCTATCGGGAAGTGTTTTCCGTCCGGGGATACCAGTACAGCTCCGATTCCATTGCCGAACAAATTGACAGCTCCTTCGAAATACATTTCCCATACATCGGTTGGGCCCCCTTCTTCACAGTCTACTTCATTAATATGCTCATCAGGGAACTCAAAATCCAGAGCTTCATAATCCTGGATAGGGTTTTCCGCTAGGAGGTCAGCAATCACGCTGCCTTTCACCGCTTTCCGGGTCATGTAGACTATGTCATATTGGGAGAGTATAACCTGCCACTTGGCTATCCTTCCTGGCATGAATGGGCTCTCGAATACATATCTAATAGGATCCATCCTGGAGATGAGACATGTCTTGTGATTCAACATGTAGTGCTTGAGGCGATTTGCTGTCCAGGTTAACGCGCAGCAAGTCTTTTCTAAGAAAGAGTACCTTGACTCACAATCATTGAACTTCTTGCTCAGGTAATAAATGGCCCTCTCTTTTCGGCCGGTATCATCATGTTGTCCCAAAACACATCCCATCGAGTTCTGCTGAACTGCCATATACAGGATCAGAGGCCTGCCCTCCACAGGTGGAACCAATACTGGTGGATTTGACAGATACTACTTGATTTTCTCAAAAGCCTCTTGACAAACTGAATCCCATTGGGTAGAGTTGTTCTTCTGGAGAAGCCTGAAAATAGGCTCAGCTTTGGCAGTGAGATTAGAAATAAATCTCGAAATGTAGTTCAACTTTCCCAGAAAACTGTGCACCTCCCTTTCTGTTTTCGGGGATGGCATTTCTTGAATAGCTCGAACTTTGTCTGGATCTACTTCTATTCCTTTCTCGCTTACTATGAATCCCAACAACTTTCCCGATCTAGCCCCGAATATGCATTTGGCCAGGTTCAGTTTTAGCTGGTATTTCCTGAGTCTTTCGAATACCCTCCTCATCACCTGAACATGGCTCTCTTCTCCCCTGGATTTGATGATCATATCATCCACGTATACCTCTACTTCTTTGTGCATCATATCGTGGAACAATGTGACCATTGTGCGTTGGTAAGTAGCCCCGGCATTCTTCAACCCGAAAGGCATGACCCGATAGCAAAATACTCCCCATTGAGTGATGAAAGCAGTTTTATCCTTGTCTTCCTCGTCCATTGGGATCTGATTGTATCCTGATGCCCCATCAATGCACGAACACCTGCCCAATCCTGCAGCATTGTCAACTAACACATCAATGTGGGGGAGGGGGAAATCGTCTTTCAAGCTTGCTTTATTAAGGTCTCTGTAGTCAACGCACACTCTGACTCTTCCGTCCTTCTTCATCACCGAGACGACGTTAGCCACCCATTTGGGGTACTTGACCACTTCCAGGAACCCAGCTTCATACTGTTTCTTGACTTCATCCCGAACCTTGAGCAGTGTGTCGAGATTCATTCTCCTTAATTTCTGCTTTACCGGGATCGTCCCCGGGATTAGGGGAATTTTGTGCGTCACTATCTGGGGGTCGAAACCCACCATATCATCATAGCTCCAGAAAAATACATCGAGGAATTCTTTAAGCAGACTGATCATATCTCCCAATTCTTCACTCTCCACTACCTTAAGTTCCCTTTTTACTTCTTCCGTGCCTAAGTTTACGGTGCGCGTTTCGTCTCTGCAAGGCACGAGGGAGGGCTCATCCTTTTCGCTGTCTTCTTGTGTAAGGTCTTCCTCAGACTCACTTGAAGTAATGGCAGTTATGGGGATTTCAAAATTAACCAGAGGAATTTCTGAGTCTATTGGATTATTAGGTGTTAATTGATGAATGGTCCTGAATGAATAAAGAATAGAACGCGTTATAAGGATGGAATTCAAAAAGGAAAGAAAGAGAGTATTGGGTTTAAAATGCGCTATCAATTCATTAATATTAATGCCATAAGAAAAGGTCCATTTACAGTATTACACTTGTCACCATGGACAAAAATGATCAAGTGCAGATAACCAAAGGTACTTTACTTGAGATTGAGTACAGGGATGTCCTCTGCTGTCCAGTTATCCAGTTCTTGCCCCTCAGTCATTGGCGAGACTAGGGCCTCATACAAGGAATCCAGTTGGATGACATCGATGGATGGTTCATCGGGTGATTCTTCTGTATTTGCCGGATGTTGAATGACCGGCTTAGTGAAGATCTCCGTGATTCTCGGGACTACTTTCGTCTTTCCCATCTTCTGGTCAAACCTCTGATCCCGAAGTATTTTCCTCATCCAAAATCGCCCATCCACGAGGGCATCCTCCTCATATCCCAAACCACAACGGCTTACCTTCTGAATAGCCGGTATGGGTTCCACGATTCCTTACAAGGCGGTGCCCAAGCCTTTCCCCTCTTGATACCCATTTCTTGACATTACTTTGGCCACCATAGCCATAGCCCCTTCCTTCCCGGTATCTTGCAATTCAAGGGCCTGGAAAGAACTCTCCAATGACTCCTCGGCCGCTTCCACATAAGGAAGTGATTGCGGCTTGGTGACCAATATGGCTTCTTCACCCCTTACAGTGATGATTTTGCCGTCCTTAATGTATTTTATTTTCTGGTGCAACGTTGAAGGAACAGCATTCGCAGAATGGATCCATGGCCTCCCCAACAGCATAGTGTAAGCCGGCTCAATGTTCATCACCTGAAACGTGACGTTGAAAGTACATGCACCGACTTGGATTGGTAAGTCAATGTCTCCCAGCACCTCTCTCCTGGTACCGTCAAAGGCTCTTACTACCATAGCACTTTGACGTATATACGATTGGTCGACCGGCAGCCTGGCTAAGGTAGCGCTAGGCAGTACATTGAGGGCGGATCTGTTATCGATGAGAACCTTGGCCACTATACAACCCTTACACTTCACAGTTACATGGAGAGCTTTATTGTGCCCTAAGCCTGCAGGGTCTACCTCCTCTTCGGAAAAGGCTACAAAGCTGGATGCCTGGATTTGTTCTACTATCTTCTCAAACTGCCCCGGAGTAATGTCGGGGTTTACAAAGGCTTGATCCAGGATTCTCTGTAAGGCTTGTCTGTGGACTTCCGAGCTTAGGATTAGTGATAACAGTGAAATTCGGGCGGGTGTCTTCCTTAACTGCTCCACTACATCATACTCGCTCTGTTTCATTATTTGGAGCAGCAGTTCTTCCTCTTCTTTATGTTCAGCAGGGTCTACTTCCCCTGCTTTCTCAACCTCCTCTTCTGTATTTCTTGACGACTCTCCCATTTTTACTTTCCCTTTCCTCTTTTCTCTTTCTTCGTTCCCGTAACACCTCCCACTTCGAGTTATAAACTTGACTTCTTGCTCAGGTGGAGAGGGCTTTGTGCCGATAACGGGCTGAGAACTGGTTTGGGGAGTAATGTTGCTGGCAGGTCCAGCATAAGTCATCCTGAAATGCTCATGAGGAGCAAAATATGGTTTTGGTGGTGCCGGCGGTGAGGCAAGATTAGGAGTGGATGTACTGCTTGACGCTCCCTGAGTGAAAACTTGGAAGTTATAGTTCCAAGGGACAGCGCGAGTATTGGTGACGGGGAGCTGGGGCGGAGTTCGGATAACTGTTACTGGCGGCGAGGCTACTGGGGGTGAGAAGGTGATTCTGGGTTTGGGGGTAGAAGCCGTTTGGCTGAATCTAGTGGTGTTCACATCCCCTTCTGTTTTTGACTTTGTCTGGCACCTCAGAACCTTGAGAGACAATAAGTTCCGGACTTCTTGCCTGAACCCCTCACAATCTCGCAGCTCATGATCAGCTGCCCCTCCATGATAAGGACACCCCGTACTCTCTTCGAATCCCGCTACCTGAGGGCGAAGGTAGCCTTCCCTCATTGCTACAGCAAAAATCTCCTTAAAGTAAGGAACCAGCTTGCCCACTTCTGGTGTTGATCCTTCTCCCTCAGACTCAATCATATTTACACCACTGCCCGCATTATGGTTAGGCAGTGGGTTTGAGGTAACATTAGGGAGGGAACCATTTCCCTCTATCTTCAACCACCCATTTCGGATTAAAGCGTGCACTCTCCCTCTAAGTGCCCCGTAGTTATCAGTTGAATGCCCTTGTGCCCCTCCATGGTACTCACAATGGGCAGTGGCATCATACCACCTGGGATATGGCGGCTGGATTGGGTCTAAGGGGACTGGTACAATTTGGTTTATACCGAGAAGGTATCGGTATATTTCACTGAGAGGGAGGGGAAGGGGTGGATCAGGGTTCCTTGGAGGTCTTGGGTTGTTTTGTGGTGGTCTTGGTTGAACGGGAGGAGGAGGTGGTCTTGGTTGGAAATTTATAGGTGGGGGATATTGTGGGCGTGGTTGCGGATAATTAGGGAAAGGAGGTGGAATGTTTGCGATGGTTTGACCAGGAGAGGAAGGATATGGCCGGTAGTTATTTTGGGGAAACTGTGAGTAATTATTCTGCCGAGTGATGGAATGCACATCACTCTCCTTTTTCCTGCCAAAATTGGCAGTTTTCTTTGCAGGGTTCTCAGCTGACTCCTGCAATCGTCCCATTCTTAAGTTGGCTTCAATTCTCTCACCCGTCTGGATGATGTCAGAGAAGCTGTTGGAAGTGTTCCCAATCATCAAGTTGAAGTAGGGAGCCTTCAAAGTCTCAATAAATAGAGAGCACAGCTCATTGTCCGTCACCGGAGGGTGTACTTCTGCCGCATTTTCTCTCCATCTTTGGGCATACTCCTTGAAGCTTTCCCTGTCCCTCTGCACCAGGTTTTGAAGATCCCTCCTTGTGGGGGCCACATCGCAGTTAAATTTGTACTACTTCAAAAAGGCCTCGGCTAAATCCTTCCAGGAGCGTAGTCTGCTCCTGTCCAACTGAACGCACCACCTCAGGGCTGCTCCAGAGAGGCTCTCGTGAAAGAAGTGGATTAACAGTCTGTCATCATCTGTCATAGAGGACATCTTGGCAATATAGGTGGCCAAATGAATTCGAGGGTCCGAATTCCCAGTATACTTGTCAAAGTCGGGGACCTTGAATTTGGGTGGCACCACCACATCGGGAACCAATCTAAGTGATGCCACATCCACAGAGCCATACATATTTAGCCCTTCAATTGCTCTCAATCTTTCCTCTAGAGCAGACAGTTTCTCGCTTTCTTTTGACTTATTTTCCCCTCCCACTGCCTGGAATATTCCCCCAGTTGGGAGATGAGGGGTGAAGTGAATTGGAGGGATCATATTTGAAGGGTAAGGGTCGGTGTTTGGAATGGTTGGGTAATGAGAGTAAGATAGGTCATTATTTGTGGTGACCGGATTGACAGTGATTGTCGGGTCCGGGATGGGAGGCTGAAAGGTAAAAGAGGTTGAAGCTTGATGAGGATCATTTGTTGTAGGAGGCGGAGGAGGTAATGGTGAGCTAGGCTCTGAAGTAGGTTTATTCTGAGACATTTCCTTCATTAGTCTCATAAGTTCAGAAAGCTGATCTTTCAGCTCGGAAACCTGCCCTTGTAGGTTCTGTACTTGTTCCTGATCTTCCATTATCTTCTTTGTTCGAGATCTTGTTAAGTACACTCGCTTAGGTTGAACCGTGTGCTTGGTCAGACTTGCCTTGTTTGAAGCAATATTGATTTCCTGTAAAAAAGAAAATTTTAAATGAACTTTGAATTTTGCAAAGAAACTAAAAGTCCTGGTTTGGACGAAGGATACAGTGGCACTTGAGAGCCAGGTTGACATCTGTAAAAAGGATAATCGCATCAACTTTATCATGGCATCGTTCGATAGTCTGACCGTGAATGACGGGATTGAATGCGCATTTATGATACCTGTCCATATAGCGCATTCAATTTTTCACATAACCCTAGCGAGGGAGTTCCTACGGGAGTCATATTATTCATTCACAAATTTACTAAACAATGGTCCAAAAATCATTTCATTAACTGAATAATTTGTACACCATATTCTTTACATCGGCCTAGGCTCTGGGAGGTTCTTTATAATGAGATGACATTTTCTGAGATACTCATATAACCTTTCTTCTTGCTTGGCAGGATCGAATGCTTTCAGAGCGTACTCGGATTCAGGTAATAGTTCTTGTTTTCCCTGTGCTATTATTCTCTCCAGCTGGTCAACATTCTCTTTCAGTTCTTGATAGAGGGCAGCTTGTTTTTCTTTCTCTTTCCTTTCCTTAGCACACTCTTTCAAGATATCGTTGATGAGTAGTGCCTGTTCTTTTGTTTCGAGCTTCTTCTTTTTGTTTTCTTGCTTATACTCTTCAACGAGTACCTCTTGGTATTTCATCCTTTCCTGAAGCTTACTATTCTGCCCTTTCATCTCTTTGACCTCAGCTTGGAGAGAGTCTTTTTCCTTTTCCCACTGTACCTCTTGCTTTTCGAACCCCATCCTTTCCGCTCTTGCCTCTTCCTTGAGTCTTCTCACTCTTCTTTTAAGCTTTTGCTGTTGGTCCTCCAACTGTTTCATTCGTTCTTGCAGTTGTGAGTTCTCGGTATTTGCCTTTTGTAGCGAGTCATCCAGGCGATCATCAGCTTCTTCTAATAGGACGCTTTGGCGAGGGTTACTGTCCTCGAATTCTACAGTAGAGTGTTCTCGGTCCCTGTCAGCTCTCCATTTAAGATAATCGCCCGAGGCACTTGGGCCTTTAGGTGATCTCTCCATCAGAGTGATGTTTTCCCAAGACTTGCGAGCCATTTTCAACCCTTCCTCTTCCTTGAGCTCATGGTAGAAGTGACCTTGGTGGTATTCTTCAATATTGATCACGGACTGTATTGAGCCAAACTGCCTCATTACCAATGCCGGAGTGTAACTTGCGTATCCGGTTACTCCGATTAGGGATACCGACTGATTACCTCCAGTACCGATCAGGACGGGTTGGCCTGTCGTCCACAGCTTCCTCCAACAGTAATCATGGCTATTGAAACTCAAAATCCGTTCCCACCACTGCTGTTCATTCTTCGGACTGATTACTAACCGGGTCATCTTCTCGATGGGAGGTTGGTCAAGGTACCAAGTTAATCCCTTTGTCTCCACGGGACACATGTGACTGATAATCCAGAGGTATAGCAACTGAGAACAACACTTAATGGACCCTTTCCCCTGTTGTCTGCAGTAGGTTAGGGTTAACAAGGTCTCCGCAAGAATTGCCGGTATCGGATTGATCTCCTGCCTTTCTACCGTCCAGAATACTTCTACCGCGCTGCAAGTGATGATTCCCAATGGCCCCGGGAACATAATCAAACCATAGATTCCCAAGGCGAGTGCCACTGAAGCTTGATCCCACTGTTTCTCTTGGAGGTACTGATCTAACCGCTTCTCGAGGTATGTCCAATACCATCCATGCGTGTTCCCTTTGACTGTTTCTTTTGACTTCGCCTCCTCCGAAGGAATACCCAACAAATGTGTTAATCGTTTCAAGGTCTGCCTATGCTCAAGGTGTAGGTAGATCCGGTTCTGCAATGAGTAAGGAATCCCTAGTAATACCTGATATTCTTCCATAGTGGGAACCGTATCAATGTCATTGAAAGAGAATACCCCGTACTTAGGATTCCAGACCGACAGCATGGCCTTTAATGCCGGGATTTGGACCTTGACTCGCATTAAGGTTGCAATCTTCCCGTACTTCTCTTCGAATCGTACCTTGACCTGATCGGGAAGCGACCTCCATCCATTAGACAGACCCTCGAGACCATTCATTCTGACCTCTATTTTATTCAGATCTAATGAAGGTAGTGAGCTAGCATGTGCCTTGGAGACATCATTTTGCGAGGGTACCGGACTATGAGCTGATTTGGACCAAAGTTTAGCATTCTGAACCTTTTCTGCCGACTGACTCGAGGATGCCATAATAAAAATGATGCCTATCCTTTTTACAGACTCTTGGTTCGGTAACGCCTGCGGGAAAATTCGTTAGTAAGATAAATTCGGGTAATTTTGAATCATACTGTTGACAAGGTGACACGTACACATTTATCAAAGTAGGAAAATGTGTAGGTGTTTCAGTAGAATTCAAGATTACCCTCACAAAAGCGAACAAAAGGAAATTAAAGTAGAGCAGGGTAAGAGTAAGTATGCCCCTTTTGTCCTATAATAGGGAGACTCCTGATACTGGATGAGCGCTACCTATTTGGATAGTTCTATCTTATAAGGTAGCTTACTACGGATTTCATCTATCGTGATAGTTTAGCTCAGGATCTAATTTCCTAAAAGCCACAGGTTCCCAAATTGCCCCTACTGTAAACAGTAGAGCCCCATTCTACCCCCATGATATTGTCGAGAAAATTCCACGGGTATCACGGTGAATAGAACGAGTTTCAATTTGAGCAGAAGCCTTCACGGATACTAACGGGGTAAAACCCACGGGTACCGCTACATGACCCCCTCCTACTTTCCTAAAAGGGTAAGAAAGCCCGGGTTAGGACCGAAGTGTGTGAGGACATTGTGTGAGTACTCAGTGAGTGAAGGGACACCTTTACCTCTTCCCAATTCAGGGGGATTTTATTTTTCCATTTTTCCCTTTTTTCCTTTTTTGAAATGAAGAGCACTGTAGGGAATAGAACAGGCAAGACAAACAAAATAGTTAGCAGCAATAACAATAATTAACGTATAAAACATCGCCAAATGAGCCCATCTAACTATAATTTGATCTGACAAAATTAAATCTACTTCCGGACCACTAGACCGGGGTTAGGTCAGCAGTTGTCCCCAGCGGAGTCGCCAAGTTGTCGCAAGGGATTTTGCTGTCGCCTGGACGATCACTCACCGAAGTGGGAAGGAGTGAGGAGTCGCCACCTTAGTTTTGAGGGAAACTAAAGAAAACCACTTGAGAAGGTAAATTAAAATGAAACCACTTCAAGACAGAGATTCTAGGTTCGGGGTCCGTAAACGGGTGGGGAAGGTGTTAGGCACCCCACCTCGTCCCTTAATAAGGGTAAGTAGATTTAATTTTGCGTTCTTTATAAATTAGTTAGGAGGGCTTGAATGGGACATGTTAATCCTTTTGTCGAAAGGAAATTTTAATTTTTCACTAAATTCGGATCACCCAGATACATAAGTAAATGAGACAACCTCAGTGAATTGACATTGCATATCATTTTGGTTTTGGATTTGTTTTGCGTATGGGTTAAAATTAGGTGTGAGAATCGGATAAGAACTCTCCTCCGATCTCTTTTAAATATTTTTAAAATTTTGAGCGGAGACCGGATAAGAACCCTCCTCCGATCTCTTTTAACGTTTATTAAAATTTTGAGTTGAGACCGGATAAGAACTCTCCTCCGATCTCTTTTAAATATTTTTAAAATTTTGAGCGGAGACCGGATAAGAACCCTCCTCCGATCTCTTTTAACGTTTATTAAAATTTTGAGTTGAGACCGGATAAGAACTCTCCTCCGATCTCTTTTAAATATTTTTAAAATTTTGAGCGAAGACCGGATAAGAACCCTCCTCCGATCTCTTTTAACGTTTATTAAAATTTTGAGTTGAGATCGGATAAGAACCCTCCTCCGATCTCTTTTAACGTTTATTAAAATTTTGAGTTGAAGACCGGATAAGAACCCTCCTCCTATCTCTTTTAAATATTTGTTATAAAATCAGGTGAGGATCGGGTAAGAACTCTCCTCCGACCTCTTTTAGATTAACAGGGGCCTGAAAGGAACTTTTCCAATCTCCCGAATTTTAATTTCAGCTACATGCTACGAGAGCCTAAAGCTAAAGATTCTGGCATTTAAAGATACTGGGGATAAGGCTTCTTGATACCTTGTGACTAAACAGGGGATTCTAGACTTGATTTACCGACCTTCCATGTAGTCATCTTACCAATACCTATTAATGTCCGACCTATTCTATTTCGTTTACTTTGGTTTTATTCCACTTTATGGCATCTTACCGAATTGCCATTTACGTCAGCCTAATAGTTTGGCTATTTTCCTGACGTGTTATTCAGGTTCTCTCTTTTAAAAGAGACCCTTAAGTTGCAGTTACCTACGTCTTACCTGACCATTTACACGCTACTAGGAGCTAAAAAACTTACATTCAGAAATGACGAAGATTAATAAAATGATGGACTAATCACTAAAGAGATAACTCGAGAGTAACATTCTTTTGGGTCCTTTTGCACAAAATGAACTTGGAGAAAATCACATACGTAAGAAGGACAAAGAAATTGCGAAAAGTAAATGTAAACAGTTAATAAAACAGCAATATGAGCTCTTACCTGTAAGGAGCCAAATCTGTCAAAATAACTACGGGGTGGTAAACAGTGATAAGACAGCGGACCGATTAGCCTGAGGGCTGATGTTCGTCGTGAGCTGAAGGGTGTTTAGCTAAAATGTAATCAGATAAAAACCGAGTGGAATGAAGTTGAGCTTGGACAATGGGAATGAAAACAGAGATGATAAAGGGCAGAAAATGAGAGTGTGACCAGATAATGAACAAACTGGAAATGTAGAGTTCCAGTATTCAGAATCTTTTTCAAGAAAACACTTCAGAAAACTAGTTTCAAAAGTCTTTTTAATCAACACTTCTAAGTAGCAGAGTAACAAACTGAATGAAGTTTCAGAGTTCTTCCGCTATAATAACTGCCTCTCTTTTTTTGTCCCCCCCCCTAAACAGTTTTTCATGTAGGTATTTATAGGAATCGGGTGCTCCCCACGAAGGGTCAGGATTTATTTTGAGGGAGATGGAGGGTCAAGATTTCGAAGGATATGATCGGACGTTCAGAAACTAAAGAGAATCAAAATGAATGGCGGAGATCACTCTTCAGAACATTTGTTCTTTTCTTCTTTCAATCTGACGGTCCCAAACCTTCTTGTCCGGAACAATCTGAGGGCTAAGAGCGAAAGACGCTGATATTGTCGTCTTCTCTCTTGATCCAAGGGTTCCGGGTTCGTCCTTACAAGTGAGATCAACGGTGGAGATTGGGATGTACAGGACTGTCATGACATGCCCTGGCACCTGTCAGCATTGCGGGTGATTCTTAGGCGTGCGGTTGAGATCTCGTCTGCCACGCTTTAACTACCTCGGCTCTGATTCTGACGACGGTTATTTGGGACTTGTCTTATTCTTTTTGCCTTCCGATCCCTCCTTTTCCTGATCTCTTTCACATGCTCTTTTCCGATCTTTCACGTTGGTCTCCCATCTTCCGATCTATTATTCCGATCTTTCCCTTCCTCAGGTCCGGTCTGGTCAAAGCATTAATTGCCCTCGATTCGGCGTTAAGCCGTTTTACGCTTCGACAATAAATGCTCATTTTCCCCTATATATACCCCTGTCGACAGAGACATTTCCTTCATCTGATTTCCTCTCTTCCTTCTCACTTCCTAGTTCTAGCTGCTCCGGCGTTCATTCCGGCCATGATTGCGGTTTTTGATCTTTTTCCGATGGACTTCTTTACTCACCGATTGAAAATTTACGATCCCGGTGATCGAATGACCTTAACTGATGATGGTGAGAGAACTGGGTCAATTGACCGGTCTGTATTGCGGACCTCGGTTGTACCGATCTCGAGTCACTCAACTGAGTTTATTCAGCTTCTCATCACATTGAGTGTTCTGACAGCGGTTTCCTCCCACATTGGGTGTTCCGACAGCGGATTAAGCTTCCGGTCGGCAATATCCTTGGGATCAGTTATAAACTTGGGCCTCTTTAGATAGGATATTCTGCTGATCCTTTAGATCGGCCTTTTGATGTAATCAGATCTCTAATGTATTCTGATCCTTAGAGATCGCCCAAATGATGTAGTTAGTCAATGTAATCAGATCTCTAGAGATCGCCCAAATGATGTAGTTAGACCTTTATTGTAATCCGATCCCTAGAGATCGCCCAAATGATGTAATCCGATCTTTTGGAAATAAAAATCTTGTTTCTCCAATTATCATCTTATTGATTATTTTCCGATCTCTGATATATTTGTCCGATCTAGTTCCTAACAAAACGACTCTTAACTAATCCTTTATTCAAAATATTCAACTTATTATGCCGATCCCCAATTAACCGATCTCGGAATGTTCGAGAGACGTGTCAGAACAGCTGGCGAATCCCATTAACTGATGCACTGCCTAGAACCTCGTGAGCATTAAATGCTCGGACTAGTATAAATAGGGGTGAGGGGCTAGCCAGTTGTTCTCTCATTCCATTTTCAGTCTCTTGCTCACAACTTCGAAGTTCTCTCATTTTTCAAGTTCTTCCGACGCCGATTAGACTCCGGTAAGGGCTTTGATCTTCTTTTTAGTTTAAGTTCTTTATTTCCTTTGAAAATGAGCGGTGCCGAAGGTCAGAGAGCGGCGAGCCCTCCTTCCATTCAGTTCTCATGATCGTCTGATGAAGAAGAGGTAGTCGGGCCAAGCGTTCAACAAGAACCTCCCAGGGTCTCTTTTCCAGCTCGGGGGCGGATCGCACCATCAAGGCATGTACCTTCTTCAGGGAGAGAAACTCTTCCTATAGACGAGCTACCGTCGATCCTTCGGGAGACCGACCTACAATCGTTTAGCCAAGAATACAACATTCGGCCTGATTCGTTCGAGCTAATTAAGTGCCACGGCGATCTTCGTGTCGATCACTTCTTTGAAGAGAATGATATGATCATGGTCTACGAAGAACAATTAAAAGCCGGTCTGCGGTTCCCTTTGGACGATTTCTTCAAGGAGGTCTTGAAATTTCACCGAGTGTGCATTGCTCAAGTTCACCCTAACTCGTGGAGGATCTTAGTAGCCTTCTGAGGCCTGTGCCGAGCTAAGGGAATCATTCCTACGGCTAAGGTGTTCACCGAACTGCACAGGCTGACTCGCCGAAAGGACGACGAGCACTGGTTCTTTCAGGCGAAGCCTCATTGCGGGCTCTTCACCGATATGCCCTCCTCCCTTAAAAATTGGAAGAACCGCTTCTTCATTATGAGGAGCAAAGATCCGAGCTGCTTTGAGGACTTCCCCCGTAGCTGGTGGTACCAGGGGCCTTTGCTTCCGAAGCACATTACCCTGAACCAGGAGGAAAGCTTAATAGTGATGGATCTGAAGAGTCAGGCCGCCACTCAAAAGTATTCCTGTTTAAATGCGGTGACGGCCGAGCTGCACCATTGGACCATTCAGCTGATCACCGGCCAAGATCGTGAACTTCCGCTCTCTGACCTCGGCATTGGTATTTTCTATATCTCAGATCTCAAGACCTTAGCGATCTCACTGACCTCTTCTTTGTGCAGGTATGGCGGGTGGTGAGGGTTCCAGGAAGCGGAAGAAAGACAAAGAGATTTCCCGGAGAATAAAGGAGATGAAGCGTTCGGAAATGCTTCGAACACCTGGTCATGAACCTGGGGAAGTACAAGGGGACCCGCCTCAACCTTCGGGTCCGCTGACCGCAGAAGCTGTCCGATCTCCTCCTAGATCGGAAGAGCAACCTCCACCTCTTCCAATTGTTCCAAGCACAGAAAGGGGTCCTTCTCAATCTTCTGTGAGGGCCTCTTCTCGTGGCGCTCAAACACTGATCGACTCCCTGAAGAATAACCGGACTGTTCGGGAGAACCCTGGTTTTGCCAAAGTCTTGGGGTCTTCCATCTTCCTTCAGGAGGACCGGGACCGGCTATCCCCGAACAGCCTTGATGATATCTTGACTCGATCCATGAGCCTGAACGTGGAGTGTCTGGTGAATCAGACCATGGTTCGGGA
The DNA here is from genome assembly GCF_030052815.1 of Hevea brasiliensis. NCBI lineage: Eukaryota > Viridiplantae > Streptophyta > Magnoliopsida > Malpighiales > Euphorbiaceae > Hevea > Hevea brasiliensis. The sequence continues at coordinate 6,678,729 of NC_079497.1, read as the reverse complement.
AAAGGCTCATCGTCTGGGTAAGGAGATCGAGAAGAAGAATCAGGAAGTGGCTTCCCTCCGATCCCGACTCTCATCCGCTCAGGATTATATATCTCAAGTTGAGGGGCGGGCGAAGTTCTATGAAGATAAGCTGGCTGAACAGTCTCATGTCCTGGCTGAAAGGAATCGTGCTCTCGGAGAAGTCCAGGCGCTTCAGGCCAACGAAGCTGCTCAGGTCGCTCAACTCATCGAGGAGCTTAAGGAGAAAGACGAGGAGCTTAAGGAGAAAGACGAAGAGATGGTGACGGGAATAGCCGGAGCCTATGTGAATGCTCACAAGGACCTCTTGGCCGACCTCCAGAAGCGTTACCCTGAAGAGGATTTCTCTTGGATGGCCGACCTGGCTCCCGGGGGCGAGGGGGAGGATAGTGAGGAGGAGAGAGAGGATGAGCAAAATGTAGATCAGGCTGGGGGTGATCCCCCAGCCGAATAACTTGTACAAATTCCGAAATGAAATGAAATGAAATGACTCCTTTTGTTCGATGAATGGTTGTGATCGGAAAATCTCTAAATTGCCTAAGTATTCGATTGTATGAGCATAGCGAAACAAGAATTAATATGCAATTATTAATCTAAGTATAAGAGATCGGAAAGCACAATAAGCATGAGATCGGTAGGGAAGAAATGCTGAACGGGACTTGATTAAAATTGAAAATTTGACTCGAACACTTAAGATCGGAATCCTCATTAAACCGGACCAAAACCTTAGCTCTTAAACTTTCGAAAGGGAGATCAGTAATAAAACGGGTAAGAAAGGATCTAGTGCCAGTTCATTTCGTTTATCAACGGAGATCAGGAATATACGTGACGGGTCCGGAGATTCGACAATGGGTTTGAGAGATCGGTAGACTGTTAAAGCTTTGACTAATGTGAGGACTTAGCCTTGATTCAATTCTTTGTGAGGAGAGATCGGAATTATGACTGCCTATCAAAGAGGGATCGGAAATGTGATTAGCTGTCCAAAGGGAGACTTAGTACCGGGGATCGGTTTCAAAGTTTCATTGATTTTGGGGATCGGCCAAAATATGGTGTCGACATTTAGCATAAAAACCAACTGGACTCTACTTCCAACAATTGCTTATTATTATGAGCCTTTTATTGTATAAGGCAAGGGTCTATCCTCCAAATCCAATTAAAGCCAGCCAATTTGGACCCATTCTAACACAATTTTAAGTCGGTCTTCCCCGCAGATCTATTCAACTCAACTGAGTCTTTATCATAAAAATAATAAAAATAATAATTATTATTTTATAAAAATAATCAAATAATAAAAATATATTAAAAAGGTATATGATTTTAATAACAGCTCCATAGACTTTTATAATATGAAAATTTCTTTTTTCTTTTTCAAATAATTGTGAATATTTTCCTAAATAGCGAATAAAAGAAGGATTATTGAAGTCTCTATTTCCATATTCTTTATACAAATTCTAGTGTCCATTGAAGTGGCTCGCTTGTCAAGACTATAGAATCTGCACAAGGGGCTGGTTGTTTTCCATCAATTTGATATAAGCTCTGACTTTAATGTTTGCCCAAGATGTGATGAATATGATGAAATAGTTCCTCATTTTTTTCTCCTCTGTAATTTTTCGTGGAAGATATGGTCTTGGATCCTCAATTGTGCATGGGGCGTCTCTCTCTGCCTACCAAACTCTGTAGCTATATTATTTGCTGAATGGAAACACCTTTCACGAGGGGAATTTCATACTAAAGTTTGGGTTTGCTTGTTTTATGTCACTGATTGATCTATGGGGCATAGTAGAAATGATAGTATCTTTAACAAAAAAGAATGGTCATTTGAGAATCTTTGCTCTCTTATTCTTTTTCGTCTGCTACTGATATATTAGTCTCATCACAACCCATTGGGAGTTGGTCTTATCCACTTCACATCAGACCATCAATATTATGTTTAAGCCCTCCTCCATCCTATATAGAGTGGAATGTTAACGGTTCAGTTCTAGGGAATCCTAGTAATACGTGGTGGAATGCTTAGGCATAATGGGTCAATTTCTCTGCATTTTCTCTTACTTTACAGGTATAGATGACTCAAATGGTGCAGAATTTAGAGCAACATGCAAAGCCTTGGAGTTTCTTCTATCTTCGCGTCATCTTTGCTGTAATATCGATCGCATCATTGTGGAGTCTTAAGTCTCATGTGGCTTTTTCTTGGGTCAATAACCTAAATGATTCACCTTGGCAATTGTCAAGCGCTGTTAACTCTCTAGCTTCTAGTCTGTTGGTGTTGCCTAATGTTGAATTTCTTCATTTACTGAGGGAAGCGAATTCATTGGCTGATTCTCTAGCTAAACAAGGGCTGGTTCATTCTGAGGATTTTGTAGCTTTCTTTTAGTTTTAGTGTATATTGCTGTGTTTTTTTGTTTTGGCTTTGATGTTGTATCCCCTAGATTTTGCTGTTCTGTTTCTTCTGTCCTGGATTTTGGTGCATTGTCTTTGCTGGAATGGTTTAGTATCCTTGTTGTTTTATGAATTTTTCATCACCATTGGAAGTTAGTTTATAGGCGAGTGTATGGGGTTGAACCCATTGGTCTGAGGTCTTCTAATGGTGGATTTTCCCCTTTATACTTTTCTATTTCAATCCTATTAATAAATCTCTTGCTTCTTAAAAAAAAATTCAAGTAAACCAATACATAATTACAACTTGTTTTAATAAAATATTTTCAATTGTATTTGTTTTCTTCAAATGTTACTTCAATTGTTGCTTCCATGTGGGTTGAATGACTCATCTATTCTAAACTTAGAACTAGCCAACATCATGTTAGTTGAACTATAAGTAATTCAGAAGTATTACTAAAAGTTTTAAAAAATTCTTATTCATTATAATTTAGATCAAAATTAGTCATATTATTTCACTTATAAAGGCATTTTAAAATGATGGATTTACATTGGGGATGAATAGTATAATATTTCTTATTATAGTGTGAGAAATTTAATATATATAATTTTTTTGAACCTAAAAAATTTCAAAAAAAAAAAAAAATGAGCTTGGACTAATATATCTATATGCATTTCTAATTTGGTGGATCCATAATAAATTGAGCTTGAACTCAGGAACAAAGTAAACGTGAAAATGACAAATCTTTAACCTTGAATTTTGTGGAATTTAGAAACATTCTAAATATATGATGTTTGTAATAATTCATGTTATTGGATCAGTGAAAATGGAGTGCCTATTTTATATACTAATTTTTTTTCACGTTATTGTTTCAGTTTTATATATATATATATAATTTATTTTTTATACAATTTTTTATATATGACATAATACTATAAATATTATATTTAACTATTTAAATTAAATATTAATTTTAATATTATTTTAATTAATTATATACATAAAATTATTTATTAATTTAAATTTATTGGATCATATTTTTATGAAAATTATGTGTTATATATAATAATAACATAATTATAAATTTAAATGTAAAATAATAAAAAATGATATAATAAGTTTTAAAAATATAAATAGTTGAAGATATTTAAAAATTAAAATAAATTAAAAAAATTCAAGTTAGTTTATTGAATTAAATTTATTAAATTTTGTTAAGTTTGATTTGTCTATATTATATTTTTTATAATTTAAAATAATATTAATTTACATAATCAGGTTGCATAATTAAATTAATATAAAAAAATCATTTATAAAATTAGAAATAGGATAATTTTTAAAATGTATTTTCTAGTTTAATGCATTATCATTATAAAATTTTTATTTTATTATATTGATATCTTGAAATTTTATATTGTCATATTGTTTAATACAAATAATTTTAAAACATATATAATATATTTTAATTTTTTAAATCATTGTAGATTAAAATATAAATATAAATATAAATTTAATATTAAATTTTTAATTAATTCATATTAATTTTATAGTTAATATTCTCAAGTAGTCATATTTTTTTTATTTTTCTTTTCTTATCTTTCTCTTGTTTTTATTCTTTTAAAAATTTAAACCACAATAATTTAAAATTAATATTGAAAGAAGCATAGTTTCTTATATAAATATATATATAAATATAATTAATTTTTTTATAATCTTATAGTCAAAATCATTAATCTAGCTAAGATTGACTAATAAATTAAAAATAAAATATGTTCATACATATAAAGATATTAACAAACTATAATTCATCTATATTTAAATTAAATAGATCAAAGAAAATTAGAATTTCATACAATTACATGTAAAATGTAATTTTTTTATGTAAAAATGATATTAATAATCCTAAATATTTTAGAATGCATCAATATTAAATATAAAAAAAAAAGAAAATTAATCTATGTTAACCTATATCAATACCATTGAATTTGTAAGGATATTTGTTTCTTTTGATATTGACAATAATAACAAAATTTTAGTAATCATATTCACGTGCAACTACCCTTATAAAAATAATATCTATGACATATTATAACTCAAAAAATTTAAAAATTTATAAATATATTTTACCTATTGCAGAAAAAAACACATAAAAATATAGTGATGAAAGAAAAAAAAATCATATTATAAGTAAGAGTTAATTATCCTTTTATTGCATGAAAATAGAGAGTGTAAATGTAAAAGTCATCTATTACTGATATTTAAAATAAAATAGCTACAAATTTATAATAAATAAAATATTTGTTATTGAATAGTATAGAATTTATATCTATTGATATAAATACAAATTTTTTATTTAATTAAATAGTTAAATTTTAATAATAATTTTATAATTATGTTAATTAAATAGTTATTTTTTAATAGTAATTTTATAATTTAATATTATAAGTTTTTAAATATTTAGAATAATTAAAAATATAAATTTTTAGAAGTGAGATTTGGAGTTTAATTGCTATTTATTAATTTTATTGTAATAAATTAAATAATTTTTAATGAATAAGTAATATTTATAAAATTAAGAATATAGGATTATAATAGGATTTTTATCTTAATTACAATTATTTTTAAAATGATATTAAAATTGTAATTTATATTAATTGTAGTAATATTAGAAATTTAAATTATTTATAAATTTAGTGATGGATAAATCCTTGCTAAAAATTATTAGTGATTATTTTTATTTAATAGTTTTTCATTGTTGAAAATATTAGCGATAAATAACTTGTCACTAAAAATATTAGTGACGCATTTATATAAAATAGTTTATCATTACTGAAAGTATTAGTGACGGCTTTGTATAAAATAATTTATCATTTGCGTGGTGGATGTTTATCATTATTTATGTTATTAGTGATAAACATACACATCAATTACTATAAATACATTTTTATTGGTATTTTTATAGGTAATATAATGCATGAAGGGTATTATTAGTAAAGTCAAAGCACCCTTTTATATATATAATTTAATAATATTTAAAATGTTTTCGAGATTATAAAACATTTAATTACTGATTGAAATCTTCAATTTTGAATCTAAATCTCTATATCAAATTGCTTTTGAACTAATTTTAATTAATATTATACATTAGTGGCATTCAAATAGGAAAAATATAGTGTGTAGGATGATTCTATTAGTTATTATTGATTTATCAAGACCTATCCATGAAAAATCTATCTCTATATATAATAATGCAATTGCCATCATTCTTAATTGCTCCTAAAAAAATGATTTTCTATTCACAAATCAACTGTATAATTCATCAATCAATTTTCTCAAATTGCTTAAAATTAAGAAAAGAAAATTTCTCTTTTGCAATTGAAACCTTAATTAATGGTGAATGATGAACAACTCTTCTAACGAGTAATTATTATAATAGTAACATATATACGTGTGCAATTCAGTCGAACGAATTCACCGAACAAGAAAAATTCAGCTCTTTTTGTTGACCATTATATAATATTCCTTGGAAATTTCAAAATTTATAACAATCCCCCATGCACTATTTAGAATACTAACAATTATTTCCAATTTTGTAAATAAAACAACTATATATATAGAGGAAAGAAGATCAATCTACTAATATTTAAGCCTTATATATTGATATTTTGAATTATAATAAATCAATCTTACATATTTATATTTTAAATTATAATAAATCGAATCTAAATAAATTTTTTTTCAAATTTAATGATATATTGATCTTTTAGATGAGAAATGTAGGAATTGCTTTGCCTCATGCATGTATGTTATAAAATTTCCAACATAAAGCTAGGGATTTGTGAAATTGTCTTCTCTTAGAAAAGATTGTTAAGGCCACAATTTCAGTAAGACGTTATGTAATTTTTTCTTTTAAAGTACAAGAGAATATATATATATTATTACGGACGTACATTTTATCAAAAATTTTTATTGTATCAATTAAATTTATGTAATTTATATTGAAGTATATATTCGGGGTGGTTGTAGCGGACACTTTTAAAGTGGACTCCTCATTTATTAAATTGAAAAGATCACCAATATTTTATGATCTGCTGTCAAGATCCAAGATCTCTTATTGAATTGCTTATCTAATATATATATATATATGTATATGTGCGCGCACATGCACATGTGTGTGTTCTCTTCTTGATCTCTAGCATAAAACTAGGGATTTGTAAGATTTATTATCTTCAATGATCATTGAAACCAGTAACTTCACGTTGGTCCATGAAGTTACTATTGCTAATCAATATACACGTTGGTCCATGTGCTTGGTTTTTGTTAATTCACCCAATAATTATTTTAATATTTTAAGAATTTTCAAATTAAATAAAAAATAAAATTAAACAAGCAAAATTATTTATTTCCGCGCCGGATAATAAAAAAAATAAAATGTTATAATTAAAATATTAAAAAAATTTAGAAATTTGAATTCAAACTCTCCTGTAGTTTTGTTTTTAAAAATTTTCACAATATTTTGTAAATACAGCATTAAAGAAAATAAAGTTATCACTGATATGTATTTAGTATGATTGGTTAGATACTTTTATCTTTTAAGTAAGATCAGAGTATTCAATGCGAATATAATTAATCCTGATCCATTAACCCAGAGATACCTATGAAATATATATATATAAAAAAAGAATAAAGTTATCATAGGGTATAATGTTTTTTTGTTTAATTTTGTGCAAAAATAATGAAACTTGATGTATGAATTGTATTTAAATTAATTCCAACGTATAGCAAATTTTTTCATTATACAAATGGAAGTTATATGTCAAACAATAATATAATTGAAATTTCAAATCAATTTTATCAGAAAAAAATAATTGAGATAAATCATAAAATGAAAAAAAAAATTACTTGGGTTTTGAAATTCTTTAGCTAATTAAGGTTTTGATTGTAACATTTTAAATTATATTTTATTTTTTTCTATATATATTAATTATAAATAGGGCTTTAGAAATAGAATTTTGATATGGTTCTACTTTAGTTTCAAATTTAATTCTAATTTCATTTTAAATCTTAATTTTTTACACCTTAAATTACAATATTCCTGTTTTCATTTTAAAATATAAAATATAATATAATCTTAAAATTTTAATATCAAAAAGATAATAAAAATAATAATATGAACATTAAAATAATAATATTAATAATCTTATCTTTTAAGTATTTTTTAATTATATAATTTTTAATTAAAAGATACATATATAATAAGAATTAAAAAGTGCATTATATGACTGTGATTTAGTTATATAATTAAAGATTATAAGATAATTTAATGTATTTAAAATTAAAATTATTTTAAAAAGTTAGAAAACAAAATATAATATTAAATTATATACACTTATAATTAAAGATAAAAATTTATTTTATATATATTCCTAATTATATATAAACATGCATAATTTTATTCAAATTATTAAATATATTTAAAAATTATATATAAATTAGTTTTTTAATTTATTATAATTTCGATTTAGTTCTCGATGAAAAATTAAAATTAAACCAAAATAACAGATATAAATTCATTCGATTGTTACAATAACAGTTAATTTTTGTTTTTATTTCCATATGAATTTTCAGTTTAGTTTGAAACCTTACAGGATTATAAAAATTCAAATGTGAGTTTCAATCAAAACTTGCTAGAATCGTGTGTGAGACTCGATCATCTGATTTATTAATTTATAATATATATTTATTTTTTTTTAAGTTTTTAATGGAATAGATTATTTTGATTTACTTTTTTTCTACGTTAGGTTTAGTGAAAGGTGTTTATATTAAATATAAATTTTTTACAGTTCTCATTCTCTTAAATTAATTTTTGAATTGAAATTAAATTAATCTATTTTTTTTTATCTACTCTGCTTTAATATTGAATTATAAATATATTTGTTTTGCAAATTTTGGTACTTGAATGTGAAGTGATGTATTATCTCTCATTAGTTTATAATAAAATATTTATATTAAATATAAAATTTAGAAAAATATTTTCAATTGTTCTCTTAAACTAATCTTTAGATAGATAGAGTTAGAACTATTTCATTTTCTCAAAATGATTTTCACTTTAAATAAAGTTCAACCTTATTTTTTAAACTGATATTTTCGTTGCATAAAACAAAATAATGTAACTATTTCAGATTATTTAAATATTTATAAGTAAATATACGTGCTTTAATGATTCACATTTTTATAAAGGAAAATTTATGTATAAATGAAATAAAATTAATTTTTTTGCATGCATGTAATTTTCAACTCATTTATATATTTATTTTGAAATTTTTATTATATTATATTTTATTCATATATATATATATATATATATATATATATATATATATATATATATATATAATTCAGAATTTAAGAGTAAATGTATATTTTTTTTTGGATAAATAAAATTTGAAATTTTGTTGCATCAAATATCATATTTGAATAATTAACTTTATATTATGTGATGTTTTCCTCTTTTAATTAACTTTATATTGATTTTTTTTTTAAATGCCACCGCTCAATTCACATTGCAACTTGGCGGTGGCACACAATGGCCACTTTTGTTGACCAAGCTGATTTCTTCTCATGGCCATTTCCCCACATGCTTTCTTATATATATTATTTCTTTTTACATCCCAAGATAAACACCTTAGCCACATATCTCTCTGCTATAAATAAAGCCAAGTGAGCTTAGCTCATCATCATATCATTTGCAAACCAGAAAATCAAGAATTGGGAAGAAATGGGAAGAGTTATGAATATATGTATGGTTGTTTTATTATGTTTAACAGGTGTTGCAATTGCTGAGCAATGTGGTCGGCAAGCAGGTGGCAAGCTCTGCCCCAATAACCTATGTTGTAGCCAGTGGGGGTGGTGTGGCTCCACTGATGAATATTGTTCACCTGATCATAACTGCCAAAGCAATTGCAAAGACAGCGGCGAAGGTGTTGGTGGTGGAAGTGCTTCCAACGTTCTTGCGACGTACCATTTGTATAATTCACAGGATCATGGATGGGACTTGAATGCCGCAAGTGCATATTGCTCTACATGGGATGCTAACAAGCCATATTCATGGCGGAGCAAGTATGGCTGGACTGCATTCTGCGGTCCCGTCGGAGCACACGGCCAACCCTCCTGTGGAAAGTGCTTGAGTGTAAGAAAATCATAATGGTTTTCTCACCTTTTGTCTCATCCGAATAATTAGCTTAATTAACCTTAATTTCGCAATGTTAATATGGATCTAATTCTATATGTAGGTGACAAATACAGGGACTGGAGCTAAAACGACAGTGAGGATTGTGGATCAGTGTAGTAATGGAGGACTAGATTTGGACGTGAATGTTTTCCGTCAACTGGACACAGATGGGAAAGGATATGAACGAGGTCATCTTACAGTGAACTACCAATTTGTTGATTGTGGAGATACCCAAGTCAACCCTCTATTCCCCATTATGGATCATTAATACACTAATTAATAACATTGGGTTGGATGTATGTTAAGTCAATTATAATAAATAAAGGCCAATTAATGCTTTATTAATTGGCTACTGCAATAACTTGTGAATTGTGATAAATAATTTTATTCAACCAATGTGCAAAAGCGGGTTTGGCTTGGAAAGTTGGAATTTCTCTTGTATGAGATTGATTGATAAAAATAAAATAAAATAAAATTCTTTAATTGTGATAGATTTTTTTCACTCTCTAAATTTTCTATATTCTTCTCTTTTAATTTCTCTCCATTTTTATTCTGAAAATTCATAAAATTTTATTAAAATTACAAAAATAATTCTTGTCTAATAATTAATTATTATATTATGTTATTGCTCAAAGGGTTCACTGAACATAAAATAAAAGTTATGTACTCAGTTGAACAAAATAAAATAAAATATGAAGGGCTCAATTGCATATTTAGCATAAGTAGAGGGAACCTTATAAACATTTAACAAAAAAAAAAGACTGAAAAATTATATTAAATTTCATATGTTTCTGTCCATTACTTTTTTCAGTTTGAGTTAAATGAAAATATAATTGTATTTTTAATTCTTATAAACTTTTATTTATTTTTATTTTTAACTGAAAAATTATATGTTATATTAAAGTCATTTTTATTTTTAACTGTAATATGTTTTACTTTCTCTAAATTTTAGATAAGATAAAAATAAATTAGAGGGTTGATTAAGAAGAGCACAGAAATATAATAAATTAAAAGAAATACAAGTGAAAACGAAAAAATTTATAAATTTAAGAGATTTAGTTATTATCATATTATTGTAACAACCTATTTTGATTATTTTTAGATCTCATGATAATTATCAATATAATTAAAATATAAGTAATTAATTTCTGTTATAAAATTCTAATTTACGGATTTGAATGTTGAATAATGGACTGGATTTGTCAAAGACGGTGACCCGTAATATCATTAATTAGAAAAGGAGATAATCCAAATCTCTTTTTTCCAGTAGCTCGAAGATGCCGTGTTCTACTGATGTACAATTAATGCATTAATCAATAGAGCTCTTTCCTCTCTACATGGTTTGCTGAGTCTGGATAAAACCATGTGAATTGACTCTGATATTCAAGGTCTGCATTTTTTTTTTTTCATTTTCTTACAAATTATCGCAAACCAAACGCTATTCTCACACATAAAACTCATAACAGTTACAAAATTATGGACCAAAAACCAAACATAAAACTATTGATTAAGTAGAATTTTTCAATAATTTCACCAAACCCAATATCAGAGTGCAAAACCACTAATTTCACAAGCTTTGAGAGAATGATATAGCCACATCATATAGTCATTTAAAAATTATTTTCATTACATTTTGTTGATATTTAATTATTTATTATTTTATTTTTATATAATTTTAATTATTTTTTGAAATTTATTTAAATTGAGTTTGATCCCATATTTTTAAACTTTATTAAATATACTTTCATAGTCTGGAAAGGCATAAAAAGGATTAGAAAAAAGTCAAAAGGATTAAAACATAGCTTTAGAATTCATTAAAAATTACCTTGGGTGTGTAACAAATTATATGGCCCATATAAATTAATTCTTAAAAATTTTAACTTACACAATCCATATAATTAGACTCGTGTAATTTATTTTGCCTTGCATAATCCTTTGTGCTCAAGAAACTTTGAAAATTTAAGGAACAGGAAGTTACACAGAGCAAACCCGTGTTAACTAAAATAATTATATGGATCGCGCAGTGACTTGGAGGTAGAATTCCAGACACAACTTCACTCTATTCTAATTCTTTCCTAAAGGATTTTTAAGGTTTTTGGGACTCTAAAATAAGAGTTTTTCATCACATATGAATAATGGAGTCAGTTTTACTAGAAACTTTTTTATTTTTAAGAGACGCATTACCTTTGGGAGAGGCAAATGAAAAGATAGGATTGGCAAGATTTTTAGAGGAAATTTCAGCTCAAGTTCCAAAAGCATAAGGTTATAATTCTCCATTTGAGTTTTTTCATTCTATTTTCTTTTCTTTTTTTTATTATTTTATAAACTTGATTGTAAAATTCATAATGTGTGAGTAGTTTTTTTATTATAGGATTAGGAATGTAGCACTTTTTATTGAGTTATAGATTTGATTTGATTTTATTTAATAAATTAGATATTTTATTCTTTGATTTAATATCTTGTGCTCTTAATGAATGCTATTTCTTGAGCTGCACTTAATATTAATTTTAGATATTAATTAAAGGACTAAAATGTGAATATTAATATTAAAATAAACAAGATTTTAAATTTAGGGTTTTTGATATAAAGACTTAAATTTTATGTGCATTTAACAATTAATTAAGAAACATAATAGATTTTAATTTATCTTATCGTGATGAAAATAAAGTTTAAATTGATTAAAATACAATTTGAGTACTTTAAGAGAGAATTTAAAATAATTTAAAATTAATTTCCCGAATGAATTGGATAAATATAAACCTTTAATTTTAGAATGTTTTTATTCATTGATATTAAGTTTAATTAATTATTTTAAATTTTATTTCATATAATTAGATTTAATTTCTATTTTTTTATAAATTGATGGTCTAAATAATTGTAATTATAATTACTTTATAATTTAATATTTAATACATTTATTGTAGAAACAATATTCGCTCATTACTCGTAAACACTCCGTGTAGTTACCGAATTTTGCACGATAGAGAAACAATATATAGTGGCAATAACAACACAACAGCATCGTCTTCTTCATGGGACAAGCCTAACGCCTACGCTCTAGATGCTGAAGAACACAAACACGAACTCCATCATCGGGACCAAAAATCCTAAAAAGAAGAGAAATCCCTTTTCGTAATTGAATTCTCCACGTACAGCTTCACAAGTTAAATTCTAAAAATTCATAACATTTTAAAAAATATAATACTAATATTTTTTTTCTAATAATTAATTTTATATTATTTTATTGAGCCAAAAAAATACCAATTGGAGTTCCATGTTTTTAATTACTATAAACTTTTATTTATTTTTATTTTTATTTTTATCTAAAAAATCAATATATATATATATATATATATATATATATATATATATATATATATATATATATATATATCATCCAATAAATTATAATGAATCAAACAGATTGAATTCATTGAATAAATAATTTACTACATGATCAGATTTAAAAATAAATAAATAAATAGCTTGATTGAAATCTTTGAAGCTACACTATTTTATACAAAATAACTTTCTGGGCTGGAGAAGTTAGAAAAAATGTGAAGTCTAGCTACAAGTCAATGGCAGCGATCCTCAGCATATTTGACATGAAAGGGATGTATAACGAACTGGGAAGGATATATTAATTGTATTTCTCTGCTTCTCGAATAGGTTGCCACATTAATTAAGTAATTAATCTGCAGGGGGTACAAGAAGAGCAATGCACAAAAACAAAAACAGATAAAATTATTATTTTTTTAACTTATGCTTGGGAAAATAATTCAGGTTACATGTTTACATATGAAGTGCAAATTACATATGCATGTGTTAGGGATAAATTGGAGGAAAAAAAATTATTTATTCATATTAGAGAGAGAAAGGAAAATAGGAGATCTGTAGTGATGTTTGAAGGAAGTAATATTAAAGGAATTACAAATTTTGAATATTGATGAGGACTTAGTATTTGGCAGAATTAAATAACGAAAAGGATTAATGTACTCAATTAGTTTAAGATTAAAACGTTTTTTTGTTGTTGTGTTGTAAGAACACATTTTGATTATTTTTAACTTTTGTGGAAATTTATTAAAATAATTAACCATTGCTTGAAAAATTTGGGTCATCAATTTCTGTTACAAAATTCTAAATTTTTGGATTTGAATATTCAATAATGGATTAGATTTGTCAAATATGGTGATCTGTAATATCATTACAAATGGAGATAACACAAATCTGTCTTCTAGTAGCTCGAAGAAGCGCAATGCCGTGTTCTACCGATCTACAATTTGCATCAATCACGCCAGAATCGATGACAAAGCCCTTTCCTTACTTGTTTTGCTGATTCAGGATTAAACCATGTGAATTGACTCCTTGTTTTGAAGGTCCTCTGTCTATGTTGAAATGTCATAATTTTCCAAGTTTCCAACTGAAGTTTTCCTATAAATTCAACCATTCTTGCACCAATGTTCTTCACAAAACCAAAACACATAACCATGGGGAAGGTAAGTGTAACCTTGTGCATGGCTTTCCTAGTCTTTCTCATCGCTAAAGCCAATTCCCAGAGTGCTTCCAATGTGAGAGCAACCTATCATGTATACAATCCTGAACAAAATGGATGGGACTTGAATGCTGTGAGTGCTTACTGCGCAACATGGGATGCAAGCAAGCCTCTCGAATGGCGCAAGAAGTATGGATGGACGGCCTTCTGTGGACCAGCCGGACCTCAAGGACAAGCTGCTTGCGGCAAATGTTTAAGTGTAAGAAATATATATTTGTAGAAGGGAACTCATCAATATTCATTAATTTTTAAAATCCTGCCAATTTTTTTTACTAAAATTAATTCATGTTTGACATGATTTGTTCAGGTGACCAATACTGGAACAGGAACTAAAGTAACGGTGAGAATTATTGATCAGTGCAGCAATGGAGGGTTGGACTTAGAAGAAGGTGTTTTCCGGCAGTTAGACACCGATGGAAAAGGCATTGCTCAAGGCCACCTTATTGTCAACTACCAGTTTGTGGATTGTGGTGATTGAATTAACTATTTTAATTTCCTGAATAAGAAAACTTGCTGATTGTAATCTCAAGTTTTTGAGTGAAATTAAATAAAGATATATATATATATATATATATATATATATATATATCGTGTCTATTTTTCTTTATGAACGTCGGTTTTTATTTTATTTAGTTTATGTGCTAAATATAAAATTTTTATTATTATTTTTTCAAAATAATTTTCATATCAACCTAATTAAATAAATATCCAAATTATTTTCTTAAAAATATTTTCAGTCTATCGATCAGCGCATTTTTCAATCCCTTCCTCCTTAAACTGAAAATATTTTCCCATCTCATACATCACAAAACTAATGATCTGCATTAGTTACCTTTAAAAATTAAAAAAAAAATTTTCTTGATAGGTTAATTATTTAACTCCTTATATCTTTAAATAATTAAATAAATAAAATTTTTCTTACTTAAATTTGATTTATTATAAACTCAAGTTATAAAATATATAATGAAATTTACTTAATAAATTTTATATATTTGTGTCTTAAGTTGAATTAGATCCACACAAAAATTTCTCCAAACAAATAATATATATATATATATATATATATATATATATATATATATATATATATATATATATATAACTTTTTGACGTGATAATTTCTCATTAAATTAATCGATTTATAAATAGACCCATATTTTTGTTGATAAGTTAAATAGACCATATATATAGAGAGAGAGAGAACATGATAATTTGGATTTCAAGTATGACAATATTACATTAATTCCCAGCAATATGCATACGTATCTCATTATATATTTTCTGAATAGATTAATTGTCTAATTTTCTCAAATATACTATCACTACCTCTAATTTTCAACTATGGTATGACAACCTTGAGTTTTTAATTATTTGTGATTCCCATACATTAATAATTGAGAAAAGGTTAGGCAGGCTAACACCTACTGATGGCTGTTGCAAATTAAATCATACCCAAATGCTAAAAACACCCAATCACACGTAGGATAATCAAGGCTACTCGATCTATATATAATAATTATTGTGAAATTAACGTAAGATCTAATATAATCAACAATAATTATGGTAAAAACATTATATGTATATCAATTTCACGAGAAATTTTAGAATACAATCAATAATTTTATTATAAATATCTCTGATTTCACAAGATAACTTTTCCACCTCCTTGCATGAATCCAAGCATATGGCCACTTCCATTAGTTATAAAATACACACGAACAAAACAATCCGAAGGATTATCCATCGAACAAAGTAATTGATATACCTAAAACCCTAAACCCGCAATAAAAAGTTTATCATTTACGAGAGATGAAAAGTGATATTGAAAATATATAAAAATTCAACATAATATATGTTTAATTAAGTTGTTTTAGCTGATAACTTGAGCTTTTGAGTCGAATCAAAGATCATCATTTAGTAGCATGTTCTATGGACAAGAAACGACTAAATAAAACCCAAGATGAACCGAGAATTTACAGAGAGTTGCTATGCGTGTATAACACCCCTAATTTTTAAATTAATTATTTTATAGATAAATATTAATATTTTATTTTATTAAAATTTTGAGAAATTATTTGAAATTTTTTGAATTTTAGAAATCGGGTTTAATTTTTTAAAATCAATAAACTTTGTTAATTTTTACAAATTAATTTAAAGACCACGTAACAAAACTAAAAATATATTTGGGCTCTACAAAATTTTCTAAGTTTTCTGAAATTTTTTTGAAATTTTTGGGCCTCGTTTTTTGTCTCAATGCAGAGTAAAAATTTAATTTTAGGTATTTAAAATCGGACCGGGTCGGACCATTGGAATTGGACCGTCCCTCTTCTTTTTCCTGCCCTCTTGCGTCGCGCCTAACACCTTCCCTCTCTCCTTCGTTTTCTCTCTCCTCCCTCCTCCCCTCGCCTACCAGCCACCATCTCAGCCCTCCCCGATCGCCAGCGCACCACCCCAGCCGTCCCAGCCCGCCGGTCGACGTTCCAGGCTGCTGGAAAGTTGCGCCAGACTTTCCCCAGCACGCGCACGGTGTTCCACCTTCCTGGGCCGATTCCGGCCGATCTGGCTATTGATTAGACTAGGTCTTATCTCAAAACCCATCTACACCTCGAGAGCTTTCCATAGACACTAAGAACACCTAAATCCATAGAGCGGTTTGTCCAATTTTTATCCGAAAAATTTTAGCCCATTTTGAATTTTGGCCTAAATTTCTCGCAAACCGTGAACCCCACGAAAAATCCGAGAGTACCAGAGTGCTCCCCTCGATGAGAGCTTCGCGATAATACCCATTTCAAAATTTTTCAACACCGTTTTTCAGTGGATCCCATAGAACTTCGTAGTATTTTTTCGGGTATTAAATGAGCTTAATAAATTCCACAAAAATTATTTACTAACCCTCGTGTTATGTGCTTCACGTAGGTACATTCGATTCGCCAAAATTCGACTGTCAATCAAGTCTATATTTTCGGGCCGGACAAACAGGCAGTCAAAGCTACTTTAGAACCGGGTCAAGGTTATAGGCTACCCCACCATTTTCAGATGTCCCAGATACGTTTCCAGTATCAGAATTGGCGTAGGTAAGCCCGAACCCTAAGTTTCCTTAATTATTTAGTTTCGGGTTTAGATTAAAAATCCATAAAATATTCATGGGTAGTTAGAAAATTATAATTCCTTTTGTATTAGCTTAGTAATATTGCTAAGGACCGCGAAGAAAAATTTTAGAATTTTTAGAGCTCATTTGGGTAGTTTTGCAAAAAGGGTTAATTATAGGGATTAAATTATAATTTTCTAAATTATGATTGTTGATTGTTTGGATGGGCCCAAGATGGGCCATGTGATGTGATTGAAATATGGTTGTGTGAGTTGCAGATATAGAAGTGTATTTTGAGCCCTTTTGCAGGTTGGGTAGGTTCTAGGTATAGGGGGAACTCTGTCGGATTTTCGACACAACTTAGGGTTTCTTTGTTTTTTTTTTTTTTTTTTTTTTAAACTTGTATTGAGTCAATTATATTAAATAATTGTAATGTAATTGTCAGGTGAGTCAGAACAGCCTTCCTCCTCTGCTCAGCCACCACAGTGACCTCAGTTTATGTCTGTGAGTAAAATATTGATTTTAATTATAATTTCAATATTATAATATATTCAGGCATGGCCATGCATCACTTACAAATATATATTTATGTAGTTAAATACTAGACACGTTTTATATTGCATCTTTATTTGATGAAATGTTATGAATGTTATTTTATAATAATTTGGAGCAGTGTGCGTGTGTTGGCGTGTGTGTAGTGTGTGATATTGGATATGGACAGGATGGGTAGACGCGGCTGGAGCTTGACTCGCTGGGACCCAATCCTTTTATGGGTAAGTCAGGGTAGGCACAGCTCTAGATGATCTTGCTAGCCCCCGCATTTGTTCTATTAAGAGAAAGTCTGGCTTGAGATGTACTCGCTAGTAGAGGTTGGATTAAGAGAGCTGTATAAGGGATCAGCTCTTATATATGTACTGTTTGAATATTATATGGGTGCGTGAGTGCCCCAACTTGTTTATGACGTGAATTGTATAAAAACTATGAAGGTGTTGCATTCCATTCTTTAGGATGCATTAGCTTTAGATAGCTATAGAAATTATACTTAAAATTGGTATTTTACTCTCTGAGTCGAACGCTCACTCTTGTTTACCGTTTTTTTTAGGTTACATGAGGTCCTTTATTGAGTTTAACCTGCTCTCTTCTTCGCAGGTCTACTATCGGCATTTAATTGTATTTTGTTCTTATATTATGTCCGAGAACTCCTCATGTATTATTACTATTAGTGATGTATTCATTTGGATCTATTATGTATGTATTAACTGGAATTCTAAGCATGATATATGAGTATGCATGGATGATCATTGGGTTGAATAAGGGAGCTGAGCTCCCATTTGAATTAGTATTATTATGAGTATATGGAGGGTGAGCTAAGCTCCCCAAATTGTTATATATATTGTGCTTACAGGTCGGGTGAGTAAAAAACTCTCCGTTGGATGGTCCATGTTATGGCAGGACTCTGTCCAGTTGATTTCTTGAAATTGGGCTCAATGTGGGCCTTAGGATTGGGTTAAGGAATAGTTAGGCTTACTACGAGTCTCGAAGGCTTTAGACTGGCCCAAGTCCTAGTGTAGGTACGGCCCATGGGATCGAGTCGTGACATTTATGCTATCAGAGCTTAGGCTTCAGATTCATGGGGAAACATGTGTCTAAAGTTTTAAAAGAGAAACTGGTTAGGAGTCATATGCGGAGTTTAGGGTTCATATTCATTCTTGCCTTGTCCTCCTTACATCTAGTTTTTGCTTTGTGTATCTGTATATGTTTATGAAATCATAGATAGGTAAATTATTTTTGTCTTGGATTTTATGGGATAATACTACTGAATTTAAGAAAAATGCATAAAAGTAGAAAAGTTACCACTGCACCAGAACGGGATGTGCCAAATGAGGTATCGGCACAGGATGAGGTGCTTGCCCCGAGGAGGAGGAGTAGCCACTAGTTCAAAAATAGTCCTTTATGGCCCAGGGTCCTATAGACCCAATGACAGCTACTTTAGCTGGTATACAGAGGACCATCCATATGATGGCATAGTATATGGTCCACCCTTCACAATAGCAGTAACCCACAATACCAAGAGTAGAACCTTACAAGCAAATCATAAACTTTAAGAACTTAGTGCCGGGCACTTATGATGTATTAGATGATGCCTATCGATTTTTAGATTCGTGCAGACAAGTAGGGGTGGAGCTACAATTATCAGATAGGAGATTAATAGAATGTGTATAGCATGTATTGGCACCCATACCTAAGTAATGGATATCTGATTATGTGCTTCCTCACATTGAAGGGTTATCTTAGACATAGTTTGTGGATTTATTTTTAGCAGATTTGTGCTAGAAAGCTTCAGAGATCAGAAGTAATGGGCCTTTGAGGCCTTGGGACAGAACGACAGGTCAATGGAGGAGTATGCCTCCTAATTCCTAGAATTGAGTATATATGTTCCTACTACCGTGGCTATAGAAAACATGAAAGTAAAAAGATTTCTGAAGGGATTAGACAGAAAGTATGCAAACCTGGCTATGTTGTCAGATCAGCCATTTGATGTAGTAGATGATCGAGCCCGACAGATTGAAATCAGCTATGTAGACAGCGGAAGGGCAAAGAAGAATAGCGCAGAGGGTTTTTCAGGTGTTTCCTATGTGAGTACTATGGATAGTGGCGGCTAGGGTCATTACAGAGGAAGAATTAGAAATAACAAAAAAGGAGGTTTTAAACACAGATCTCGAGGATTCAAACCAGGGTATGGATCCAGCAGTGGTCACAGTTTGGGTTATAGTAGTTCTGGGTCTAGTTCAGGATCCTCCTTAGCACACTGCACAAAATGTGACAGAATTCATTCAGGGACTTGTTTAATGAGCTTTGGTGGATGCTTTAGATGTGGCCAGTAGGGTCACTTTGCCAGGGAATGCCCCATGTTTAGTGAGCACCTGATGGGGTCACAGGGTTCTGTTGCAATTATTCCCCGACAATCACACCTTGGTACATCTAGCATGGCATGCAGCCAGTACAGTGGCTAGCAGGGCCGTGGACAAGGAGGATGTGGATTTGGAGGCAGTAGATCAAGAGGCAGAAGTCAATATCAGGGTTCTACATTACAGGGCAGAGGTCAAGCTCAAGTTTTCACCCTAACACACCGAGACGCCCAAGTTTTAAATGCAGTTATGGCAGGTATTCTTCTAGTCTGTTCCTATGCGGCTCGTGTTTTGATAGATCCGGTACTATGCACTCATTTGTCTCCTCCGTTTTTTCCATGAGGTTGGGTAGGAACCCTATAATTTTAGAATGCCCCTTGTCAATGATTGTACCATCTAGTATCATATTGGGAAGGCCAATGTGGTAGCAAATGCTCTGTATAGAAAATCTTCTAGTAGCTTGGCGCACATATCAGCAGAAAGGAGACCGTTGATTCAAGAAATACATGAGTTGATGGATCAAGGTCTGATCTTGGATATTTCAGATGAGGGAGTATTATTGGCCCATTTTTCAGTAAGACTAGACCTGCAAGATAGAATCAGAGTTTTCTAGCACAGAGGCCCACAATTGATAAAGATTATAGAAAGAGTATAGCAGGGTAAAGGTTGTGAATTTGGATTTGCTAATAATGGCGCTCTTATGGAATATTCTAGGATATGTGTGCCTGACGTGGACACCCTCAGGAATGAGATCATGCAAGAGGCACACTATACACCCTACAATGTCCACCCAGGCTCCACCAAGATGTATTATGATGTGAAAGATAGCGACTAGTGAAATGGCATGAAGAGAGACATAGCAGACTTTGTGTCCAAGTGCTTAACCTGTCAGAGGGTGAAGTTTGAACACCAGAGGCCATCAGGAAAGCTACAGGAGATCCCTATCCTAGAGTGGAAGTGGGGAATGATTACCATGCACATTGTAACTGAGTTGCCTCATACCACGTAGGGATATGATTCGATATGGGTAATTGTGGATCGTCTAACTAAATCAGCTCATTTCTTACCTGTGCGAACCACCTATTCTGTTGCACAATACGTTAGGCTCTGTATTCGAGAAACAGTCAGATTGTATGGAGTTCTTACTTCTATAATATCTGATAGAGGACCCCAGTTCACTTCTCAGTTTTGGAGAAAGTTGCAGGAGGCACTTAACACACAGTTAAACTTTTGTACCGCCTTCCACCCTCAGACAAAAGGGCAGTCCGAAAGGACAATTCAGACACTGGAAGATATGCTTCATATGTGTGTCCTAGATTTTAGAAGTCAATGGGATGATCAGCTACCCTTAGTCGAGTTTGCCTATAACAACAGCTATCATTCCAGTATCGGGATGGCACCTTATGAGGCATTGTGTGGCAAAAAGTGTAGGTCTCCTCTGTGTTAGACGGAAATGGGAGAAGCAAAGGTGTATGATTTAGACCTAGAATAATACACTTCTGAGATAGTTCCTTTAATTAGGGAATGATTGAAAACAGCTTTCAGTAGACAGAAGAGTTATGCAGATCCTAGACGGAGGGATGTAGAGTTTGCAGTAGGCGATTACGTATTCTTGAAGGTCTCTCCGATGAAGGGAGTTATGAGATTTGAAAAGAAGGGCAAGTTGGCATCTCGATATATTAGACCTTTTGAGGTTACTGATAGAGTCGGAGCAATTGCCTATCGGTTGGATTTACCACCTAACCTTTCTCATCTCCACCCTGTGTTTCACATCTCCATGCTCAGGAAATACATACCTAATCCTTCCCATGTGCTGCAACCTGATACAGTAGAGTTGAATGAAGACTTAACTTTTGAGGAGCAGCCAGCAGCCATAGTGGACTACCAGATGAGACAGCTAAAGTCAAAATAGATCCCTATAGTTAAGGTTTTGTGGAGGACCCAATCAATAGAATAATGCACCTGGAATTCAGTGCAGGATATGTGTAGTAAGTACCCTTATTTGTTCAATGTGTAATTCTATTCTTTTATTTTGCCTTGTATAAAATTCGAGGACAAATTTTCTGTAAGGGGAAAAGAATGTAACACTCCTAATTTTTAAATTACTTATTTTATGGGTAAATATTAATATTTTATTTTATTAAAATTTTTAGAAATTATTTGAAAATTTTTGAATTTTAGAAATGGAGTTTGATTTTTCAAAATCAATAAACTTTGTTAATTTTTACAAATTAATTTAAAGACTACGTGATAAAACTAAAAATATATTTGAGCTCTACAAAATTTTCAAAGTTTTTTAAAATTTTTTCAAAATTTTTGGATCTCGTTTTTTATCTCAAGTAGAGTAAAAATTCAATTTTGGGTATTTTGAATCGGACTGGGTCAGATCGATCGAATCAGATCGACCCTCTCCTTTTTCCTCCCCTCCCACATCGCGTCCGACACCTTCCCTCTCTCCCTCATTTTCTCTCTCCTTATAACAACCTCATATTAAGTAGTCCATACATTCTGCTGTTCCAGTGACTAATGTCTATCCGGACGGTTAGAATGTCTGGAACTATACTTTAAATCACATAGAAAAACCATAAACAAAAGTAATAATGATCAAATGAGGGTGAATGAAAAATAAGAGTAATAAAGCACAATTAGGTTAAATGAGCCTAGAGTTCTGATGATGGGTGACCAACCCGGTAAGCGACTGCGACTTCAGTTGCTACCATAAATTCGTGTGGGACCCCATGACATCTTTGATTAAGGATTAATTGCGAAACTATTAGGAACTAGAAAATCATAGAAATAAAAAGGGAACAAGTTCGACTACGACTTCAGTTGCTACCCTAAATTCGTGTGGGACCCCATGACATCTTTGATTAAGGATTAATTGTGAAACTATTAGGAACTAGAAAATCATAGAAATAAAAAGGGAACAAGTATCAATAAGTGAATCAAAACTTAAGGACACATCGAGTACTATGGAAAAAGAAAAAAAATACCCTATAACCCGACGAGGAGCATTTTGGTCAATTCACTTCAAGAGTGGACTTTTGACCTCAATGTCAATTAATTTGAGTAAGATTAAAACATTGAAAAAGAAGTAAAAATATGAATAAGTATATGGAAAGGAAGAAAGAAATGAAAATTCAAGTTTAATTTGGATTTATGACATCACCATGACCTAATCATGACACAATTAAAATTATAATTTAAATAATTTAAAAATTGATATTTTTCTACATAAAAAGAAGAAGATAAAAGAAAAAAAAATAAAATCACTCATTTTCTTCAATTGGCCGGCTCATCTCTCCTCTCACTCTCTCTCCATTGACAATCATCCAAAGCTTGATTTCTTGAATTTCCTTCCATAAACCACCTAGCCACTTAAGTAAAAACTTGAAATTTGATTTTGGTAGGAAGATTGGAAGTAAAGGATTGGAAGAAAACTTGAAGAATTGAATATTGGAAAAATCACTATTAAGGTAAGTCATTCTTCTAGCTTAATTAATAGTGCATGCATAGAATTAAGGGTAATTATAGAGAAATTAACTTAAGAAATTGAAAAATCATGCATAGAACCTAAGCTAGGAAATTCAGCCAACATGAAAGGAGTTAGGGTTTTGGTGTGTTGATTGAAATTTAATATGGATTCTTGCTTAAGTGGTGATGTATACATGATTTGAGTAGTGATTTACATGAAATTGCATGAATTTGAAGATGGAGAATTAGGGTTTAGTGAAAATTAGGGCTTTTGTGTTAGGAAGTGCAATTGATGATATTAATATTGAATTATGGTCATTTGGTGTGAATTGAATGTGAATTGATGTTGATTGGTAAGAGGAATTAATGGAATGGAAATGTAATTGAGTGTTGGAATTCTGGACACTTGAGTCCAGTGCATATAATTGCTCATAAGTTGAGCTACGCAATTCCAATTGATGCAAAACCAATTAGAAATGAAACCTAAGAATAATGCTAGATTTTTCATGAAGACACCCTGCCTAGAAAATGACCATAAGTTATCCTAAATGGGCCTCGAATTTGAAATTGCAATCCTGGACTTGACCAAAATTGACCAAATGAACAGTACTTAGTAAATTAAGCATAACTCACACTAGGAAACTCCAATTGACCTGATTCTTAAACCAATGGAAACCTGAAATATAGTAGAACACTTCTTATGAAGATCATGAAGCCGAATTATGACCTTAATTTGATCAAATTGCTAGACAAAATTAGTCTAGCAAATTTGCCTTAGTACTAGTATGAACCTGGAAAATGTGAAGGATTAGAATATCTGACCAGTTGTAGCAAAAATATCATAACTTGATCTATAAAACTACAAATACAGTGATTCCAAAACCAAAATGCTCATAACACATAGAACTACAAGTTTTGTGTTTTGACTAGACCCAGATCATAAGGTATCTTAGGGAAATTGTTAGGAGAAGTCAGGAATTCCCAATCTGAAAATTCCTGCACCTGAGTCATTTTGCCATTTGACCCCAGGATAGTAATTAGGCCATAACTTCCACTAGAAAATTCCAATTTGGATGAATCAAAAGATATTAAAACCTAAGAATTAGGACTACAACTTTGGTTTAGAAACCTTACTCAAATTTTGGGTGTAAAACCCTTAAATATTAATTGTAAGACTGACCTAAAACATGAAATCCTGAAGTTGCAGGATTCATGAGTCCATATTGGTTAATTAGCCATAACTTACCTTACACAACTTCAAATTTAGTGATTCTTGAACCTGTATAACTATGAGACATAGGAGAATAACTCATATGAAGAACATTAAGCCAAATTATGACTGTAACTTGTCCAATTAGCTTGACAAATTTGAGTTCTAGAATCTGCCCTGTTTTGAAACAGTATTAGTTATTGGACCAGTACTTGGTAAGTTGATCATAACTAGAGTTATAAAACTCCAAATTGAGTGATTCAAAAAGGAAAATAAAACTAAGATATAGAGGAACAACTTTCATTGAGATCATCTTCCAAAATTACGACTAGAACTAGGTTAAAATGGGGTTACAAAATTAGGGTTCCAAATTGTCTAAAACCAGAATTTATTGAAATTGCATAGCTAACTTAGGAAATTCATTGGACATTTATTGAATAACTTTTAGAGATAATTGGGATGAGTATTGAGACACTTCAATTGTGTGTTTCAGTAGAAAGAGAGACCTTGAAGGATAAGGAAAAGTGAGTCAAGGAAAGAAGAGACTCATTAAAGGTTTGTACACAACTAAACTCTTCAATTGTTTTAATCTTGTAAATGGTTTGAATGAGTTGTGATTTTCCTTTACATTTGAGATATTGTGTGTTGCCAATCCCTTATGGATTTTATGATGAATTGAATGTGATTATTGAAATGTAAATGTGATTATTTGATTAGAAAATCTTTGAAATTTGTTTTAAAACCACAGTTAGCATGACAGTCCCTTTCGGAATTCTTCAGTAGTAACAGCTATTTGAGATTTGATAATTGATTATGATTATGTCCCCAATAATAACGGTTAGTGGGGTGAGATTATATAAGTACTCATTAGCTAGCTAGCACATCCCTTATTAATAACGGTTAGTGAGGTTGATTTACTTTATCGTGGTATATAACACGGCATTGATCATGAAATTTTGTGTCATGATTTAAACTGTGCATTCTTGGCAACACCTATGCTTTGTGAATTGTGAAATGTGATTTTAACTAAATGATTATTATTGATTTGGAATTATGGTAATATTTCTTTAGTTATGGAAATTTTGATTTATTATGTTTGATAAATTATGCTTTATAATGAATTTTAAATTTTTAGTTATATACCACTGAGTAAATTACTCAGCGATAGCTTGTTTATACTGTAGCAGATAAGGAGAAAGACAAAGCAGCAGAGTAAGCTGCTTGTAGCTGTGGTTGGAGCTATTTTTGGATCATTTTTAGGTATACTCTTATAAATTTATTTTGATGTAAATTAGTCCATGTGTATCTAAAAGATGAATAAGCAGTTGTACAAATGAAATTGTAATAATATTTTGTTATCCTTTTGAATTACAAATTTGTAAATGAACATCTATTTTGATGTGTATATGAAACAAACTCATTTGCTTGGTGTTGGTTGAATGAAATGAGTTGATTGAGTTCAAATTAGGTATGAGATATTTTTATAAATTGTTTTTCAACAGGTTTGAAGAACTATTTTATTGTATTTTTAGCCGTCACCACGTAAAATTTTCTCAAAATTCTAAAAATGCAAATTGAATTTTAAATAAATTTTATGACATATTCCTCACTTAAAGGCACTTTAATAACTATTTTATTACCGATTTAAACTCTAAAATGAAATAGAATTGTTTTAAAATCCCTTATAGCATATTTAATGGGTTATCGGTAGGTGAAGTTCAGTAATTTATTAGATATACTACGGGATCATGTTATACTTTACAGAAGGGTAAGGTGTGACACTCCTCCCTCTTCCTCTCGCTGGCCAGCCACCACCCCAACCCTCCCCGATCTCCGGTGCACCACCCCAGCCGTCCCAGCCTGCCTGTCGATATTCCAGGTTACTGGAAAGTCGCGCCAAACTTTCCCCAGTGCGCTCGCAGCGTTCCACCTTACCGGGCCAATTCCAGCTGATCTGGCTATCGATTGGATCGAGTCTTGTCCCAAAACCCATTTACACCTCGAGAGCTTTTCATAGACACTAAGAACACTCAAATCTATCGAGCAGTTTGTCCAATTTTTGCCTAGGAAGTTTTAGCCCATTTTGATTTTTGGGCTAAATTTCTCCCAAACCGTGAACCCCACAAAAAATCCGAGAGTACCGGAGTGCTCCCCTCGATGAGAGCTTCGTGGCAATACCCATTTCAAAATTTTTCAACACCGTTTTTTGTTAGGTCCTATGAAACTTTGTAATGTTTTTTCGAGTATTAAATGAGCTTAATAAATTTCGTAACAATTATTTACTAACCCTCGTGTCATAGGCTTCATGTAGGTACATTCGATTTGCCAAAATTCCACTGTCGATAGGGTCACATTTTCAGGCCGAACAGACAAACGACCGAAGCTACTTTAGAACCGAGTCAAGGTTATAGACTACCCCACCGTTTTCAGATATCTCGGATACATTTCCAGTATCAGAATTAGCATAAGTAAGCCCGAACCCTAAGTTTCCTTAATTATTTATTTTCGGGTTTAAATTAAAAATCCATAAAATATTCATGGGTAGTTAGAAAATTATAATTCTTTTTGTATTAGCCTAGTAATATTTCTAAGGACCATGAAAAAAAAATTTAGAATTTTTAGAGCTCATTTGTGTAGTTTTGCAAAAAGGGTTAGTTATAGGGACTAAATTGTAATTTTTCAAATTATGATTGTTGATTGTTTGGATGAGCACAGGAGGGGCCATGTGATGTGATTGAGATATAGTTATATGACTTGTGGATATAGAAGTGTATTTTGAGCTATTTTGCAAGTTGGGTAGGTCCTAGGTATAGGAGGAACTCTGCTGGATTTTCGGCATAACTTAGAGTGTTTTTAGTTTTTTTTAAACTTGTATTGAATCAATTATATTAAATAATTGTAATGTAATTATCAGGTGAATCAGAACAGCCTTCCTTCTCTGCCCAGCCACTATAGTGACCTCGGTTTATATCTGTGAGTAAAATATCGATTTTAATTATAATTTGAATATTATTATATGTTCAGGCATACCTATGCATCACTTATAAATATATATTTATGTAGTTAAATACTAGGTACGTTTTATATTGCATCTTTATTTAATGAAATGTTATGGATGTTATTTTCTGGTAATTTGGAGCAGTGTGCGTGTGTTGGCGTGCGTGTGGTGTGTGATATTGGATATAGACAGGACGAGTAGACGCGGTTAGAGCTTGACTCGCTGAGACCCGATCCTTTTATGGATAAGTCGGGGTAGGCACGACTCTAGATGATCTCGCTAACCTCGTATTTGTTCTATTAAGAGAAAGTCCGGATTAAGAGGGCTGTATAAGGGAACAACTCCTATATATGTACTGTTTGAATATTATATGGGTGTGTGAGTGCCCCAAATTATCTTTTTGTTGTTTATGATGTGAATTATATGAAACTATGAAGGTGTTGCATTCCACTCTTTAGGATGCATTAGTTTTAGATAGCTATAGAAATTGTACTTAAAATCGGTATTTTACTCTCTGAGTCGAACGCTCACTCCTGTTCACCTATTTTTCCAGGATACAGGAAGTCTTTTATTGAGTTTAACCTGCTCTCTTCTTCGCAGGTCTACTGTCGATATTTAATTATATTTTTTTCTTATATTCTGTCTTAGAACTCCACATGTATTATTATTATTAGTGATGTATTCATTTAAATCTGTTATGTATGTATTAACTGGAATTGTAAACATGATATATGAGTATGCATAGATGATCATTGGGTTGAATGAGGGAGCTGAGCTCCCATTTGAATTAGTATTGTTATGAGTATATGGAGGGTGAGCTAAGCTCCCCAAATTGTTATATATATTTTGCTTACAGGTCGAGTAAGTAAAAAACTCTCTGTTGGATGGTCCATGTTATGACAAAACATACTCTATTCGGTTGATTATTGAAATTGGGCTCAATGTGGACCTTAGAATTAGATTAAGAAATAGTTAGAATTGCTATAGGCCTCGGGAGTTTTAGGTTGGCCCAGGTTAATGCTGGTTCAGCCCATGGGATCGTGTCGTGACAACATGCATCGACGAGCATTGCTAATGCCCTTGGATGCAAATGCTTGGTTTATGCGATAATTTCATAATTTTCATTTGTTCGCAGGAAATGGTAGTGTTATAACAGCAGCTTTAGGGATAGGCAAAAGTGCATATGTGCAGCTGCCCTATTTGACCGTTAAAGTGCCTTCTCCCCTTGTGATTCCCGGCTGGCACCTGTCCTACAGCTCATCGCGAAACTGCCTTCTATCACCAACACATGTAAGGGTGACATTATCATGACATATGTCTTAAGATATTATAGCAGTGATGATCCTCTATAAATTCCAAGCAACTGAAGGTAGCTTTACACATTCAAATCGAAATACATATAAAAGAAAAATGGCGAGGTTGTCCCTAGGTGTGATGTTTCTTCTGTGTCTAGTCGCCACAGCCGCTGCCCAAGCACAGTGTGGCAAGCAGGCCGGCAACAAGAAGTGTTTTAACAATCTTTGCTGTAGCCAATGGGGCTTCTGTGGGACGACTCCTGAGTATTGTTCCCCTTCTAATAATTGTCAAAGCAACTGCAAAGGTAGGAGCAGCCTCGATGGCAGTGAGAGTATCAGTGCTTCTAATGTGAGAGCTACTTCTCGTTCCTACAATTCTGAGCAGAATGGATGGAACTTGAACGCTGCAAGTGCCTTCTGCTCAACCTGGGATGGTGATAAACCATTGGAATGGCGCAGTAAACATGCCTGGACTGCCTTCTGTGGACCTGTTGGTCCCCAAGGCAAAGATGCTTGCGGGAAGTGCTTAAGGGTAAGACGTTTAATTAATTAATTGCTCTTAAATTCAAATCCATAATTAAGATGGATAAAATTACTAATGTAAATTTGATTTGCGTGCACGTACACAGGTGACAAATGCTCGGACTGGTGCTGAAGCAACAGTGAGAATTGTTGATAAGTGCAGCAATGGAGGCCTAGACATGGACGCTGCCACTTTCAAGCAACTGGATACTGACGGAAAAGGCAATGCTCATGGCTACCTTATGGTGAATTACCAGTTTGTGAACTGCACTGATGACTGAAGAGGACCATCATGATCATCATCTTCTGCTACGATGAAGATGAAGGGAAGCTTTCTTCTTGTATAAGTTTTCAGCATGTAATGAATAAAGTGGTTTAATAATAGCTCAACAGCCATTGTTGATCCTATTTTTGAATCATCTTTGGAAGAAATAAAATTGAGTTGAATGAAAATCATGTCTCTTTCCTGTTAGCTAAGAAATTTTATTGCAATTGCTTGTCAATCAAACACCAGGAAAATATGCTAAAGACAAACACCTTAAAAGGATCTTAATTTGAAATAGGATAAATTAAATTACACCAACAAAATGAATGACGTTTAGAAAACAACAAATATATGGAAACTGTTAAATGTTTGTGCAACGACTTTAATAATTATGGTATATTTGGTACTACTATTAAATCTAATTAATTTTTTAAAAAATTAATTTAATACGTTTTAATTATAAAAATATTAAAAAAATGCTTTTTCTTTTTTACGCCGAAATTCAATTTAAGAGTCACTGGATATAAAAAATTAAAAATAAAAAATTAATTTAATACGTTTTAATTATAAAAATATTAAAAAAATGCTTTTTCTTTTTTACGCCGAAATTCAATTTAAGAGTCACTGGATATAAAAAATTAAAAATATTTAAATATATTAACAATTGTTGTAAAAAAGCAACCTTTTCAGTTATCTATTTATAATAGCACTATTAAAGTAGTCAGTGATGATCTCGACCATGGTGATGTAATAAATTAATATTATGTACAACTGATCTAATTACTAAAACATTGAATTTTAATTAAGAGTTCTAATTAATATTAAAGTTTATTTAGAATTTATATCAATTTAGAATATATTTTGAATGATTTTATGAGAGTTGAGTTGTACTTCTCATATTATTATGCATGAATGATGAATAAAATTGAGCTGAGCTTCTCTATACTGATATTTGTGGATTATGAGGTTGGGTAGAGCTCTCTTTATTATATTATACTGAACATCTGATATATCTAAGTATATATTGTGAGTGTGTTGTATTGAGTGTGAACTTAGCCTTATTACATGTGGCTTGATATTTTTTAGGTTGGGTGCATTTTACTTTCCATTAAGATGCTCAATTTATAATCGAACTTTGTTTGTTTTTCTTCGTAGAATTGAGTCTCCCTAATCAGTGGTAGTATGATGAGGTTTACCTTAGATTTTGAAGATTTTATGTTGATAAAAATCTAATGCGACCTACAAAATCAGATCTTGACATATTTATTTAATTTTTAATTATCCAAAATTTTCATTTTCTCTTGTTATTTTATTTTATTTTATTTTTTTTATCACAAGATTGCGATTTTAGATCGGATCTTTGTTATGAAAAGGAAGCAACAATGAGATGTTGGCTTGTTCAGAGTCTGTTAATATGAGAAGGTTGATATCCAGCAAAACGATCTCCACCACATCTTATCTTATGCTGCTACTCTATATGCTTATGGAAATTCCAATAGCGAAGTGCAAAGTATTTAACCTCTGTCAATTTTTTTTTTTTTTAAAATCACAAGCATTTAATTAAAGGAAATAATAATAACAATAATTATTATTGTGCTATTAAGGAAAACGTTAAAGCATTGATACAGAGAGACACCCATGTTCCCCCCTTCAATTTCCAAGCCATTTTATACATTTGTTACAGTGGAAGAGAAGCCCTTGCTTTCTTAGA
The DNA here is from genome assembly GCF_030052815.1 of Hevea brasiliensis. NCBI lineage: Eukaryota > Viridiplantae > Streptophyta > Magnoliopsida > Malpighiales > Euphorbiaceae > Hevea > Hevea brasiliensis. Next base: position 6,647,085 of record NC_079497.1, on the reverse strand, counting down.
GGGACAAAGCAGAATCATCATCTTCTTCAAGAGTTGAAGTGTAGACACTGTAGAAAGCCCAAATCAAACCAAACACACCAAGAAGTATCCACACTAGAAGGTTGTTGCTTAAACCAAAGGGAAGTCCAGTCCCTTCTGTGCTCATTCTCTCATCCACCAATGCCGTTGCTGGCCCTGCTGTGCTTGTTGCCATTGCTGATGCTGCTGCCATCATCGATAAAACCATGCTTGTGCTTATGCCCTTGGATCTTGCCTCTTTCTTCTCCTCTAGGCTGCACTTGACCTTGCACCCTGTCCTTGCCATTACCGGCAACCCTATCAAGAACACACACACATACAATTACTGAACCGATTGATACGGTAATCTAAAGAAACTTAATATGATGTCTTACCAAGAATAGGAGTGGAGTGAATCCTGGTTGTTTTCTTGAAGCTTGCAGGGGCCAAGAATGTTGGCAACTTGGTGGTTGTAATGGTGGCCATTTTCCAGATGGGTAGTGCAAGAATTTTAGAATTTGGTCACAGACTTGGAAGATTTGGAGATTAATGTAACTGGGCATTGGTAGTACCATATAAAACAAGACAAATCGAGGGTTGGATAATAGCCACAAATTTTATATCCTAATCTTCTGAAAACCAATCTGAATGCTCCATGTGTCGTTACATCTTAGCGGATAGCTCCTCAGCTCTGGCCAATGCCTTGGCCTGCTTACTGGGCCAATGCTGATAAATTCCTGGGTTGGGGCTGATCCGGGTCTAGTGGGAAGAGGATATGAATGGGCCAGAGCCCATAGTAAAATTTAAAAGTTGTGCTGAAAATCGTTGCATAATTTGAGCCTGCACAGTTGACACGTAGTGACCAAAGGACATTGACATGAGAAAGCAAGCGCAGGTTAAGAAGAAAGACACCCAGCGGCGCACATTATCCTAGGACACAGTGCTCCAAGTCCCACAAATGGTAATAATCAGCAAAACCAAAGATCGGACACGAATTCGGCGTGTATAGCATTTACATGCTTCCAAGTTTTTCATGTTATTGCCTCGAACCTCGAAACACTCTTAACCGCAACAACTACAAACAACGGCAATAGCAGCAGGAGAAAACCCACGCATCCTCTTTTCGTTGTCCAAAAATCCCACAAAACCCCGCGCCTACTTCTTCTCCCTTATCAAATCCACTCGCCAATCTCCAATTTCTTCACTCCTTTAGATCTTTCTTTCTCTACCAATTCCTTGCTCTTTGTTTCTTGATTTTCTTTGCGGCGTGTAATGTAGTTTACAACCAGGGAGAGATGGCGGGACAGGTGGTGAAAGTAAAGAGGGACATAATACAGGCATGCATGACTTGTCCTCTTTGTAAGAAGCTGCTAAGGGATGCTACCACTATATCTTTGTGTCTCCACACGTGTATGTTTCTCTTTTTTCTCCTTAATTTCGTCTTTTCTCAGATGATTTTGATCTGGGGATACTGGCTTGTTCGTAAATTGCATCGTACGATCTGGGTTGTCCGTGCTTTGTAGTTTCGTGATCTGGGATTTGTTATTCTTGCTTTGCAATTTCTCAATTTCCTTGCTTTTCTACGTGGATGTTGCAATTTCGTAAATCCATGTTCTTCAATTCAGATGGGTTGCTCTTATTTTACGATTTATGGATTGACTTCCATTACTTGAGCATTATTGTTCTTATTTCTTGTTTCACTGCCCCAATTCTTGTTTATTTACGTATTACTTTTGGCGTTTGCATGTGTAGATTGAGTTTATGATTTCGGCTTTATGCATCTTACGTCCCTGCCTTTTATTGATTATTCTTGTACGACCTGTGTGTATGCCGTGTACCATATGGTGTTCTTTCTTATATGGAGCGATAGTCCATATCGTAAAAGAAGACATGCGTACTTAGAAGTTGTTATAATACATCGAGGAAGAATCTCCAAATGTGCTCTGTTCAATGAAACAAACATTATAATATGGTGTTAAATGATACTGTTCGATGCATCCGCAAGTTGATAAATGATTGTTGACATTTTGTGTGAAACAAAATTTTACCGTCCTGTTTCTGATTCATTGATTTTGAAATCCAAACCAGTCTGCAGGAAATGCATATATGAAAAGCTCTCAGATGAAGAAGTAGACTGCTGTCCTGTATGCAATATTGATCTGGGCTATCTGCCTGTGGAGAAACTGAGGTTAGTCTTTGTCCAACTCATAAACAAGTTTCGCATCCGCATGCTTAAAGGCACATTCTTTTATGGTTAGAGAGTAGCACTCATTTAAACTTCTTCCTAAAGCACAAGCCTTTTATATAATGCTAAATGAAGTAGTTGCTCCAGTGATCTATTTAGGACTGCACTAAATGTTTTGGAATTTGTTGCAAGACCATGAGTGAAGTTACTTATGGATTTGTCAGATGCAATAACTGAACATTTGAGAATAATGAGCTTCAACAATGGCACAAGCAGGTGTTATTATTTGATTTTTTTGCTCAAGTTTTCTTTTTTTTTTTTTTTCTTTTTTTTAAAAAATCTTGAATCCTAGGATTTTCCTCCTTTTCCTTTTCTACCCTTGTGCTCTAATCGAGATGTTACTTTGACCTTCTTAAGTTATTATTTGCTTGATTAGTTTTTGTTTCCTTTATTTGGGTCCAATGATAGAGGAAAATTAAAGATGAACAATGCTGTGCAGAATGTAATTTGATCTGTTGAAACTAGAGGATCTATTTTAATGCTAACTGCTGAGCACAATTAAGTAGTAGTGCTATTTTTCTTAGCTGTAAATTATGATGCCTTTCTATTTATCACGCTAGTTTCTTTCTACCATCTTTTCCATGGACGAGTGCTGCTGTTAATGCCAGGTAAAGTTACCTGATATGCATGCATGGTCTGATATCTTACTAGCTCTGCATAGACACCAAGACTGCGTTAGATATTATTAATGGTAGTCTTTAAACCACTATGCTATTGCTTTGTCAAATCTAAATTATTAAATTCTAAAGTGGCCTCTCATCTGACTTTGAGTTGGTTTGGCATATTGTTTCTAGTAATTTAGGCTAACTGTGCAGTGTTCATTCTCTCGTTGCATGTTATTTTGTTTATTACTTGTATATTTGTTTGCCTCACATAACAACAAATCACACAGATATGGCAAGTATTTTGAACTTTTTCATCTGTAGCAGAACATATGTTCTCAAGTTTCAAATTTTGTATTAGTATTTGCTCACTTTTTTGTCTGTCTCTTGATTTTTATGCAGGCCAGACCATAATATGCAAGACATAAGGGCCAAAATATTTCCTTTTAAAAGAAGAAAAAATAATGCCTCTGAAGTTATGCCTTCAATTGCATTGCCAGCAAAAAGAAAGGAGAGATCATTATCATCGTTGGTGGTTAGCACTCCCAAAGTGCCAATGCAAATTGGTTTGACAGGAAGGAGATCTAAAGCTGGTGCAAGAAAGGCTGCTGCTTTCCGATGCAGTTTTACTGTTGATGAATCCAATAGAAAAGAAGACTCTTCGGAAGATCACCCAATGAGCTCAAGCTCTCCTGGGTCTCCTAATAAAATTGTGCAAAATAAAAGGCAGGTAAAGGAGACAGGAATTTCATTCTTTGTGCTTTAATGACTTGAAATTCAAAACATGATTCTCTTTGACCTACCTCCTGCAGCTAAACACTTTTTTTTTAACAGTTTTTTCTCGTTATGAATTTGATGCAGGATTCTTCTGTTGGTGACCTTCTTAATACACTAAGGCATAAAGAAGAACCAGAAGATGATGTAGAAATAATAGAAGGGAAAGCTGATTTATGGACTCCCTTAAATTGTCTTGTTGAAGCTGCTAACAGAAGCAAGTCCTCTAAGTCAAATTTGCAAGGTTTGTCTCTTGCCAAATCAGAACCACTTAGTGCACCCGGTGGCGAATTCCAGTCACCTGTAACGAAGTCTGGAGCAGAATCTCCCAATGGTCATGACAGTGAAGTATATATGCCTAAAAGCAGAAATAAGGAGCATGGACAGGATATGAAAGTCCAAGATGTTAAGAATGGGATAAATTCACTTCATGCATCAGTCAAGCGTAGAAGATTGACAGCACGGAAAAGGGCAGCTATGGCTGAAGAGCTCAGTGCCTCAGCACAAGTCATGCTCAATGCAGCAGGTGCTAAGAGCAACAGAAGAAATTGTCCAATTTGGTTCTCATTAGTTGCCTCCAAAGACCAGTAAGTTGCTTCTCAGGCTGGCTGTAATTCTTATATTTATTATAATATATTATTAGGATGCTTGTTTGATGATTGTTCTGGATCCGGTGCTAGTCTTTGATTTTATGGTTAATGGCTTCAGGAAAGGAAATGCTTCCTTGCCACAGATATCTGCATGTTATCTGAGGATTAAGTGAGTTGCTCTGTTCTCATAACCTGTCTAAATTTGTTTCTTTTTGTTTTATTTTGTTGATTTCATGGTGTTGTCTATAAAAAGGTGCCATCTTGTTTTCCTATTATATTCTAAGCTTGATTTAAATACATTTGAACTCTGAACATAAGGCCAAACAAATTTAGCTGGAAGCAAAAAACTATGGCTAGGAAGAATTACTATCCTTGATGTACTAATGCCCAAGTTCTTTTTATGTACTTGTAATTTGCTACCAAGCCCTTGTGGATCCATTGCTCATTATATTTAATATGCATATCAGATACTTGTTGATTATAGAGTGGTCCATCAATATACCAATGCAAAATTAGATCTCTCTCTCTCTTTCTCTGTGGAAAACTAACTTTATGAGAAGTTGGAGAATGGAGATATATATATATATATATATATAACTAAAAGGGTTATATAGCAATTGGCATGGTTTGTGTCAGCTGAACATCTAATCCATTAAGAATTGTGGTGAGGTAATTAGGGGTATATCTTATCTTTTGCATCAGATTTAATGTAGTTTCTTAACCACATGCATGAGTTTATACACGTGTACAGTTACCCAAGCATTTGGATGTTTTGTTGTTGGCTGTTGTACAGCATAAGAAAATGAAAATGCTGGGTAAGATTTAAGATGTCTTTAGTAGTTCATAACCAGAAAATTAGGTTGATTATTTAAATAAAATGAAGTTATATCCTTTGTAACTTTTGCAGCACTTATGTTCTGAGTGTTTAAATCTAATGCTGCTAAATAGGAAAAGGATGGACTTGCCAATGATATTATTCTTGAACTTGTGCATTCTTAATGATTTGAGTGACAGGTTTAATTCTTGTTCATCTGTTTTTCTCTTATTATTTATGATTTGGGGTTTCTCAAATATCAGCTGCTGCATGGAGGCTACTAAACTTCTTTTTTGAATAACGAATAATTTAGTAAACTAGGCAATTGTTCTAAATAACCTATCCTCTAAATACATATTGAGGGCTTCAGGTGTTATCTTTGCCCCAGAATGATTCAGATTTTGGAGTAAAAGGAAAATACTAAAATATTGGGAATGTCACACCCTTCTCCTCTGTAAGGCGGATTTTAAAACAATTTTCGTTCATTTTTAAGTTGGTAGGTAATTTTTATCAAGTGTTAAAAACCTTTAATTGACACTAAGTCATAAATCAAATTCTTGATTAGAATCTGGTGTTACAAAAATTTTTCCAAATTTCGGCAGAGTATCAGCTGTATTTTGAGAAAACAGTTTTTCAAACCTAAAAGGAAAAACACTTCCAATATGTTTTCTCAACCACAACTCCAATACAAATCATTTTCATATCCCAATTCAACACAATCAACTCAATTCAATTTTCAAGCCTTACATGGGTTTCAAAACTCAAGAGGAAATTTGAATATCATACTCATTAGGATAATAAAATTAATATTACAAAAATATACAAGTAAAGAAATTCTCAAATTAAGATTACAATAATTTGATTTCATTACATACCAAAATAATATTACAAGAGTTTTTGTACAACTGCTCAAACAATTTATATATATATAATTACATGCATACATCAAAATCTAATGTACAAGGGTATGCCTCTAATATACCCGAAGCTAATCCCAATGAGTCTTCAAGGCGCAACTACCGGAAATCTCACTTAGCTGCTTTATCTTTACTTTCACCTGCGACAGCATACAAAGCTATCGCTGAGTGGTGAACTCAGTGGTGCGCAACTATAATTTAAAATATAATATACAATACCTTGCCAAAATTTTAGCAAAAAATTTTGAAATCTTGAAATTCAATCAAAATTCAAAAAGTCAAAATATTCGTTGCCAATAAAATAAATCATTTTTTAAAATGACTCTGCTCAAGAATTTAAATTTATCAAATCATAACTGAACATTTAAAGTAATTCCAGTAATTTATGGAAATAAATCTTAATTTCAATAAAATCAATTATGCATAAATCCCATTTGAAATCATAATTCTTACTATTTAAAACCCATTCTTTATCTCACTAACTATGTAAGACTAATCCGTAAGGGCCATCTTCGGGGCGATATCGGGATTCTAACTCCCTATGGTCGGGGAGATCGAATCAGGACTCTAACTCCCTATGGTCGGGGAGGTCGAATCATCGTGCAAAGTACACACCACAATAATGCAACTTCCGAAAGGGCCAATGAAAAACTTAGATCTAACATCTAATAAGAGGAGAATCTAAGTCTGTGCACGTACCATGGTAATAAAAAAAAAAAGCTAACTCCATTGTCTCCTCAACAAATGAGAGAGACGGGTAATCAACTAGTCAAGCATCTATAGTGAGATATAAAATAATATCATGAATCTCTGTCTTTTTTTTTTAGCATAAATTACAATAGAATTCAATTCAACGTTAATTCCAATATCCAATAATTTTTATGCCCATCGCAATTCAAAACATCAATTTGTATTTTTTTTTTCCATGCAAATCTCATTTCAATAGCAAATTTCTGAAACTGGATTTATTCAATCCATATCAAAAATAAAATCATAATTTAATCATTTTCCCACAACTAAATTCATTTATACCATAACACATTTCAATAATCATTGAAATAAATTCAATAGTTGGTAAACATAATACATAAAGAAACTAAAATCCTTTAATCAAATAAAATATGCAAAACTTTAACAATGTAAAACTAGTTATGCACAAACCTCTTTGTCGACTAGTTTACTCCAATTTTCAGTTTTTCCTCGAAGATCCCTTGCTAGTCTCTTTTTCAACTAAAACACACAGTTTACAGTGTTTCAATATCATATCTCATAATTAATCCATTAATTTATTTCATGCCTATTTAATTGTAGCTTTAAATTTGTTTAAAATGGTATCCTTTAAATTTTGCATTTTGGGTCACTATTCAAGTCAAAATGTTGACTTTTTCCTACTAAATAGGTTTATTAATTCTAATTGCACCTATATACCACATTTTGGGTGTCAATTTTCTTGGCATTGATTGCCAATTCAATTTCTAATTTTCCTAGGTGCAAATCTAAAATTTCAGTTTTGGTTCACTATTTTGTATTATTCCATTGATCTAGTTACTGTGGAAATTTGGCTAAGTGTTTGTCATCAAAGTTGTTCCTTATTGTCTTAACTTTAATTCCCTTTTTGAATCACTCCATTTGGAGTTTTGTAGCCCAAGTTATGCCTATTTTTCTAAGGCTGGCCGGATTGGTCCAAACCCAGAAATTCTGGGCAATTTCTGATTCTGGTAGTTTTGGTGACCCAATTTTGGATGGCAATTCGATTTGGTTATGGGAAGAATTTGGGTTGGTATTCCTCATAAAAGTTGTAGTACTATGTCATATCTTTCCAATGCCATAAAAATCAGGTCATTTGGACATTCCTAGACCAAGTTATGGCCAAATGTTCATTTGATCATTTTTGTACAGTGGCAGTGTGCCAATTCCGGGTTTGACCTAATTGTTCACTAACTTAGAGTCACTTTCTGGGCATGGTTTCTACATGAAAAATGTGTCATTATGTGTCTATTTTCATCCCCAATTGGCCTCACACCAATTGGGATGGTAAAATTACAGTTTTGGTCCCTGAAAGGGACCTAGGTCAGGCTGTCCAGTAATGACCCCTCACCAATCCGAATTTCATTGCAATTCTAATCACTCCAACACATCTCAATTGGTCCTAATTGACCATTTTAAACCTCACTTAGGTCAAAGTACATTAATTTACTAAATTTTCAAATTTTCCCCCCAAAGCCCTAAGGGTCAAGAACCCTAATTTTACAATTTGTGCAACACATTCAAATTAAAGCTTATCAATTACTTCTACCTACTTAATTAAACTTGCACACCTAAATAATTGGAGGAAAACATATCAATTCCACACCCTCCATGGCTGGCTGAAATTCATGGAGTTATAGATGTATATGATTTTTCATTTTTCTTTCCATAAGTTCATCAATTTCAACTTAATTCATGCATCTAACTTATAAAAATAAAAAGAATTTGAAGGAAAATCACTAACCTTTACTTTGAATTCCAAATCTTCAGATCTCTCCACTTTCTTTCCCAATTCCTTCTTCAATCTTCTTTTCTAGGTCTACTTAAGAGTTTTTGATGGAGAAATTAAAATAATTTTGGGTTAATTTTAGGGTTTCAAAAGCTCAAAGAGAGCTTTAATGGAAGAAAGGAAAAGAAAAATGAGAGAGAGGAGAGAGGAAGAAGAAGGGACGGCAAGGTGAAATGGAAGATGACAAAAATTTTTCTTTTTCATTTTAATTGGTCACTTTATAAGTAGTTATCTAAATTTTTCAAATTTAAAATTATAGTTTTATTATGTCATGCAGGATGATGTCATTTTATTATTTTCATTTTCTTTTCTTTTTCCTTTCTTTTTCCTCACTTCTTCAATTTAATTATATATTTCACAATTTTAATGTCTCACTTTTTATTGGACAGTTAGGCCATGAGTCACCTCTAGTATTTGCCCCTCACTGGTCTGATCGAGTTTGCCAATAATTCAGTATTTCTTCCGGAGTCCTGACTTAATTATTTGATCTAATTCTCTACCTTTTTCCGTGATTTTCATATTTTTCCTAGCTTCGCAATTTTTTCTAGGACTGCGGTGTCACAATGCCCCTTACGAATTTAGGTTACAGTTGACTTCGCAGTCACTTCCCGGTGCGGTCACCCATCGCTGTGACCCTCGACTCATTTAACTTTTTATGTTCTATTTTTCTTATCTGTATTTAACGTTCGGGTAATCACTATTAATTTTTGTTCAGAGCTTTTCTAAGTGACTTAATTATGATTCTAATCCTCTTAATTGTCCAGACCGATACCGGTCACCGGAACAGTGATTTGCACAGGGCTATGCATATAGGGATGTTACAGGGAAGCCATAAATATGAGTGAACAGAAATTGGTTTAAACCGAAATAACTGACTGAATTGAACCAGATAAAAATTTGGTTTGGTTTATTAGGTAATTTGGTTTGATTCAGTTTTAATTTTGGAAAATGTAGTTTAATCGGCTCCGTTTGGTTTTTAAAAGAAAACTGAATTTCTCAATGTTATGCATTTTGTAGGTTAGGTTTTAGCGCTATGTATAACAGCTTCTCTTTCTTCTTCTTGTACCGCCCCTCTATTCGCTGCCCCTTTCGATTTTTCTCTCTATTTCAGTCTTCCCCCTCTTTTTCTCTTCCATTGATACCTCTATTCCTCTATTGATCTCTTTGATTCTTTCTCTATTTCACTTTCCCACCCCTTTCCCCTCTTGGTTGCTCTTTTCAAGTCCCCTCTGATCTCTCGTCTTACCTGTATCACTCTCAAGTCATCTATAAGACACCTCTGCCTCAACACCATCACACAGAGCAGCACCTCACTATGCCAGTCGTCACCATTGTTTGTTGATTGCAAGTTGCAACCTCTAACTAACTTGCCACCATCGCCTCTCCCTCCCTCCCTCCCTCCCTTAGTGAACACTCTATTTGGATGAGGGTGAAGGAGGGATAAATAAAAGTATAAAGGGTTGAGTTAATGGAGGGTAAGAGTAAGTAAAAGTAAACCTTACCTCCCTTGCCCCATCCCAATTTTTCTTACAAGAGGGAGAGGTAAGAGCTATAAATTATTTATTTCTTCTACTCCTAAAATTTACCCTTTCACCTCTTCCCAAATATAGAAAATACACATTAATTTTCTTTACCTTTTCATTAATTTATCCCTTTTCAAACATTAATTTTTTTATTATAATTCTCCTTATCCTTCCTTCTACTTGCGCATTCTTAGGCTTCCATTAATTAGGCTTCTCTGAACCCATCCAAAAGTGCTGAAATTGCATGTCACCATCTCTCCACTCAAACACCATCACAAAGACTAAGAAGAGGAAGAGAATGCACCAGCTGCCAATGATGAGGACACCGAAGCTCAAAGAGGTCACCCTCACCCCCAGTGAGGAATCTGACGTGGTTGCCCCATCTTTTTATGGGTTTTTTTTTTTGTTGCCAAAAAAAAAAAATTTGTTTAGATTTTCCTGAAATTGAAGCTGCTGAAGCACAAGGGATCTTGCAAGGTTCATGAAATTGTTTTATATTTCAATTATTGCTTCTAGGAAATTTTGTTTAGTTTTACTGAAGTTACTGCTTCTTGCCTTCTTGGGATTTTTTGTTCAATGAGGTAATTATTAAATCTTTTTTTAGCGTGCAATTATTGTTCATTTGTATATTTCAGTTCACTTATGACCTTTAATTGATGGTATGGATATTCTCTGATTGGAAATTTTCTATTCTTGGACTGGGAGATGGAGTGTTGATCAACATGGAAAGCATTCTGCATTCCCAGCACATAATCGATGAACTGAACCAAATCAAACTGAGCTGATTCAATTTGGTTCAGTTCAGTTTTTCCTCTTATTCAGTTTGGTTTTTCAGTTTTTTCAGACCAAACCAACCAATGCTCACCCCTAGCCAAAAATATGGTAGAAAGCTTATGTAATATTTTCAGTTTAAGATTGGGTGTTCATTTCAAAAAGGTATCAAACTGCAATAATTTTTGAGTTGTTACTGCATTGCAGAACATAAAGTTTTCACAAATGATAAGATAATTATACAACTGATGAATTTGTTTGCCTACAAATTAGAATGTGGATGATCATGTTGGTTAATTATTTTAGTATGCTAAATGTAAGATAAAAACCTTTAGCATGCAATGGTATATCAGTGAAGTTTATGCACACTAGAGTTCAGTCCTTTACATGGTCATAATTCAATAAGCTTACTACTCATCAGTACTAACTAAGAAGCTACGAATTGACTTGAAAATTGATCTCAATTATATTCTGTTGACTTGCTAGTTTTCCCATCACAGGGATGGTAAAATGCCTGTCTCGTTCATTCAGAAGTATCTTGTAAAAAAACTTGATCTGGCTAGCGAGGCTGAGGTGAGTTCTCTCTTGCCTTCACATTTATGGTATGTATATGATGTCTTAGAAAAATGTTTTCCTGTTCTGTAATATTGTTTTGCGAAATTAAGAAAAGTGAAAGTGAAAGGAAAAAAATGTCAAAAACTAGTTGCTTTTGTCTTGCGTAGGTGGAGATAATCTGCCGGGGACAAGCAGTACTTCCAACCTTACAATTACACAACTTGGTGGACTTGTGGTTTCAGACAGCATCAACGTCGAAGAAGGTACCAGCATCGGTGGGTTCCTCAGCTAAGGACTTTGTAATGGTACTATCATATTGTCGCAAAGTTCAAGCTTCTTAAAATAGCAAAACATCTTTGTTCGTTGTCTTTGATCATTTACGTCTTGGATTAGCCAAATATATATTGTTGGATCTTGTGAAGCTGTATGCTTAGTAACATGCATGCGATTATGTATCGATGTTATTGGAGAGGTTCCTACTTCATATATAGAATCACTTCTTTTTTTTTTTTTTTAAATTCTTGATTTGTAGTCTCCATATTGATTTATTTTTTTATTAGCCTAACTTTCGAACTTAAAATTGCCTCTCAACTTGGGTAAAATCAAGTTGATGTTATTAATTTCTTTTATTTACTTAATTAAAATTCTAACTGAATACCTCACACATTGATTGATTTATTGTTAATAAATTTTGTGCTACCTCAAATGGGTTGGTTCAAAGAGTTCGAATTAGCCTCCTGTTTCTCAAACTTTTGTTACCCTAAAAAATTTGGAAAATTATTATTCAATTTTATTTTAAAAAAATTAATTATATAATTTTTAACAAAATTAATTACATTGTTTTTATTTGAAAAAATATATTATTTAATATTTTTATTTATAGTTTGTAAATTGTTTAATTTTACTATTATTTTAAATCAATTTTTTTTTCCATTCCCGTAATTTTTGAATAATATAACTATATAGTATTCATAATTATATATTTAGTTCTTGCAATTTTAATTGTCAAATTATTTTTCCTATTTTGACTAAATTGATTAATAAAACAATTACTGTAAAATAACGAAAGATATTAAATAATTTATAAATTAAAAATAAAAAGATTAAATAGTGTTTTTTTAGTATATAGGCCGAGGCTTTTCTTATTTTGTGGAAATATTTTTTTTGTACTTTCTTAGAGTTTGAGACATTTAAAAAAATTAACAATAAAAAATATTTTTCTCATAAAAAAAATTAAGTCATTTATAAAAAAAAAATTATCTTTCAAAAGACTTTAATTGTATAAAAATATTTATATATATTTAATATAAATACATATTAATAATTTAATATTATATTTATATATATTTTTTATATATAAATTATTTTTCATAAAATAAATAAAATTTAAATAATTAATTTTATTAAAATACATACTAAATAATAATTTTCCAATAGAAATTTTTATGCCACCCTTCCAAAAGATTAAATGCAAGCTGCCGAAAGTAAGTACCTCCTAAGTTTCAGGGCCAAGTATCAGGTTTAGTCTCCCCTCGGACTCTTCCAATCCGCCTATGGGTGAAAGAAAAAAATAAATAAATAAACTAATATGCAATTTTGCCGTTAGATTGAGAGCTTGTAGAGAAAGCCGAAAGAAAGATTAGGGCTATATGAGTAAACCTGACGGAACAAGCCGCAGTAGGGGGTGTGTTTGTCCGGAGATTCAAGATTGGAGTGAAGTCTGAACCTTTATCTGCGTCAAGAAACTTTTCTGGGACCAACATGCAACAGGTGATCAAAACCTAGCAAAACCCCATTCTTTTATTTTCTATGTTAATTAGTTTTTATTTTCTTACAAAAAATTCCTTCTTGGCTCAAAAGAAATAGTATTGAATGTTCAGGGTGGGGGATCTGAAGCCGAGGTGACTTGGGAGGATCAGCAGAATATCAACAAGTTCGGTAGATTAAACAACCGATTTCACGAGCTGGATGATGAAGTCAAGATCGCCAAGGTAGTTCCCTCTTTCCTGCTTAGCCACATAATTGATGGGTATTCTATTACTGCCCAATTTCAATGGTATATGGATAAAATGCATTTGGTTAATTGGAGCGTGCAGAAGCTGGAAATTGACTTCAAAAAGTCTAGACAGCAATGATTAATTTTGATTATGAGTAGTGAGTCCCTAATAAAGAGATGGTGTTGGATTTGTTTGAGTAGCAGAAGGGTTTAGGCAATTCTCGGGTCTGTGAATAACCAGTTCTTATGAGCTTGTTGAGCTCATTTTGAATTGTTAGCGAGTATTGAGGATGAGTTTTTTACTCACAAATAAACTTGAAGAAACTTTCCTCATTGAACTACATTAGCAGGGCAAATTAAAATGATAGTTAATGGCAAATTAAATGGCAAAACATATAAATGAGAATGGAAGCAAGACTAGGTTATCTAGAGGCAAGCTTGAGTGAGCTGAGTTGTTTTATAGAACTAAATTTGGTTGGCTAATTTCTTAGATCATTTTGGGCAATTTATTAATCTTTTCTTTTCCCCATGTTTTCAATTGTTTGGGCAAATTAATCTCAAGTTTACTGATTTATATTTGGTTAATTTGTTTTTGTTACACTAATTTAGTCTCTTTTTCTTCAGGAAACAAATGAGAATCTGGAGGATGCAAGTAATGAATTGATTCTTACTGATGAGGAGGTGGTTCGTTTTCAAATAGGAGAAGTCTTTGCTCATGTTCCAAAGGAAGAAGTTGAAACCAGGATAGAACAGATGAAAGAGGCGAGCAGTAAAAACTTGGAAAAACTTGAGGAAGAGAAGGATTCGGTCCTGGCACAGATGTCAGAGTTAAAGAAGATTTTGTATGGAAAGTTTGGAGACTCCATCAACCTAGAGGAGGATTAATGTGATGCTCCTTTAGCTTGTCTGTCTTACTTTGTTCTCCTCTGAGGAAACTATCCATTCATTTTTCATCATTTTTCAAATGTCAGGAGAAATGACTCCTCCTAGTGGTTTTCTGGTATATAAGCTTCTTGATTGTAGACAGTATATTTAATTGATGTTTATCACTTATCAGTCTTATATCTCTCTGTTTTCTGCTGTTTTTTTTTTCCCATTTCATATGTCTTTGATGCTTGGCGAGCATTAAGCTCATGAAACTTTCTTATTTTGTGGTTGGTCTTTACTTTCTTCAAGACTTCTGAAGTAATCTTTTGAAGTAATCTTTCTGCATTATTAACATTGAATTATAAGCTTAACATACTCGTATTTGAACTTCAAAGAAAAGCTATTGCGGTAAATAATTTTACATGCTCTACAAATAAGCACACTCTTTATTTGCATGCCCAGATTACAAATGTGATTGAAAAACTAGAATGTTAATCAAGCAAATTAGACTGTTTGATCATAAGAACACGTCGTTTTCTTCCTATCCAAGTCATCCATTGAGGATCAATTGAGACGACTTTGTATCCTGCTTTTGTATACAATCTACGAGCACCCACATCATCTTCAAATGCTCGGAGGACGAGATACTTGAAACCCCACAAAGTGGAAAGCACATCGCAGGCTTTTAGCAGTACACTCCCTATTTTCTGCCTCCTATTATGTCAATATTAACTGGAATGTTAAACCATAAAGATACTTATAGAACCCAGATAGAAATAGGGTAGAAACAGAAAGTTTCTTAAAACCTGAAAGTTTTGGAAACAGCTATCCCAGAAACATAAAGGTACTCTTCTGCTCCCCTGAGATGTTGCATAACAGATTCATCTCTCGATGCTGTGACATCCACAATGCCAACTAGTTTTTCCCTTTGAGACTTGGAGGAATCAGCTGCAGGTTCAGCTACCAAACATGCATATCTGTTTAATGTTAAGATAATCGTCATGTTCTCTGTTGAATCAGCCAAAGCACCAATCTGACCTATCAAAAGATTAAGAAAGCTTTTAAATTCCTTTCACTTCGGAAGGCTCAAGTGGATATGTGAATTAGTGTGTCTCAAATAGATTTTTACCTGTCCGGAGGTGAGTTCCTAAGTTTGTAAAGAAGCCCAGAAAGCACTTCAGCCTGTGAGATAAAATTTAAAAAAAAAAAAATCAATACTAATTTTACCTTACTGGATTGAAATAACAAATCATTAAAGTAAGAAAATTAACGATGTCAAAAAAAGAAGTTAAGAAAAAACCTTAAAGAATTGGAAGAACAAATCATCAAAGATAGCCACAGGAGTATGGAAAGCTTCAGCTTGAATTTGAGCTACTTCTTTCATTTCATATCCATCATTAGCCAACCTCCTCGCTCTCCATCCATGCTCACTCACCAAATTCTCCAATTGCTCTTCTCTATCTTGAAAGCTTGTTCTGTCGTTGACCAAAAATTGCTTAGCAGCTGATGAAGCTGAGGTTGAAGAAGCACTACAGCACTGCACCACGCATCCCTTGTTACTAAGCACAGATCCTTTCTGCCCACTAATTTTTCTTCCATGATTAAGTCTGCCACCTCTACGTGTATACGGAGATTCTGTGCTGATACCTTTAGAGATATTCAAATTACAGGGTAGCAGATCAGCCATTTTTGTTCATCGACAGAAGAAAAATAAAATCTGTAAAATCTAAAACGAAGGAAAATGAAAGTGGCAGAAACCATGATGTATGCTTTTATGGTTGCCACTGCTTGTTTGCTTCGAACCATATATTTCTGATGCCACGTGGAATTATTTATGCCTAACACGTGTCATTCTAATAGCTTCAGGTAAAGACAGTAGTTTTTTTTTTTTTTTCTGCATTCAGCATTTGTTCTATTTCTTTAACTTATATCTAATCAGTGTAAATTAAACTAATTTTCATAGCACATAAAATCAGGTAAATTAAATAAATAATAAAAAAAAAATTGGACGTTTGGTAAATTAACAGGTTTTTTTTTTAAAAAAAAAATAGTAAAGTTACAAGTTCTAAATTAAGTTAAGAGAAAACTAAATCTAAAAATTGATTATCTTATTTAAAATAAAAAAAAAATCAATTTTAAAAAAAATAACCAATCCCATTGGATAGAATTAAAATTTATATTTTAAAAATTTTCAGATTTTTTAAATGGAATTGAAATCTTAAAATTAAATATTCATTCAATATCTAACCTATAACAATATATTATATATTAATATTAAAATATTATATCTAAAATTTCTAATTAAATTTATGCTCAATTAATTTAAATTATTTACTTAGAATTTTAGATTAATTAGATCTTTCTTTACTATTAAACGGTTAACTATTAACTGATATATTTATATCGAATTTGATACTAATTCGGTGCATTGTCCAATTATGGAGAGAACATCCTGAGACTCTTGCAATTCACTTTGCAGAATCCACACTCAATATTATGTCTAAAATCCCATAAATGGTTGTGAAAATAATCTTTAAATTAATGGAGGAAAGAATGTACAGTAGAAGATATCTGGACACCACTCCATGACAGAAAGAGTTGACCAACTTGTTCAACCTGATTAATGTCACGACTTCTAACATTGGCCACCTTATGGTAAATTTTAACCATCGAACAGTCATTTGTTGTGTTAAATTCGAGGTCATAATTCACTGAATTCACAATCAACAAACCATTTAGTTTGTGCTATGATTAAAAAAAATAATAATTTATGCTAAAAGATGATTAAAAAAATTCACAAGCAACGCAACTCTATCATCAAAAGTTATGCTAAACAAGACAACAGGACCCTGAAGGGAGAAGTAAAGGAAAAACCGAGTGACGAATATTATTATGAAGACAATCATGGAGACGGGGTGCCACAGAAGGCTTAGAAACAGAATAAACAGGAACGCCATGGCATAATTTACCCCAAAGTAGTTGAGATTGTACTTGATCCGGAAGATGGCTTTCCCGCAGCCATACGGGCGGAAGAAGGAAGAACGGTTGAAAAGCTCGGCCCATGGACGTCGAGTGGCCATTACAGTTTGGGTTGCTGTCGTGGTGCGCGAGATAAAAGTGACGGAAGTGGCGGTTGTTGATGTGGATTGTTTGGTGGACGTGGTGGGGGGAATGGTGCCATAGCCGGTGGATGATTTCAGTGACGTAGAAGAAATTCGTTAGTATAATACGAAAGAGAAACTGAGCAGACCTGGAAATTATTAAAAAAAAAAAAAAAAAAAAAAAAAGCTTAACTTGGATTTCGATTTAGAGGGAAAAAGAATAGAATTGAGAGAAATTAAGAAAGAGAAACGCTTAACCCCTCCAGGATTTAATTTTAGAGTTTCTTCTCTCAGTGACGATCCTTGTTCTCTTCTTGTCTTTCCGGCTGAAAATGGATGACAGGCGGTCCTGTTATTTCTACTTTCCTTACAAACTAAATTTAGATTTTGTTTTGTTTAATTAATCACCTGATTATGTCCAACAACTATGTTTGATAAATCAGGAATTAAAAAAAATTAATTACTCTCTCTCTCGAGATTTAGAAAAAAATTTCTACTTCATTTACTATTTTAAAAAATTAAAAAAATATTAATTAATTATTTATTTATTATTATTATTCTCAACATATTTATCTCTTCTCACTATCTTTTTATATTCCAATAATGCTATAAAAATACTTTAGTTAATTACAGTATTTTTTACAAGAATAATGCTATCCAATTCTTAATCTTTGTACAAAAAGCTTAAAAAGTTATTGAAATGAGACGAAAGAGTACAACATTGGGATAAATAATATTTGTTTTATTAGTGGGAAAATCACAAAAAAGGTCCTAATAACATAGTGTAATTATAATTTAGACTCTTCAACCACAACAACACATCTTAGCAGATATGAAAATAACTTCATACAACATATTATAATCCACTACAATATATTTTCTCAAGCGTATCCTATTTCATTACAAGGTTTCTAACTTGGGTTGAAACTCCCAGCATTAGGCTGAGAGCTCTCTAAACTCTTCTTTGATTGCAGGTATCCACTCGTCTTGCAGGTATCCACTCGTCTTGATTTTGGCTGGGTTTCAGACCTCGTTTATTATCAGGTCCAATTCCAAAACTCAAGAGGCTTGAACTTTCATTTGCTTAAAATCAGTGACATGTGACAAACAAGGTTAGCTTCAGGGGTTGGAGGAGCTAAACTTGAAAAAACGCAAAGTGGGAAATTATGCAGCCAAAATAAACAAGCTAGAACCGCTTAAATGACAATGAACTAGCAGAGTCAAATCCACAGCTTGACAAACTTATCATGACTAGCAGAAGCAACCAACCGAGTCACAGTTGATACAGCTAATGAAGCAATTAATCCTTCATGAGCTGGAACGGTCATAGACTTGTTCTCGGTCGTGTTCCAAAGCTCCAAAGACTGAATAAATGCCCATGGTAGTGTATCAGAAACAGAAACCATACCACCCAC
The DNA here is from genome assembly GCF_030052815.1 of Hevea brasiliensis. Classification (NCBI taxonomy): domain Eukaryota; kingdom Viridiplantae; phylum Streptophyta; class Magnoliopsida; order Malpighiales; family Euphorbiaceae; genus Hevea; species Hevea brasiliensis. Next base: position 6,628,382 of record NC_079497.1, on the reverse strand, counting down.
ATAATCAACAAAAATTATAGCAAACATTTTCAAGGTTCAAAAGTTCATGTGAACCCAAAATCTTATACTATAACAGTTATTGCAAGTGCGATCAACAAATGAAGGATTCCTACTTGCCTGGTCACAGCCAATGATTAGCAATGAAGAGTTTGCAGGATGAAAAACACAAGAGTGGAATTTGCAGCCATTAGAAATCAACTCTTGAATGCATTCTCCCTCACCCCCTGATCCAAGTTTCCAGAGTCTGATAGCATCCTCACTGACAGATGCTATATACTCGCCTGAAGGATCCCAGCACAGAAACTGAATTGGTTTAACATGTCCCTACAATTAACAATTCATATTCACTGGAATGTCAGTCATGCTGCAGTAAGTAAAGGCCGCTGATGTTTGCTTTTGAGCTTCAGTAAACTGGACACACTCCGATATTCATCAGGTATTAGTGTCTATAAGAAGACTACTAATGAAAATTGACACTTCTGCTTTTTATCTCCTTTAATTTGCACAATTTCATATTTGTGTCACAACATATATTAGCAGGGGAAAAAAATACAGTAATATGTCACCACAATTACCTACCATGAGAAATCTACCACATAAAATGGAGAATTTCTTTGCAAAATGACATACTATGTAATTCCAACAACATTCTTAAACCATGATGATTTATGATATCTCATTGAATTGCTCATTCAATGATGATTTATGATATCTCATTGAATTGCTCATTCAATGAGCATTCCCAATATCATGCCTTGAAGAGGACTCGAACCTCCACGTTCTTTAGCACGAGATTTTGAGTCTCGCGTGTCTACCATTTCACCACCAAGGCATCTTGAAAGTGAATCGTATTCCATAAATATAATATCTACCCAATGTGATGTATGGAATATATGACAAAGGTGGGGTATTGGAGTATTTTTATTGATCGATCACGTTATATAGGTCCGAGTCGGACATCTTGAATTATCTAGAAAATGCCTTATATATTATATCAAATTATACTGAATCATCACTATTAAGGGCACAAGAAGGATAGTGTTTGATATCACTGCTCCACATGAACCTGATAAGGTGCGACGTACCAAAAGCTGGAGTCATCTCCCAGGATTAATATAGATGAGAGAACTTTGAACTAACCTGTAATAAATCCTGACGAGCTTGAGTCTCAACATCTAGTATAGACACAGCATTATCCTCAGCTGCAGCAAGATACCTCCCTAGACGGGGTTGAAATTTTATATGGGATGTGCCACCCTAATCCACAAAAAAAAAAAAAAACCTATCAGCATTGGCCAACTCAGACATGGACCCCCAATAGCACACCCTGATATTGGAAGCAAAGTCCAAAAAATAAATAAAGAAAAAAATTGCCTCCATTTAGTCATCATACTTTAAATCGAACAATCCACAAGATTCTACCTTGAACACTCCTGCACAGTTGCTGTCAGTAATACTCCAGTACCGTATCTCACCATTCCCATCACAAGAGCAGATAAGTTCATTTCTGTTTGGGTGGAAGTCTACTGACAGAGCACAAGTAGAATGTCCCCTAAAAATATGTAACGAGTCTCGAGGCTGCATAACCATTATAAAGCAACAACAATGTACATTTGATGAAGCAATACCCAAAGGATACAAAAAGTCGTATTTTCGACTGAGAAGTATCTTATGACCATTTCACAGGGAAAAAATATGATCAAGCTTGCCAAAGATCTACCAGACACATAGCAACAAAATTCAGATCTTATCAAACAAGGAAAAAAAATAATATTTTACAAATTTTATTAACAACAAAAATATAATGAGTAAAAGAGGCAAGATATCACTTCAGACTAATAAGTTATGCCTGTTTAAGGACAGAACATGATTCTTGGTCTTAACCTTATGCTCGATAGTCTCTAATATGCTCCCTTGCAAGCTATGGACATACTGTGCATTTAAATCACTCTAATATACCCACAACTAAAGCTGACCCAAATTTTCTGAACTTCAAAGAGAATTACATATTAATTCTCAACTTGGCAGCAAAAGCAATTAACCTGTTATTTCCACATTAATTTTCACAGCGAATAAAGAGTATAGTCTCTTATGTACAAAGGCCAAGAAACCACTTTAAGTTATCTAAGATTAGATTCTAACTATCAACACATTGTGAATGGCAAATGGTCACTTGCTGCTGTCCATATGATCAAGTTTTACCATTGCGATCATCCCACCTGTTCTAAAGCGAAACAAGGAGAAATTCCGCAGCCATTTTAATTTTTAAAACCCTCTACACCCAAAGCCACTGTAATGAAAGACAAAAAGCAAAATATAAGCTTAATTCAACTTCATCCACAACCCATAAAAATCCTAAATAGAAAACCGTAACAGCAATATTACATGTATAAAAACATGCCAATGCAACCTTTATAGTAAATAACATCCACAAGTCTAACAGGATCAAATTTCAATTATAAAGTCAAATTTTCTTGAAATTACTAACATATATGCGTACACAAATGATATGCACAAGTACCTTGTTAGTGCACATGCAGTTGCACAAGAATTTATGGATAGAGCTATCCAGAAAACATATCATTTCGAAAGGGAAAAAGACAAATGGGCTGCAATAATTGAGGCAAAGAAATAGGATGGAGAAAACAGAGATTATGTTAACTAACATTGCCAGCATCCCAGACCCTGATAGTTTTGTCAAATGAAGACGTTGCAAGATATGGCATGCTAGGACTGAAACAGACGTCTGTAATCAAAGATGTATGCCCTTCAAAGGTGGATTTTGGCTTTAACCCATCCGCATACCACAATACAGCCTGTATCACAGACCACCAGGCCAGCAAAATTACATTCTGTTTCTGGTAAGTATGATTCGGAGGAAAATTGAATTTCGGAATGTTCATACTAACAGAATAAACCAGACAAACAATTCAAGCCTTCTGGACAAGTAAGATCAGATTTTCAAGGAAGTAAATGTTCCAGAAAGTAAATTTTTGGAGAAGTGAAACTGACTCCTCCCATAAGTTAGGAGTTACCTTTTTGTCATGGCCAGCAGTAGCAAGCCATTTTCCATCAGCAGAAAAGTGGCAAGAGATAACTTTCATAGAACTAGCTTCAACAGAATTTACTTCCGTAAATGTGAACCCTGAAACCAAATGCAAAACTCTACCATCAAAGGGTGAATCATGGCAGACAAAACATGACCCATGTCGGAAATTTCATTTAATTCTAAACGTTAATGGTTGACCTATTACTATTGAAAGGAGGGAAGAGAAAACCAAGAAAAAGACAAACCATCATCAATAACCAGGATGGTGAAAATATCAGCAAGCAATTAACTAACTAATTCATCAAAGTCAAACAACCAGTCTTAATCTTAAATTAATTGGATTCTTTTTCGCCATTCACATCAATATCCATATCGCAAGCAAAGCAAAAAAAATAAAACAAAATAAAATAAATAAAATGAATCACCATTGTTGGCATCCATATTCGAAGCAACAGTATCTCCACGGGCAATTTCTGAGGTATTAGCAGATGACTTCATAGGTTTCCTCCTCTTCCCAATCTTGTTTCTTGATACCTTTTTTTTCAAAAAGAATTAAGTAATCATTGTCATATGAGTAAAGAAACCCAAAAGATCACTAATTTACCTTCATCCCAAATAAAACCCAGAAGAGAAATTTGAGAAAGCGGTAATCTTTGAACAAGGAGACGACGATTTTATAGGTGGATCGATGGAATTTAGTTGCGGATAGCTCAAGCTGTATACTACGGACCAAAAAGTAACAGCATTGTCAAGAGTCAACGGGCGGCTACAATTAATTAATTAGGAATTACTAAACTGTGATCAGAAGTGTGGTTACGTGGGTGTAGCATGAAACTATAACGTGGACGCCATTTGAGCCCATGAATCACTGCAAAACAATATCTGCCTTGACTTCCCTTCCCGCTTCAGCATTTAGCAACGTAGAAATTACACTGGAATGTCGTGATTTCATATATAAATGTTGTTTATGACGCTACAACCACTAAAATTACATCCAACAAATATCTAATAAATAATTGAGTAACAAATATTGAAGTCTAAAACTCCAATACTACTTAGGATTATTAAATATAATATAATTGATAATTGATAGTTATTATTGGTCATTGATGATTTATAATTGATTGTAACTGAGTTATGTAATTGTTTAATAAATTATGTATGATGTTATTGTGGATTTGTAAAATGATTGATAATGTAATATTTTGTAATTTATTTTATTATTAAAATGAATATATAATTATTAATTTATTATATTATATTATTTTATTTATTTTATTATTAAAATAAATAAATAATCTCAAAAATGTAATTTAATAATTTAAGAAGAAATAAAAAAATATATAGATGTTCAAAAAAGGTGGAATTAAAGTGATAAATTAAAATAAGAATGGATTTTAATAATATTAAATAAATTATTTCATTTTGTACTGTTATAAAAATTTTGTATATATATATATTATTTAAGAGTTATTGGAAGAGTGTGGTTGTCAATATTCTTATAATGTTATTATTTTTGAGAAAAAAAAAAGAATTATATTTATAAATATTTTTGTAGAGCTTATAGAAAAAAAAAGATAGTTGATGGGTATTTTATCAGCTATATTTTTTAAAAAATAACTAAATAATTTAATTCAGTTATTTAGATATTTATTAGTTATCAACTGCATATAACAGTTAAATTAAACACTCCTATAAATAAATGTTCGAAGAGTTACTTGAACAAACGCATCATGTTTGCTCGGATTATATTAATCATTACTCAAGAACTACACTATGAATAAATAGGATTTATTGGATTCACATATATACTTGATAACTTTTGTATAGATTTTAGTAGGAGTTGGTGATTAAGTGGACTGAGAGTCCACTTTGTCTGAGAGATTATCCAACAATCGCTATCTTCTAATTTGATCCAAATATCCAAAAATATACTTTGGCAAGTTAACTCTTTTAAGGAGTGTTCAAACATCTTGTTCAAATGGTTTATAGTTGCTCTGATCAGGCTTTGGACTTCAATGCCTATAACTCGATTATTTATTACTTGCCTTCGGTATAACTGTGGCATCAATTTATATGAAAATTTAATAAAAAAATAAATAAATAACTAAGTAACAAGAGCCCTACTAACATTAAACAATTAAAAAATTCTGTCAAATCAGATTCTTTCCATAGCCTGAAGTAGAGTAAGCAAGTCTAGTTTAATCTCAATAGGCTTCCTGAACATGATATATTAGAAGGTCATCTTGAACCAGAAACATCGTGGTTATACTAAAATAATTAATTAATCTATTAATTATTTTTGGTTAAGATTAATTAAATTAATTTTTTTAAATTAGTTTAATAAATTTTATTTTATTAATTTAATTAATTTAAAGGTCTAAAAATAAATTAATGAATAAATGTTAATAATCAAGAGATAATTCTCATGACAAGTTAACTGCTAATGAAAAGTTAGTCAGAGGAAAGCTGATATATACGAGGCAATTGGAGATGATGGGAAGTTGATTTCCGCATTCGCTCAAAGTGAAAATGGATCTTTCAGACTCTTCTAGATACAAGAGCCATGAATATCAGATGAAAAGAAACGAGAAAATCTCACGTCAACCAATTAATTACTAAATTTCAGCCGTCAATTTGTCCTTTAGTTTTATTGGTCTTTAATTTTTCTGCAATTGCATTAGTATTTTAGAGTCTTGTGTTTAATTTTAAAAATTCTATGTTTACTATTCAAACAATCAATTAAATTCTCCTTTAATTTTCAACACATTTTACTTATTTTCACAATTATTTATTTTAAAAATTAAATACACACTTAAATGGTATATTCAATATCTGACATACTGCAAAATACAAACAGCAAATCAACTGATTTTTCTTTTAGGAAAATGCGTGGTATGCAAAAATTTGTGTACAAAAACATACAAATAGGGGTAATTCAGTAAATTCTTTATAATTTTTAGATGTGCAATGTCTATTTAGCCCTTTATGAAATTTTCAAATTTGAATTTCAAAATTCAAGCAGCAAATCAACTGATTTTTCTTTTAGGAAAATGAGTGGTATACAAAAATTTGTGTACAAAAACATATAAATAGGGGTAATTCAGTAAATTCTTAACAATTTTAGATGTGCAATGTCTATTTAGCCCTTTATAAAATTTTTAGATTTGAATTTCAAAATTCAAGCAGCAAATCAACTGATTTTTCTTTTAGGACTGTAACACCTCTGATTTTTTATATATTATTATTGGGCTTCGTGTAGGTATCCTCAATTCGCGGAAATTCGACAGTTGTCCGGATCTGTGAATTTCCGGCGCATGCATCACCACTGGAAAAGTCTCCGAATTGGATCGAGGTTTTGGCTCTCAGGCATCCCGAGCGCGTTCCCGAAGTCGGAATCGGCAAAGGTAAACCCGAACCTTTCTTTTTCGTAATTTTCTAGTGCTTAAATAGGATTGAAAATCCATAAAATATTCGTGGTAGCTTAGAAAATTACGATTCTTTTTGCAATAGCTTAGTAATATTTCTAAGGACCGCGAGGCAAGAGTTTTATAATTTTTAGAGCTTATTTGAGCAGTTTTTGCAAAAATGATCAATTATAAGGACTAAATTGAAATTTTACATATTGTGATGAATGATTGAATTGATGGGCCGGGAGAGTGTGTGATGTGATTGAGTTGTGGATATATGGATTGTGGATATAGAAGTGTGTTTTGAGCCCTTTGCGAGTTGGGTAGGTCCTAGGTATAGGGAGACTCTGATTTTCGACGACTTAGGACGTATTGATCTTTTTCTTTATTTGTATTGAGTCAAATTTATTAAATGATTGTAATAAAATTGTCAAAGCGCAGACCTTCTTCCTCCGCCCACGGACTGACCGTCAAGTCTGTGAGTAGAATATTAATTTTAATTGTAATTTCGATATTATTATATGTTCAAGCATGTCCATACATCACTTATATGCATATATTTATGTAGTTAAACTCTAGGCACGATTTATATTGCATTCATAACTGTTAATGTGCCATGAATGTTATTGTGGTAATTTGGAGCAGTGTGCGTGCGTTGGCGTGCGTGTGATGTGGTGTGGACTATGGATAGGACGGCGATCACGCTGAGTAATTGGGACCCGATCCTTCGAGGGGTAGTCACGGCTTGAGTAATTCATTGGGACCCTCGATTTGGTTATTAAGTGGAAGTCCGAGCTTGAGTAATTACGGCACCAGGTTGGATTTAAGAGAGCTGTATAGGGGATCAGCTCCCATATGTTATGATTGATACTACAGGGTGTGTGAGTGCTCCAAATTACCTTTTTGATGCTATGATGTGAAAATGTTGTTGATGTTGCATTTCACTCTACAGGGTGCATTAGTTTTAGATAGTTATAGGGATTATGGTTAAAATTGATATTTTACTCTCTGAGTCGAATGCTCACTCCTGCTCAAAAATTTTTACAGCCACAGGAGGATATTTTTGAGGTTAACTCGCTTTCTCCTCGCAGTCAATTATTACCGCTTGTATAAACTTGTTAAATCTTAGAATTTCCGCATGTGTTAGAAATGTTTATTTGATTTGGGTGCGTAAACTAAATTATTATTTTGGGACCAGAAACTTAATATGCTATGCATGTTTGATGGATTGGATGAAGGAGCCGAGCTCCCATTTATTTTTATGTTGATGAGTATGTGGAGGGTGAGCCGAGCTCCCAAATGACTATATATTGTGTTTACAGTCGGGTGAGTCAAAACTCCCGTTGGAAAGTCCATTTTATGGCCGGACTCTGTACGTTTGTTTTATTTAAATTTGGCCCAAAAGGGCCTTATAGTTGGGTTAAAGTAAAGCTAGGCTTACTACGGGCCTCGGGGCTTTAGGGTGGCCTGTGTCCTAGTGCCATCCTACCATAGGTTGGGTAGTGACAAATGTGGTATCGAGCTTAGGCTCCAGATTCATAGGGAAAAATTATCTAAGTGTTGGGAAGAGTCTACTAGGAGTCACATGCGAGTATAGGATTCTGTTCGTCTTTTCTGTAATTCTTTGTTTCTAGATTCTACGTTATACCTCGGAAATATAAGATTACCTCGGTTAGTGTCTTGATTTTCGTGGAGTACATGTAAATGTGAAATAGAGTTTGTAGACATGTGAGATCTATCATGAGGATACGTACTCAAGAAATGTTATATTTTTATCGGTATGGGTTTAAATGGTGTGCCCATTTCGTAAGACACGAGTACATAAAAGTGAGTCTTAAAAGTACAGTTGCCTAGATAAGGATGAGGATACCACTCGGCGGTCATCGTAGATGACCCAATCGTAATAAGTTTGTGATAATAGAAGATTCGGAGAGATAAGAAATTAGAAGACCTAGTCCGTCAGACGTATCGTAGTAACTATACAATATTCTCGATGTCCGCTCTGTAGTCGCAGACACTGATCGACATGAGATTATTGTGTAGAGTCGCGTGCATCCCCGTGGTGCTCCATAATGAGGGTGTTTGAGATGGCTTGCTTTGGTACAGCTTATGCCGTAACGAGTTTTATATTTGCAGAGGAGTTGGAAACTCTGGCTAAGAGTTTAGAGTTAGAATATTGAAAGGTCACGGTTGGGTGATAACTAGAGTCGTGACTCGCCACTCCCAAAGATGAGCTAGAGTTTCATCAAGAGTTGCCATCGGACACTGAGGTTTGGACTAGTAGCAAAGTAAAGGTGACACTTATAGAGTGAGAATAGTATACCTTGTGTGTATCAGTATGGAATAAAGTACAACTCTACTACCTAGAGAAGGTCGAAACTATGAATTGATGATTTATAGAGCTATGATATGATAAAAGAGTCATTAACTTGACATGGTTCAGGCAAGGTGGTAGATGTAGTACCTTTGTTGCAGCAAGTTAGGATATAGTCCTATCTTTTCAGAATGGATCGAAGGTTATTACTGATAATGATGACTTATGGAATAGTGTCTCAGATGGGACTGTAGAGTGTGGTAGAGAGTAGTTGGCTCGGGTATCCTGGAGAGGATACAAGTTCCATTATAGGAATCATATATAATCAGATCACGATGGATGTAAATCCTTTGAATTGGATGACGGGTTTGGGTGCCCGAAATCTTAAGTTTTGGAATTGAGTAAACATGGAAAATAATAATAATAATAATAATAAAAATAATAATAAATAAAATTACTGCAGAATCAGTTCTCGAGGTAGTAAGGATATTATGTAAGTTAAAGGATAAGAATAGAGATCATACAATAAAAGTATGACTGTAATTTGCTGAGTTCCTTTCTAATTTCAAATTATTCAAAACAATAGTATAATCTAATTATAATAGTATTAAGAGTAATAAATTAGCGAAGATAAATCACAGAAGGCCAATGGATAAAGAAAGTGCAGAATGAAAGTTTGGGCAATTGATTGCAGATGCAATATAATCTAAATGCTAGTGGAAGTACTAGCTAGAGTGGTCAAAGGACCAAATCTGAGTAGCACAGACATATGATAACGCGATAGAGACTCTAAAAGATATAGTTAGCAAGTACAGCTATTATGTTAGGAAGAAGAATGGAACCAGGGATAGAATAGTCAAGTTCTATTTTGGGTAAGACAAATGAAATAAATGAAAGGACAACCTAAAGAGCGCATAATAAAAGGAACAAAGTTAAGATATAGGATAGGCTAAGTGTTATTCTTGGCAAGGAGAATGACAAGGATGGAAAACCCAAAATGGGATCACATTAGTGAGAAAAGTGATGGAAGTATGGAATACAATAATAATGAGTAAATGTTAGAAGGTGTGCGATGGTATTGCGGACTACCTAAATAGGTATAGAAAGAGAAGTTAGTAAGCAGTAAGTTGAATAAAAGTCAGTCTAAGGGATCAAATTAATGACCCTAGATAAGGGTGGAATTAGTGTTGGAAGAATTTATTAGTGAGAGAAATCTTTCAGGAATCAACAAAAGTTAAGGGCACAATAAAAACGATGATAGATATGAATCATAGGTCGAGTATAAGTAAAGTTAATAAATTATAAAATATTATGTCAAGAAGGAAAATGGTACGGTAAAGGGTTTATGCAGATGATAACTTATAGGTAGAGCATAATTGTTCTAAGAGATGATGAAATTTGGAGATAAAGACCAAGAAACTTAGGTGAAACGTTATAATATGACAATCGGGTATAGTTGAATATAAGAGGATATTTTCTTTCTTTTCAAGTTTAGCTTGTGCTTTTGGTTCTAGAAGGTTATATAAGGAACAAAAACTGAGTCAAGGAGACCTAGTTATTGAGAGTTTAGTAGGCACAAATTCATACATAATTTCCTGATATGAGAATGACAAGAAGTGCATACCTAGTATTAAGTATGAAAGGACGAACAGAGTAATGACAGAGTTAAATTGAGTTAGCTACTAAGGCTTGCAACTGCTTTTTTAAACTATGAGTGGAGGAAGTACTATTTATGGTTGAGATTCAATAGATGAAATTGTTCGATGGGTAATTTGAGGTTGAAATTTAGAAAGCTATGGGCGATATATGATTATATTAAGGAGAATGAACACGTGAAGTATCTTGTTTGGAATTAAGGCATGACACATATTTCCTACACTGCAGTTAGTTCAGATGGAACTTATAGTTTATGGGGCTCATATTCATCCAGATAAGCAATTTCCTACTAAGGTGATAGGGAATGATAATGTTCGATAGTTAAGTTGGAAAAAGGGGATACAAGAAAAAAAATTGTTCTATGGGTAATTATAAGTGTTACATAAGGTGAAGAATGTGTTGGTAGGAGTAAATCATAGGGTTAGAATTCTTGAAGTAATGAAACTAGTATTCAAGATAAGACTAAGAAATAAAAAGAAAGTTAAAGTTGATGATGGGATAGACATCTTTGAAGGAAAAGGTGTAAGGATGAGATAGGACTAAAATTAAGGAATAAGTACAGCAGGTTGAAATGATACCAACAATACCAAAAATAGGAAAAGGAAAGTGGATAAGATGCAAAGGACAGGAAGAGAGCTCGATAGAGTCAGTTATCATGATGAGGATAAGGAGTGTCTAACCACCGCTCGTGTTAACACTACCTATGAGCGGTGAAGGATACACTGTGGTAATCGTGATGCCTCTAGAGTTGGCCTAGGGTGTGTTTTGATGCGGAATGGAAAAGTAGTGGCTTATGCTTCAAGGCAGCTGAAGAGGCATGAGCATAACTATCCCACCCATGATTTGGAAATGGCGGCTGTAGTCTTTGCACTAAAAATCTGGAGACACTATATGGTGAAGTGTGCGAGATATACACCGACCATAAGAGTTTGAAGTACATCTTCCAACAGAGGGATTTAAACTTGAGACAGAGGAGATGGATGGAGCTTCTGGAAGACTATGATTGCCCCATCCAGTACCACCCTGGGAAGGCCAATGTAGTAGCAGATGCTTTAAGCAGAAAATCTTCCGCGCTTGGCACATTTCAAAGATAGAAGAGACCGTTGATTCAGAGGTACATGAGTTGATGGATCAAGGTTTAATCCTAGATCTTTCAGGATGAGGGGTATTGTTGGCTCACTTTTCGGTGAGGCGGACTTGAGGGACAGAGTTAGAGTTTCCCAAAGACAGAGACCAACAATTGATGAAGATTATAGAAAGAGTACAAAGAAGGTGAAGGTGGTGAGTTCAGATTTGCCAATGATGGCGCCCTAGTGCAAGGTTCTAGGATATGTGTGCCCGATGTGGACAACCTCAGAAATGAAATCATGCGAGAGGCACACTACACACTGTAAAGTGTCCACCCAGGTTCCACCAAGATGTACCATGATGTGAAAGATAGCTATTGGTGGAATGGCATGAAGAGAGACATAGCAGACTTTGTGTCCACGTGCTTGACTTGTCAGAAGGTGAAGGTTGCACACTCGAGACCGTCAGGGCAGTTGCACGAGCTCCCTATCCCGTAATGGAAGTGGGAAATGATTACTATGGATTTTGTGATCAAGGTTGCCTCGTACCACGCGAGGATATGACTCGATATGGGTAATTGTAGACCGCTTGACCAAATCAGCTCACTTCTTACTCAGAAGACTACATACTGTGGCACAAGATGCCCGGCTCTACATTCGAGAAATAGTCGATTGCATGGAGTTCCTGGCCCATAATATCTGACAGAGGGCCCCAGTTCACTTCGGTTTTGGAGAAAGTTGCAGGAGGCACTTGGCACACAGTTGAACTTCAGTACAGCCTTCCACCCTCAGACAGACGGACAGTCCGAAAGGACGATCCAAACACTGGAAGACATGCTTCGCATGAGTGTCTTGGATTTTGGAGGTCAGTGGGATGAGCAGCTAGCTCTGGTGGAGTTTGCCTACAACAACAGTTATCACTCCATCATAGGGTTGGCACCCTATGAGGCATTATATGGAAGAAAGTGTAGGTCTCCTCTGTGTTGGACAGAAATGGGGGAAGCGAAAGTGCATGATGTAGACCTAGTGCAGTACACTTCAGAGGTAGTTCCTTTAATCAGGGAACGACTGAGGACAGCTTTCAGTAGGCAGAAGAGTTATGCAGACCCCAGACGGAGGGATGTGGAGTTTGCAGTGGGCGACTATGTATTCCTGAAGGTTTCTCCAATGAAGGGAGTCATGAGATTTGGAAAGAAGGGCAAGTTGGCACCTCGGTATATCGGACCTTTGAGGTTACCGATAGAGCCGAGCAAGCATCACCGCTGGAGCTACCACCCAACCTTTCTCACGCTCATCCCGTGTTTCACATCTCCATGCTCAGAAATACATTCCCGATCCTTCTCATGTCTTCGCAATGGATGTGATAGAGCTAAAAGAGAACTTGACATTTGAGGAGCAGCCTGTAGCCATAGTGGACTACCAAGTGAGACAGCTGAGATCAAAACAGATCCCTATGGTTAAGGTTTTGTGGAGGAGTCAGTCAGTGGAAGAGTGCACCTGGGAGTTAGAACGGGACATGCGTAGCAAGTACCCTTATCTGTTCAATGTATAATCATGTGCTTTATTCGCTTGTGTAAAATTCGAGGACGAATTTTCTGTAAGGGGGAAGAATGTAACACCTCCGATTTTTATATATTATTATTGGGCTTCGTAGGTATCCTCAATTCGCGGAAATTCGACAGCTTGTCCGGACTGAATTTCCTACGCATGCATCACTCTGGAAAAGTCTCCGAATTGGATCGAGGTTTTGGCTCTCAGGCATCCCGAGCGCGTTCCCGAAGTCGGAATCGGCAAAGGTAAACCCGAACCTTTCTTTTTCGTAATTTTCTAGTGCTTAAATAGGATTGAAAATCCATAAAATATTCGTGGTAGCTTAGAAAATTACGATTCTTTTTGCAATAGCTTAGTAATATTTCTAAGGACCGCGGGGCAAGAGTTTTATAATTTTTAGAGCTTATTTGAGCAGTTTTTGCAAAAATGATCAATTATAAGGACTAAATTGAAATTTTACATATTGTGATGAATGATTGATTTGATGGGCCCAGGAGGGGCTGTGTGATGTGATTGAGTTGTGGATATATGGATTGTGGATATAGAAGTGTGTTTTGAGCCCTTTTGCAGGTTGGGTAGGTCCTAGGTATAGGGGAGACTCTGCCGGATTTTCGGCACGACTTAGGACGTATTGGTCTTTTTCTTTATTTGTATTGAGTCAAATTTATTAAATGATTGTAATAAAAATTGTCAGGTGCGCCGGGACAGCCTTCTTCCTCCGCCCAGCCGCCTCAGTGACCACCGTCAAGTCTGTGAGTAGAATATTAATTTTAATTGTAATTTCGATATTATTATATGTTCAAGCATGTCCATGCATCACTTATATGCATATATTTATGTAGTTAAACTCTAGGCACGATTTATATTGCATTCATAACTGTTAATGTGCCATGAATGTTGTTGTGGTAATTTGGAGCAGCAGCGTGCGTTGGCGCATGTGTGATGTGGTGTGGACTATGGATAGGGCCAGGCGATCCACGCTTGAGTAATTCGCTGGGACCCGATCCTTCGAGGGGTATTCACGGCTTGAGTAATTCGCTGGGACCCTCGATTTGGTTATTAAGTGGAAGTCCAAGCTTGAGTAATTCGCTGGCACCAGGTTGGATTTAAGAGAGCTGTATAGGGGATTAGCTCCCATATGTTATGATTGATACTACAGGGTGTGTGAGTGCTCCAAATTACCTTTTTGATGCTATGATGTGAAAATGTTGTTGATGTTGCATTTCACTCTACAGGGTGCATTAGTTTTAGATAGTTATAGGGATTATGGTTAAAATTGATATTTTACTCTCTGAGTCGAATGCTCACTCCTGTTCAAAAATTTTTACAGGCCACAGGAGGATATTTTTTGAGGTTAACCTACTTTCTCCCTCGCAGGTCAATTATTACTGTTTGTATAAACTTGTTAAATCTTAGAATTTCCGCATGTGTTAGAAATGTTTATTTGATTTGGGTCTGTAAACTAAATTATTATTTTGGGACCTGTAAACTTAATATGCTATGCATGTTTGATGGATTGGATGAAGGAGCTGAGCTCCCATTTATTTTTATGTTGATGAGTATGTGGAGGGTGAGCTGAGCTCCCCAAATGACTATATATTGTGTTTACAGGTCGGGTGAGTCAAAAACTCCCCGTTGGAAAGTCCATTTTTATGGCCGAACTCTGTCCGTTTGTTTTCTTGAAATTGGGCCCAAATGGGCCTTAGAGTTGGGTTAATGAACAGTTAGGCTTACTACGGGCCTCGGGGGCTTTAGGCTGGCCCAGGTCCTAGTGCCAGTCCGGCCCATAGGTTGGGTCGTGACAAGGACAATGCGTGGTATACAAAAGTTTGTGTACAAAAACATACAAATAGGGGTAATTCAGTAAATTCTTAACAATTTTTAGATGTGCAATGTCTATTTAGCCCTTTATGAAATTTTAATTTTGAATTTCAAAATTTACAACTTGTCTCTATTATTTTATTAGTCATCTAATCAAATATCACCAATTTTCTAACTTATCATTTTTTACCAATTTTTCAATCAATCAAAGACTATCTCACCATCTGTTTAACCTATCAGAGCACACCATTCCATTAACCTATTAAAACCCACCATCTTTTTAACCTATTAAAGCCCACCATTATTATAACCTATCATAGCCCACCATCCTATTAAACAATAGTAACTTATCTCAACCTCTAACTCCATAATTCTTCTCAATTAAAAGACTCTACAATCCAACCTCAAGCATTTTCAGTTTAATTTTCTTCATGTATCTATTTTCGATTTAATTTTTTTTTTTGTTATTTTCAAATCAAATTTATATTTTCCATCTCATACACACTCCAAGCTCTATAACAATGGGAGGTAATTTGATTTTTACAAGAGGGAAGAAAATTGGAAAACATTATGTTGTCTTTGAAGGTAGAACTCCCAGAGTATTTTCTTCATGGTAAGATTGTGCATCGAACGTTTTAGGTGTGAGTGGAAGTGTTTACAAGTCTTTTAATCGTTATGATGAAGCTCTTTATGCTTACGATCAATATTGTAACGATAAAAAGATAGGTGAAGGCATATCTGGAGTGCTTGACATAGACAAAATCAACATACAAGAATACAAAAAGACAAATAAAAATGCTCAGGTATGTTTCCTCCCTAGAGTTTTAGTAGGGCTGATAATATCTAAATCCAATGGTTTAGTTTGATAAGCATATTGTTTTCATGAATTATGTATAATATCATGTGGATTTGATTGGTTTTAATCTAAATTCCAGGGAAAAAAATGGGATTATTGATTATTTTGTTATAAAAAAAGAATCCAAAGTTTTATATTATAATTTTATTAAGCCTTGTATGTATTTGTTATTATTGAAATAGTAAATATTTTCTTCCATTTCCTTTGATTTATTTGCCATGAAATTAAGCATGTACATGGATGAAAATTGGATGAAAATCATTCAAAGAGTTATGAATAAAGTAACAATTCAATTTTATATTTCATGCCCAACGTAGCATCTGAAAAAAAATTATACAAACTACTAGCCTTGGTGGTATTGGTCATTATTTGGTAGTTTCAAGTAAAAACTAAATGCAAATCAAAGCAAAATGTAGGGATGCAAATCAAAGCAAAACGTAGGGATGCAGTTCGCTGTCCATTTTACATGATGACTGGCACATGCAAATTTCGTGCATAATGTAAATTTGACCACCCTCATGGATATTGCAGCAGCATAAGTGATGTAGGGCTTGGACAGCAAAGGAATAACACAAGAAGTCAAACTAGGTATTCCAACCTTGGTGGTATTGAACATTGCTTGATAATTTTGAGCGTAAATTAAGTGCAAAGCAAATAAAATTATAATATTTACAAAATTTAAGCAAGCCATATAGCATTATCATAGCAAAATTTGATACTGCAAATATAAGCAAATATAATTATCTGGTACAATATTGACACTAATTATAAAGAAGTAATCCATTGTAAGAGTTTGAAATATGAAGCACACATAATAATATCCATAACTTAATAATAATAATTTGATAATATAGTGCAAGATTTTATCTACCACCTAAAGATGAGTTCACAATTCAAACCCAACAGTTAAATACAAGTTCACAATATCCCAAAAATAAAAAAACATAGCATAATGAACCATATAAAGGCGTGGAGACATCATCATCATTGCCTTATAATGGTTGTAGTAAACACAATCCCATCAGTAGAAGTGTCAGCCAGTTGGAAAGAAACTTTATCCCCTCTCTTCACTTCATGATGGCCAAGGAATTGCCCCCACCCCTTTTCAAACTTGTCCTTGTACAAGCGATCTTCGCTGTCCAACCTAGGCATCACCTTGAAATTTGTCCCCTTCTCTGGGCATCGAAGATCAACTTCCTTTGGTTCAATATCTAAATTATCCTTTGCGAAGGATAGTGGAATATTCTGTGCAAGTGTTATTTTTAAATTACATTAGCCAAGTAAAATTAAAATTATATTTAAATAAAATTACATGATTATTAAAAGAAGAAAAAAAATTAATAACTTACCAAATTGTACTTCCAGTCGCAAGTATTCATTGTGCAGTGAACATCAGTCCATTCGGATTACCTTCATACTCGTCATCCGACGAGACATAAACAAAGTCTTCACCTAGATGAGGCCCGTAACATATCTCCACTCCATCACTGTTGATCAGGAACAAGCTCATTGAATCAGATTTGATGTCATTGAAATAAGCAGCATCAATCGGAGAAGTAGTCAGTGGTCTGTAATGGTTAATTACATCCACTAAATCACTCTCTTTGAATCGTATGTTGCTTCCATTTTCTTCCCTTTCAATTCCAATAGTCCACTGGTGTGGCTGCGGCCTTCCTACATGTAGCACTATTGTATCTAACAAAATCACATTCAGATGTTGAAGAACATCACTTGGCAGCTCCTATATTAACATAACATTAAAAGAGACAATGTTACAAGAAAATTATCGAATGGAATATATATATATATATATATATATATATATATATATATATATATATATATATATATATATATATATATATATATATGTTAATTAAAAAAAAAAAGAAACATCATTATATCATGGAATATTGCCTAGTTAGAGAGGCGATCATCAGTAACCTCTATTATGAACGAGTCTTTGTTATCATTTACAGCTGCCATTCTTCCTTTGTACCAACAACGATGAACAAAATTTTCCCACAACAATTGATAGTCACCTTATTCAATGGGAAGCACAATTTGAGAAGTTCACTAACCTGAGCAAATTAAAGAGGGAAAAAGCAAAGCATAATAGACTAACTACACATACTAATAGCTAAAATTTGAACTTGAAAAATCTTGCTAACCAAATTAACAATGAAGAAACTAAAGATTCAAAATAAACACGCAGAGTAAATTACCACATGCTCAACTTAATCCCATCCAAGAATCAACTAACAGCTGAAATCCAAAATTAAGGAAGCCCACACTGAAAAAGAAAAATAAGCTATCACAGATTCTTTGACTGGGCCTTCCTCATAACCATGGGAAGGTGTGTCATTGGCGCCACTGGAAGGTTCATCGCTAAGAGAGTTTTCATCGAATAAGCTATCATCATCTCTAATCCCTAATATATCATACAACTCTCTCTATCTTCTCTCATTTTCAACCTCTATTACTAATAATCAATACTATAAGATTCACTCACTATAGCACAAAAACTTAGACGTTATTGCTATGTTTATTAGAATGGAAGAAGATTGATAATTTTTGTTCTACCCTAAACCATGGATAAAGAAATTTTTTTTTTTCTAAGAGATGAAAATATGATTTGGATGGAACAATATGAAAAAGATTATGATTGGTTTAATTTTTGGAAGGGTTAGACATGATTGGTTGAATTTTTGATGGAATATTATTGGTTGAGAGATTGTTGAAAGCTATTGATTGGTTAAAGGTTTAGTGCAATGTGATTGGTTAAAGGTTTAGTGCAATGTGATTAGTTGAAGTTTTGGTGCAATGTGATTGGTTGAAACATTGGTGAAAGTTGATTGCTTAAAAGAAAGGAAGGCAATGATTGGTTGGATTTTGGAAGGAAAAGATTTTAGAGGGAAAATAAATAAATTTGGAACCTAAATGGTTTAAGGGCAAAAAGGATATTTGATCTCACTTGTACAATTTTTATAAGTATTTTTTTGTACACCTAATAAGTCCTTTTTTTTTAAGCAAACCCATTGTTTATTTTATGGGAATTGGGAACAGTAGCACGATTTCTTGAAGCCCCACAGCCAAGTTGCTAGATATTTTCAAAGTTCATAATGTTTAAAAAGTCATTCAAGACAATTTATGAGCTCCATTTATAAAGAAAAAAGTAGAAGACCTAGAGTCCATACACTCTTCTAAGATGATTGGATCAAGAATTCTTCAATATTGATAAGCTTGCTTTGTCCATGGCCAAAATAGGATACAAAATGCTTCACTATGGGAGAACTAGTGACTTACAGATACCTTAAATACGAATTCGATCATTCATTCATAAAAATAATTTCAATATCACTAAATTAAAATTTATTGATATTTTTTATTAAATATAAAGTGCTCAATAAAGTAATCAAATTAGAAGGATATACATGAGAAAAATAAAAAGTAATGTGGTTAACGATCATTTTTATATATTATTTAATGAATCAATTAAATTTTATATTATTATTTTTTCAAATAATTTTTACTTATTCAAATTTATATATTACACAGCATATAATTTTTATTTAAATATTTTTTTTAAAAAAATTAATTATTTCACTTTTAGTTCATCAAATTAAAATATTATTTCAAACTCTCTTTTATATAAAAATTTATTAATATCTTTATATTAATATATGTATAAAGAAATTTATAGAACTAATATTAATAAATTTCTTATTAATTCGATTATTATATTAATAATTAATAATCTTAAAATCAACTGAAATCAACTGAATTATAATTTTTTTAATTGAATAAGGTGACAAATATATAACCACACAAAAACAATTATCATTTGTGGAAGATATGTTGGAAAAACTTTCTTCGTTCTAGTCGACAACCCTGAAAATTGTTGTCTTGGAACAAGCTTCAAGAATATAAACATGACCAAATATGTGCATAATAATGAGAGAATCCACAGTTTTATTTCAGAAAAAAAAAAAATCAATGTAGAAATCCTGAAAGTCTCCCATGAAATTGTGATATCTTGAAGATCAAGTTGCAGCTGCCTAGCAGCCACCTTGTACGCTTTTAATGGATATAGAAAACAAAGCCTACAATTATCACAAAATCCATGCCAAAAGCTCCATCAATTTATAACAAAATTAAGAGAACACTGCCAACATGTTAATTACCTATTAAATATTAGTAGCTTATGTGTACAATTTCTCCTCCTTTTCACGGAGCTTTAACCCAAAACAAACATATGCTTACAGTTTCTCACCAAGTATAGAGGAGGAGGAGAAAGAGGGAGAAGAAGGAAGGGGGGAGGGGGAGGGGATGCATAACCGTCACCACAACTTTTTGTCTCTGTCCTTGGAGTTCGTATGTCGCTGAAGATATTATGATTTTCCTTCATCTGTACCATGAAACTTTCTCCCAGCTTCAACAGCTTCCCTGCAAAGATGGACGAAGTTGCATAGTTAAAATTACATTACATTGGTACAGAAAGAACATTAGCAAGCCCAATGCATAGAAGTCAACAATTAAGCAGTGTCATTAAACTAGGGCTTTACGAGGTATCAAGGCAAGAAATCTAATGTGCTGATGCAGCAGGAAAAAAATCATTCATTGCTTCTTTTATAGGTCTTAACCATTGTGCCAAAATTCTCAGGATTACCAAAATGCAATGCAAATCAAGCAAACACAATCTAACATTATTGAAGAACCACCATGGAAATGTGGCTATAATTTTAAGTTGCTCAATAATCTTGTGTCTCTCCACCCTCCCCAATCCTCTTCAATTGGCCTTCCCACCTTTTAACATGGCTAGTGAAGGGTGTTTTTTTTAACCAAAAAAAAAAATGACTTGCAAACAGATAATATAGTCTTAGGGTGATAAGAGGATGTTAAAACGGTGAAACAAAGCAATTATTGATGATGCAGCAATGCCAAATCCAAGACAACTGATGACAACTAAAGGAGAAGAAGAAAAGAGGAAGAGAAGACAACAGGAAAAGAAAAATGAGGAGCATTTGATCACAAACCTAAATGCCGACACAAGCTCCTTATTTTCAGGGTCAAGCCTCACACCCTCATAAAATGAATTTGCTGCTTCATCGAACCTCTGCAATTAAAACACAACAGAGAAATGTTAGACAATATAGGTCTTCAAATCATTCTCAAGGACTAAAGGAAAAGGAGAGAGCATGCCTGCAATAAACGCAGAGCTGCACCTTCCCGATAGCAAGCTTTTGACCAATCTGGTCTTAATGCTCTGCAAGCCTTTGCATCAGTTAATGCATGCTCAGGTTGTCCCAAGCGTACCCAACAAAGGCTTCTATTTGAAAGCAAAGTGGCATCAGTATGGTCTAGATCAATTGCCTGCAAATGCAACACTAACCATTATTAAATCAACATCCAGAAAACTCACCAACTAATATCAACGATTGACAAGGGCATTTTTTTTATTGGTGGTTATAGTTAGCTTTTGGCAATTGGCGCACATCCATAGTTATTAAAAGCTCAAGGCACACCAAGGCGCTAAGGTATCCTGAAGCCTAGACGCAAGGTGTAAGGCACAGGCGCACACTTGAGCAAGGCAAGACGCAAAAATAAAATAAAAAAATATATATATTACAAATTAAAAAAAATATATAAATATTCTATGGAATAAGGTTCAATTTGAACTCTGTACTTATTGAGGAGATTCAATTTAGCCCATTTTTAACTTTTGGTCCAATTTAACTCACAAGTTTTAATTTATGCTCAAATTAGCCCAATTAACAAAAATGTGTAATTATTTAATTATTTAATTATTTTTTTTAAATATTAAAATATTATTTTTATATTGTATAATTAATTAATAAAAATATTATTTTTATTATTCAATATTATTAATTAAACTGAAAATATAAAAATATTATATGAAAATATAAAAATATTTTTTTATATTTTCAGTTTAATTAATAATATTGAATAATAAAAATAATATTTTTATTTAATTAATTATACAATATAAAAAATAATATTTTAATATTAAAAAATAATTAAGTATTAAATAATTTATTTAAATAAATTATTTGATATATAAACAAATTAATTAATTAATTAATTATACAATATAAAAATAATATTATAATATTGACAAAAGTCATTTTTTAATATTATTTAAACAAAATAATTAAATATTTTAAAAATGATATTAAAATATTATTTTTATATTGTATAATTTGTATAATTAAAATATTAAATAAATTATTTTTATATTATATTTTAATATTAAAAAATGATATTTTTGTTAATTGGGCTAATTTGAACATAAATAAAAACTTATAGGTTAAATTGGATCAAAAGTTAAAAATGGACTAAATTGAACCTCTCCAACAAGTACAGGGGGCAAATTGAACCTTATTCCAATATTCTATCACACTTCAAGTAATATAAAACTACATAATAATAACCAACAAGCATTCAAGTAATAATAATTTTGCAATCTAAAAAAGACAAAAATAAACTAGTAAGAAGTTAAAAAACTAATAAACTACTAAAAGTTAAAGTTTAATAAACTAGTAAATTACTAAATGTTCAATCCACATCAATAGAAACGTCAAGGTCCTCTTCATCAACTTCATTATCTTCCTCATACTCATCTTCCAAACCAACATGTCCATACCAATTTATAATACCATAATCCAATTATAATAATAGAAATTAATAACTTATGATAACATAAACTCAATTACAAAATTTCTAATAATTTATAATAAGACCCACTAGCAATTAGTAATAAGAAAATAAAGTAATAAACCATTTTTAATTCAATAATAAAACTAAAAGCTAATAAGAATAATGGAATTAGCATAATAGCATCTCAAGTCTCAACATACTTTCACACATTCACAATAAACAAAATCACAAATTTAGACTACAAAAAAAAAAAAAAAGGAAAACAGCATATAGCATAAGTTAAGGAGAGAGCATGGCAAAGAAAAAAGAAAAAAATGTGCAGCTGCTAGCCTTGTATAAAACAATGTGACAAAGAAAGAGAGAGAGAGAGAGAGAGAGAGAGAGGCCCATATGGGCAGGAAGAAAGCTGAGAGTATGGCAGCAAAAAAAAAAAAAAAGTGCAGCGCCATGGATGAAACAAAGAGAGAGGAGAGAGAAAGAGAGAGAGAGAAAAAGAAGAAGAAACAAGAAAAATTAAAACACATCTGCTGGAAATCCCAGGTTTGATCTCTCCTTTCTCTCCTCTTCTTCTTGTGCTTCTTCTTCTTCTTTTTCTTTTCGCTGGTTGTTGGAGCATTTTTAAAAGAGAAACCCTAGCCACTTTTTTTATATGCGCCTTGCCTCCTTGGGGTGCGCCTCGATGAGCTAGTGCTCCTTTCCTCCCTTCAGGCGCTTGGGACCGTGCCTGGTACGCCTTGCGCTTGAGGCGCGCCTTTAACAACAGTGCAGCTACCTTCCAAAACCCTAGACACTAAAAACTAGAAAACTCTAACTTTAGCATTTTGAAATTTTGAGATGCTACTCCAACCACTAAGGTAACTAAATGCTCCAAACCAACAATTGTGGCCCAAATGCCAAATGCTAGTTCTCAACCACTAATTCAAACACCACCTAATATTCTCTATAAAGGGGTACCAGGAAGTGACAAATAACACCTAGAAGGGGGCATTTCCTTGTCCATTTCTAAATCCCTTAGTCCTTTCCACTAGAGAGTAGCCTGATAATGTTTGTGTTAGTATAGTGACCAGCTCATATGAATTACTAGTTTCCATATAGCTGTACATATCTCTGTAAATATGGTATAAATAACTTTCTATACTTAGGATTATAGCTAGCTGTATGAATCTGTGTAATTAAGGAGTAAATAACTTTTCATAATTAGGCTGATATTATAGCTGATTTTTAGGAATGTAAATCAAGATGATTTCTATTTAAATGAAAGGACTCTCTATTGGAGAGACATTCAGCAAAAATTGTCATGGTATTAGAGCCTTCTCTCTGAATCTGTGTTTCCTTGTCTTCTTTAAGTTCTTTGGTTTTTTTTTTGGTTTTCTTGATTTTATTTGGTGATCAATACTAATATCTCAAGCTCTTGGGTCTTGGTTTTCTAATTATATTCGTGCTTTTGGTCACAGAAATTTCTGATTTTCTTTGGGCTGTTCAAGATAGTGGAGAGCAGTTTTCGGTTTAAACCGAAAAACCAAACAGAACCAAACCGAGTCAATTCGGTTCAATCGGTTCAGTTTTAAAACTCAATCGGTTCGGTTCGGTTTATAATTTTAATAATTTCGGTTGATCGGTTCGGTTCGGTTATTTTCATAAAAAATTTCAAAAAAAAATCAAACTGAACCGAAATTATTAATATATATATATATATCAAGGAAATCAAAGAAAACGGAACCGAACCATAAGATTTAGGTTTGATCAGTTTAAAACCGAACCGAACCCAATTGGAAATCAAATGCTCAATTTATAAATTTCGATTTGATCGGTTTAAAACCGAACCAAACCGATATTTATCGGTTGGTTCGGTTCGGTTCGGTTTGATTTTCTCTTATTAATTGGTTTCGTTCGGTTTTTAAAATTTTTTATTTTCGATTTTATCGGTTCGGTTCGGTTCGGAACCAAACCGACCGTTTGCACACCCCTAGTTCAAGATGACAACTTCAAACCATTTTGAGACTTTCAATGTTCGATTCACTGGAAAAAATTATTCTACCTGGGAATTTCACTTTCAATTATTTGTCACCGGGAAAGAATTATGGAGTCATGTTGATGGCAGTGATCCAGCTCCTATAGATTCTAAGGAGTTGCTTCAATGGAACGTTAAAGATACTCGGGTAATGACCTGGATTTTAGAGTCTGTTGACCCCCTTATTGTTCCTAATCTAAGGCCATATAAGACTGCAAAGGCCTTGTGGGATTACTTAAAAAAGGTTTACAATCAAGACAATACTGCAAGACGTTTTCAATTGGAGAATGACATTGCTAATTATTCTCAAGGAAATTTAACCATCCATGAATATTTTTCTGATTTTCAGAACTTATGAGCAGAATTTACTGACATTGTTTATGCTAAGGTACCTGCAGAATCTCTTTCTGTAATTCAAGCAATTCATGAGCAAAGCAAGAGAGATCAATTTTTAATGAATTTGAGATCTGATTTTGAGACGATTTGCTCAAATTTAATAAGTTGTGATCCTTCACCCTCCTTAGATGTTTGTTTAGGGGAATTACTTCGTGAAGAGCAGCGTCTTCTCACACAAAGCACTTTCAAGCAAGAGAATACTGTCACGGTAGCATTTGTGGCTCAAGGAAAAGGGAAGGGTAGGGATATGAACAACATACAATGTTATAGCTGTAAAGAATATGGACATATTGCTGCCAATTGTGGAAAGAAGTCCTGCAACTACTGTAAACAGCTCGGACACATCATAAAGGAGTGTCCTACACGTCCTCAAAACCGTAGAGCCAATGCTTCCTCAGCTGCAATGAATAGTTCTAATCACTTTGCTGCTCCAGCAATATCTACAACTCCTTTTACAACTGCTGAACCTGTTGTTCTTACTCCTGAAATGGTGCAGCAAATGATTGTTTCAGCCTTTTCTGCCTTAGGGCTACAAGGTAATGATATTGCATCTTCTCAATTTTGGCTTGTTGATTCTGTTGCTTCAAACCATATGACCAACCCATCTAATATGCTTAAAAATGTTCGAAAGTATCATGGTTCAACAGAAATTCATATTGCTAATGGAAGTAATATACCTATTACTAAGGTTGGGGATCTTACTCCATCTTTCAAAAATATTTTTGTATCTCCAAAGCTCTCTACTAAGCTAATTTCAGTTGGTCAATTGGTGGATAACAATTGTGATGTACATTTTTCTCGTAATGTTTGTCTCGTGCAGGATCAGGTGTCGGGGACAGTAATCACAAAGTGGCCTAAAGTTGGAAGATTGTTTCCCTTATTTTTTTCCATTCCTAATCTCACTTCTTTTGCTTGTACCACTATTGCTAGTAAGAGTGAAGTATGGCATAAACGTTTAGGCCATCCAAATCTTGCTATTTTGTCTCATTTATCAAATTCTGGTTTATTGGGAAATAAAGACCATTTCTCTAATGTTTCTTTTGATTGTTCCACATGTAAACTAGGCAAAAGTAAAACTCTTCCTTTTCCTTCTAGTGGTAGTCGTGATGTAAAATGTTTTGATATAATTCATAGTGATGTTTGGAGCATCACCCCAATTATTTCTCATGCTCACTACAAGTACTTTGTGACATTCATTGATGATTACAGTCGATATAAATGGGTATATTTCCTTCATTCCAAATATAATGTATTTTCTGTTTTCAAGACCTTCTTGGCTTATATTGAGACTCGATTTTCTACTTGTATTAAAGTATTGCGATCTGATTCTGGTGGGGAATATATGTCTAATGCATTTCATGATTTTTTGCATGAGAAAGGCATTGTCTCACAACGCTCATGCCCATATACACCGCAACAAAATGGGGTTGCTAAACATAAAAACCGTCATCTTTTGGATGTTACTCTAACTTTATTGATTGATTCTTCTGTTCCATCCAAATTTTGGGCGGAAGCCTTGTCTACTGCAGTTTACTTAATTAACAGACTGCCATCTCAGGTGTTAAATCTTGACTCTCCATATTATCGTCTTTATCATCAATATCCTACCATGATTTACATACATTTGGTTGTGTTTGTTTTGTACATTTGCCTTCTCATGAACGTCATAAACTTTCTGCTCAATCTGCTAAATGTGCCTTTATGGGTTATAGTTCTTCTCAAAAGGGTTTAGTTTGCTATGATCCAAGTTCTAACAAATTTCGTGTTTCTAGAAATGTTATTTTCTTTGAGAATTAGTATTTCTTTTCTAGTCATGTTAAGCCCTCTTCTGTTATTACTATTCTTCCTACTTTTGAGGATTTACCATCTCTTCCTAATCGGTTTAAGCCTGGATTTGTGTATGAAAAACATCAACCAACTTTGCTCTTTCTCGAGACTGATCCGCCACCTGCACCTGCTTCTGAGCCTACCTCTGAGATTTCTTCTGAGCTTGCTCCTCCCGAGCCTATCCTTCGCCGATCTACCAGAGTATCTCGTCCTCCTAACTGGTATGGTTTTTCTACTATTTTGTCTGATATTTCTGTTCCATCATGTTACTCACAAGCTTCCAAGCATGAGTGTTGGCAGAAAGCCATGCAGGAGGAACTTCAGGCTCTCCAAGAGAATCACACATGGGAAATTGTTTCTTGTGCTCATTGGATGTAAATGGGTTTACTCGGTTAAACTTCGTTCTGATGGCACTCTAGATAGATATAAAGCTCGATTAGTTGCTCTTGGTAACAAGCAGGAGTATGGGGTGGACTACGAGGAGACTTTCGCTCTCGTAGCAAAAATGACTACAGTGCGCACTGTTATTGCCATTGCTGCTTCTCAAGGTTGGCCTCTTCATCAAATGGACCTAAAAAATGCTTTTCTCCATGGAGATCTTAAAGAGGACATTTATATGGTACCTCCACCTAGTTTGTTTTCCTCATCTACATCAAATGTGTGTAAGTTAAAAAGATCTTTGCATGGCCTGAAACAAGCTCCACGCACATGGTTTGAAAAGTTTCGGTCCACCTTGCTTCATTTCTCTTTTGTGCAAAGCAAATATGACTCCTCTTTGTTTCTTTGCAAAACATTGACTGGTTTTATTTTACTTCTTATTTATGTAGATGACATAGTTATCACCGGAACCGATTCATCATTGATCAAAAACATTCAACAATATCTTCAAGATTCTTTTCATACGAAGGATCTCGGTTCTCTTACGTATTTCTTAGGATTGGAGGTTCATTCTGATTCTTCTGGTGTATTTTTACATAAGCACAAACATACTAAGGATTTGATTACTTTGGCAGGTCTTCAAGATTCGTCCCTAGTTGATACTCCACTGGAATTAAATGTTAAGTATCGTCGTGAGGAGGGAGATCTTCTTCCTGATCCAACTTTATTTCGGCAATTAGTTGGCAGTCTAAATTATCTTACTATTACAAAGCCTGATATCTCTCTTGCAGTTCAACAAGTCAGTCAATTCATGCATGCTCCACGTCATCTACATTTGGAAGCTGTTCGTCGCATTATTAGATATCTCTTAGGCTCTCCTAGCCGTGGTTTATTCTTTCCTGCTGGCTCTCCTATTCGCCTTGTTGCTTTTAGTGATGCTGATTGGGCCAGATGTCCAGATACTCGTCGCTCTGTCACTGGTTGGTGTATGTTTCTTGGAGATTCCTTGATATCTTGGAAGAGTAAGAAACAGAACGGTGTTTCAAAATCTTCCACAGAGTCCGAATATCAGGCCATGTCAGCTGCTTGCTTAGAGATTGTTTGGCTTCGAGGACTACTTGCAAAAATTGGATTTCCTCAGTCTACTCCTACTCCTCTCTATGCTGACAACACTAGTGCCATTCAGATTGCCATACCAAACATATCGAGGTAGATTGTCATTCTATTCGGGAAGCCGTTGATGCAGGTGTCATTTCTCTTCCCCATGTTTCCATTGCTCTTCAAATTGCTGATGTGTTTACGAAATCTATGACTCGACAACGTCATCAATTTCTAGTTGGCAAATTGATGCTTCTTGATCGCCCAGCATCAATTTGAGGGGGGATGTTAGTATGGTTACCAACTCATATGAATTACTAGTTTCCATATAGCTGTACATATCTTTGTAAATATGGTATAAATAGCTTTCTATATTTAGGATTATAGCTAGCTGTATGAATCTGTGTAATTAAGGAGTAAATAACTTTCCATAATTAGGATGATATTATAGCAGATTTTTAAGAATGTAAATCAAGATGATTTCTATTTAAATGAAAGGACTCTCTATTGGAGAGACATTCAGCAAAAATTGTCAGTTTGCTCCATTGAAATCTCTGTCCTTAGAATAACCCTGTGCACACGACCAATCACCAACTGCTAATTTTCATTCTACTGCAAAAACAAGTTTTGACTTCCAGTGTTCAATTCTTTAGATCATGCACAGTTGCCTTCAGATATTTAGGGATGGGTGGCAGTGGTTATTTTCAGTTGGAAGAGAAAAGAAACAATTTTTAGAATATCATATAGTATGTTCCAAGCAAAAAAAAATTATCTATATTCTTTGCCCTCCAATGAACTGAAGAGACCAAAATTCTGATTGAAGAACTAGGAAGACTATAAATTTTGTAAAGCAGATATGATATGAACAGCATACCTGTGTATAAGCATCCACAGCCATACGATAATCCTTTCTTCTGAAAGCATCATCTCCTCTTGATTTTGCTTCTGCAGCTCTCCTCTTTGCTTCAAGTGATACCTGAACAAGTTAGGAATGTTGAACATCTACAAGGGTGAAGCTCAAGGAAAACAAACTTAAATTATTATTATTATTATTAAACTGTGGCATCACTCCTGGCAAAAAAGACAAAGCATAGGAATCACTTAAGATCCTACGAGTGCAAAAATTATTATGTTGTAATAAAACCTTATATAACTAACAACAAATCCAACTCATGTCACCATATTTTGGTAAATATCAGATCTGGGAGTAACTGAGAGTTGCATTCTCCAAATTTTTAACTTCCCAAAGCATGAAATGCTTATACCTTAATCTGCTTCTTCAGGAACTTTCCAAATTAAACAAAATTTTTTTAGGTTTAAATACCTTAAAAGTCCTAAAACTCATAATTATTCTCATTCAAGTTCATGAACCATTAAAATCACTCCACAATAGTTAAAAAGGTGACCGATGTGTACACGTCATCAGTAGCATTATACATGTGGGACATGTACATTAATTTTGGACTAACATAGAGTATTTTTAATCATTCAAGAACTTGAGTGCGATAGAAAAATAAATAAATAACACTCTAGGACTCAATTGAGGTTTTGTTATAAGTTGTAAGGACTTTGGGATTACTCATCTCTTTTTTCACATATAAATAAACAACATATATGTATATGCATATAAACATTGGTAATTTCTGCCAATGAAAGCAAACCATCTTTTACAACATTTGGAATTACTTGACCAAGGAAATTTATTTTAAAAAGAATTATTTCATGAAAAAAAAATGGTAAATCAGAAAAATAATAAAAAAGCAACAAAAGGATCAAGTTACAGAGTAGAGTGCTACCTCAGGGAGATCATTCTTGGGTACTGAATTGCCCTCTGTAGCAATAACTTCCCTCAGATTCCTCATTTCTTCCTGCAAACAAATAGGAAAATTTCCAGCACTGTAATCAGATGCTGCCAAAATAGACAAACTAAACAAAGGCAAGTACCAAGCAGAAAATTTAAATGCCTGGGAAAGGCAATAACAATATCTAGAAGTTAGTAATTTTTGAAAATCTCCTTCTCAAGCAAGAACATCCCTCACTCATCTATAAATATAATCTTGACCTCTTATATAAACGATTTTGTCCCTTGCAATAAACAACCAAAGTGCAACCACTAAGTCCAAGGATGCAAGAGAACCTTGGCATTAACACATTAAAGAATATACAAGCTCACCCTAAAAGTGAATTGACAAATTATTCATAATAACAGTAGATGCTCCTCCAAAAATAGTGAAACACAAAATTTTAAAGATCATAGTACCAGTTGTTTGTTAGTTTCAGACTGCATGTATTCAAGAATTCCATCAACAGTCCACTCGGGGATAGTTTGAACTTCTGATGTCAAGGGAAAAAGGATCTCAACAGCTGCACGATTGCCTCTTGTTGCAGCAACCTGTATTGGTTTCTGGCCATCCTGTAGAGCAAATGTAACTTATTATAAATTCCATATAATAATGAGATTGTCAATTCAATTGGTCAAATAATATAGAGAACCAAGAGGCAAGAGAAAATACTGTATAGAAACTGGTAATTATTCATTAAGTAAATGAGTGTAGTGATGACTTCACCTCATCAACAACATTAGGATCAGCCCCAGCTTTTAATAAACAGTTCAAGATTTCAGAGCTCCCATTATCAGCAGCGATATGCAATGGAGTGGCTCCACCAGCAATAACATTAACATCAGCACCTGCCTGCACATAAACCGTAAAATAGCAAAAAACCACATCATAATCGATAAAATTAAGGACAGTGAAGCACCAAAAGAATTAGTACGTATAACATCACCCTAAAGCTCTAGTTTACAAAAAATATTAGAAGTTTCACTTCAAATTTTGCAAGAAAGACCAGCTACAAAAGTGCAAGATATATGGAATATGACAGATATGCCAAAAATAGTCAATCATTTCACTGAGTCTGAGATACTAATTAAAAAATTAAAAAAAAATGGACTAAAGCATTAACCAAAAGGTTGAAGTCAAAAGGACCTCTGCACCCTATAAGGATTTGACAGTATAGCGTAGTACCTAATTTGCCAAACCACCAACCAAAAACAGTTTTCTTCTAGAAGAGAAGGGAAGGAGGGAAGAAGGAATTAAGTAACTCTTCTGTGGTGAGGCCCGATTTCTCTCTCTGTCTCTCTATCTAAATATGCACTGCCGTCAAACTCAAAAAATTATCCAACAAATTAAGGGGCAAAAGGGGATACCTGAACTAATGATTCTAAACAAGCTAATGAACCAGCAGCAACAGCTGACAATAGTGGAGTTATATTATCTTCCGTTTCACTATTAGGCTGCAAAAAAATATCAAATAACAAAAGAAACACAATAAAAACAGTCTCAGGCATGTTATTGGGAAACATAAATGTCTTTTGCATGAATTTTATGAGGAAAACCACGAAAATGAAAAAATAAACACTACTGCTACTCCAAGCAACAAAGATCTTTTCTGTCTTTCTTTTTGGGGGGAGGATAGATTCTTTCTTTCTTTTTTTTTAACTTCCTAGAAAATGAGGAAAACAAAGGCTTGCCAACCATAAGTGATACATCTTAAGACATTTATTGATGATTGGTCTCATAGAACAAACTTTCCCTTCCCAAGAGCAAGAAGCTCCTACAATAAGAAAATTCAAATAATAAACTTTTCTCAAAAGCACAAGGTAAAGCTTTCATCCCCTCCTCTTCTAACCCTCTCCCCTCTACCCTCCCCAACCCCCCCCCCCCCCCACAACAATTGTAATCAAACACAAATATAACACATAAAAGAAGATACAGTTTGGCCTTCTCATTAAAATGATACTGATTGACATAGAAAAAACCAGGCAAACTTACGTTAGCATGGTGCTCTAACAAAATTTTCAAAGCATCAGGCTGAGCATGTCCGGCAGCCCAGATTAGAGGAGTGCCAGCATCACTTTCAGAATCAACCTCAACACCCTTGGAAAGTAAATACCTCAGCAACTCAATATTTCCTAAAACCAAGCACCAAAAACATTGAAGCAAAAACCTGATCAGATGGCTTAATGAAATCTACGGAAGAAAACAGAGATATGCTATAATTCTAATTGATACAGTGACATATTTAAGTCATCTCATATATTAAGCAAGCAGCAAAACCATGCTGCAGATGGTCTAGACATCCCCTTAAACCACGAGGAAAGATGAAATTATAAAAATAAAATACCTATCCCTGCAGAATGATGCAAAGCTGTGGCCCCTAAATCACTTGGCATGGAAGGATTGGCACCATGCTCAATAAGGTATTTAGCAGTAGCAGTATGTCCTTGCCGAGCAGCATGAAGAAGAGGAGTCTCACCTGCACATAAGCAAAACCACAACTGAAGTTTAGGTTATGCAATAAGATTCTTAATTTCATTTCAAAGAAAAATGAAATTTAGCTACAAGGTCAAACAAAAATAAAATGCTGATGCTAATCTTCCTAATGCATAATTGTTAATTTTTCATTTACCTCGCAGAAGTAGAGGGCAATCAAGAATTTCTCACAAACGAAAAGGCATGAAACAATTACGAGAATGTTTAATGAAAACATAAAAATGCATACCATCTTCATCCTTCGTATCCACATCAAGCTTCAAGTCCTCAACTAAGAACTTGCATACTTCAGTCTGTCCCTCCCTCGCCGCAAAATGAAGAGCCCCTCGTTTGTTAGCATCCTTTATATCCGCCACAGTTTTTGCCATTCCTTTCCCATCATCGAGCTGCGCTGCTACATCTATTCAAGCAAATGCCAAACAACAAACTTATTGAAAAACAAATAAATAGAACTACAGGTAATAAGCCCTTTTTCACTAGAGAAAAGAAATAAATAAATAAACAGAAGTTACTCCTCAGAAGATCCAGATTCCCAGTTCTTGCAGCATTGAGGAACAACTGAACTTTCTGCCTCACTGTAAACACAACCAAAATATAAATAAACATAAAAAAAAGTAAGTTGAATTGATCAAGCGAAAACACGAAAATGTGAGAGAGGGTAGAAACCTGCAAGAGCATCAGAAGCATCGGGGGCCATGTATCTACGGAGAAACTAGCAACTGAAACCCTAATAACAAATTGCAGGTTTTAGCACAAAAGGGCAGATTAACGTCACCCAGAGACAGAGGCGCCACACAACAAATGGAACTTTGGAAGTATAGGGAATAGACAGAAGAAGACCCAGGAGGGTTTATTAGCTTAGCTCAGTTTGCTTTGCTCTCTCTTTTTTTTTTTTTTTTAAAAAAGTGCTAGTATTTTTTTTTTTTTTTCCTTCTGTCAAAACTTCAAGTATTATAATTTAATATTAATTAATTGTTACAATTATAAAATCAACTTTAAAAAAATTGATAATTTATTATAATATAATCACTTGAATTTTATTTAATTAACAAAATATTTCATTATTGTAATTTTATATCTATATTTTTTTTATTTATTATATAAAATATATTTTACATTTATTTTTCATTGAAATTTTATATTAAAAATTATTTTTATTGATTAAAATATATTTTAATATAATAAATAATTTTATATTATATAATAATAAAATAATCACACTTTGAAATTTCTTTTTATTCGATCACGAAAAAATAATTAGATTATATTTAATATAATGTAATCAAAATTATAATATACATTATTGTTTAGTAAAAAAAATTAATGTAATAGAATATTATGTATGTAATCAATTATATTTATGTCTGTTATCGCCTGATTATTACTATTATTACCATCTCATCTTATCATTACTATCATCGCATCTTATTATCATTATTGTCATTACTATTACCATTTAGCCACTACTGTCACTCGACTACTAATAATTACAATCATTATTATTTATTATTAACGTTATAAATAAATTAAATGTTAAAATAAAAAATTTATCATTATATTATATTACTTAAATTTTTATTTTATAACAAAATATAAAAATATAATAGTAATTATATTAAAATTTTAATTTTATTATATAATTAATTATATTGAATTACATTTCCCTATATCCAATATAATCTTATATTATAATAAAATAACCAATAAAATTACACACTAAACACAAGATATATAATCAATTATCGAAGTCATTCATAATTTTATAAATAAAAATAACACTTAATATTTTTAAAATTATATTAATTGCTCGTCAGGCTAAAAAGATTGATAAATCTAACAATAAATTGATAATTGAAAAAAAAAGTTACATGATTACTTTGCATAATTAACTTTTATGTAATATATTAAAAAAATATTTTAATATAAAATTTAAATTAATAGACTATTTAAAATTTTAGATGCTATGTTTTAATTTATTATTAATTTTTTAAATTTTTATTTAATTTTTTTAACTATAATAGTGAATACCCTAACAATTATTTTTTTTTATCAATAGACTAAAATATAAATTATGATTACATATTCTTTAACTACTATTTTTTATTTTAATTTGACATATATCTATTTTTTATTATTATTATTATTATTATTATTATTATTATTATATGCAAACGAAATCTTTCATTAAGAAGCGCAACGAAGATCATCAACTCAAAGAAGAAGGGAATTAGAAACTTCAACTTTATAATTTTTATTAAAAAAATAAAAATAAAAATTATATTTTTTTAATAAAAATTATAATAACTTGAAGCAAATAAATGACATTTTTTAAATACTTTAAACATTAAAAAAATATAAAAAATATTTTATAAAAAAATACTTTTTGTGAAACAAACGAAATCTTAATACAACAATAAACATCTATGCAAACAAAATAAGTCAAAGCATAGAAAATTAGCTTTTCCATGCATGTAGTTTTAATTATCATCATGCAAAGAATATAGCTTAGCAATATTATGTGTTAATATATTCACTATTTTAGAAATAAAATAAATCTCAATATGACGGAGAGTTAAAAAAAGATTCTTAACGTTTCCCACACATAAATTTGGGTAATTTTTATAGTTTATTTATATATTTTGTCTTGTGTTTTACTTATATCCTTAATTTCAATTTGGTATTAAAACACATAATAATAATAATGTTAAATTTGAATTCTAATCAAAATTAAAAAATAAAAAAAAAAGGAAAAGAAGTCATTACTCACCTAACAGTCCAACACACACAAAAAGAAAATTTTGCATTTGATAGGAGGGAGGGATTTGATCACATTCTTTATGTATCTAACTGATGTTAATGCATCAAATATATAGCACATCCCATTAATTTGAATAATTTTCCAAGAAAAAAAAAAAAGCAAAATTACAGTGACTACAGTACTGTTACATTTTTGCTGTCCCAAAAGAAACTTGGATAAGAAAGAGAAATTATATGAAGAAGAAGAAGAAGAAGATTATAATGATGATGGATGCATAATTATCTCTCTAACCAAAGTCCTCATCAATAGCCAAAAAGCTATTCAACTGCCCTTGGTAATAAAAATGGACCCCCAAAACGACGCCGTGGCCTAATAAGTAACAGTATATATCTAACCTAGGAGATAATTTTGCTTAGATTCATCATAAATTTAAGAAACAGATAGGTAAAATAAATAGATTCTACCGTACACAAGCAGACTACATTTTATTTTTTCTTTCTTCAGGGGCAAATTCAAGCCAACTTGTTTTTGTCTGTCGAGTCTTGCTCTATCTTCTGTGCAAAAGCCATCCTACACTTATGGATCAATAAGACTGCAACACTGAACATGCTACAGCTTGGGCCCAATGCCTCAACTTTGTCTTCACCTGTCGAGGATCATCCCCTGCACCAACCCAACCCACCATAACCCGCATATATAAAAGAAATGATACTATCAATTATATATGATGTAATTTATGTTGAGGAATTAATGGAAGCTTTACCTGGGCTGCATATTTTCCAATCTGATTCATTCATTGCGCTCCCAAACGACGACGATCGCATGCCTAGCGATGACGAGGACATGGACTCCCGGCTCTGCGGTGTGGATGTTGGACTAGGAGAAAGCTGTCGGTTTACTGCAAAATAAAGATCAAGTGCCGGCAAGGTGTTGCACAATTGCTGCCCTTCTTCCTCATTGAACCCAAACCCAAGTTCTATACAACCTTTAAGCTCGTTCCAGTCTTCATCGGTCAAGTCATCGGAGTCAGTAATGCAGTTCTTTCTTCGTTCTTGCCTAAGAATCTGGCGACGCCTATTTTCCCAAGCGATGTCCCGCCGAGTCTCGCACATGGAAAGCTGTTTCGACAACCGCTTCTTGTTCTTCCACATCGGTGGCGCCAATGGCATACGCTGCAACTCCTCGGACGTATTTGAATCGTGCAATGATGGTGACGATGAGTAGGATGACAAAGACAATTTCCTGGCCATGGGGCTGTAATCCGTCATCCTAATATTAATCCTCTATTAGTATAATTAATTAATGACTAATGTTGAAGGAGAGGATAAACAAGGAGCGAGGAGGATCAGCGTGGCCGGGTGGGAGGGGGCCACGGAGGAGATATACAAGTATTTGGTTGCAACTGTACATAAAATTAATAAAAATGCAATGAACAGTCGGCGGCGTCGGCGGCAAAAAGGGGTAGAAGCCGTCGAGCCGCCAGCTGAGTGGAGGAGTGGGGTGCGTATGAAAGGATCCCTTGGAATGCTATTAAAGAACTATACGTATAACTTTTTTTTTGGGTTTATTTAATAAGGAACACACGACACCAGCCCGACCAGCTCCAGTAAGAGGGGCTGCGTAGGGCTTTAATGGTGGTGGACAGGAGGAAGACGAGTGCGGCCGTCGCGCACATCCATTGGGTGGTCTGTTTGGTGTTACACCGTTCATTTATAACTTCCCATGTTAATTTAGGAAAGCTTAGTTGGCTGAAATGGTTTTCTTTTTCGGTTCAAGTGGCGCTATATATATACACGTTCCCAATATTAGGAAAAGCAGATGGTTTTTAACAGAAAATTTTTCTCTTATTTCTTCTCCTTTTGCCAATTAGGATCCATTGTATAAATTTTTCTCTCTTGGGAAAGTTTTTGGAAAAAAAAGTATATTTTTGGCCTGAAATGTTTGGAAATTATTCTTAATTTCAAACTAATTATGGGATAATATCCCATCAATTT
Organism: Hevea brasiliensis; assembly: GCF_030052815.1. Lineage (NCBI taxonomy): Eukaryota > Viridiplantae > Streptophyta > Magnoliopsida > Malpighiales > Euphorbiaceae > Hevea > Hevea brasiliensis. The sequence goes on along the minus strand of NC_079497.1, from coordinate 6,591,184 downwards.
ATTAATTAGTTATTATCATACTATAAATAGTGAAAATGACAACTTATTAATAATTAAATATATATTATCCCTTCCTGCCAATAATTAATACTATATGATATATGTTATAAAATGAAATATAGAATTTATGCACACTATATAATTAATACATATATAACTTCATATATTAATTTCAATAAAGCTCTTTGTCATGGCATTAAATCTTTAAGAAAGTAAACTGAATTATTGGTACACTTAGATAATTCCATGGTGACTTCTTATATATATATATATATATATAATTTCGAGGTCACTAATTAATGCATTTTGAATAATTATTTTAAGCACTGATCAAGGCAGACTTATATGAAATTTACCATAATAAAAATCATTACATATACAATAATTGCATTGAAAATTTCATATAAAATAATTATTAAATATAATTATTTAATATTTAATTATACATATATATGGTAATTATTAAATATAATTATTCATTGTATTTATCAATATAATTATTAAATATAATTATTTTGTATACAATAAATACATTTTATTAATTAATCACGAAAAAATTTTTAATGTAAATTTTATTATAATTAACTATTAAAATAAAAAAAATTATATGTACAATGTTTATATTTAATAAATTAAAATATTTAAGGGGCTAATAACAATAAATGATTCAATTAGATTTATGGACAAAACAAAAACTTGTTAATATATATATTAAAGTTAAGCCTTAAAAATATGTCATATAAGCTAATAAAAATACTTAAAAAATCATGTGACATCACCTTTTATCTTTATTTTTCAAATTATATATAAAATTAACTTATTATATTAAATATTAATTTTTATTTAAATATTTTTAAATTTTAACTATCAAAATTTTATCTCAATTATTAAAATAAAAAATTATTTTCATTACATTTTTAAGAATTTTAAAATTTTCTTAATTTATAAATTCAAACTTTATAAAACTATACTTATTATATTATATATCCTTAAAATCAATTAATTTTTAACAAAAATTTTAATTACATTAGAAAAAGTATGAATTGTTATACATATTTACTAAAAAAATTATTTAGAAAATTTAAATATATATTTTTAAATAAAATTTTATATTTAAAATATAAAAATTTTAATGATAATATTTCAAAAATTGTGATGTGATATATGTATTTTTTTTATGTTATTTGTTATTTTAATTATATATGTCAAATAATTTAAGGAATAATAAAAAAATCTATTAATCAATTTATTTATTAAATTTAAAATAAAATTATAATTAGTTAAAATTTATTATTATTAAAATTTGATAATATAATTATGAAAATATAAAATATAGTAAAATATATATATTAAATTATGTTATTAAAATAAAATAATAAATAGTGAGTAATTTATATTGTTTCTTTATGGAAAACTCATTTAGAAGCATAAAAAATTTTTTGAGTTTTATTTATTGATTTTTTTAAATGGTATATATGTTATTAAAATTTAATTATTTTTTCAATTAAAAACTTCTGAAAATTATTAAGGGAGAGGAAAATTTTAAAATGAGTTTCCCCTTGTTTTAAGTGTATATTGTGATTGTAATTTCAAGTATTTTAGTCAACTAGCTTGTAATTAATTATTCTGTTACATATCAGAAATGTGTACAACAATAACTTGCAGGGAAAAGTGTTTGCTAAACTTAGAATTTTAGTGTAAATCCAAATCCATTAGAGCCAACCAAATTTCGAAATTTACGATTCTTTCTCTCATTCATCAATTTCCAACTCCCATTGAATTTCAAAAATGGATGTCTAGCGAAAGAGAAGAAAAAAAAAGAGAAAAGATAAAAAGAACACAAAACGTTTCTCCATCTTTAATTTCTTGCCTGGATTGATCCTTTCTGATCCAGGCATGAGTCTCCATGGATGATTAAAGTTGGCTTGATCAGCTGTAAACACAAAGGAGACAAAAGCAGCTTCAGTTTTGTAAAGTTTTAGGCGTACAGGAAAACTTTCTTTCCCCTTTTCCTGTGAGAAACGCTTCTTGGTTTTCCTGTACGCCAAACTGCATGCTCGCTTTGTCCTTCTTTATTTAGCCATGAATGCCAATACCCGTAAATTGCTTTTTCTATCTTGTGTTTCCATTCTTTTCAATGCCCTTTATGTGTCTAGTTCAAACACAACAAATTCTTTGTTGTTGAACTGTGGATCTGAAAATGAAGGCACAGATGCTGATGGGCGTAAATGGGAGCCAGATGCCAAGTACCTTGGTGGGAATCACCCGCAAGCCAGAGCTCAAATCCAAGACTCATCAATTCTTTCTGATGTTCCACTTATGGATGCTAGAATTTTCAGATCTGAAGCCACCTATAAACTCCCCATAAAGCCACAAACTCGATATTTTCTCAGGCTCTACTTTTATCCATCTGATTATGCTGGCCTCAATGTCTCCAACTCCTACTTCTCAGTAGTGGCAGCAGGGGTTACCCTCCTGAACAATTTCAGTGCTCCAATCACAGCTCAAGCCCTTACATTTGCTTACCTCGTTAAAGAGTATTCTTTGGCTCCGATAGATTCTGACACTCTCAGCATTACCTTCAAGCCATCAGATAAAGCTGTAGATGCTTTTGCATTCGTCAATGGTATTGAGGTAGTACCAATCCCTGGTGATCTCTTCGGTTCAGGTATAATGACTGGTTTTTCTGATATCACTATTGATGCCAAGGACTCTAATTTGGAGACCATGTATAGATTAAATGTCGCAGGACAGTATATAGCTCCAAATAAAGATTCTGGTGGTCTCGCAAGAAACTGGTATAATGATGCCCCTTATTTATATGGTGCTGCGGTAGGGGTTAATAGGATGGCAAACAAAACTGTTCAAATAAATTATGCAGATTTACCAGAGTATGTAGCTCCTGTAGATGTTTACCAAACAGCAAGAGGCATGGGACCCGATTCGGCTATGAACTTGAAGTTTAATTTGACATGGATGTTTCTGGTTGATGCCAATTTCACATACATTGTTAGGCTCCATTTTTGCGAGTTTGAGTTGACAAGAAGCAATCAGAAGGGCTTCAACATTTACATCAATAATCAAACTGCACAGGGTGGCATGGAAGCAGCTGATATAATTGCTTGGACAGGACAAATTGGAAAACCAACATATAAAGATTATATGATTTCAGTTAATGACAGGCAAGGCGATGACCATATTCAGGTGGACTTGAACCCGTCAACCTTGTATAAGCCTGAATATTATGATGCTACACTCAATGGATTAGAGATATTCAAGATGAGTGATCAGAAAAATAACTTGGCAGGCCCCAATCCTGAATTATCAGCAATGCTTACCAAGGCTCTGGCTGAGGAGAAACAAAAAACTTTTCAAAGTTCAGGTGTTGGGATTGAAGGAGCAGCTGGAGGAGCTGCAGGCTTTTGTGTGGTGGCTGCAATATGCATTGCTGTCTACCAGAGGAAGAGGAGAGACCCTAACGTTGAATCGCACACATCTAGCTGGCTGCCTGTCTACACCAACTCCTATACTAGTACCAGCAAATCAACAATCTCAGGGAAGAGTACTACTAGCAGCCACCTTTCCACGTTGGCTCAGGGACTTTGTCGCCATTTCACTCTACCTGAGATGAAAAAGGCAACTAAAAATTTCGACGAATCTAATGTTATTGGCGTTGGGGGTTTTGGAAAGGTGTATAAAGGTATTATTGATCAAAATGTGAAAGTGGCCATTAAAAAATCAAACCCACAATCTGAACAAGGAGTTAATGAGTTCCAAACTGAGATTGAGATGCTTTCAAAGTTGAGACACAAGCATCTGGTCTCATTAATTGGTTTCTGCGAGGAAAATGAGGAGATGTGCTTAGTTTATGACTATATGGCACTTGGAACTCTGAGAGAGCATCTATACAATACCAAGAGACCTAAGCTTTCATGGAAGCGAAGACTAGAGATATGCATTGGAGCAGCTAGAGGACTTCATTACCTTCACACAGGAGCCCAGTACACAATCATTCACAGAGATGTTAAGACCACAAACATTCTCTTAAATGAAAATTGGGTTGCCAAGGTTTCTGATTTTGGGCTCTCGAAAACTGGTCCTAATCTAGACAAGGGCCATGTTAGTACTGTGGTAAAGGGTAGCTTTGGTTACTTGGACCCTGAGTATTTCAAGAGACAACAACTGACTGAAAAATCTGATGTCTACTCATTTGGAGTTGTCCTTTTTGAGGTACTGTGTGCAAGGCCTGCTCTAAATCCCAACCTTTCAAAGGAGCAAGTTAGTCTTGCCGACTGGGCTCTTCACTGCCAACGAAAAGGCATTCTTGAGGATATTATTGATCCTCACATCAAGGGAAAAATCAACCCCGAATGCCTAAAGAAGTTTGCAGAAACAGCCCAGAAATGCTTGGAAGAAGCAGGAACAGAACGACCCAGCATGGGTGATGTTCTGTGGAGTCTGGAATTTGCTCTCCAATTGCAAGAAAATTCTGAGGGGTCAAGGCATAGTACACAAGTAGAGAGTAGTGACATTTCAGGAGAGATTCTTGGAAACAATCATGAAACAAACCTGGATTCTGACGAGACTGGTGAAATCTTCTCTCAAATTGTCAATCCAAAAGGGCGATGATGATAACTGTCCAGGTATTTGCTGTGAGATTGGAATGGGAGAAAAACAGGGAACTCATTCAAGAATATAAAACAAGTTTTTTTTGGTTACCTCAAGAAGGTGATCATCTGTTCTTTGTATTGAGTGTTTATTTTATTTTAGTATGACAGATTGTTTAATTCTTAGAAACTTGTAAAGCAAAGTCAAACTCATCAAGCCTTGTGCTTCACATGATTTTTTATATCTGCAATATTTTTTTTAACATTAAAAATAAAAATTGTAGTTTCTTACAAAAAGAAAAACAAAAACTTGAATCGTTTTGTTGAGATTCTTTCCTTCAATTTGTGTGAATTAAAATTTTGTAATAAAATTGAATGGCTCCCATTCCTTGCAATTATCTGTATAATTTCAGAGCTCTCAAGTCTGCCTTACTATGATATTTTATTTTCATCTTCCTTTTTTTCATAAAGAAGGAGCAAATATTAAATTTACTCTTTCAATGAACTATAAAATTCTACCAAATATCCGTGAGAAAAGAACCCTAAATCTCACTAGTTCCCAATTTGATTGGAGAATGAATTCAGAAATCTTTAGCCTTTGGACAGAAGAAGAAAATGTGCTTGTGCCATTCGATTTCTCTACAGCTCAAAAATTCCTCGGGTGTAGATTTTAATCTTCTGTTGAGCAGCTCATTTCTTGGAAGTGCTCTTTGTATATAAGCAGTTTCATACTTTCATTTGTTGAGTGGAGCAGAAGTAGCCAATTAATGAATTGGGGATTTTAGGTTTAAATTTGAGAGCAGAAAAAATTGGGAGCGGGAGAGAGAATCCCTGTTGAGGTCAACTGTGTCCCCACCACAAACACTAATTTTAACTAACAGACAACAAAACCCCTGCATTTCCTCCGGACATGTGTCTACTGCCTTATCCACGTGGCACTTACTTACCCGTCAACTTCCGCAAAGGCTATCTTGCGATGTCCCCTGTCCAGAGTGGAATTTTGGGCCCACCTTGCCCAAACATTTTGATAAAAAGTATCAAAGCAATCCTATGGATTAAATGTTAAATATAAAGCTGAAAAAAAAAAAGGAATTATACTGTGTCTTTCGGTGGGACCCATCTTAGGATCTTTGACAGAGACGTCTGTTCCATTGTTTGATTTGTTTCTCTAAGCCAACCGAACACATTTCTCGTTCCCCTCTCCCTCTCTCTTTCTCCGTTGGATTCTTTTGCCCTTTTTTTTTTTAATTTTAATTTTGATTTGTTTATGTTGTTTTGGAGTTAAATACTAAAGAGAGACTTTGTTTTCTTTTGGGCCATTCTAACAAAATCCCAGAAATAGAGCTCGAGTCTTCTCTTTCGCGCTATAGTATAGTCTTTATTGGATATCACTTATCAAAATTTAACAGAACTTTTGTCTTTGTTAGCTGTTATTCTGTCTTCTTTGTTGTTGTTCCTTTCGAAAATAGGCTAAATTTTCATCTGGGTAGTCTTTGATTTCAGTATGAAGCCTTTCAGCCTTTCTCTGCTTCTGTCTTGAACACATTTTTTACGGTGCAAAAATATTGACTAATGCCCGTTTGGGTATATGCCATTTGTGGAAATGGTTTTTGGGTACTTTGTTTTTGTGCTGCTACTTTGAGGCTTTGAGCTATCTTCTGATGTTTTTGTTATTGGGTTTATAAGGGTTTTAAAAATTGAGGCTTGTTTCATCGAGCTAGGATGAGTATGGAGGAGATTGAGGAGGTAAACAAGGCAGCGGTTGAGAGCTGCCATAGAGTTATTGGCCTCCTGTGTCAACCCAGAGATCAAGTTCTGTCTAGGAACTTGATGATGGAAACTAGAGAGGCTGTGTCTAAGTTTAAGAGAGTGGTGTCTCTTCTGAGCACTAATTTTGGTCATGGAAGTGTGAGGAAGTTGAAGACGTTTAGATCATCTTTGCCTCAAAACATCTTCCTGGACAGCCCGAATTGCAGAGCAATTTTGGCACCAAAGCCCCTCCAAATTGTGCCTGCTAATTTTCTTGAAACCCCACTTTCTGAAATGCATTCCAAGTCTAAATCATGTACGCAACCTATCCAGAAAACATTTCTTGAAAACCCAGTATTTGAAATGAATTCAAATGCTAGGCCTCCGATTCAAAATACCCAAATAAAACCATCACAACACTACCAGTTTCTTCAACAACAGCAGCAAATACAGAGGATGCAGTTTCAGCAGCAGCAACAAATGAATTATGCTGATGTGATGTTCTCTAAGAGTAACAGTGGGATTAACCTTAAATTTGATGGTTCTACTTGCACACCAGTCATATCATCAACAAGATCATTCATATCATCTCTGAGCGTGGATGGTCCTGTGGCTAACTTTGATGGAGATTCCTTCCATTTGAACGGCGTGCCTCAGTCATCTGCTCATATCTCTCAACAGAAAAGGAGAAAGTGTTCTGCTAGAGGGGAAGATGGAAGTGTGAAGTGTGGAAGCTCTGGTAAATGTCGTTGTTCAAAGAGAAGGTCAGACTCAAATCTCTATCTCATATTCTAATTCTGGTGTTTTATGCTCATTATGATCTAATTACCTTTGTTTTATGTTTTTAGGAAACTGAGGTTCAAGAGATCCATAAAGGTGCCTGCTATTAGTAATAAAGTTGCTGATATTCCTCCTGATGAGTATTCATGGAGGAAATACGGGCAAAAGCCGATTAAGGGCTCTCCACCTCCTAGGTATTAATCTAATTATTAAAGCTTTACTATTAACATGCTCCTGTGATTTAATTTTCATGTTCTTGGATTGCTCTTATGCATATCAACATTCTGATGAGTTAATCCACCTTAACTAATAGCTTAATTACATAAATAATTGTGTAATGCATATTAGCATATAAATGTGTTGTAGTTTTGATGATATTGACTTGGACAAGTACTTTTATCAAATTTTTGTTTTCCTGAGAATAATGCTTGCTACAAGGTTGGTTAGGCAACCAAGTTTGTCTGGTTCTCTTGAATCAATTTTTTAATGCAGGGAATATTACAAATGTAGCAGCCTGAGAGGTTGCCCTGCCAGGAAGCATGTTGAGAGATGCCGGGAAGATCCTTCAATGCTAATTGTCACTTATGAAGGTGAGCATAATCATTCCAGATTACTCTCATCACAATCTGCCTATACATGAAATTTACAAGATATCTTCATTCAATCCCACTGCAAGAACTCAAATTTCTAAATGATTCAAATTTCACAAAAATTGGGTTGGTTCTTGTTTGTGAATTAATACTATATAGAGTATGTGGTTCGAATCTAAGACTAGAAATGATGGAGCAGATTTATGATTAGTTGACAGGGATTGGTCCAGTTTCAGCTGCACATATATATAATAGGGTTTAGAAATTGTAAACTTGTGCTTCCTAAATATCGAAGTTATATTTCCTCTTCCTTCTACAAGTAGCTTTCTGTTTAAATCATGGGTTTCCAATTAAAGGCAACACCCATGGCATGAAATTTGAATCTCACTTGTAAAGTTAGACATTATTGTTATATTTGTTGCTTTGAAATTTGGATATGTTTTTTCATGAACTCAAATTGTGACTTGACCTGAAAGTTTTAGCGCTGCGACCCGATTGGGATAAAAAGTGAGATCTATGGTGCTAGTGGGGGGCACGAGCCAATAGGCCCGGGCCTGACGCCCACCACTGATTTCCTTGGGAGTGCGAGGGCAATGCTCCCGCGGTATGGACCAGTATAAATATTGTAATATTCTACCCTTTGCGTTAGAGTTGTGAGATATTCGAGAAACACACTGGAGTTAGGTTTTGAGAGTTCTGATTGATTGTATCTTACTCTTGTCATCATAGTGGAACTTTTTTCTCTTGTCTTGCCCGTGGATGTAGACCTTACGGTTGAACCATGTTAAATCCTGTGTTATTCTTCTTCTCTTTTCAATACTGTGTAATTGTGCGATTTGTGTGATTATTATAACGAATTGGTATTAGAGCTTTGTGCGCAAAACCTAGGGTTTACAGATGGCGTCGTCTTCAACGAAGTATGAGATAGAGAAGTTTGATGGTGGATCGAGTTTCAGTTTGTGAAAGATTAAAATTAAATCTTCCTTGATCCTACAAGGTCTATAGAAGGCAATCAAGGATAACTTTCCAGAAGGTATGAAAGAGGCGGAGAAAGCTGATCTAAAGGAGAGAGTCTTGAGTGCGATTTTCATAAGTGTAACTGATAATGTCCTACGAGAGATTGCTGGTGAAATCTCAGCATCTGCGGCATGGAAGAAATTATAGGAATTATACTCTGCCAAATCGCTGACCAACCGCCTATATCTAAAGAAAAGACTTTACAATCTGAGAATGAGCAAAGGTACGCCATTGAAGAACTTCTGGATGAATTCAATTCAATCATTATGGACCTGAAGAATATTGATATTGAGATTGATATTGAGGATCAGGCCCTTATTATGTTATGTTCTTTGCCACCCTTCTATGAAACTTTTGTTGATACTCTGTTGTATGGGAAATACAGTATTTCACTAGACGATGTTAGTAATTCTCTAAAATCGAAGGAGTTGAAAAAGAAATTTTCAGATAATAGAGAAATATTTGAAGGTTAAGGTTTGATGAGTAGGGGAAGAACACATTCAAGGGAGGGTTCTTCCAACAGGAAGAAATCTAAGGCTATATCTAAGTTAAGAATGAAAAAGGCCAACTGTTTTGAGTGCGGGGAGCAAGATCACTGCAGGAGAGATTATCCCAAGTTGAAAAATAAAAAGGGAAAGCAACCAGAAAGTTTTGCGAATGTGGTTAATAATTTTATTGATTCTGATGGTGATGACAGTGTTGGAGAAATTTTATCTGTGAGTTCAGATCATGGACAAAATTTTTGGATTCTTAATATTGGTGCTACTTATAACATGTGTCTACACAGAAACTGGTTTGTCACTTATAAACAGATGAGTAGCAAGGTTTTTCTGGACAATGATCGTGCATTATCTATTGAAGGAATTGGTAATATCAGATTGAGGATGTTTGATGGCGTTGTCAGAACTATAGAGTGTTGACATGTTCCGGGACTAAAGAGGAACTTGATTTCTCTTGGGACACTTGACTCTCATGGATTCAGATACCATGCAGAGAATGGAGTTCTCAAAGTTTGCAAGGGCTTTATGGTACTCATGAAGAGCAGTTTGATTTCAGGATTCTATTTTCTTCAAGGCAGTACAGTTTTAGGGAAAGCTACAGTAGCATCTGAAAGCAATAATCAAAATTAGACTCAATTGTGGCATATGCATCTTGGTCATATGAGTGAAAGAGGATTGTCTATGTTAAGCAAGTGAAATTTGTTGGATGGGCAGAAAATAGAATCTATAGACTTTTGCGAACACTATGTGTTTGGCAAACAGACCAGGGTGAAGTTCGATAAAAGGGCAGTGCACAAGACTAGAGGAACGATGGATTATATCCACTCAGATCTATGGAATCCTAACAGAATTCCTTCCAAGAGCGGTGCCAGGTACTTCATGACCTTGATTGATAATTACTCTCGGATGGTGTGAGTATATTTTCTAAAAATAAAAGATGAGACATTTTCAACCTTTATAAAGTGGAAGATGATGATTGAGAAGCAGACAGAAAGTCAAGCATCTTAGAACTAATAACGGGTTGAAATTTTACAATCGTGAGTTCGATGCATTCTGCAGCAATGAAGGTATAGTGAGATATTGCACTTGTACAAGAAGACCACAACATAATGGTATTGCAGAACGCATGAACAAAATGCTTTGTGACAAAACACGAAGCATGCTCTTACATTTAGGATTGGGAAAAAATTTTTGAGCTGAAGCAATTAATACAACATGTTTCTTAGTTAATAGATCTCCATTTACAGCTATTGAGTGCAAAACTCCTTTTGAGATTTGGTCCGGTTCACTTGCTGATTACTTTCAGCTGAGAGTATTTGGTTGTCCTGCATATGCTCATGTGAGAGATGGTAAGCTTGAGCCGAGGGCAAGAAAATGCATATTTTTTTAGGGTATGCTTCTGGAGTGAAAGGCTACAGGTTATGGTGCAATGATCCAAAGTCCCCAGGATTAATTATCAGCAATGTCACGACCCAGGGATGGGGTTGGGACGTGCTTGTTCAACCAGCTACGCACTGGGGTGAAAACTTCATGTCCCACATCGGAAACGGGAAGAAAAGATTTGGGCCATATATGTGGGAGCCTTCCTCACCTGGTCAGCGCGCTTTTGGGAATGAAACCTCCCAAGGGACAAATCTGTGAGGCCCATGGGCCAAAGCGGACAATACTAACTGAAGAATGATCGGGCTGTTACAATTTGGTATCAGAGCTGGACTCCCTCTAGTACGGTGTGTGGTGCGAGGACGCGCAGCGGGGAGTGGGCTTGTCACGACCAGGGGATGGGGTTGGGGCGTGCTTGTTCAACCAGACTACGCCTGGGTGGAAACCGTGTCCCACATCGGAAACGGGAAGAAAAGATTTGGGCCATATATGTGGGAGCCTTCCTCACCTGGTCAGCGCGCTTTTGGGAATAAAACCTCCCAAGGGACAAATCCGTGAGGCCCATGGGCCAAAGCGGACAATACTAACTGGAGAAGGATCGGGCTGTTACAAGCAGCAATATGATATTTAATGAGTTTGCTTTATTGGATAGTTAGAGGGAAAAGTCAATAGCAGAATTAGATCACAGTGTCAGAGAACAGGTGGAGCTTGATATTGATATTTCAGCAGTTTAGTCCAGTGATTCAGAGGATGAGGTGCAAGATCCTGATCAACAAGAGAATGCACCTGAGCAACATCAATAGGAATCATATAGCATTGCCACTGGTAGAGAGAGAAGACAGATTAGACCACCGTAAAGATATGCATATGTAGATCTAGTTGCGTTTGCCTTGTCAGTTGCTGAAACAATTGATGTGCATGAACCAAAAATTATAGAGAAGCTATATCTTATTCAGATGCAGATCAGTGGATTGGTGCTATGAGTGAAGAAATTGAATCTCTTCACAAGAATCAAACTTGAGAGCTTGTAACATTGCCTAAGGGACAAAAAGTGGTAGGTTGCAAATGGGTGTTCAAGAAAAAGGAAGGCACTCCAGGGGTTGAAGCACCTCGATATAAGGCACGGTTAGTAGCAAAAGGCATTACTCAGAGGAAGGGGATTGACTTTAATGAAATATTTTCTCCAGTTGTGAAGCACAATTCTATCAGAGTCTTACTTGCTATAGTTGCTCTTCATGATCTAAAGCTTAAGCAACTAGATGTGAAGACAACATTTTTGCATGGTGAGTTGGAGGACCAAATTTATATGAGTCAGCCTGAGGGATTTGTCATTCCAGGTATGGAAAATCGTGTTTGCTTGCTTAAGAAATCTTTATATGATCTGAAACAATCTTCTAGGCAGTGGTACAAAAGATTTGATACATTCATGGTTCGTAATGACTTTAATCGTAGTTCATATGACAGTTGTGTGTATCATAAGAAGCTTTTAAATGATTCCTTTATTTATTTACTGTTGTATGTGGATGACATGCTTATTGCTGCTAAAAGCATATCACAAATTAACATTCTGAAAAAGCAGTTGAGTAATGAGTTTGAGATGAAGGATTTGGGTGCTACAGAGAAGATATTTGGGAATGGAAATTACCAGAGATAGAAGTGTTGGAAAGCTTTTATTGTCTCAACAGGCCTATTTTGAGAGAGTGATTAAGTGTTTCAACATGAATAATGTTAAGCCTGTGACTGTTCCGTTTGCTACCCATTTCAAGTTATCTGCAGACATATCATCAAAAACAGATGAGGAGATGGAGCACATGTCTAGTGTTCCCTATTCGAGTGCTGTTTATAGCATCATGTATGCTATGGTATGCACCTGACCTTACATTTCACGTGCAGTTAGTGTTGTGAGTAGATACATGGCGTGTCCTGGGAAAGAGCATTGACAAGCAGTGAAATGGATTTTGAGGTATTTGAAGGGTGCTACAGATGTTGGTCTGACATTTGACAGGGCCAAGATGAGTGATTCAGTTGTTGACTACGTGGATTCAGATTTTGCAGGGGACTTAGACAAGAGGAAATCTTTGACAGGTTATTTGTTTACTCTTTCTGGAAGTGCTATCAGTTGGAAGGCAACATCAAGTGCTATCATAAATATTCTAGATATATATAGACCATTGCAAATTGTTACAATAATACGGTTAAGGCTAATATTTGGATATATGTATATAACTGGTGATAAGTATAATCCTTAGAATACTTATCACGTCCCCCTTAAATTCAACCGATCTTGAAAAAAAAAATCATCAATTTGTCTCTCAATTGTAGGAAAGAGTTGTGGACAATAGTTTTATAATTATATCAACAAATTGATTTAAATTATGTTTGGATAAAGTATATGGAGATTTTTTAATGTAAGGTAAAGTAAATTAATGGAAAATAAGGGATTAAAATATCTATGATTCATCAATTTGATAGGTTAAAAATGAAGAATTTATATTTTATAGCAGTGATTCCATGTAGAATAACCTAAATAGAATGACAAAGAAATTATATAAAAACAAATAAAATAGTAGTGGGTCTCACAAAATTCAATTTAGCCTATGATTATATCAACAAAATTTTAATTTCCATTTGTAAAATAAAATTTTTGTTATAAAAGAAAACAGTGAAAAATAAATTAAAATTATTTTCTAAATCTTAATTAAAATTTTGAAAAACTAGAAAATTGATTTTCTAGTTCTCCAACTTTTCTTAGAAAATTTTTTCAAAAAACTATCTTAGTTTTTCATAAGTAAACATGCTTTTAAATTCCTTAAAATTTTTGGCTCTTAAACAAACTAATTACTTTGGCATAGTTGACTTGGCATAGTTGATTGCTTGTTGTAATTTCTATATTAATTTCGCAATTATAGGAGTTTGATTTGATTTCGTAATTGTAGGAGCTTGATTAGGTAACAGATCTTATATAGAAATATATTTAGTAGTATTGTTGTATAGGAGCATTTTTAGTTTCCTATAATAGAATTGCTTCCTATTTCTACGATGTAATTGTATCTATACATTTGCTCCAATATTGGAGAAGGAATATACAATTCAAACTATTTCTGAACACTATTGTCTGACATGGTATTAGAGTTGTTCCGATCCTAAAAGGACTGCTCAACGCTAATTGAATCTCGTAGACAAAAATCTATTCCTCAAACCACCATCGCAATTTTCTTTTATTAAACGAAATGGCAAACACCAACCCCATCGTACTAGCTACACAAAATAGCTCAATTCCACTAATTATCATCCACCAAGATAATCTTGCATTTCCTACTAGTATCATATTGGATGAGACCAATTATCCATTATGGTATCAACTTATGGAGATGTGTATTGGTGCCCGCAACAAGGTTGGATACCTCGCTGGAGAAACAAAAAAAAAAAAAAAAACTCTACTAAAGATCCCAATTCTGGAATGTGGACTACTGAAAATCATAGAGTCAAAAGCTGGCTCATTAATTCAATGAGTCCATCACTAATGCAACAATTTATTCGTCTTTCTACAGCCAAGAAAATATGGGAGGCTGTGTTAAAAACCTTCTATGATGGCTCAGATGAAACCCGTCTTTTTTAATTGAATCGAAAATCTTTTGCTACCATAGAAAATGGTAGATCATTATCAACATACTATAATGAACTTGTTGCTATTTTCCAAAAAATTGACCACAAGACTACATCTCAAGCAGAAACAATTGAAGGGGTGGTCCAACTGCATTTCACAATGAGTAAGCTTCGAGTTCATATTTTCCTATGTGGACTTGATTCTGAGTTTGATCAAGTTCATGGAGAAATCTTACGAAAAAACCCAAAGCTTGATCTAGAAAAAATATATGCATATGTAAAGAGAGAGTATCAATAAAGGCAGACAATGGGAAAAGCTCTTGACCAATCTCTGAAAGCTCAGTTATGTTAGCAAACCGAACTCAACAAGGATCATCTACCTCATCGAAAAATCGAAATACTCAATCAACTGGAAAGTCTAACAGTCTTACCTATAGTCATTATGGTGAAACAGGTCATTCGAAGTAGCGCTGTTATGAGCTCATAAGCTATCCTGAATGGTGGGACTTCTTAAAAAAGCCAATAAAAAAGATTATTGGAAAGGCTATGGTGACATCCATGGAGGAAACTTAGTCGAATGTGGAAGATAAATTACAGTCGCAACCTATAACAAATGTTGCTCATCCAAGTATTGGTGGAAAAGCAAATGTGTTCTCTACGATTTCTGAAAATAGTACTTGGATTATTGATAGAGATGCATCCAATCATTTGTGTCACACCCTACTCCTTAGTAAGATATAACATGATCTCGTAGTACATCTAATGAATTACCGTACTTCACCTACCGATAACCCATTAAATATATTACAAGGGATTTTAAAACAATTTCCATTCATTTTTAAGCTGGTGGGTAAATTTTTCACTAATATTAAACCCTTTAATTGGCACTAAATCACAAATCATATTTTTTGGTGATTAAAATTTTCGCAATTTTTATAAAAATTCTGACATAGTGCCGGCTATATTTTGAGAAAACAGTTTTTCAAAACCTGCAAAGAAACACACTTCCAATATTTTTGCTCAATCATAACTCTATTTCAAATCATTTCTCAACACAATTCAATCTCAATTCATTTTCAACCCAAACTCATCATAAAAGAAACCATACATAAATTCAAACTCAAGAAGAAATAAAATTAAAGTACTAAAATTAATATTACAAATAATTTTCATTTCAATTACACACTAAAATAACATTACAAAAGTTTTTGTACAACTGCTCAAATAATTTATATACATATAATTATATGCATACATCAAAATCTATGTGTAAGGGTATACCTATGATATACCCGGAGCTAGTCCCAATGTGTCTTTAAGGAAGATTACTCAACTGCTCTATGCTCTTTTCACCTGCGACAGTATGCAAAACTATCGCTGAGTGGTGAACTCAGTGATGCACAACTATAATTTAAAATATAATATAATATATATTGACAAAATTATAACAATTAATTTAGAAGTCTCGAAATTCAACAAAATTTCAAAAGTCAAAATTTTCATTGCCAATAATATAAATCATTTGTTAAAGTGACCTTGATCAAGAAATTCAATTTATCAAATCACAACTGAACATATAAAGTAATTCCAGCAATTTATGGAAATAAATATTAATTTCAATAAAATCAAATATACATAAATCTTAATTGAAATCACAATTCTTTACTATTCAAAACCATTCTTTATCTCACTAACTCTGTAAGACTAATCTGAAATGGCTATCTCTGGGGTGATTCTAACTCCCTATGGTCGGGGAGGTCGAATCGGGATTCTAACTCCCTTGTCTCCTTAACAAATGAGAGAGACAGGTAATAACCTAGTCAAGCATCTATAGTGAGATATAAAATCATATCATGAATCTCTTTATTCTTTTTGTGAGCATAAATCACAACACAATTTAATTCAAAGTCAATTTCAATATCCAGTACTTTTTATGCTCATCAAAATTCAAACATAAATTTGTATTTTTCCATGCAAATTACCTATCACACTTCAAAATATATTTCTATCACAATTTTCCAAAACATAATTTAGTCAATCCACAATAATACTCAATACTTGTTGAAATACCATTTCATAAAATTAAATTCATGCATACTATGCCAATTTCAATAATCATTGTAATACATTCAATACTTGATAAATATAATACATTAGGGAAATAAAGTCATTTAATTATATGGAATATTAAAAACAAAATCAATTAAAAACTAGTTATGCACAAATCTCTTTATTGACTAATTTACTCCACCTTTCGTTCCTCCTTTGAAGTCCATTTTTAACTGAAACACATAAATTTAAAATGCTTCAGTATCCATTTCTAATACTTAAATTTCAGCAATTTCTTTGCAGACTAATTCTACCCATTACGGTTCTTAAATTCAGGTCCTTTATATTTTTGTGTTTAGTGGCATTATTTAAGCTAAAATGTTGACTTTTTCCTACTAAATAGGTTTATTAATTCTAATTGCACCCATATACCACATTTTGAGCGTCAATTTTGTTGGCATTGATTGCCATTTCAATTTCTAAATTCCCTAGGTGCAAATAAAAAAATTCAGTTTTGGTCTTCAGTATTCTACTGCTCAATTGGTCTAGTTACTGGGGGAATTTGGCTAAGTGTCCTTCATCAAAGTTGTTTCTTATTGTCTTAGCTTTAATTCATTTTTTGAATCACTCCATTTGGAGTTTTGTAGCTTAAGTTATGTTGATTTTAAGTTGGTTGCGCAAATTTGTCCTAACCCAGAATTCTGGGTAACTTTTAGGTCTGGCAGTTTTGTGGTACCAACTTTAGGTGGAAAATTCACTTGGTTCTGGGCAGAATTTGGGTTTGTATTCTTCATAAAAGTTGTAGTGCTATGTCATATCTTTCCAATGCTATAAAAATCATGTCATTTGGACCTTCCTATACCAAGTTATGGCCAATCATTTGGTCACTTTGGTACAGTGGTAGTGCACCAATTCTGGGTTTGACCTAAATATTCACCGACTTAGAGTCACTTTCTGGGCATGGTTTCCACGTGAAAAATGTGTCGTTATGTGTCTATTTTCATCCCCAATTGGCCTCACACCAATTAGGGTGGCAGAATTTCAGTTTTGGTCCCTAAAAGGAACATAGGTCAAGCTGTCCAGAATTTACCCTTCACCAATCCGAATTTGAATTTACTTCTATCTATTCAAACACATCTCAATTGGTCCCAATTGACCATTTCTAACCTCAATTTGGTCAATTTGGTTCAATTTCAAAAATCTCTAATTTTTCCCCTATTTTCCCTAATTAAAGAACCCTAATTTTCTAATTTTCTAATTTCAAATATTCAAAGTGTATAATTCATCTTCACACCTTCATTCAAGCATGCTCACTTATTTACTTCAATCAATTGACATCAATTCTATACTCAATCTTCTAGCTGAATTCATGGAGTCCCTCTACATGGAAATTTTTCATGTTTTTATGCAATTAAAATCTTGTTTAACCACAATTCCATACTAAAAATTCAATTCAAATTCAAATTGAAAGAGGGAACTTACCTTAATTGAAGCTTTTTCAATCTTCCTCAAATCTTCAAATTCCTTTAATTTCTTGCTCCAAATCTTCTTCTTGAGGGTCAATTTAATGGTTTCTATAATTATTCTCAAGGATTGGGGGTGAAATCTAAAGTTTAAGAAGCTTAAATCAAAGCTTTAATGGTGAAACAAAATAAGAAGAGAGGGAGAGGAGAGAGCTACGGAAATTAGAAGAAGAAGAAGTAAAAAAAATCTTTTAAAATTTTTATTTTTATGCCACATAATTGACTTGGTCAAAGATTAAATTAAATAGAATTTATTTTTAATGTCATGCATGATGGCATTTGGGTGATGTCATAATCCTATTTTCTTTTATTTTCTTTTCCTTTTGTTTTTTCTATACTTCTTTAATTTAATTTCATATTTCAAAATTTTCATTTCTCAGATTTTATTGGACAGTTAGGTCGTGAGTCACCTCTAGGGGTGAATTGACCAATTTGTGCCTCGCTGGTCTGATCCGGTTTGCAAATAATCCGGTATTTCTTCCAGAGTTCTTACCTAATTATTTAACCTACTTATTAACTCTTTTCTGTGATTTTCTCTTTTTCACTAGGTTTGCAATACTTCTTAGGACTGCGGTGTCAAAATTCCTCGTTCAAAATTAGGATTAAAATTGACCTCGCAGTCACTTTCCGGTAAAGTCACCCATCGCTATGACCCTCGGCTCATTTAACTTTTTATGCTTTGTTTTTCTTATTCATATTTTTCCTTCTTATAATTGTTATTTTTTTTTTTATCTATGACTTTTCTGAATGTTATAGGTATAGCTCCATACGTCTTGACTGTCCGGGCAGACATCAGGCGCCGAAATAGTAGACTGTACTGGAGTGTCCAATGTGAGGGCGTTACAATATGACTAAAGACTCTAGCAAGATACAATCTATTTGCCTATCTCACCAATCGGTTATATCTACAACTAATGGTAGTATCTCTCTTATTACTGGAGAAGGATCTGTCATATTGTCCAGTACTCTCACACTAGATACAGTCCTCATTGTTCCATCTCTTAAATATAACTTTTTGTCTGTTAGTCAAATCACGCCCACTTTTGCCTGCACTGTAACCTTTTGGCCGTTGTTTTGTGTTTTTCAGGACATTTTGACCCGGAAGATTTTTAGTTATGGTGTTAAATGGGGCAAACTCTATTACATGGAACTTATAGAGAATGGAGGCAGAAATTTAGTCATGCATACCAAACTAGCAGTGAAGAAAAGGCTCAAGCAACTATATGGCTATGGCACCGAAGACTAGGACATCTTTCTTTTGTATATCTTAAAAAATTACGACCACATCTTTTTGCAGATTTAAGTGTTTCAAATTTTCATTATGATATTTGTGAACTGGCTAAAAGCCATTGTATTCCTTATTTACTGAGTTTGAATAAAAGTTTAGAACCTTTTGCTATTATACACTCTGATGTTTGGGGTCCTGCGAAAATTCCTTCTATGTTTAAAGCTCATTATTTTGTTACATTTGTTGATGAATGCACTCGAGTGACATGGGTATCTATACTTTACAAAAAGAATGATGTTTATACAGCATTTCAGGAATTTCATAGCATGGTGGGTACTCAATATCAGAAGCAGATTCGTGTTTGGAAAACCGATAATGGGATGGAATTTGTAGATGCATCACTTGGACAATTTCTATGCGAAAGTGGGATTCGACACTAGACTTCTTGCACCTATACTTCACAACAAAATGGTTTGGCAGAAAGAAAGAATAGACAGATAATGGAGGTGGTTCGTGCCTCACTTTTTGGCATGAACATGTCGTGGTTCTATTAGGGAGAAGCTGTGAAATCCGCTATGTATCTAATCAATGCGATACCTTCACGGGTGATAGATTTTTAAACTCCTCAACAAAAGATGCAATTGTTGTGTTCAGTTACTCACCTTCTGAACCTCAAACCTAGAGTCTTTGGTTTTATGGTATATCTTCACATTCCTAAGACTTTAAGACATAAGCTTGATCCATGTGCAAAAAGATGTGTCTTTGTTAGCTATTCTAATTTTTAGAAAGGATATAGGTGCTATGATCCTCAAACCTGGACATTACATTTGACCTTGAATGCCTCTTTTCGTGAATTTGAACCTTATTATTTGGGGGGAGTTTTTACACCTCCTCTTCAGGGGGAGAGTTCTAGTGAAGAGAATGTGTTACAAGAAGGTAATGGAGGAAGGGATGAGTATTTCGAGCTAGAAGAAATGAATGAACAATTTGTTTTTCCTGAAATTGAGAATGAAGTATTAGTTCTCATAGAAGATAGATCTGAACCACAATTAGTTCCTTTAGAGGACCGATCAGAATCACCAGTGCTTGTAGAGTTGCCCATAATAGCACCATTAACTGAAGAATCAGCTCAGGATGTCTAGAATGCTTCCCCTCAAGTAATTTCGAGTCCCTTATCTAATGAGTCTCATGGAACAACTGCTTCCCTTGAAATTATGAATCCAAGATATCCACAAAGACCGAACAAGGGTGTCCCAAAGAAACAATATGAACCTGATCCTAAAGCCAAAGTTAAATATCCAATTAACAACTATGTCTCTTCCCATAGATTGTCTAAATCGTATGCATTTGCTATTAATCAATTATCCGAGGTATCTATTCCTAGAAATTTATAGGATGCATTAGTGGGTCCAAAATGGACAAAGGCAATGAATGAAGAAATGGAAGCCTTACAAAAGAACTCTACTTGGGATCTTGCTCCATTACCTAAGGGAAAGAAGACGATCAGATGTAGATGGGTATTCACTGTGAAACTTAAAGCTGATGGAAGCATTGACAGATATATAGTGAGATTAGTTGCAAAGGGGTTGATACGGTTTCTACCCTTAGTAGCTGATTCCACTAAGAAGAAAGACCAAAGGACCGTCTTCAAAACAAGCCAAGAAACTCCCTTGAACCTTCAACCCTTCACCTTGAAGATGGAGAACTGAAAATATAATTCCTAAGAAAGACAGCCAAGAACAAGACCAATTCACCTATGCTGATGAACAACCTTGAACATATAATAAAACTTAACAAATCAAGGCAAGAATTTGCCAAGAAAAATAGAGAGAGTTCTAGGAAGAACTCAAAGCAAAGCTCCAGCAATTTTGGTCAAAAAATTACCATCTGAATTCTGTCCCCAAAATGAAACAAAAGAAGGCAGAAATATGGGTTGGTGTATTCTGCCAAGATATTTCAACAACCATGGGACATGTGCAAGTCTTGGTTAATACACCAATCTCTCCTAAAAATAGATACAAAGTTCAAACATTAATAGGAAGGTCAGATTTGGCAGGCTACAAATGAGAGACAATATGAAAAGAGATGTTTTGTCTTGAAGCTGAAAGTAGTAACTTTGCTTTTCCTATAAAAAGTTGAAGCATGGCTGGAGCTCTTGGACAAAGTTATGGCTTCCAATCTTTGCAAAATGGACAAAAACATAATCAAAAGGTTGGTGGAGATGGGCTGCCAATTGTGCTGCCACCTAGGCACTCCACTTGGACACCACATTGGATGCCAACTAGGATGGACTTGCTGACGTGGCTGCCACATGTATGCCAACTTGGACGGATGCCACTTGGTCTCTTGGCTCCTCAAATATGCAAAGGAATGTACAGCAAGGTTTCCCTCTTCCAAGTCCAAACCAAATACTTGTAAGAGGTTGGACTTGGTGATGTGCTTATGTACCAAGCCTTGAAGCTTCTTAGCCATTGCTCTAGTTATTGGCCCTTGGTGTGGAATTGGTGCAACCGGTTCCTCATCATTCTCTCCCTCTTCGAAAGAATTCGTCCTCGAATTGTCATCATCTGCATAGAAAGGAGCAAGATCAGTCACATTAAATGTAGCACTTACACCATACTCACCTGGAAGGTTTATCTTGTATGCATTGTCATTAATTCTCTCTAGCACTTCAAAAGGTCCATCACTCCTAGGCTGAAGTTTTGATTTCCTTTGTGTAGAAAACCTCTCATTTCTCAAGTGAACCCATACAAGATCACCAGGTTGGAACACCATCTTCTTTCTCCCCTTGTTAGCTTGGGCTGCCCTCCTCTCATTCACTTTCTCCATTTGTTGCTTTGCTTTTTGATGCATTTGTTTCACCATTTCAGCTTTCCTTTTACCATCTAAACTAGCAAGCTCATTAGTAGGCAAAGACAACAAATCTAAAGGAGTTAGTGGGTTAAAACCATATACAAGTTCAAAGGGTAAATAACTAGTAGATGAATGCATATACCTGTTGTATGCAAATTCTATGAATGGTATGCACTCCTCCCAAACTTTCAAGTTTTGTTTAATCATTGCACGTAGAAGAGTGCCCACGGTCCTATTGACAACTTCTGTTTGCCCATCCATTTATGGATGGCAAGTGGTGGAGAAACAAAGTTTGGTTCCTAATTTTCCCCACAAGACTTTCTAAAAATGGCTTTGAAATTTCACATCCCTATCACTAACAATTGTTCTAGGGATGCCATGCAATCTAACTATCTCCCTAAAGAACAAAGAAGCAATGTAAGATGCATCGTTAGTCTTGTGACATGGTATGAAATGAGCCATCTTGGAAAAACAATCAATAACAATAAGAATACTATCATGGCCTTTCTTTGTCCTAGGCAAACCCAAAATGAAATCCATTTATAAATCTACCCAAGGTTCACTAGGAACACTCAATGGCATGTATAGACCATGCGGCCTTCCTTTGGACTTTGCCTTCATGCAAGTCACACATCTAGCACACACTCTCCCTACATCCCTCTTCATGTGTGGCCAATAAAAATGTTCCTTTAAAATTTCTAAGGTCTTTGCAACCCCAAAATGTCTCATTAAACCACCAGCATGTGATTCTTTAACAAGCAACTCTCTAATTGAACATTTAGGTACACATAATTTATTTTCCCTAAACAAGAAACCATTATGCCTATAGAATTTCTCATATGCAGGATGTTCACAAAAGGCAAACACTTTCCTAAAGTCATCATCATTAGCATACATTTCTTTCACATGTTCGAAGCCTAAAAGTCTAGCGTCAAGCATGGAAAGTAAAGTGTACCTCCTTGAAAGTGCATCAGCCACCACATTCTCTTTGCCTTGCTTGTATTGAATCACATATGGGAACCTTCAATGAATTCACTCCACTTGGCATGGCGCTTGTTGAGCTTGTTTTGCCCCTTTAAGTACTTGAGTGACTCATGGTCACTATGAATGACAAACTCCTTCGGCCACAAGTAGTGTTGCCAAGTCTCAAGTGCACGCACCAGAGCATACATCTCTTTGTCATAAATGGAGTAGTTCAATGTAGCCCCACTTAGCTTCTCACTGAAGTAGGCAATCGGTCTCCTTTCCTGCTTCAAAACAGCTCCAATACACACTCCAGAGGCATCACATTCAATCTCAAAAGTTTTAGAAAAATCAGGCAAAGCAAGTAAAGGTGCAGAACACAATTTCTCCTTAGGTGAATTAAATGCATGCTCTTGTTCTTCCCCCCACTTGAATCCCACATTCTTTTTTAAAACTTCATTCAAGGGTGCGGCTATAGTACTAAAATCCTTTACAAATCTCCTATAAAAACTAGCCAACCCATGGAAGCTCCTCACATCACTCACGGACTTAGGTGTAGGCCACTCTCTAATGGCTCTTACCTTGTCCTCATCAACCTCAATTCCCTTGCCACTCACCACAAATCCTAAGAAAATAACTTTGTCTATATAGAAAGTGCATTTCTTAAGATTGGCATACAAGTGCTCTTTCCTCAACACCTCAAAGACTTGTCTCAAGTACAACAAATGATCATGCATATTTTGGCTATATACTAGGATATCATCAAAATACACTACAACAAATTTTCCTAGGAAAGCACGCAACACATGGTTTATAAGCCTCATAAATATACTAGGTGCATTTGTCAAGCCAAATGGCATGACTAACCATTCATATAGTCTATATTGAGTCTTAAAGGCAGTTTTCCATTCATCTCCTAATTTCATGCGAATTTGGTGATAACCACTCTTTAAGTCAATTTTAGAAAATATGCATGCACCATGCAACTCGTCAAGCATACCATCAAGTCTAGGTATGGGATGTCTATACTTTACAGTGATTTTGTTGATTGCTCTACAATCTACACACATGCGCATGCTCCCATCTTTCTTAGGCACCAAAAGAACGGGTACAGCACATGGGCTTATGCTCTCCCTAACATGGCCTTTTGCTAGAAGCTCCTCCACTTGTCTTTGAAGTTCCTTAGCCTCTTCCGGATTGGTTCTATAGGCTGGCCTATTTGGGATTACAGCTCTAGGCACAAAATCTATTTGGTGTTCTATGCCTCTAATGGGTGGTAGCCCATTAGGTATTTCTTTAGGGAAGACATCCTCAAACTCTTGCAATAAGGGCAAAGCACAACTAGGAATGGATGGGTCAAGGTTAGAAACATTGGTGTAAGCTCCCTTACAAATTAGCAAAACCATTGGCATACTAGAAAAATATGCAGTCCTCACATCCTTGGCTTTTGCTAGCAAACTGACTTTATTCTCTCCACTCTTCTCACAACTCTCCTTTTGCCCCGAGCCCTTTCCTTTTGGTTTCACTCTTTTTGAATTTTCTCTCTTCTCTTTCTCTTTCTCATTTTTCCCTCTTACTTTTTCCTCTCTTTCTTTTCTTTCTTTCTCTTTTGCACTCTTAGCTTGGCCTCTGCTCATTCATGGTATGTTTTATCCTTAATTGATCTTCAAAAGCTTGTGCGAGTGATAATGCTGCTAAAGTAACCCTTCGTCCATCATGATCAAAGGAGTACCTATTCATAAATCCATCATGCACTACCTTTCTATCATATTGCCATGGTCTCCCTAGCAAAATATGTCCAGCATGCATTGGCACCACATCACACAACACCTCATCCTTATACCTTTTAATAGAAAAAGCCAACATCACTTGCTTGTTCACCTTAATTTCCCCACATTCATTCAGCGATTGCAACTTGTATGGTCTAGGATGCTTGATGGTGCGCATGCCAAGCTTTGCAACCATGAGTGTGCTGGCAACATTCACTCAACTACCACTATCTAAAATCATGCTATAAGTTTTACTATTCAACAAGCATCTAGTGTGGAAAATATTTTTCCTTTGTAGTGCATCTCCCTCTTCTTCCTTTGCTTGTGCACTTAGTGCACGCCTAACCACCAGAATATTACCTCCCACAGCATGCTCTACATCACTAGCTTCCTCCAAAGGAGGCATACGCTCACTAGCATCATCATCATCAACATCATCATCTTCTAATTCGATCTCCCTATTCTGTCTCATCAACATCAACCTCTTGTTAGGACATTAAGATGCATAATGTCCCTTCCATAGGCACCTAACACATTGGATATCCCTAGTTCTTCCACTAGAGGTGTTCTGTCCCTTGCCTTTCTCAGTCACACTAGGCTTTTCTCCACCCCTAGTCTCCTCTTTCTTTTCCTTAGAAACAGCCTTGGAATCACAAGTTTCACCCTTCTTCCAATTCGGTTTCCATGGAGCATTGTTGCTCGAATTCATACCTACACCCATTTTTATTGCTTTCTTCTTCTTTATTTGTTTTTCTATCTTGATTGCCATATTTAACATGTCATCAAGCTCTACATAGTGTTGTAGCTCCACTATGTTGGCAATATCAAGATTCAACCCCTTTAGGAACCTAGCCATAGTGGCTTGCTTATCCTCCTCTATATTGGCTCTTCTCATAGCCATCTCCATCTCCTTGAAATATTCTTCCACACTTTTGTTTCCTTGCACCAGCCCTTGCAACCTTTGGTGCAACTCCCTATACAAATCTGTCCCTCATGATTTGCTTCATCTCATCCCAAGTTTCAACAACCCTCATCCCATTTCTCCTTCTTTTAGTGAGCAATTGATCCTACCAAACTATGGCATAATCTGTAAACTCAACTACTACAAGCTTCACCTTCTTTTCCTCACTATAATTGTGACAATAAAAAATGAGATCCACCTTCCTCTCCCACTCCAAATATGCATCTGGATTGGCTTTGCCTTGGAATGGTGGAATTTTTATTTTGATCCCACTAATGTTACTATCCACTCTCCCTCTCCATCTTGCTTCCTCCATATTACCTCTTCTCAAGTTTCTGCCTTCACCTCTTCCACCCCTATTACCTCTCATCCCTCTCGATCTATGGTGGTCATCATGTGCAGCAGAGTGCTGGTCATCCTCTTCATCAGAATCATCATCATTTTCATCCCCCTAATCATCTATAGGTGGTGCATTGTTCACTCTAGATCCCCTAGCCCTATTCAGCCCCTCATTTGTGTTTTGTCTACCACTCCCACTATTCTGCTCAATTCTTTCAATTCGGTCAGCTAGGTTGCTCAATTGCTACCAATTCTTTCCAAACGTTGAACAAGTGCTTATTGGTAAAAAGGATTATTCATATTAAGTCCACTAGTTTGTTCTTGTGACATTTTTAATACCTGCACAAAAAAGTTAGTAAAACAGAAAACAACCTCACAAATTCACTTAATTTTTGGTCACTCAAGTGTTTGTACTCAGTTTATAGGCTTTTATCCTCTTGGAGTTCTTGCCACTCGATGCCTTTTTCCACTCAAGCTTGCTTACCAAGTTCTTGTTAGAACTAATGCAATTCCAACAAGTTTAAATCGAGTTTTAATATATGTTTAAGCACAAACTCAAGCAAAACGTGTGGAACAAGTGTTTGTTATGATAGTTAAAGCAAGAAATGAAGACACCAAGCTCTAGAGCAATGAAGTGAAATAGGAGTCGAAATTAGCTTGCTATTTTTGCCTTTCTCCGAAAAAAAGGCAAAGTTGGAATTTTGTAAAACTGTTTTAAGGGCAGCAACAAGACATAATTTTAGTAGGGAAAATCAAGTCTAAAGGTTCCAAAAAGAACCTTGATGTTTTGGATTTCTAGGCTTAATTTCGCTTACAAAGCACCCATATGAAGTTTTAGAATTTTTTGGGTTGGTTTGGTTATACCTCCCCCAAAACAGCCACAAAATAGAAATGTTGAATTTACAATATTCTAGCACTCAAACATACACTTTAGCACCTTTTTTTTTACCTTTTTTTTTCTTCTTTTTTTTTGTTCTTTATATATATATATATATATATATATATATATATATATATATATATATATATATATATATATATCATGTAACCACACAACAGATACACTCAACACATCCAACACTAAACACTTCAATAACACACTTCACAAGCCACAAAGATGCAAATAATTAGGTTGTGAAGAAAAGGTTTAAGGTAGAAAACAACACAAATGTGACAAAACTAGGGAAACAAGGACAGATGCAAGAAAGATTCTAATATACCCTAAGATTAGTAGTATTGAGTGTTAACTCACTACTAAGCCTTGAATATGTTCAGATTTTCTTAAAAAAACCAGAAAACACAAGGACTTGAAGAACCTTCAAGGCTGAAACACAAGGAAGATAAAAGAAGGAGAAAGGAAAAACAAGAACACAACAAAATGGATGACCAACCTGTTTTGAAGAGAGCCTAAGCTCTGATACCAAATGATATAGTTTCTACCCTTAGCAGCTGATTCCACTAAGAAGAAAGACCAAAGGACCATCTTCTAAACAAGCCAAGAAACTCCCTTGAACCTTCAACCCTTCACCTTGAAGATGGAGAACTGAAAATATAATTCCCAAGAAAGACAGCCAAGAACAAGACCAATTCACCTATACTGATGAACAACCTTGAACATATAATAAAACTTAACAAATCAAGGCAAGAATTTGCTAAGAAAAATAGAGAGAGTTCTAAGATGAACTCAAAGCAAAGCTCCAGCAATTTTGCTCAAAAAATTACCATTTGAATTCTAGCCCCAAAATGAAACAAAAGAAGGCAGAAATATGGGTTGGTGTATTCTGCCAATACATTTCAACAACCATGGGACATATGTAAGTCTTGGTTAATACACCAATCTCTCCTAAAAATAGATACAAAGTTCAAATATTAATAGGAAGGTCAGATTTGGCAGGCTACAAATGAGAGACAATCTGAAAAGAGATGTTTTGTCTTGAAGCTGAAAGTAGTAACTTTGCTTTTCCTATAAAAAGTTGAAGCATGGCTGGAGCTCTTGGACAAAGTTATGGCTTCCAATCTTTGCAAAGTGGACAAAAGCATCTTCAAAAGGTTGGTGGAGATGGGCTGCCAATTATGCTGCCACCTAGGCACTCCACTTGAACGCCACATTGGATGCCAACTAGGATGAACTTGCTAATTTTTTGAGTTTTTCAAGTGGAAACTTCGGCAGCCAAAGTTCACTCTTTAACATGATAATTTTTGAGTTTTTAAAGTCTAAATGCCCTTTTTGTCCAAAGAGTACTTCGGCAGCCAAAACTGAGAACTTCGATAATCAAATTTCATTTTTTAAATGACATTTTTTTATGCTCCAACCTTCGGCAGTTGAAGTAAAAAAAGACTTCGGCAGCCGAACTTAGGCTTCTAAAACTCGATAAAACGGGATTTTAGGTGGTTGAATGACTATGTTTGCATTTAATGCACTCTCAACGGTTATTTTTTTGGCAAAACTATAAATAAAGACCATTTATGATTGGAGGGAAATAGCAACAACTATTTCTTTGAGAATTTATTGTGTCCAAAAGATTTTCTTCTTTTCTCTCTCTAGAAATTGAGCTATTATAATTGATTGTAAAAGCTTAAAATTTTGAGCTGTAATTTCTTAGTTCTGAGAGTTAGTTCAAGATTGTTGTGAACATTTATTGTTACTTGAGTGTGATAGAGCATTAATTGCTCTTGATTGAAAAGGGTTTGTAAAAGAATAAGGATTTGCTCTTGTGGTGATTGTAAAGGATTTATTCTTCACCCAAAGAAAAATTTTAATGGAGTTAACTCTCAAGAAGGGCATTGAGAAGAGAACGTAGGCTTGAGATAGCCGAACCTCTATAAAATCTATTGTTTTCTTTCTTTCCTTCCTTTTCTTTGTGCTTTTCACCCAAAAATCTTCACCTAGCCTTTAATTTTTTAATTAAAACCTAATTCACCCCCCTTCTTAGGTTGGAATAAGGGACAACACTTAATTATTGGATAGATTGGATTAAAACCTAGCTAATAGAAGTGTAAAAACTCTAATTTTGGAATCATCTTTTTATTAATTAGTTTTTTTTATGTAGATTAATTTGCTAAAATTGGTTAACTTTACATCT
Organism: Hevea brasiliensis; assembly: GCF_030052815.1. Classification (NCBI taxonomy): domain Eukaryota; kingdom Viridiplantae; phylum Streptophyta; class Magnoliopsida; order Malpighiales; family Euphorbiaceae; genus Hevea; species Hevea brasiliensis. The sequence continues at coordinate 6,562,187 of NC_079497.1, read as the reverse complement.
GCTTTACTTTTCATTACTCTCTCATTACTTAATTAATTTTAATAGTCTAGATAATTGAAATATTCATAGACTGGTAATCAACACGATTCTCATGAGAACGATACTTTACTCATTACTCTATTACTTGAGTGATTCGTGCACTTACGGATTTTGCATATCACTTCAGAAATCTATCCTTTCTATAAGCCTTAAGACCTATAACAAAAAAAAAATGCAAAATATATTTATGCTTCTATTCGAAGTTGGGAAAAACGAAAGCTATATGCTAAGCTAGAGAAGGAACCATCCCCCACTTGAAAGGGACAAGAGAAGCCTATAGGAGGTAGCAAAAACTCGACTAGTTTGAGACACGCAAATAGAGAAAAAATAGAAAAACTAAAAAGAGAATAGAGATAATGTGCTTATTGAAACTTAATTAAAAGACTTTTCCCATAATTTAAGTTATCCATTAATAAAATGAAATGATCACTATATTGATGGTAAAATTTTGTTTTAACCCATCTTTAATTTTACTAATTTTCTTTTTCATAATAGTTGAGCATTTTGTTTAATCTAGAGAGCCTAAAATGTTGAAGAGCACCCTAAAAACAAAAAAGTAATCATACAAGTTTTTAATCAATATTTTCCCAAATTAAACATACTAAAAGTTGAAATTATATATAGGAGTAACATGTAGCTCCAACTCATTTCATTTTGTAGATTGTAATTTTATATTATAAATTTACCAAATGATGACTGAAGTACATATATTGCAATATTGTAATATATAAAACTATCACACCCTATTGAGTATGTTCAAATTGAGTCACTCTCCAATCAAAATTTCAGCACCCATTTCTTATCCAAATTTCATGATTCTTGAATTAATAAACTCCTTTACAATGCTAGAATCATATATTATCAAAATAACAACAATTTAATATCCAAGATTTTTTAAATAATCCCTCAAAACCTCAGTTAACCCATGAAAAACCCTAGTTATGACCAATCCATATTCAAATCCAAAATTCTCCCGGTTCTCTTCACTAAACAGCCTGAATAAACACTCATTAGAAAGCTTACGTCCTAATCTAAAAAACCATTCAAATCTCATTAAAATCCATTAACCACAGCCTAATTTACGTCCGTTAAAAATCAGCTCAAAAACACACTTGAAAGTTGAAACCCCATCTCATTCCCATCCATATCCTATTATCCTTGCAACTTCACGATCCGTCTCTTTACAAAGCATTTATTCTCAACCGTCAAGATGTCTCCAATCCAACGGTCCAAATTCAAAATTTCCTTAAATCTATCGATCCATGTCAAATTCCTTTCCACCAATCACAATCCACGATTTCTCTCTATAAAAGCCTCTATCTATTGCCGTTATATCTTATCGAGCTTTCTCTCTCCGCGAACAAAAAAACCACCGATCTCTCCATCTCTCCAAGAATTTCTCCTGTTTAGGGTCAGCTCGTTTCGCTGAGTTATAACAATGGTTGATGCTGAAGTTCTGGCTCCTGCTGTGCCGGCGGTGAACGAGACGAGGTCCAAAAGAGCCACCACAAAGGCCACCGCCACCAAGGCCAGTGTGCCAAAAGCCAAGAAGGCAGCCGTGCATAAGAAGGCCAAGTCCCCTCGCGCTTATCCTTCTTTCCTTGTGGTGATCCCTCTTCTTACTTTATTTCTACGCAAGCGACGTATTTTGTTTTTCTTTTAATTTGTTTTCTGTCCATCGAGTTGATGAAAATTTTTCTTGCAGATGATAAGTAATGCGATTGTGACACTGAAAGAGAGGACTGGATCGAGCCAATATGCGATCACTAAGTTCATCGAAGAGAAGCAGAAGAAGTTGCCTTCAAATTTCAGAAAGCTTTTGCTGGTTCAACTGAAGAGACTTGTTGCATCTGGTCAGCTCGTCAAAGTGAAAAACTCCTTCAAGCTTCCTCCAACTCGCTCTGCTCCGGCTATGAAACCAGCCGATGTCAAGCCTAAACCCGCAGCTACCAAGCAGAAAACTGCCAAAGTCGCAGCCAAGCCCAAAGCTAAGGTCGCAGCCAAGCCCAAAGCTAAAGTCGCAGCCAAGCCTAAGCCTAAAAGTAAAGCTCCTGTGAAAGCTAAGGCGGCTGCTAAGCCAGCAGTGAAGCCTAAGTCTAAGCCGGCAGTGAAGCCGAAGCCAAAGCCGAAAACTGTGGCCAAGCCGGCTAAGGTGGCGAAAACTACTTCCAAAACTACGCCCGGAAAGAAGACGGTGAAGAAGGCAAGGAAATGAGATGTAGTCTTGAGTTGAGTATTGCATAGAGATGTAAATTTGTTGTTTGATAGATGCAAGTTGCAACAGAGCTATTGGTTTAGGTTATTCAAATTCCTTAATTTGTGTTCTTTAATGGCGTTTCGTTAAAATTTATACAGTGTTTCTCGGCGTATTCTAGCGTAAACGTAAGTTGCAAGCGCACGTTAGCGACATTTGGACGCAATAGTAAATTAACGTAAACGGAAATGACCAGACTAGTATATGGGGCTGTTCATTATACCGATCGGGCGAAACCGATTAACCCGCACCAACAAGAACCGATAATTCGGGTTTGCTGGGAGTGGGCAATTGCTCGGTGGTTGGCACGTGCGTATAAAGAGACATGTAAAATTGTATGATTCTGGTATTCATAATTATATCATAAAAAAATGCAACAGAAATGCCTCATTAGCATAGATAGGATACGATAATCAAGTAATTACATAATTAATAATCATCATAATCATTATTGATTCAATTCAAGTGTTGAAGTTCCTTGGGGTTTGCCCTGGACTCCAACCCTGAAAATTGTCCAATATCGTGCCCTTCAATAGGATGGAACTCGTTATGCAAGCCCACAGCGAACTCCTCCGGGCGGCCTATGGCACTTCGTAAAAAATCACCAATCTGCATCACACCCATCTCCCAGACATCATTTGCTTATTCAGACTCACTGTTTCAAAACACAAAAGCAAAACTAAACTGAACTTACATGATTAGCAAGAGCCATGCCACTTAAAGCCGCAGACTCCAGATTTGAACCTAACAGCCAATCACCACATATGCCAGCCCTTCCATGGGGATCAAAAATGAATGGGATTCCCGGACTGTTGGTTGGAAGGGCTGCACCCCTGTGTCACCCGCACCTCACCTCATTCAATAACTTTATTTTTCAACACAAGATAAACACTATTTATCATATTCATAGCCCCTAAGAAATAAGAATTTCATGTTACCATAGTTGTAATCTACTATAATAAGGCATTTGAAGTGAGCTTTTTGGTATTCCAAGTGCAGCTTCCACACCCTCGAGCATGGCTGTCTTCACCTTCTCTGCTGTTGCACTTGGTATATTTTCCTATTAAAACATTTTAAAAACAACAATTACATAGAATACAAACCTCTATTCCACAATATCTGCTTTTATCTTATCTCTCTAATGCAGAACCCAACCATAGCTTAGCTTGAGGATGGGTGCTTCAATTCTTTTAATTTTGGTTTTTACATTTATTTTCAAGGGAAAACAAATTAGTCAAGACTAACCTGAGGAACCTTGTTCCTCCTTCCAAAAGCTGCAGTGCTGAAAATGGTCCAACAATGAGGACTGTTATTCTTAGAAAATAGCTTCATAGAGTTGTTTCCCATCCATGAGACGGAATCAACTCCTTTCACAAAGGCTCCTTCAAACGGAGGTGCACCACTTGGGATGGGAAGGGGATCCTCAAATGCTGCAAGGAGGGCCCATATAGAGCTCAAATCTAGCTTCTGCAAAGCATTTAAACACCACCAGCAGTTGAAAACAAATAATCCATAACTGGAAGTTAATAAAGCCAAAGCATAGTCTAGGTTACACCGACTAAACCAAAGTTTTAAGCATACTTTCATTTGTCTTGCAATTAGAGGCAAGCCCGATGAAGCAAGCAAGCGATTTGCACATTTTCCTGTTAGATAGAGAGTCTATTATTAAACCCAAAACAGAGGTCATATGAACGCCACATTTTAAAATTGTATAGATTTACATTACTTAATACTAAATGGACAAGGTAACATTTATATACCTATAAACAATCATTAATTTTTTGTCACTGGTTTGCCAATATTTCATATTGAATAGACCTTTTACAGACATGCATATTCTAGATTAACCTGCATTAATATAGAAAAAATACGGAATAGTATTAACATTTCAGTAGAATCAAGCAAGATCAATCACCATAGCATTAGAAAAATCCTTGAAAACCTGTATTGGCAAAAGTGGAATAATCATTTATTCCATTTTAACAAAATGAAGCCAAATATAGCATTTTATGTCATCCAAATTTCAAATAATATGTATGCTGAAATACAACAAAATGCAGAAATATTGTCAAAATTGGTAAAATAAGAGTATAAATGCAGGGACAGAAGAAGTCTCACCATTATGTGCAATGACAATGACATCAAACTGCCCACAAGGTTTTCCATTCTCGCTCAAGTGCCACATCCCATTGAATGGCTCAAGTCTACTTATCCAGCAAGGTCTCACCACATTAACCATGCGAGTCTGCAGCAAGGGTCCAGAATCTATTAAGCTGTGACCTAGAGGATGTCATAAAAAGAGAGAGGTAATAAAAAATAGAGTTTCCCTGGTTCAAAACTAAAATAAAATAGCATAAATGGTGCCTAATAAGTCAGCAGCAATCAGGGTATACCCTAAAACACCAGAAGAAATAGATTTTTGGCAGCAATTACTAAGTATGAGGCAAATAATTGGTAAAAGAGTTTTCATACCAGATAACCATCAATCAGTAACGCCTAGCACCGTCCACATAAGACTGCAACTTAGTGGATCAACCACAACTAATGGGAAGATTGGGTTGAGATGCTTGGCCTAAGTATGTCATGGATTACATTTTACAACTAGATGTTAGACAGCATATTCCAAATTAAACCAAAAATTTCTCCAAGACTGTATTTCCAACATTTTGACTGAGCTTAACTGGTTAATATATGTTAGTCTAGGCTGGCCTACACCATAAACTAAATAGCCTGATAAGCTCAATCCCAATTTTCCTGCCCAAGGACATGGCAAGTCCAATAATGACAGTTATATTGGTTGACATGAAACCATAAGTGAACATCATCGACATGGAAAGAATGCAAATATCAAGTAGATCAATATTACATTGCATCTCCCAACTCTCTCTCTCTCTCTCTCTCTCTCTCTCTCTCTCTCTCTCTCAAGTTTCCCAAGTGCATCATTACATACAAGATTTACCAAAATGACTATGCATAATGAGATGCATTCCTACATTGCCAATCCAACACACAGTTGAAGTTCACTGCAAAGAATTAATTTTGGCAATCAAGAAATTTACACTAAATCCCCCAAACTTGACCTATTTTTTCGAGGCATACTTAGGAATTTTATAGATCAAAAAGTAATAGAACAAAGAAAGACTACAACTATGTAGATCTCACATTAAAGATACTTCATATCAATCAAATCTACTGATGAACACATTCTCCTTCCTATCCACAGGACCACAGCCATAATGAACTGCCTTCCTGGTAAGTTTGGCACAAACCCTAGGCTTTGGCGATTTAAGCTCAAGCTTTAAACAATACAAAACCAAGCTTTTCACCTTTATACTGCCATATATTTCTTTTGGAACAATATTATGGTTCCTTAACTGCAATAATACTTGGATAATGTATCATTATTTCAACCAACAAGACATTAGACAACCTAATGCAAGAGTGAAAAATTAATCTAGAGATGAACCATAGTTTGTTGCCTCAATTAGTCAATTTAGAGCCAGGTTGCTTTGGCATGAGAGCAACTCCAGCCTAAGCCAACCATTGAAGATGCAGCCTTATGTCTACAAGGTCTCCAACAACAATTAGCCTTTATTTATTGTCCAATCTTTTTTAAAGAATTAACTTTTCATTCATCTCTTGATTAGAGGAGTATGTAATAATCACCTGAGATGGCAATGAGTCAGCAAGAGGGCGCATTCCATTGACACCAACATATTTTGGAGGCAAAGAAGGCAGCGGAACAAATTGACCACCCACTTCAAGCTCTCCAATTGTACCTTGCCACTGTCGAATTAGACCTTTCTCCAACCAACTATCAACTAACTCAGCAAACTGAGGATTACTTACTGTAAAAAATTGAGCCGCATGATCAAATATTAGTGGCTGAGGATCAATTTTTCTAGTTCCCATTCTTCCTCCCAAACCATGGTTCCCCTGAATTAGCATGGGTTTGTGATTAACCTTCATAATTGTAATAATTTACCTACAAAAGAAATTAAAAGATGCTCCCGAAGCACGATCCTAACAGCAATGTGGATTCCACAGGGAAACATGCTCCCTTGGAAGCACGTATAGTACTCCATTCAATAGTGTAAGAAAGTCAAATCCAAAGGCATATTCATTTCAGGAAATTTACGCGCAGATGGCAAACGCGTGTTTACAAATTCAACAAAGAAAGAGAAATTTATAAGACATTTCAGAAATGAGTAAACCAAAACACAAATTGTTTATCCATGCTAACAGGTTTATAAGAAATTGAGCATTTTATCCTTAAACTCTTGGAAACAAGAATGAAGTAAAAGAACGTTACTTCTATAGGCATATAATAGCTCATAAATTACTCTCAAATAAAGCATATATTGATAATTTCACATTATAAAACCCACCCATTATCGTCTACCTTCACCGTAACATAGAAAAAAAAAAAATCTGAAACTCCCTATTAAAAAACAAATGATAAAAAGAAACAACTGACCAACCGTATCGAAGACTGTGGACTTGATCCCTATCTTCTCCAAGCTCAAAGCACAAACCAGACCCGCCATGCCTCCTCCAATTATGCCCACATGAGGATCATCCGCGACTGGAAAAGTGAAGGTAACGTGCTCTTGGGTGAACGTTTTCTTGAGAATTGACCTCCTGGAGGTGCCATAAGATGATTTCTTGCCTTTTCTCGACATGGGTTTGCGGCCGTTGTTGGGTTTGGAAGAGCAAATCAGGGTTGAGGTTTTCGAGGATGAAGAGGTGAAGATAGTTGAAGCTAAGGGTTTTCGGTGGAGTTTGAGGGGCTGGACAGTAAGAGAAGAAAGAGAGGAAAAGGAGGAGCGAGAGTGAACAAGGTTGCTCATAGTTGTGGAGGGAGAAACTGAGAAAGAAACAAAGAGACCACAAATGTTTGACAGTATTAATGCAGCCAAATTTTCTCCACATTAACGGTCCCTTATCCTAACAATTTGAAATTTTTATACTATGGCAGACGAAGAAAATAATTTTATTTTTTAAAAATTATCCAAAAATAATTTATGGGTCTAGAAAATTTAGAGGGAAGTAAATTTATCCGACATAATTTTGTGGGGAAATTACAATTTACTACAGTAAATCCTAAAAGTACCTTAACTTTAACTTTATTAGTGAAGAGGGACTTAGTAAAAAAAATAATAATAATAAAGATAAATTATAATTTAATTCATGAAATTTAGTAAAACTTAAATATTGGTTTTTTATTTTTTAAATTTATTTATTTAGTCCTTTATATTTAAATAAATCTATATATTAATTCATTCATTCAATTCTCTATTTAATTTATTATTAATTATATTAAAAATATCAAACTAATATTATAAATTTATAATATAAATTTTATTATAATATAGTCCCATATTTTATAATATTTATTATTTTAATCATAATATTATCATTTTATTTTATTAATGTTCTAAATATATTATATATTTGAAATAAAAAGAATTTAATTAAAATTTTTATTATTATATTATATTATTTACAATTAAAAAAATAAAAAAATAATATGAAAATTTTTGTGTTATAAATCTAGGTATGGATAAATATGTAGATTTATTAAACTATCAATAACCAGATGGGTGAGTTTTAAAAATACATAAACTAATTGGGTTTGGATTCTACTTATAAGATGAGGCGTACAATGATTGTATTAGATGGGTCGTGATTTATCGGCATTTGAAAAAATATATAAATTCTACTGAATTTTAGAGAGTAAATTATAATTTGTCATTATTAAATAATTTCCTTTCTTTATTAAAAATGCGTAATCTCAAGGTGCTTTATGGCAAAAAAATTAATCTGATGACCGTTTTGAAAAATGTGCAAAACCATGGAATAATTTTTGTAATTTCTGCAAAATTTTATTCATTATTTTCGTGTTTAATTTATTTTTTATGACTAGCAGCTAGTTTAACTGCTTCAAATTTAGGATCAAGGTGATCTTCAATGTAACCGTCAACAAATGCTAATCAATGAAGTTGTGTTTTAGACATGGAAAAACTACAGCTAAAACCTCAATTGAAGAACAAAAACGCAGTTGTTTGGAATCAAAATTTATGCAGATATGTAGCATTAATGACAATTTGATGAAGATTTCTAATATTGTCATTTGTCAACTCTGCAATCTTAGAATTCAGTCCAAAATAGTAGTTAAATATGCAACTTCCAAGAATCACGTTTTATCTGCACTAAGTTCTAAACAAGGAAAACCTAACATCAGGACTGATAACAGGCACCCTATCCCTACCAGTTACATCCTCAGCAGCAGAAAAGGTGAACAATGTCTGAGAAAAAACCTCAGCAAACTCGAAATCAAACAATGTCAACGTGCAACTTTTGAAAGAACAACTACTTAGTCATGGTTACCAAAGAAATAAAACAGCAAACACCTGAAAAACAACAAATTTGGTCCAAAATAGAATCATTCAACTCTTTTTATATATAACATGATATGTAATGATGTAACATACAAAACATATACAATTCACATTGACACAGATTACTTAAAGAAGTCATCGCAATGGAAAAAGAAGCAGGCTATTCCCTCTCAAAATATCAAATAAGGGAATTCAAGGTGTTTCCCTCGCTTAAAAGAGTTCGTAAAAACCAGCTGTTTATGACTCAACCGTGATGTCTTCTTTTGTCTCCTCAATTATCTTGTCAGGAACAACTTTTGCTGTAACATGCTCCTGTTTAGATCTGTCCTTGGCCTTGCGAGTGCCGTTAATGTTCTGTGCACTGTTCTGAACCTTAGTTTTGGCTGTGGCAGCGATATTCAAATCTTCTTTGTGGTTACCCATGCTGTGCCGAGCACAATGTTTCCCCACGTCATCTTTAGATGACTGAATTGCATCACTGCAGCTCTTTCTCCGGTTTAGTTTTGGTGACACCGGTCGAGTCAATGGCAGCTGGCAACCAATAAATATTCTCAAAATATATCATCATCTGACAAAAGCTGCAGGCAGAATTTAAGGCTGTGCATCTATACTATAATCAATGGTACAATCATACTAGGACTAAACTAACAACCATGTTAATTTTTGTTAACAGTTCTAAATTAGGAGACAGATACACTGCAGCTGACAGCTATTATTCATTAATTTATTAATCTATCTACTATTTTGAAGGGTAAAGACAGTTAATTTTATAAAAAGAACTGCTCAACCTAAAAGCTTGAGCTTGTAAGTGAGGGCTCCAAAAAAAATTTTTTGAAATCTAACAGACTCGAGCTTAAAAATTTTTCCCTAAATTTGATCAAATTATATCCCATTATTGGTAGCCTTTTTGTCATAGCTACCAAGACAAAACAATTGCAAGCTCAAACAAAGTCCAAATTCAGTTAATTTGAGGAAAATAGATATTCCACGTCACTGCTGCAGATAAATCCTACTTCAAAATATGCAAGTTTCATTAAATTTTCAGGAGTCCTACATCTGGTCCTTAGTATTCATCTGTGCAAAGTGATGGCTTTTTTTAACTGCTTCATATGCATCTTCAATCTTTAAGAATTCACACTGAACTGAGAAAAGTCCTGATCAGAATACCTTCTTGAGTTCAACCTTAGGTGGAGGTGGCTCATAGTAGAAACTAGGAACAGGTTTTGCTTTAATCACCATGCTCTTTCTAAGCTGCTTGATGGCTGCTTGATGCTCTTCCTAAAATAAAGGAGAAAAGTTTAAGTGTGCACTTACACATAATATAAAAGATTAGGGGGTAATCTACCTTGGACCTTGCCTCGGCCTGGTTTCGCTCTGCTTCCAAAGCCCTGTGTTTTTCCTCTAGTTTTGCATAGAACTGGTTGACAACAACAAAGATAATTAACTTATGGGATTCAATACAAATGTGTCAATGAAGGAAAAAGTTCAAGGAACATGATCCACATAGGCATTTGATCAATAAATACCTCCTTTCTTTTCTCTGCACGTTCGGTAGATCTAAAGGTAGGAGCTGTTCCAATGGTTATAGATTTAACAGTTCTCACTGATGCAGCTGTACTACACATAGCTAAGGACTACTTATCCAAAAATAACAAAGCCAGAGTTTACGTGAACCAAAGTTTTAAAGAAAGCCTTTCTTTTTCTCTCTCCCCCAAACTCAAAATGTAAATTGCTAAAACCAGAAAAGGATATGAGGACGCAACAGAACAATTATCTTCTTCATCAGGAAGCTTCTTATTATCAGGGTTCAATGGCTTCCTTGCTGTAGAAGGTGAATTAGGCTGAAGGAAGTGGCATAATTTTAAGATCAGTGCTATATCCAGATATAAATATAAATACATAATATCACTAATTCATGGAGGAACAAAATTCATTATTCCATTAAGCTTTCTGAATTAAAGATACGCTTCATCCCATACAAACTTCAGTGGCCAATGCAAATTATGTTATATGGTTATAGTTACAAATTGAGGCACACCAAGGCAGTAAAGTCATACTATTATATAAAGATAAGAGTCTAGGTTGAATTCAATCCAACATCAAACAATTGTGTGAAGTTTCAAACATATTATCCCCTAAATTTCTAAACAAAGTTCTCCAAGTCAATGACTAGCCCAACACAATTGAATAACCACTAACATGCATACACGTAAAATAATAAATTCAAACCACCAGAAAAAATGGGGGAGAAAAACCTCAAAAATGGCAGTTGCATTGATAAGAAAACAGTCTCACTTGTATCTTTAAACATTATGTTCCAAATATCTGAAAAAGAAAAAATTCATCCAAAATAGGTTCTAGATTAAATATAAGAAATTTACAAAAAGAGATAACAAGAAACAGCATGTTATTTTTCATTTGGAAACATCACATGGTTACTAAAGTTATAATTTCAGAATACTTTCAATTTTCTTGTTCCTGATCTCTACCAAACAATGTAAGTTGGAAACCTCTAAATTGATCGCTGATGCTAGCATGTATAGTTTATCACCCAATCCCAAAGTCCACTTATGTAGTTACAATAATCAAATCTCAAACAGATCAATTTGAGTTCAGGTCATGGCTCGCCTCAAGTTAATAATATCAGATCAGCAATCCTTGAGCAAAAAATAGAAAGCAAGATGACAGCGTTTGATTTACCACAAAAGCTGTTGAGAACTTTAATTACCTGTGAATTCTTTGTAGCAATAGGGGAACTCAAATTATTCCCATTTTTTGAAGTGTTCACACCAGCACGTTTTTCAGTTGCCAGAGCAAATGGCTGGGGGATAGTATGCTGTCCCTGTGCATATCTCGCTCCACCGGATTTTGAAGCAGGAAAACTTGAATTTTTATCATCATTCGACTTCAGAGCTCCAGGCTTTTCATTTTTACCCTCAGCCTGATCAGGGTTAAAATTTGTGTTTTTGATGCCAAGCACATCTTGTTTCTGGTTATGGTTCTGAATAACTGAATCTTCTGCAGTGCATTCCTTCTCCTCATAGTCCTTTGCTTCCACACTATGTCCTGAAGTTTTAGGAAGAGCATTAACTTTATCATGAGAGACACCATTTGACTTCACTACGGCACCATTTGGCTTCCTATCCATTTCCTCATCTGCAAGTTCTAGTCCCATCACACTGAAAGAATTGCAATATTCTTAGCATCAAAATGCTTCACAAAAGCAACATGTTTAATTCATAGATTGATAATAAACTACTTGTTTGTGGAGACAAAAAGCAAACAAATAAACAAAACGGCCTACAAAACAAGAATTTACTATTTCCATGAAATGTAAATAGTTCAAAATTAGTTTTAGCACTCTAACAGCTATATAATTTAAAACAAATAGAAACTGTCAAATACGTTGAATTTAATAAACAAAGTTAAACACTTCTATCAATAAATAGCAGCAAAATAAATCTTTTTATTTAATTGAGTAAAAGATAAACTAAATACGATTTTAAGAATGAAATAAGAAAATATTTATTGAAAAATCCACCTGAAAAGACCAACAAGCAGTCAATTCAAGTTGAGAAGAGAAGAAGCTAAGAAAAATCTACCGGGTGCAAGAACGCAGTAGAACTCCTGGGTCATGACAAAATAAATTAAATTATAACTTAAAGACCACCAAAAACTTGCGTGAAGAGCACAAAACGACAGGTAAACTTAACGGAAAGATGCAATCTTGTTGTAAGCCCTGGCTAGGCTAAATATCCATAAAAGATAATATCCCAAAAAGATCAATCACTCCAAAATTTGCATAAGTAGTTTATATAAAACCACTAGGTGATCATTTTTTTTTTTTTCTATCTAGCTCGACAATTTCATGCTAACAGAAGTATTCCATGACATTGGCACATAATAAAATGATCTTATTGTTGAGTCGATATTTTCTTCCCAGGAAAATTCCCAGCAGAGAATTAAAATATGCAAAGAAGGTGCAGATGAAAACAAAATAATCTGAACCATAACTGAAGAAATCAAGAAACATAAACAGAACCATTATATTCATAGGAGGTAAAAATTAATAATTGAAGGATAAATTGGTGATAAGAGGGCCAAAACAGGTCAAAAAAAATATCATGCTTTAAAAGCGAAAGACCATCGAAAGGAAGAGAAAAGGCGAAGCTCACTAGCACTCAAAAATAGCTTCGTTAAACGCCCAAAAATCAAATATTCCATCAAAAACTCAAGAAATGAATACAAAAACCATAAACGCAGGCCGAATATACCATAAAAAAGAAAGACAGAAAGGGAAAAAAATATATAAAAAAAAAAAACACATACACACAGCATGAAATACAAAAACAGCAACAAATGACCCAACCTTGACATCCAAACTGATAAATGCATCCAGAAAAATCTAGAGTAAAAGAGTAAAAAAAAAAAAAAAAAGGTTCATTCCCAATGAAGCACTAACACACCTCAAAATTTACACAAAACGGGGGAGGAAGCTCATTTCAAGAGGCAGAATCTCAAAAACGGCAAATCAAATATCAGATAAAAAACCTTATAGATCGAACCACATTGCTTTTTTTCAAGAAAACAGAGCCATCACCAAGAAGAAACAAACCCAAAACAGTAAGAATATGAAGAGATTTCTTACAATTCCGGTCCGATCTGACAGGATCTCGAGCTTCTCTCTTCCTCTCTCCCCGTTTCTCTCTCTATCTCTCTCCAAAAATAAAAAAAGAAGCAAAAATGTAGCGAGAGGCTCGAAACTGTTTTTATTTTATGTTGCGCTTGAGGGTTTATATTATGCATAGAGCGGTTTTTTCAGTTTTAACGGCGTTACTAACGGTGTTCTATTTCTTTCATGATTAAATTACTATAATTTCCTTATCATTTATTAAAATTAATTATTTAATCTTCATAATTTTTTAAATCTCCTTATAACGCCTTTATATTTTATAAAATTAAATTCTTTAATCTTTTTATCAAACAAAATGTTAATCAACTTATTCTAATGTATTGTAAAGCAAAAAGCTTATTTTAATGTATTGTAAAGCAAAAGCTGATACAATAAATAATAATTTAATATTAAAATTATTATTAACTCTTTTAGGAGGATAAAAAAAGATAAAATTTATAAGTATATTTATAAAAAATTAACCAAAGAATGCTTTATCTTTACTTCACAAGACCATACAAAAATGTTTTACACTATAAGCAACTAAACTTCAAAAGTGGATGAAAACTATATTAGACATAGAGATTAAACTTGATTTGATGTCTAACAATATTTATTTTAATATTTCTTGCATAAAATTTTAATATTTGAAAGAAATTTTACCTAACAGCGTTAATTGACGGCACAATCAGGAACCGAAATTTATTTAAAAAAGAAAGGAGAGATTTGTAAATAAATAGCGCCGACGTGATGGTGGCGACACGTTGATCCAAAAGTCTAATTCTGCCTGCTCAAATCTCGTTGAAAGATTTTTATTTTTTATTATTATTTTTTTTAACTTTGTTGTTTGTACGCTTTGCTCATATCTTTTTAGAATTATTTTTTATTTTTAAAATATTTAATTAATTAATGTATATTTACCAATTCAGTTAATTTTTCTATTTTTAAAACAATAATTTAATTATTAAATATTTATCTCGTGTTGAGTTTTAGACACCGTTTTATTTCATAAAAATATTTTTTCATTATATAATTAAAATGTTAAATTGAAGTAATATATTTATATTTTTTATATATAAGTATTTTTATGTTTAAGACTTCAGTTATTTGAAATAAAATATTTTCCTGATTTCCCAATATTTGGAGTGTTTAAGAAGTTTAATAAAAAAAATAAATTATTAATGAAATAAAAATAACATCAAAATAAAAGAAAATAACTTTTCATTTTTAAAATTAAAAATCATTTTTATGAAATTAAATAATTTTGACATAAAATATTTTTCACATGTAAATTATTTTATGTAAAATAAACAGAGTCTAAATAGAATTATTAAAATCTATAAAATAAAAAATAATTTTCTCTTTTTAAAAAAAGAAAGTCATTTTTTTAAAAAATAACTTAATTTTTTCTTTGATCAGAAAAATATTTTCGTTGATTTATTTTCTTAATTATTTCAAATATTAAAAAAATACGAAAAATATTATTTTTGTGAACCAATTAGAACCAGACTCTTTCAATTTTTTTCCTAAAAAAATTTGATAATATATGTGAGATATTTGGTTGAAATTTGGGCAAAACTAATTGACAAGGTAAGCTAAGGAATAGTTAGAATTAGGTTTGAACATGTTGAACACAAAAAGGCATATTAATGCACGTACCAATATAGTATTTAGGGCACAAATAATATTTTAATGATACCAACAATATTAAATTCTTGATTAACAGTGAGTGGTTGGACCCCATGACACTTACAAAATACTACAACAGTTCAAGCATAGAATGATTTCATAGTAGGCAGCTCGATTCATTTTTGGAAGGTTGGAGGGAGCTATGGAATAGGGTTCTTACTAAATGGGTGCTTCAATTCCCTTCCTTACCCTAAATCTTAACCAGTTTGGGGAATTTCCTTTCAAGTTTAGTTTAGAAAAAGTAGCTTTCAAATCATTGAATTTGAGTTTTAATGGTTTGAATCAAATTCTGTTGATATTCGATTAATGGTATTCAAGTCTCACAATCTTAATTAAATAATAGAGAAAATTCTTACCTATATAAATATGATAGGAGAATTCCATTGTATATCTTGTGTTTTTAATATATAATGGATCAGGTTTTGATAAGAAAATTTTATATATATATATATATTTTAGGCAATAAAAGCTAAGACAATTATGAGATATATAGCAGGATATAATTTTCTTCCCAACAAGAGATGAATGATCACGAAATAGGTAGATCGAGAGATTTAAACATTAAAGATGGAAAAAAAAATCAAATCACCGCTGATTGGTAGAATATATATATATATATATATGGTGAGAATTCAAACTATCGTAAAACATATTGGTCAAGTCTATACACTCATTGCAAAGGAATATCTCAGTGAATTGTCTGGTTTAGATTCTAAGAAGACATTTTTCTGATACCATTTGCTTGGATGCAGGGAAAAAGAAAGAAAATAAAGCCTTCTCTCATTCCTCAAAGTAATACACGCTCGCTTGTGGAACCTGCTTGCTTACACAGGATAGAGCACCATAAAAGATGCTAGGAACCAATGTTTTTTTGCCACATTTTGATTTTTTTTTTAAAGTGAAATTAAGAGAGCTGATATTCAAATTTAAACCTGTTAAATGATTGATATGAAAATTTAATTAGACTATTTGGATATAATTTAAAATAATTATAAAATATAATTAAAAAAAAATACACCAATATAAAGGAGGGTAGCGTGGAGTGTGACGGATGAGACAAACTCCAACTCATTTGAAATAGATTGAACTTTTGCCAATCTTTTGAATATTCCCACCTCCCATCTTCAAAAAAAAGTCAAAAAGCATTCAACTTTATATGAAAAAAGAAAATTTTTCCCCTTTTTCTTTGATATTTTTTTTCCCAAAACTTATCCCATCACCATTTGCGGTACAATTTTTCCCATATAATTTGAGTAGAAAATTACTATTTACTAATGAATTTCTTTATATATATATATATATATATATATATATATATATATATATATATATATATATATATATATATATATTTAAATCTTAAAGAAAAATAATATCAAAATATAAGTACTAGTAAATACATTTATATTTGAAAGCTGAAAATTTATTCAAATACCACTTTTCATGAAGCAATTTTCAATAATTTTACCATCTAAATTAATCAACATCTTAATCATGGCACCACCACAAATACTAAAGATGCCATTCCAAAATTGGTAGAATGTATCAATCTAAAAAAGAATAACTCAAATTAATGTAATTAAGTTTATTAGAGAAAGAAACATATTCCTAACAAAGACAAGTTTCAGCCAATAGCAAGAAGCATTTAATCATCTTTATTATTATTATTGTTATTATTATATTTTTTAAAAAAGTGAAGGTATTTTTCAGGAAATTCAATGAAAGGAATAGAGTACAGAATTTGAAAATTGGAATCATCTCACAAAAGAAGATTATAATGGTCCCATTTGGTCTCATTTTGAAAGAGAAAAAATTTAAATAGGGGACCAATAGATCATGGTCCAACATTGTGTTAATGGTGGCGATGGCCGTAAGTATGAGGAAGCAGAGTAATTGGCGGCAAAAGCTGTTTGACGAAGAAAACTTAAAATTACAGCGTTAGGTTTTGTTGATTGATTGTCCCTACACTATGCACTAAGCTCCAAGCTGGTTACATTAGCTTCTTGTAGGCTTGAGCCAATTAATTTTATTTATAAGTAAAAATATGTAAATAAATACTTAAAATAAATTAGAAATTATAAGTTATTATTTATTTATTTTAAAATTATTATTTAATATAATAAAATATTATATTATTCTAATAAATTTTAAAATTATTAATATTATTCTCATTTTAATAATCACGTCACTTAATTATATATTATTTTTGGTAATTCTAACTTGTTTGGGATGTTTTTGGTCTAAATTAATCACACTTTATTCAAATAAATTACTTAATTAATGATGGTGCATGATTGTCCAATCTTTTTCTTAAAGGAATCTGACTGTTCAATTTTTTTTTGTTAAATTGTTCATTCTTAATCATGGAATAAGTTGAAACCACATAAATCTGTCCACAGTCATTCTAATTAATTATTTTCTTTGGGAAGATTAAGAAATGGTAGCCACATTTAAGGTCACGAAACATCAACAATTACATATTTGCTAAAAATCAAATTGATTGTGATTAATTACCAACCATTTATAGATGCAAATTAAGTTTCTTAGAGAATGACACATGCCTTCCTCATTCATTAATAAACATTATTATCGGTGTAATTTGTCAGATTAGGCTTCCTAACATACTCACCTTAATTAATCATATTTATATTTCATTTTTAAAGCTTAATTAATTATTATACAATGGGTACTACGTAGTTAGTTAAAACATCTGATCATAACCCTCTAACGTGGGTTAAAATTCAACAATCGTTCATAAATTTATGAGATTCTAATATTATAGTCTCTCAACTTAAAAATATAACATAAAATTCATTTAATTTTTAAATTTTCATAGTGAAACTTTTACAACCTTCAATCACTTGTTTTCTGGTTAAATGCTAACATAGAAAAATCTAACGTGGTGCTAAATCAACATTTCTTTCTCATCTATCATACCACATGTAACAAGATTATCTTTTAACTTTACTAGTTGTAATACTGTTATCATTTAATTTTATCATTTGTAACACTATTATTTTTCAACTTTATCATTTGTAACATTATTGTCCCACAATGTTTTTTATTATAAAATATTGTTAAAAAAAATTATTAATTACTTTTTTGTGTTAAAAAAGTTGAAAAACAGTAGTACAACAAATGATAAAATTAAAGAACAATAGTGCTATAAATAACAAAATTAAAAGATAACAGTGCTACAACTAGTAAAGTTAAAAGATGATATTATCACATGTGTTATGATAGAGAAGAAATAAATACTGACTTGTAACATCCCTAATTTTCAAATAATTATTTTATTTTTTTTTTATTCTAACCCTGGTATTATGGACTTCGCGTATGTACTTTCATTTCATGGAAATTCGATTGTCGTTCGGATCTGCAATTTCAGGCCGAGCAAATAAGCTATTGGAACCATTTCAGAACTGAGTCAAGATTATAGGCTACCTCACTGTTTTCAGACATTCTAGACACGTTCCAGTTGTCAGATTTGGCATAGGTAAACTTGAACTCTACATTACTCAATTTTTGCCTTTTACTGAGTTAGAATAAAATTTATAAAATATTCGTGGATGATAAGAAAATTACGATTCTTATTGCAATAGCCTTATAATATTATTAAGGACCGCGGGACAAGTTTATAGAATTTTTAAAGTTAGTTTGGATAGTTTTTGAAAAATATTAGTTTTGAAGTCTTATAATTGAGTTGTCTATTATTGTGATTATTGCTTGGTTTGGAGGGCCCAAAATGGGCCATATAATGATGATGAGATATGAGTTGAGTTTAAAAGTGCTATTTGAACCATTTTACAGGTTGGGTAGGTCATAGGTATAGGGGAGACTCTGCCGGATTTTCAGCACAACTTAGGATATCTTTGGTCTTTTCTAAACTTGTATTGAGTCAAATATATTAAATAATTACAATGAAATTGTCAAGTGAGCCGGGACAGTCTTCCTCCTCCGCCCTGCCACCGCAGTGACCTCGGTTCAAGTTTGTGAGTAAAATATTAATTTTAATTATAATTTCGATATTATTATATGTTCAAGTATGTCCATGCATCACTTATAAATATGTATCTATGTAGTTAAACACTAGGCACGTTTTATATTGCATTCATAATTATTGAAGTGCCATGGCTGTTGTTTGTGGTAATTTGGAGCAGTGTGCGTGTGTGGCATGGTATTGGATATGGACAGGACGGGTAGACATGGCTTGAGAGACACTCGCTGGGACCTGATCCTTCGGGATAGACACGACTTGAGAGATACTCACTGGGACCCCGCATTTGGTTTATTAAGTGAAAGTCCAGCTTGAGAGACACTCGTTGAGAGAGGTTGGATTAAGAGGGCTGTATAGGGGATCAACTCCCATATATTTATTGTTTGACAGTGTTAAGTGTGTGAGTGCTCCAAATTGCTTTTTTACTGTTATGATATGAAAATTATAACGATGTTGTGTTTTACTCCACAGGGTGCATTAGCTTTAAATAACTATAGAGATTATGGTTAAAATTGATATTTTACTCTATGAGTCGAACGCTCACTTCTGTTCATCTATTTTTCCAGGCTACAGGAGGATTATTTGTTGTGGCTAACCTGCTCTTCTTCTTCGCAGGTCCATTGATAGTATTTAATGTATTTTTTATGATTGAGTTAAATTTTGGACTCCGCATGTGTTAAAAGCACTTATTTTTATTTTATGCCTGTATTATAAAAGTTATGTTGGACCTGTAAAATTATTAACTGTATGCATGATGGGATTGGATGAGGGAACTGAGCTCCCATTTGAGTTATAACATTTTAATTATGTGGAGGGTGAGCTGAGCTCTCCAATTTATTATATATTGTGTTTATAGGTCGGACGAGTCAAAAACTCCCCATTGAATGGTCTATTTTATGGCCGAACTCTATTTAGTTGAATTCTTAAAATTGAGCCCAAATGGGCCTTAGAGTTGGGTTGAGGAATAGTTAGGCTTACTACGGGCCTCGGAGGCTTTAGGCTGGCCCAGGCCCTAGCCCTAGTGCCGGTCCGACCCATAGGTTGGGTCGTGACAAAAGTGGTATCAGAGCTTAGGCTCCAGATTCATAGAGAATATTTATCTAAAGTGTTGGGAAGAGTCTAATAGGAGTCAGATGAGAAGTATAGGATTCTGTTTCATCTTTTTTCTGTAATTCTTCATTTCTAGATTTTGCGTTATTCCTTAGTTAATATAAGAGTGCCTCAGTTGGTGTCTTGATTTTCGTGGAGTACATAAAAATGTGAAATAGAGTTAGCAGACATGTTGAGGTCTGCCATGATGATACATACTCCAAGAAATGTTATGTTTGGTCAGTATGGGTTTAAGTGGTGTGCCTATCTAGTACAAGGCACGAGTAAATAAAGGTGAGTTTTGATAGTATAATTGTACTAGATAAGGGTGAGGATACCACTGCTGGCAATCGTCAGTTGATGACCTCGTCGGAGTAAGTATATGATAATAGTAGATTCAAGAGAGATAAGATATTAGAAAACCTAGTCTGTCAGGACGTATCGTGATAACTATATAATGTTCTCAATGTCTGCTTTATAAGCTGCAGATTACAGTACTGACATGAGATTATTGTGTAGACCTGCGTGCATCCTCGTGGTGCTCCATAATGAGGGTGTTTGCGGATGGCCTCTGTTTTGGTACAATTATGCCAAAATAGAGTTTTATATCTGCAGAGGAGTTGGGAACTCCTGGTTAGGGATCTAGAGCTAGAATATCAAAAGGTCACAATTGGGTGGTAACTAAAGTCAATAACTCGATTACCCTAGCATGAGTTCGAGTTACATCAAGAGTTGCCATCAGACTAGAGGTTGCAGATTAGTTGCAAAGTAAAGGTGACATCTATAGAGTGAGACCATCTGGTCTTCGGTATGAAATTTTGGATGGTTTTTGTAGTACAACAGATATTTTGCTTAGAGCTTAGTGAGAATAGTATACCTTGTTTGTATCAGCAAGGTGTAAAGTACAACCCTACTACCTAGGGAAGGTCGGAACTATGAATTGATGATTTAAAGAGCTATGATATGATAAGAGAGTCATTAATTTGACATGGTTTTGGCGAGGTGGTAAATGTAGTACCTTTATTGCAGTAAGTTAGGGTATAGTCCTATCTTTTCAGAAGGGATCGAAGGTTATTACTGATAATGATGACTTATGGAGTAGTGTCCCAGATGGAATTGTAGCGTGAGATAGAGAGTTGTTAGCTCAGGTGTTCTGGAGAGGGTACAAGTTCCATGTATAAATTATAAGATGTAAGATCAAGATGTATGTAAGCCTTTAAATTGAATAACGGGTTTGGATACCTAGTATTTTAAGTTTCAGCTAATTAAATGGATATGAAAAATTAGAGTTGCTACAGATCCCATCCCTAAGGTAGTAAGGGGTAGTATGTAGTCCAAAAGGGTAAGAATAGAATCACGCAGGAGGAGTATGACTGCTATTCCCTAAGTTCATCCTTAGCTTCTTAATACTTAAGACTAAAGTATACTCTAAATAAAGTAAAAGAAAAAGGATAAAAGTTAGCATCGATAAATCATAGAATATATATATATATATATAGATAGATGAAGTGCGGTTCAAATGCAGTAGGAGAGATAGTCTGAATGCTAGTAGAAGTCTAGCTAGGGTAGTTAGAGGATCAATTCTGAGTAACATTGAGGTATAGATGACGTGGTAGGGATAGTGGAAAGGTATAAGTTTCTGATATGACAATCATGTTCAAAAAGAAAATAGAGCTAAAGGATGGAAGAGTGAAAGTTCAGATTTGGGTAAGATAAAAAGAGTTGGCTAAAGAATAAACTGGAAAAACATATTAGGATATGATTAGGAAGAATAGAGCCAAAATACCGAGGAAGTGAATGTGGTTCTAGGAAGGGTAAATGAGATAAAAAAAAAAAGGATAGAAAGCGTAGAAAATGATGGCATTAGGAAGAACATTGTTAAGTTATGGAACCCAGAAGTACAGGACTTAGAGCAGGTCATAATTGATGTAATGTTAGGAGCCAGAGCCTAGAGCTTAGGGTTACAGAATCTGGATTAGACCTTATCTATTCTCTACCCCCAAGGTAGGATAATGGGGCAATGACATAAGAACCCTTTTATTTGTTGACAGTATAATGGAAATTAGGTGAGGTGTGCAATCAAAGTAGGTAGTAACCGTTGAGAATGCTGTGGTAACTTAAATTGTATTGTCAGATAAAGAAGCAAGATCAGTATAAAAGTCAACATAAGGGATATAAATGTGCAAGATGAGGGATAATGCCACAGAAGCTTGATGTTAAAATTTAGAGTAGTGAGACCTAGAGTCTAAAATTGGAGTTAGACAGATATTTTCAGTGTGATCGATAGAATAATTATGTAAAAAAAAAGAGTAAAAATAAATAAATAAATAAATAATATGATAATATGTAGCAGAACGCTAATAACGGTCAGAATAAAACAAGATAGGTATAGGTATAATTATAAGATATTGAGAAGTACATGGATTAAAGGAATGATTATTGGTAAGATTGGAGTAGATCTGAAAGAATCTGTGAGTGCTTTTATCTTCTAGAATATAATTAAGTATAAGGAGCATTGAACAAATAATTATAAGTATGGAAGATAAATGGAGAGTAAAAAGGAAATAGTAAATTCTAAGATGATATATCAGGCAGAACAACAGTATAACAAATGGTAGATACAACTGATATCTTGTAATAACGCACAATAATTACAAAGAAATAATGAAACTAAAAAGGAAGACTAAGGGGTATGAGCTAAATCTTGTTTATCAAACAATGTTATACCATAAATGGTGGGAGAACATTTATACTTTTTTTCAAATTGGCTCGTGTTTCGATTCTAGGAGATTATGTTAAGAAGAGAGGTTATGTTAAAGTGACCCAATTAATTGAAAATTTGATGGGCATTAGTGCATATCCAATCTTTGGAGGCGAAAATGATGATAATGGTGTACCTAATGTTAAGTATGAAAGAATGATCAGAGAGGTCACAGGAGTTAAATCGAGCTAGTTACTAGGGCTTACAACCCTTTTAAACTATAAGCTGGAGGAAGTGTTATTTGCTAATGAGTTACAGCGAATGAAATTATTGCTAATGGGAAAAGTTGAGGTTGAAGTTTGGAAAGTTATGGACAGTATGTGTGATTACATTAAGGAGAATGAACACGTAAAGTATCTTGTTCAGAATTAAGGCATGGCATATATTTCCCACAATCGTGTTAGTTTAGATAGAACTTATAATTTATGGGGCTCCTATCTATCTAGGATGAGCAATTTCCTACTAAAGCTGGTAGGGAATGATAATGTTCTGATAGGTAAGTTGGGAAAGAGGATACAAAAAGAATTTTTTATGGTTAATTACAAGTGTTACATAATGTGAAGAATGTGTTGGTAGGAGTCAATCGTAAAATTAGAATTCTCGAAGTAATGGAACTAGTAATCAAGATAAGACTAAGAAATAAAAAAAAAAAAGAAAGTTAAAGTTGATAATGGGATGGACATCCTTTAAGGAAAAGGTGTAAGGGTGAGATAAGACTAAGATTAAGGAATAAGTACAGCTTGTTGAAAAGATATCAACAATAGCAGAAATAGGAAAAGAAAGTGGATAAGATCCAAATGACAGGAAGAAAGCTCGGTAGAGCTAGTTATAATGACGAGGATAAGAAGGAATAGGTATGCTAGGAACACACTAAGAGATGTTTGAAACAAGTTATTATGAGATGATAGATTAAAGGAGTAGTAGAGCCTCAATCTAAGTGCTAATGTGTCAGAAGTAGGCCACATAATAAGAAACTTTAGGAGAAAGTCTAGATATTTTCATTCCAGAGAAGGAATGGAAAATGATAAAGTTGCATTAACTGGGTTGTTAGGGAATACAAATACATTTTTCCTATAAGAGAAGAGACCCAGTTCACTTTCCAATATTGATAAGTGGTGTAGGATACGCTTGACACTTGGATGGAGCTCTACATAACTAGTTACATAAGATGGACAGGAGCTGGTCTAAGGACCTTAATAATGACACAAAAGAGATTGAAAATTTGAAGTATCATGGGAGTGAGAAGATTTATAGGTATTGACCATTGAGGTCATAGGACAAGTAAAGGTTTCGAACTAGATGTATATGATAGGTGCTACAGGAAAGCATTTCATAAGATACTATAGGGTAAGGAACATAAGTCATGTTTTTGGGGAACAGAGATTATTGAAACAAAGGAATGAGGACTGAAGTCACCAAGAGACACGTTAGGGCGTAATAAAAGTGAGGTAAGTGCCAAAGTTGATTAAAGTTATCAGATATCAAGTCCAGAGTAGTGGAGTTATAATGAGTATTAGATATGACAAAAAAAAAAAGAGGAGTAAACGAGTAGTTAGATGTGATGGTTTAGACTTAAAAGGAGGATGGTAGCTGGCATACTACGACAGGGGCAGATAGACATAAAAATTTTTAGCCATCCATGCAGATCAAAGGCAGAAATATGTAAAATTTGTAATGGGTGACCGTGTTCTTGAAGGTTTCTCCTATGAAAAGGGTTATGAGATTTGGAAAGAAAAGACAAATTGGTACTCCGTTATATAGGACCTTTTAAGATCATGGACAGAGTGCGAATAGTTGCTATCAGTTAGAGCTGCCACCAAACCTTTCTCATGTCCACCCAGCATTCCACATTTTCATGCTTAGAAAGTATGCTCCCGATCCTTCTTATATGCTGCGACCAGACACAATAGAGTTAAATGAGAATTTGATCTTTCAGGAGCAATTAGTAGCCATAGTAGACTATCAGATGAGACAACTTTGGTCAAGGTAAATCCCTATGGTTAGTCCTGTGAAGGAGTTAATCTATGGAGGAATGCACTTGGAAATTAGAGCTAGATATGCGCAGCAAATACTCATAAGTTTGATATGCAACTATGTGTCATTGTTCTGCCTTGTGTAAAATTTGAAAATGAATTTTCTATAAGGGGGGAAGAATGTAACATCCCTAATTTTCAAATAATTATATATATATATAATTATTTGAAAATTAGGGATGTTACATTCTTCCCCCCTTATAGAAAATTCATTTTCAAATTTTACACAAGGCAGAACAATGACACATAGTTTTTCAAATAATTATTATTATATATATATATATATATATATATATATATATATATTTTTTTTTTTTTTTTTTTTTTATTCTAACCCTGGTATTGTGGACTTCGCGTATGTACTTTCATTTCGTGGAAATTCGATCGTCGCCCGGATCTACAATTTTGGGCCGAGTAAATAAGCTGCTGGAACCATTTTAGAACCGAGTCAATATTATAGGTTACCCCACCATTTTCAGACATTTTGGACGCGTTCCAATTGTCAGATTTGGCATAGGTAAACTTGAACTCTACATTACTCAATTTTTGCCTTGTACTGGGTTAGAATAAAATTTATAAAATATTCATGGATGATAAGAAAATTACGATTCTTATTGCAATAGCCTTATAATATTGTTAAGAACCGCGGGACAGGTTTATAGAATTTTTAAAGTTAGTTTGGATAGTTTTTAAAAAATATTAGTTTTGGAGTCTTATAATTGAGTTGTCTGATGTTGTGATTATTGCTTGGTTTGAAGGGCCCAGAAGGTGCCATATAATGATGATGAGATATGAGTTGAGTTTAAAAGTGTTATTTGAACCATTTTGCAGGTTGGGTAGGTCATAGGTATAGGGGAGACTCTGCCGGATTTTCAGCACAACTTAGGGTGTCTTCGGTCTTTTCTAAACTTGTATTGAGTCAAATATATTAAATAATTGCAATGAAATTGTCAGGTGAGCCGGGACAGTCTTCCTCCTTCACCCAGCCACCACAGTGACCTCGGTTCAAGTTTGTGAGTAAAATATTAATTTTAATTGTAATTTCGATATTATTATATGTTCCAGCATGCCCATGCTTCACTTATAAATATGTATCTATGTAGTTAAACATTAGGCACGTTTTATATTGCATTCATAATTGTTGAAGTGCCATGAATATTGTTTGTGGTAATTTGGAGCAGTGTGTGTGCGTGGCGTGCGTGTGGTATGGTATTGGATATGGACAGGATGGGTAGACACGACTTAAGAGACACTCGCTGGGACCCGGTCTTTCGGGGTAGACATGGCTTGAGAGACACTCACTAGGACCCCGCATTTGATTTATTAAGCGAAAGTCCGACTTGAGAGACACTCGCTGGCAAAGGTTGGATTAAGAGGGCTGTATAGGGGATTGACTCTCATATATGTATTGTTTGACAGTGTTGTGTGTATGAGTGCTCTAAATTGCCTTTTTGCTATTATGATATAAAAATTATGACGATGTTGCATTTCACTCCACATGGTGCATTAGCTTTAGATAACTATAGAGATTATAGTTAAAATTGATATTTTACTCTATGAGTCAAACGCTCACTCCTGTTCATCTATTTTTTCAGGCTACAGGAGGATTATTTGTTGTGGCTAACCTGCTCTTCTTCTTCGCAGGTCAATTAATAGTATTTAATGTATTTTGTATAATTGAGTTAAATTTTGGACTCCTAATGTGTTAGAAGCACTTATTTTTATTTTGGGCCTGTATTATAAAAGTTACGTTGGACCTGTAAAATTATTAAGTGTATACATGATGGGATTGGATGAGGGAGCTAAGCTCCCATTTTAGTTATGACATTTTGATTATGTGGAGGGTGAGCTGAGTTCCCCAATTTATTATATATTGTGTTTACAGGTCGGACGAGTAAAAAACTCTCCGTTAAATGGTTCACTTTATGGCCTGGCTCTCTCTGGTTGAATTCTTGAAATTGGGCCCAAATAGGCCTTAGAGTTGGGTTGAGTAATAGTTATGCTTACTATGGGCCTCGGGGGCTTTACGCTGACCCAGGTTCTAGTGCCGGTCCGGCCCATAAGTTGGGTCGTGATATGACTAAGTACCACATTGAATTTGGTCACGTCAGCATTTAACCTAGAAATCAGTGATTGAATATTAGAGAGATTTTACTATGTAAAATTTAAAAATTAGAAAATTTTTATACTACATTTTTAAGTTGGGAATTATAGTGTTACAATTCTATAAGTTTAGAGACCACTTTTAAAATTTATCCCTCCAATGTGTCATACCAAACTTATCGCCTTGATTTGCATAAGAGTGGATCAAGTCGATTTGATCGAGTCAATTAGTCTCTACTCAATTTAATTAATTCGGTCGACGTCTGCTAAACTTTGCCAAAATCTTTTAACCTATTAAATTAGTCAAAATAATTAATTTTGACCTGTCAATTATTCTCTAATTTTATCCTTCATGAATTTTACTTTTTTAACTGTGGCATTTATTATTTGAAATTTTAAAATAAATAATTTTTTTTTTCATATTTTAAAAATTTTTAAAGGGGATGGTGGTTTCATAATTTTTCTTTTTTGAAGTAAATAGTATGGCAGGTGATAGTATGATTATAATTTTGGTTGCTATATGTAATTTATCAAGAAACTATAAATTATAAACCGCGTTAAATAGGGTAAAAGGTTTATTGTTTGTGGGAACAGAATGGTCCCTATTGTGAAACTATGTTTGGAAATGTATTGTTTTATTTAATGGAAATTCAATGAAATTAAGTCTTCTTATGTTTCACGAAAAAATAATTTGTATATAAAGAAAAATTTATATAAAAAATATTTTCTCCACAAAAGTATTTTTAATTATTTGATTGTAATAATAAATTAATAATATATATTTATATCATATATGTATAAATATTTTTATATTTAATAAGATTATTAAAATTTATAAAATGAAAAATGACTTAATTTTCCTTTTTAATCAAATTGATTTATTTTTTTGAATGCTTCAAATGTTGAAAAATAAAAAATTATTTAAAAAAAATAAAATCTAAATAATAATTGATAGATTATATAAAAGACAAGATTATTTTTAAACGAATATCATTACCATAAAAGTAAATGGAAAAATTAAAACTCTAAATATCTCTATACATTAAATTTTTAAAAATGGAAAAAAATTAATTAAATTACTTGAGTAATTAGTGGTGAAATTTTAAATTTAAAAATATAAAATTAGTTAATTGAATTTTTTTTTATTTATTATACTATAAAATTAACGATTTACGAATTGAATGTTGACTCCTTGATTGAATGAGTGACATATCAATTAGGTCCCTCAATCGAATCAAAATTCGGACCGAATCTAACTATGGAAAAAAAGAAGAAAAGGGATGGATGCATGGTTGATGGGGCATGTTAAATCTTAATTGCCAAAAGAGGATGGACCATGTGTGTAGAACTCCATTATTGTCTTCAACCAAAGATAAGATGTCACAAATAATATGTCAAAATCAAGCATCCCAACACTATCCATGGAATGAAATGGAATAATTTGTGATTATTCTTTCTTGGATGATTTTTTTTTTTAAATTTAATGATAATTTAGAGTGGGACAGCAATCACATTCCCTAAGGAAACTTCAAGAGATGTTGTTCCATCTTACTCAATTATGTATGCCTCAAAATTGAGCCGTATCCGCTGCATTATGCAGCTCCTGGGACCATAAAAAGATCCTTCATATTCTGTACTTTTTAGAGGAGTGATATGTTTCATGTTGCTATATTAAATCATGCTAAGCATTATATGTGTGTATCGCGTATAAAGATAATAATAGATTAGATTTTTGCAAGTATCAATTCAATCGAATCCTAATATGAGAAGTTTAAATAATAAATAATTGGGTTTGTGGCAGTATTAAGTTTAAAGAATAATACTTGTAACAGGTTTGAATCTAAGTAGAATTTTACATATTAAGTATTCGTTAATAGAATCGTTTATATAAATACTTAATTAAATATAAAATATATATTTTTTAAGTAATAATAGTCAATTTTAAAATGTGTTTAAATTATTAATAATAAATTTTAATGGTATTTAGGACTGTCTCGGATTTTGAGAATTTTAATTGAATATATCGTATCTGCTATCATCCTCTATATATATATATATTTTTTTTTTTCTTTTTTTCTTTTTCTTTCTCTAAATTATTTTTAAATTTACAAAAAAAAGAAATCCATGTTTTTTCTAACCACAAGGATAATGATAGCAAAGGGTTTGCTTAGGATTTCTGCAAATATTTCACAGAGAAAAGGAGTGTTGGATCAGAACTTGCTGAGCTTTTCTTGGTGAACAATGAAGAAGTCTCGTTACAAGATGGCGATCCTTCTAAAGAGATTCTTAACGCAAACGTCATAATATGTGATGATGTCCAAAACTGTTAATATATATCTTCATCTTCAGCCTTTCTTTTCTCTCTTTCTTCTTTTCCCCAATCAATTCTTCAAAGAGGGTTTTCAGTTTTCACATACAGCCCCTTGTATTTCAAGTAAACTTTTAATTTACCTTTAAAAAAATTAATTTATTATTATTATTATTTATAAAAAGGTGCTTATTAATAAAGCTCATTCATCTTTTGTTTTAACTTTTATGAACTTAAATACGGGAAAAAAAAGAACGAACGCTTTGAACTTATTGTCTTAACAAGCAAAGGAAAAAGGAATTACAGCCGTACACGCACCTTCAGAGAGAGACACAAAGGGCTTAGCTCACCACCTTCTTTCCTAAAATATTATTTATTACTTTCTATTATAAATTAAGAACTTGTTTAATATTATAATTAAAATTATTATTTTAAAAAATTAATATATGAATTAAAAAATAATTTAAAATTAAATTTAATAAATTTTAATATATTAAAATAATAAAATAAAATTTTAAATTATTTTTTTAATAATATTTAAAATATTTTTTTTTATTGAAAAAGTAATTTTGTCCTTTTAATAATGCCAAACTGGGCAAAAAGTATTTATAAGGCTAGTGGCCTAATATTTTAGTGCTTTGTAGAGCTTATGTGAAATTGTCAATACTATCCTCTAATCTTCATACTATTTCACTCTTATCTAAATATTAAATTTTATTCTATTAAATAATAAAAATTGAAAATTTATTTTACTTAAAATAAATAACCATTGGTCAACATAATATATTTTTTAAAACTATTTAGTTGTGAATTACTACAGTAAGGGTATGAAAAATAAAATATATATATATTAATTTGTTTTAAATTAGTGTGGTAAATTATTTTCTTTTAACACAAGTAAGAGTTTTTTCAATTTTTGATTTAAAAAACAGATGATTTAAGGATTAAATTGATAATAAAATTATCTTACTATAACAATTTATATGATTTAAATTAGTATGATAAATTGTCAATCATATATAGATAATCTGATGCTTCTTTTTTCATTTTTAAAAGGATAGACAATTAAAGAGTTTTGGATTCGAATCTCTCAATCTATCAATTATAAGATTGATCACATTTACAGTAATTATTGGTAAATTAATTTATTTTTTGTTGAATTAACTCATTGTTTTCTAATTTTTATTTAAAAATCAAATAATAATATTAAGAAATTTTATTTATTTAATTTAAATAAAAACTAATATTTTTCAATTTTGGTCTTTAATAGAATCAAATAATTAAAAATAGATTTAGACCACAGATTTCTCTAAGTGGAACCCAAGGGAGAGTGAGCAAATTCTAACGGAGCACGAATAGGAATAGCCTCTCCTAGGAGCCTGGCACGCGTGATGATTTGAAAGAATTCCTAGACAACTTTTGTGTTGATAGACCTTAGTCTAAAAAGTTCTATGCATTGCGTCCCCCTAGTGTGCTGCGGCTGAGGTGTGGGGGGTGTTGGTGCATTTCTTTTACTCTTTTCTCATATGGTGTCACTTTGAAAATGACCATTAATAATACATGGGGGTGTCCCCATTTGATTTGCACTTCAACTTTCGTCCTACTAGTATTGTCAAATGCCATGGCTAGCTACCTCATTCACCGACATTTTTCCACACGTGCGTTCATCCATTGAGCCATCCAATTTGTTCTCAAAAAGGTAAGTCAATTCCACTATACTTTACTTCTATGACATCAATTTTTTTTTTTTTTTTTTTATAATCAAATTCAATTGGGATTCGAAGGAAAGCCTTATGTCTGTTGTCTTGGGCCGAAAAATTCCAGTAATGTTGAATAAATGGAAAATAAAGCCCATTTTGGTTCAAGGCTTCAGTCTTCAAACATTCTTAAAATATTTAGGGGCAAATCCGTCATTTGAACAATAGAAGAAAACCAAGCCCGTCTTATTCTCTTACCACGTCAACGACCAATGAGAAATCAAAACGTGTTCCTCTACCGGTCGCGCCTCTTTATAAAACCAGCACCATTTGTAACCGTCTCCTCTACTTTCACGAACCCAACAATCGCTTCGCTTCGATAACCCAACTTTCCCGCTCTATAAACAAGAAAATTTAGATTAGGAACAAGAAATTACAGACTCAGAGAGTTATAGAGGAAAAATGGCTGTTGAGACAGTAGCACCAGCACCCTTACCAACACCGGCAACCGCACCCACTGGAACACCCACTGAGATGTCCGTCGCTGTTCAAGCACAGCAGAAGAAGAACAGGATTCAAGTGTCCAACACCAAGAAGCCGCTCTTCTTTTATGTCAATCTCGCTAAGGTTTAACATTTTCTCTCTATTGGGTAATATGCATTTTTGCTTGTTTTGTTAGCGTCTGTGACTCTGCTTCATGGGAAATTGTTTTAATAGGTTTCCTTCGTTTTCTGTTCAAAATGTGGTTTAATTGGTTTTCCTTGCTATTTGATCATCTAGTATATCAGAATTATAATTAGGTCCTCTTTCAAATAGCATTAGACTTTTATTTATTTGTTACTCGGAAATATTAGGATTTATGTGATTGTGGATCTGTTTGAATTTGTTTGTAATTGAAAAGAATTAAATACTACAACTCAAAGTTCCTTCAATTTCTTTTTCCTCTGCTAAGGTGATTGTTCTAATGTTTCTCATACATCTATGCTTCTTTGCATTGCACATTTCTTTGTTTTTCTTTTACTTTCAAATATTTTATAATATGTTACCTGTTTTCACAGAGGTATATGCAGCAACATGATGAGGTTGAGCTTTCTGCCTTGGGCATGGGTACGTGCGTCGTAAAAAAACATCTCTCGTTTTTCATTTAAGCTTCTACGAAGATTTTCGCAATTCATTGATTTGCTTAGGCTTTTAGAAGTTATCTAGTTGTCAGAGTAGTTGCTGATTGAGGGTAGTACCCTATGGAATGGTATGAGGATGTCAGATGTAGAACTTATTTCTCTAATACAAATGCTATAATTGATCAGAATTTAATCAATGTGATAACTTACCAAAGTTTAAAAGTGTGTCAAATCGATTTTTCTTCAAAGAAAGAGCATTTCCAAACAGGGGAGGAAGTTTAGAAGGAATGAAAAGAAAATTTGTCACCATGATTGCTAAATTTTAATTTTAATTTCATTACAGCAATTACCACCGTTGTCACAATTGCTGAGATATTGAAGAATAATGGATTAGCCACCGAGAAGAGTGAGTTTCCTTTCCCTTAATCTTAGTTG
This sequence comes from Hevea brasiliensis, assembly GCF_030052815.1. NCBI lineage: Eukaryota > Viridiplantae > Streptophyta > Magnoliopsida > Malpighiales > Euphorbiaceae > Hevea > Hevea brasiliensis. The sequence continues at coordinate 6,529,588 of NC_079497.1, read as the reverse complement.
TCAAAGCTACGCTGTGCTAATATGGCTAATTCTTCTTTTCTTTTTTCCTCACTGAATGAGCAGAAGTTTTGACATCTACAGTAGGCATGAAAGATGAAAACAAAGGACGACTGGTTCAGAAGGCCAAGGTACGTTTGATATCTTTACGGGTATTAAAATGGTCAAGTTTGCTAGTTATGTAATTGCTTACTGGATTAAATTTTTCCCTTGATTTCTAGATTGAGATAGTGTTAGGGAAGTCCGAGAAATTTGATAGTCTGATGGATGCTGCCAATACAACCCCAGAGGAGGACTCCAAAGACAAGGAATGAAGAGACACAACGGAGCAGCAATGCTGACTTTACCTAGTAGTTCTAAGTAGGAAGGATATATAGATAGGTATTGGCATAATGGAGCCAGTTGCACTTGTATGTGCCTCTCTGCAACTCTTCAGAGTTGTACAGATATATATGTTATTAAACCTTTTCTTTCTGCACATGTATCTTTTATGCCTAATTACAAGGAAATTGTACCTTATTTTTTTGAACGATCTTGTTGCTTACGAATAATTTCGATACATTAAATTTTCAAATGATAATCTTTAATTATATGATAATTTTATATTAATTAATTGAATGTATGAATGAGGTCATATCGTACATACTAGCAACAATATTTTTCAATTTTTAATTTTTATTATAAAAATTAACGTCCATTTAAAATTTTAAATTTTATAAAAATTTAATTTAATTAATTTTTCTTTTATCAATTCTCATATTAAAAAAAATAATTTTGACTAATCTAAAAAATTAAGTATAGTTGAATGAGAGTTCATTAAGTTTATTTTATATTATTATCGGCATAATTATAAAAATAAATTTTAAACATATTAATTAAATAATATTAAATGTTAATTAAAAATTAAATTTAATACATTTTAATTATAAAACATTCAAATAATAAAATAAAAAAATTTAAATTATTTTTTGTTTTAGTTTTTTTTCTTATTCAAAATATGGATGATGAGAGGGCTGCTCCCTATCCCACCAATAGAAGATTAGGGTTGGGTGGGATTCCCGGTGCAATTTTTTTTTTCAATTTTAATTTAATATTATATAATATAGTTTTGTTTAATTAAAATAAACTATAAATTATAAATATAAGTTTGAATATAATTTTTTATTAAAATGATAATATTTAATATTTAAATATATAAAATGAAGTAATTTTTAGTAAAATTAATAATATATTATTGGGATGGATAATAAAAATTCGAGACAAAGAGATTTTTTTTCTATATAATATTAAAATTAATATAAAATAAGATTAAAATTAATTGAGTGTGAGGCTAGTGAGTCGAGACAGCTTTGTAAATAATTGATCGCTATTCGATCACCGCCCATTCCACAAGTAACCCGCTCACCACCAAAGGCCTAACTAAAGATTTAGGGCTAGTTTCGCCATTCAATAAGCAACAGGGACCACACTGCAAATTGAAGATTTTACGAGGACGACAAAATGAAAAGAACGACGATCCCAAAATCTTTATCACTTATCGGCTATCGCCTACGCGCACACAGCACTCTTGAGGCTATAAACCCTTGAAACCTATATTCAAGCAATTCTCTTAACCCGCACTCTGTACCATTCTCAAATCCTTTTCTTTCCTTTCCAAGTAAGTGTTTTCTTCTAATAATCTTCCCATTTAATTGTAATTTCGCTAGCTGCTTTCGTCTTTTTCATTTTAGGATTCTATGGGCTGGCTTTCCCCTTATATTGTTTGCTCTTGTTGGGTTTTTCGTTATGCCCACTTGATAGGTGATTTAGGGTTCTTAACTGCGACCCATTAATGAGTTTTTCCCAATTTTTTTTTTTTTAATTTTTTTGATGTACAAGAGAAAAGTGGTTTTTAGAGCGATATTCTGGGAATGCAAAGTAAGGTTTTTAGTGGTTTTTGGTTGCGGTTTGTTTTAGTTTTGTGTGGCTGTTTTTATATGCGCTTCTCATTTATGGTGTTTGTGGTATCTTCTCTTTCATTTTCTTTTTTTTTAATTTATTGTATTTGGCATATTATAAACTAATTAGATATTCATGGTGCCCTGAACCACTTTATTCCTCCTGGACCTCCTCATTGTTTTTAGTATATTAGTTATTGCTGAATTTGCTGAGCTTCAAATTCAATTGAAAAGTTATTGGGTTGAGGTGTTTTCTTGATGCCATATTAGTTGCAGGACTCATGGCCAGTTTTCTTCTACTTTAACGAAGAAAAGCTTGTTCTTATTATTTATCATTATGGCCATGTATAAGAGGTGTAGACTAAGCATGTTCTTATTATTATTTATTATATGTCCATGTATTAGAGTTACAGACTATGCATGAAAATTACATAATCCAACTGAGCCATACTCAGGTGAATGATTGAGGTTTAGGTGACTACATACTGATAATAGAGGCTTTAGACTTCCATTAAACATTTGTCTCTTGCTTCTTAAGTAATGTGAAGGATTCTAAGTGAGGAAGCTTGGTGTTAAAACGCCTTCTAGTTCAATACACACTTAATTTCTTCGATTCCCACTGAAATGATGTAAGTTTGAACTTTGAACGAGTTTTATGGTTAGAGCATTAGTTTTTTTGTGGTGTTTTGATGGGAAATGTGATGGTTACATTTGTGCTTGGTGCGAGGGTTCTTTGTTCCTGTTTTAATTTCAAAGAAAAATCGCATGGCTTTGAATTAATTAATATGATGATTCTATTTCATGTTTTTAGAATAATATAATTGAGGTAGTTTGTATTTTGTATGTGTTTGTTTTGTCCAAAGCCACAGTCATGGCAGAAGTAGATCAAACCATTGTCGAGCATAATGTGGATCAAGCTGCAGTTCCTGGATTGGATGTTTCTGTAGATCATGGCTTGGATCATGCTGTGGATCCTGGTGTAGATCACGGCCTGGATCATGCCGTTGATCATGGTGTGAATCATCCTGTTGATCAGAGCTTGGAGCATGCTGTTGATCAGGGCTTGGATCTTGCTACAGATGGTTTGGGTGAGCATAATGTTGATCATGCTATAGATCAGAATGTGGATCATGCTGTAGAACATAATATAGACCATGCAGAAGATCAGGTGCCTGAGAATTTTCATGCTCAAGAAAAACAAGGACATGATGAGGATACAGTTGCGGGAGGTGGTGAAAAGAAGTGGCCTGGATGGCCTGGAGAGAGTGTGTTCCGGATGTTGGTTCCTGCACAAAAAGTTGGCAGTATAATTGGACGCAAAGGGGAGTTCATTAAAAAAATTGTTGAGGAGACAAGAGCTCGCATTAAGATACTTGATGGTCCTCCTGGGACAACAGAAAGAGCTGTAAGTTATTTATTTATTTATTTATTTTGTGTAGTTTAGTTTACTGGCAAATGTAGAAAATGTGAAGTGTTTGCTTATTTGATTATGCATCATCTTTGATTCATATATCAATTTGTACCGTATGAAACATTCCTTTGAATTTTCTCCTTTTCTTGTGCTTCTTTTTTACTTATAGTTCAAGGTAGACTTGGCAATTTCTAGGCCTTGCAAATAATTTTTTTGGGGTTAACTCAGTTGCAATCATGTCCATATATTATGTGTTTTTGTGTGTGCAGTTGTTGCTTTTATGATTTTGGTTATTCTTCTCTGTTTGATTGTTGTTGAGAATATGGATTGCTTGCTGTTTGTCAGTGTAACCTCCCTTCTGCTTGGAATGAATAAGTTTTCTTATAGAGGTAAACAATCGAGAAAGACTTGACTTAAAGTTAATTATAAAGGAAACTGTTACGTATTATAGAAGGAGGAAGAGGAATAGGTAGTTAAGAGTGGGGATTGGAGGGAAAAGGCAGCTGGAGTAGTTAAGTCTTGTTGAGTATGTTAGAGGTGGTTACAACAGAATCTGTTTAGATCTGATATAGGTAGCAGTTCCTTCTAACTGCTCTTGTATAAATAGAGAAGTAATCTCTGTATTCATTCATTCTGAGAATCAATAATAGAAACTCATTCTCTCTTCTATTTTTCTATTCTTGTCTCATCTAAATCTGTTCTCTTCTCATCTCTTTCTCTATTCTCTCCTCATCTATATTCTATTTCTCTACTGAATCTCTGTTTCAGAGCTTATACTCAACAGAAAGCTAAGTATTGAAAAGAAGGAAAAAAAGTTAAGATTAAAAAAAAAAGATAAAGTTAAGTATTGGAGACAAAAGGATGCTTCAAAAATTTTTCATTGCTGTGACAATTACTTTTAGTAAGAAAAATGGATTAGTTAATTACCACTTAATATAAAATTATAGAGGTGATTGTTAAGCATATATCTTGTAATTAAAGTTGTAAGCTTCAGTAACATTAATGTCTACTTCAAATTAAAATCTATACAGAGTGATACATAGATATATGAAAATCTTGGAGAAAGTAATATTTGTAATAGTGGATATCAGATTCAAGTTTTATTCATTCAATCCTTGGATTCTTGGTGATTAACCAAAACTTTATTCTTGAAAGTCAATTCAAATACTGTAGATATAAAATTGTGTATTTAATATTTATTGATGTGACAATATTGAGAGGGGAACTCATTTCAGCAAATATATTGCTGCAGTCTCTCACCCTTTAAGTATGCTGTATCAGCAATTGAAAGCACTCTTGGAGAAAACATATGATGGAAAATGTTTAAGATATCATAAAAAGTAACCTTATTTTAGAAGATTGTGTAATTGAAAGAAGACAAAGAGGAAGCCTCATCAGAAGAATCCAGATATATGACTGGATTCCTTTTTTTGCAATAACAAAAATGAATCTGTGCAGGTTCTGTTCGCAAATTTTAAAGGAATCAATCATCATTAGGACCCCAAATTTGAAGAACCAAAGATCCAGATTGCAGTGGTCAGCATTGTGCATTACAAAGTGCTGAAAAGTGATTTGAATTAACAGACACCTTGTACGTACAACTGTATGAAGAATATCTGCATTTGCTCTGGTAACCTCAGAACCTGGATGGTTGATTTCTTACCACAGATTGTAAACACCATATGAGGAAACTGTAATAAAAAACACTAAAAAGAATACTGAAAATACCGTTAACACTTAAATGCTGCCTAAATTTTCGTAAATATGCTTACGTCAACTAATCATTAAAGCATATGAAGTGAATTAATCAACTTTGCACGCTAATATACTGAAGCTTATTAAATGCATTTTGTGTTCTTATTTAGTAGTAAGATTCAAATCTTATATCTTGGTAGAGATTGTACTTAGGACGTTAGAAGACATAAATGTGTAAGCCAAGATTTGGGTCAGAAGTTCTATAGGCTGTTGCTAAAAGTCATCAACTATAACCAGTTGCTTGGAGGACAAAAATTAAACAAAAATTTGAATAATGCAGTTAATGTTGAAGTTGTTTTCTGAAATAATTATGTTAAGACTTCTGTCACTCTGATTAAGTAGGTAGTTAACAAATTATTGTTCTTAAGGATCTTGGATTTGGAAATTAAATCAAATGCTCTTTGCCACAGAGTGATGTAGAAAATGGTATGGCCAATTCCCAATTTGCTCTTTTGAAAATTTTTATTGGTAATTCTATGTTGCTATCATCCATATTTGCTTAAATTAATCAAGTGCCTATTCCATGTTGACTTTGTTCTGTAGTTGATTAAATTTTAATTTTATGCTCGAGTCTAATTTATTTCTGCTGTCTCAATTGTTGTTGCTGAATTTTGTTTTTATGTAGGTTATGGTATCTGCCAAGGAGGAACCTGATTCTTCTCTTCCTCCTGCCATGGATGGGCTTTTGAGGGTTCATAAACGAATTGTCGACGGATTGGACAGTGATTCTTCTCATGTTCCCTCAGGCACAGGAACCAAGGTTTCAACAAGGTTGCTGGTGCCAGCCTCACAAGCTGGAAGTTTGATTGGAAAACAAGGAGGAACTGTTAAATCTATTCAGGAAGCATCTAGTTGTGTAGTTAGAGTTCTTGGTGCAGGTTTTTCCAATAAAACTTTGATTCTTATAATTTCATCTGATCTTTCTTATAATTTCTTAGTTAGAACAACTTAAAAATAATATAATTCTAATTGCCACTGCCAACTCCGTCACTATTAGTATAAGTTTTCATTGTCGTTGTCTATCATTCTGATCCTTACTTTGGTTGCCTGACCTTTAGTTTGCAACCCCAATAATGCTACGTCTGCCTTTAATCTGCGACCCAGTAAGATAGTCTGCTGATTCTTCCTCCATCCTTACGTCCATTATTTTCCTACAACTGTCATTAATGTGTGACAATTGTTGCCAACAACTGGCACCAAGTTAACGTTAGTTTTACCCCTGATAGGTTTCAAATTTCAGGATCTGATTATTGGTCAGTATGAGAGAAATGGAAATATCTAAAATATGCAAATTTTTTAATCTAATCTTGCTAGAAACTTTTTATAGCCAAGTGTTAGGGAAGGAGTTAAGGGCATCAAAACTGTGCCATGGTCAGTGCTATGTGTCACTGCCAACTTGACCACCACCATTATCTTTATCATTGCCTGTCATTCTGATTATTTCTTTGATTGTCCTTTAACTCGCCAACTTAGTCTGCTGTGTTGCCTTTGCCTGTCCCATTTTAGTGCAAGTTGCTGAATTACGTATCTTTATATTTTAGTCTTTATTTGTTGGGAAATTGCTGCAGAAGACCTTCCAGTTTTTGCTCTCCAAGATGATAGAGTTGTTGAAGTATTGGGGGATCCACCTAGTGTGCACAAAGCTGTGGAGTTAATTGCTTCTCATTTAAGGAAGTTTCTAGTTGATCGTAGTATAATTCCATTATTTGAAATGCATGTAAGCAGCTCTTCCTTACAAGTTCTGTACATTTGTACTTTTTCAATATGTCCAACCAGTGGAATACTAATGTGTATTATTTACTTAAGCAGATGCAAATGTCAAATCCTCAGATAGAGCACAGGCCACCTCATCAATCATGGGGTCCACCTCAAGGTCTGCCTCCAAATGCGGGTGGAGGTCCTGGTTTTGGACATAATCCTCAATATATGCCGCCTCCACGGCAAATTGAGAATTACTATCCTCCAGCTGACTTGCTTCCTACAATGGAAAAACAACCACATCAGGGTATATCTGCCTATGGAAGAGAAGCTCCCATAGGTGTCCATGCATCATCAAATTCCCAAGCAGCTCCGTCAATGATTACACAGGTTATATGCTATTAAGCTTTGTTTTTGTTAACCACCCCCCCTCCCCCTCCCCTCCAAAAAAAAAAAAAAAAAAAAACCACTTTGTTGGAATTGGAATGCATTGTTGATGCAATGATATAGAAGTTGATGCTGGGTTGCTAAAAAGCAAATTCTTGGGATTGGCAAGGGTTGGACAGGGTATATGGGGAGCTGCTTGATGCTGTGTAACAATGCTCATAGAACAATTGTTTGGTTTGAAGGAGTAATTTATTTGTGTGCGAATTTTTCATGCTCATTTATCTTTACAATCTGATTGTCGTTTTCAAAATTTCAGTCACCAGATTGAGAAATCTAGATATAGCTTAGTCTGAGCATTTTCTCTGTTCAACAAGCACTTTTCTAAATTACAAGATCCCAAAATGATGAGTTTTATGGTTCTTGCAGATTACACAGCAAATGCAAATTCCATTGTCTTATGCTGATGCTGTTATAGGGACAGCTGGTGCAAGTATAAGCTACATTCGGCGAGCTAGTGGAGCAACTGTTACTATACAAGAAACTAGAGGTGTTCCCGGGGAAATGACAGTTGAAATCAGTGGAACTGCTTCCCAAGTTCAAACAGCTCAGCAGCTGATACAGGCAATATAGCTTACCATGTCTTTTATATACTGACCTTTTTGTCTCTCTTTACTAGATATCCTTGTTGCATATCTTTTTGTTCAAACTGCTATTTTGTGATTGCTGGCATGTGACCTCCAATTTCACTATTCCGAGTTTTCCTGCTATTTGTGTTAAGTTTCAAAATTGACATTGGGTTAGGATTCTAACTATCAAACAAAGATGCTACTATAGGTTGGATGGCTACAGTAGTGCAGTAGGACCTTTAAATTATTGGTTGGATGGCTGTGGAGTGTTTTAGGAAAGTTGGAATTTGAAGTCTATACTTTTATCTATATACTTTGAATGATGAAAGAAAGGAACTATCTAGAGTGTAAATGAAGATATACCAACTAGTTTAACGAAGTTGAAATATCTAAAATTGGGTGAGAGGAGTTAACTTGTTTTGGGGACAAAAAAAGAAACCATTTGATAACTTCTTATACGGATATCTTAGATGGTGGACATGTCGACAGGCTTTTGGGGACGTAGAGAACTATCAAAGGGTGATATGGGTACTGCTTCGGTCAATATGACTACTTTGGGATCTCCTACGATTGGTCGGGTCTTCCCACGACTGCTTAGTCTACAAGAAAACAAAGAGTTAAAGTGCGAAAGGTGTTCTCCCACTGGGCATTACGATGTTTAAGTTAGGATTGGGTTAAGAGAAGGGGAAAGCAAGTAAACTTAAAGAGTAAATGCAGAGAGGATAAGGGCTCTAAGAATGTCAATACCTGTGGTAGTTAATGCTTATGTACCTTTTTTCATCCAAGAGGATAGTGCCCTGTGTGATATCTTGTACAACTGGTCCTATAATGATGATATTTGACTTCTGAAATGTCATAAAACATGTGTAGGTTACTGAGAGTCTAAAATGTGTAGGTTACATAAAACTATGTTTTTATAGACCTATAACACATTAATGGTGGCAGTCAACCTAGGTTGATTTAGCTGGCCAAACATCTTATCATATGAAGCGAGAGTAGGGTCCCTATAAGATTAATGAGACATCCTTGGGGCATTAAATGAGCCGTTTCCTTACTTGAGAAGCCTTGTCTACTTGCTCCTTAATATAGGACGACCTCTCAACAGGAGTTGTCAGACGACGGCTTCCGTCTTGTGATGACTGCTGTATCAGATAGTGACCTAGACCCTAGCTATAGGGTATTAGGGTTGGTTTCGTGTAGTTGTATATCCACAGTTCAGAGTACTCACATAGGACTATACAAGCTCTCATATTTTATGACCTCTCACATTACATGTGTCACCATCGAAGAGGTCAGTTCATTTGTTTTGTATCACCATCGGACAACTTTGTTTTGCTCTTTTGCACATGAATGTGTAATAATGATTAGGTCTTTGATGGTTTGAGCTGATTTGAAGATTTTGTAGCTCACTGATTGAACTTGTGTCAGTTTCATGAAGCTGCGCATGATGTATTCTGATGTGATCTACTGTTTGAATTTCTAGCTTTATGTGCATGTGCAATCGTGCATGTGGATTTACACAAATGTAAGCACATGTGAAAAGGGTATTCTAGTGCACATGGTTTCCACATTTCGGGCTCTAGAAAGGTTAGATAGATCTGTTGCATGGAGACTGTTTCTGTGGTGTAAATTTGAACGAGTCACCATTAAGCGAATACAGATTGCACAAATGTTTGGCTATGTGATAATATAATTGAGAAAAATTTTCGCCTTGTAATTTAATATGGTTTTTCGAGTCTAACCATCAAAGCCATTAGTAGATAGAAAGTGACATGAAATACTGTTACTCAAACATCTCTATCCATGAATAAAATTCAGGCCCACTGATGCTTGGATTCCGGATTCTTTTCAGTATTCTCATGTACAAGCGCCTGGTTGCATTATATGTGTTCTGAGCTTCTGATGATACTTTGTGTTGCAGAATTTCATGGCAGAAGCTGCAGCACCAACACAAACACAAACAGGTGGGTCTACAGACCAAGGATATAATCCTTATGCAGCTCATGGTTCTGTCTATGCTTCTCCCCCGTCCAATCAGGGACATGCTGGCCATACTGGAGGCTATGGCTCCGTCTATGGCACAAATTATGGGTACTAGGCAGAGGGCATCAAATTTAGTTTGTTCATCATGGAGCCTGTGACGATCTCTAGTCTAGTTGGCAAAATTATCAAATAATTTTATCAAGACATCTGTAATGCTGTATTTTGCTTTCTATTTAGATTCTTGGTTAGACCTAGTTACAGTTATATCTGTTGTGTGCATTAGGCTAACCATAGGGTTTCCAATACAATATTTTGAATTTGCTGGCGACTTTTTTGGACATGTTTCTATACGAATGGTATCATATTTGTTTTGCTGTCATGTGGATTGTCAGATTGGATCGTATAGTTTCGGTCCGGCGAAGTTTGAATTGACCCTGTTAAAAAAAAAAATGATTCGAAAGAGAAATAGACAACCGAAATTAGCCAACCTACTGTTCAGTTTAGTGCATTTGGTTTCATAGATAGATACTACTTTCTCAGAGTCGGTGTCGGTTTTAACAAAAATAGGAGAGTACACAATTTAGTTGATAGGATTTTATCTTATATTATATTTTAATTTTAAAATTTTAAAAATTTAATTATTCAATCTTTATATTTTATACTATATTATTTGTTGTTTGACTTATTTTACAGGGAGGAATTGAGATGTCTTAATTTTGCTTTAACTAGTTTTTGAAGAGGGATGATAATGGTTAGGTGCATGTAAAAAATCACTCAACTCCTACATAAACACGTCTCAAAAATCAATTAAAATTTACCTTGAATTATTTCTTTCATTTTAAATTTAATTATTATTATTTAAAAAAATATTAAATTATTTTAATTTTGTAATTTTATTTTTATTTAATAATAATTTATATAAAAATTTTTTATTAATAATTTATATTTTAAAATTTAATAATTTTATAAAATATTTAATTATATTTATTTAAATCATAATTTATATAAATTTATACATATTATTATAAAATTATATTTTTATATAATTAATTATTTATATAAATGAGTTTGATTAGAGAATAATTAACATATAAATTTTAAACTCGATCTGGTATTATTTATTAAATTTAAATTTATTTTAAATTTAATTATACATTATTTAAATTTATTTTAATAGAATTTGATTTGATTAAATGTTTACAAATATTCGATTAATTATCGGTTCTAATTTAAAATGAAAGTTAAATTTGAAACCTTACTATAATCTTAAAAATAAAATGATTTTAATACCACTAAACTATTAATATGTTTTTGTTAATTAATATGTAGTTTTTATATTTAATTAGTAAGTTTTTTGAAAAAAAAAAAATCACAAACGAAAATATTACACCTATAATAGTAGTAAGATAAAATATTAACTGGGGCTGCCAACGTCGCCAACTGGAAATATTAGCCACCAAATTTAAAAAAGAAACAAACGGTTTCGTGTCACTGTATGCTCAAATGAAATGACTGCGTGGCTAATGTTTTTGGCGGCTTACCTTTGCTCATTTAACAGTAAATTTAATTTAGAGACTAATGTGACCATTTATGGTCTGTTTAGTTTAGTTATTAGTACAATTGATAGTTATTATCTTATAATTAGTAATTGGGTTAATTTATTTTATTATTAAAATAAATATAAAATTATAAATTTATTATATTATATTATTTATTTTATTATCAAAATGAATACATAATTATTAATTTAATTTATTATATCATTAAAATAAAAATATAATTATCGATTTATTATATCATATCATTTATTTTATTATTGAAATAAGATAATAATTAAATTTTTTTAAAAAAATAATTTAATAATTTTTAAAATGTAGCTACAAAATAATTATTATTGTTGATAAAGAAAAAATTTATAATTTTAAGTTTTGAGAAAAAAATTATTTTTTATAATGAATAAATATGTTATATTATTAATAGAAAACATTTTAATAAAATTATAATATGCTAATTAAAGTGTTAAGATTGTAAAATAAAAAAAATAGAAGCAAATAATATTAATAATATTGATTTTTGAATTACATGAAAAGGATAATATAGTCTAAATAAAAAATAAAATAAAAAATCATCTATTAGTTGGTGCAAAATAAAAAAGAAAATAGAAGTGATACAAATTGTAGCTGATGGGTTTCATATTAGTTACTCATTAGTTATCAGTTTTATTCTTTTAAAAGTTACCAAAGACTTTAGTTTACTTATTTGAGTATACATCAGCTATAAACTGCACTGAAAAGGTAAACCAAACACCTCTTTAAAAATATTTAAAGGGTTCAAGGAAACATTATACCTTAATGTTACATATTAAAATATTTTAAGATAGTTATATATATATATATATATATATATATATATATATATATATATATATATATATATATATAAAGTAATTATTCAATTTAACAATTTCAAATAATTTTTTAAATAATTTAATATGCATTTTTTTATAGTGTTTGAAAATATAAAGGACATTCATATATTTTGACTAGTAAATAGTAATTGTTTCAAGAATGTTTTGAGTTGAGAAATAATGTCAAAAAAAGATTAAGAGATTAAAGCATAATTTACTTTTGGACTTGAAAGTAACACTTTTAATGTTTTGGGGGTGAAAGCATAATTTTCAAAAGTTATGGAAACATATTGTGGTTTTTAACGCCTTGCAGATCCCTACCACTCATTTGCCGCACTTACAGATGTTTTTTTTTTAATTATTAGGTGCGTCCATATTTATATATCTTTTTGCACATAATAAACAAAATTATCTTCTAGAATTAAGAAAGAAATTATTTTTCATTTTTATAAAAAATACTATTTTTAATATTTTTAGTGTATTTTAGATTTTTTTATGCCAATTGAAAAGTGAAGAAATAAAGAAAGAAAAGAATTATTACAAAAAAAAAAGCAAATTATAAAGTATTTTACACTCTTTAGTTTAAAAAATTTTAAAAGATATACCATTGATCATGGTGGTTTTATATGAGCTCTATCAAGAATATATTCATGGTCACAGTTGTACCAAATTAAATTTTTTTTATAAGTGATTGGTGCATTTTTTTTTGTGCAGCAGTTGTATTTAATAAATTGACAAGAAAAGGAGGGGAAGGGAAAGGAAAAAGAAAGAAAAAATGGAGAGAGGGAGAGGGAGAGAGAGAGAATGGTTGGAAGCTCCGAACTCCATTTTACAACAATAGCAAACTTGACAAGGATACATAAATGTTTGTGTGTGTATTTTGACATAAAGCAGCAGCCAGCAGGTAGGTAAGTCCCATAGGCTCTTTCTTTATTACCAAAGCTGAAGCTCCTGAGTTATTTAATTTAGTTCTTAAACAGGTAACATTCCGATTCAGTGCTTTTTGAAATTTTATACTATTTTATGGTTTGAATCACAATTTAAATTGAAATTAATTGCTCTAAAAGTTTAGGATTTTGTTTTTTGTATATACGTATAATTAGATTGCTTGATATGATCTGTTGAAGCATCCATGAACACGAAATCCAAATTCATCAATCTAAAAATTGTTATAATTGATGTTCTTTCGTGAACATTTATGGCAGGATTGAAGCTGAGCCAGTTTGTTTCACAAGGGAGAAAGTCCCATAAATATGGAGCCTGGACTTTACCGTGCAGCAATCTCAGATGATCAGGATTTCTTCACGAAACCCACCTTTGATGCAAGTGTCGTGCTCCAGCAGGTTACATCCCAGCAACAAGACACCATTCTCCATGTTGCAGTAAAATTCAAAAGCAAGGAGGTAGCAGCAGTGATCATGAAATCGTCACCATCTCTTGTGTATAAAAAGAATACAAAGGGGTGACACTCCACTTCATGTTGCGGCGAGGCTAGGGAGTTTAGAGGTGTTACAGTTCCTAACAAGTAATGAAAGGATGGAACTTGAAGCCGAAGAAGAGCTACTGAAGATGGTGAATATGGACGGTAACACAGCATGTCACGACCCAACCTATGGGCCGGACCGGCACTAGGACCTGGGTCAGCCTAAAGCCCCCGAGGCCCGTAGTAAGCCTAACTGTTCATTAACCCAACTCTAAGGCCCATTTGGGTCCAATATCAAGAAAACAAACGGACAGAGTCCGGCCATAAAATGGACTTTCCAACGGGGAGTTTTCGACTCACCTGACCTGTAAACATAATAAATACTCAATTGGGGAGCTCAGCTCACCCTCCACATACTCATAGCATCATAAAAGAAATGGGAGCTCAGCTCCCTCATCCAATCCATCAAACAGACATAGAATATTAAGTTTACAGGTCTAACATGATAATAATATTACAGACCAAATTCAAATAATTACTGCTAACACATGCAAAAATTCTAGGAGTAAATAAAATTACACAAATATTGATAAACAACCTGCGAAGTAGAAAAGCAGGTTAACCTCAAAAATATCCTCCTGTGGCCTGGAAAAATATTGAACAGGAGTGAGCGTTCGACTCAGAGAGTAAAATATCAATTTTAACCATAATCTCTATAACTATCTAAAACTAATGCAACCTGTGGAATGAAATGCAACATCAGCAATAAATTCACATCATAGCATCAAAAAGGTAATTTGGAGCACTCACGCACCCTGTAACATCAATCATAATATATGGGAGCTGATCCCCTATACAGCTTCTCTTAAATCCAACCTGGTGCCAGCGAAGAACTCAAGCCGTGACTACCCCTCGAAGGATCGGGTCCCAGCAAAGAACTCAAGCCGTGACTACCCGTCCTATCCATAGTCCACACCACATCACACGCACGCCAACGCACGCACACTGCTCCAAATTACCGCAACAATATTCATGGAACTTTAACAGTTATCAATGCAACATAAATCGTGCCTAGAGTTTAACTACATAATTACATGCATATAAGTGATGCATGGGCATGCTGAACATATAATAATATCGAAATTACAATTAAAATTAATATTTTACTCACAGACTTGACGACAATCACTGTGGCGGCTGGGCGGAGGAAGAAGGCTGTCCCGGCTCACCTGAAAATTTTATTACAATCATTTAATAAATCTGACTTAATACAAATAAAGAAAAAGACCAATACGTCCTAAGTCGTGCCGAAAATCCGGCAGAGTCTCCCCTATACCTAGGACCTACCCAACCTGCAAAAGGGCTCAAAATACACTTCTATACTCACAATCTATATATCCATAACTCAATCACATCACACAGCCCCTCCTGGGCCCATCAAATCAATCATCCATCACAATATGTAAAATTTCAATTTAGTCCCTATAATTGACCATTTTTGCAAAAATTGCCCAAATCAGCTCTAAAAATTCTAAAACTTTGCCCTGCGGTCCTTAGCAATATTACTAAGCTATTGCAAAAAGAATCATAATTTTCTAAGCTACCACGAATATTTTACGGATTTTTAATCCTATTTAAGCACTAGAAAATTACGTAAAAACAAGGTTCGGGTTTACCTTTGCTGATTCCGACTTCCGGAACGCTCTCGGGACGTCTGACAATGGGGGGCTAGCCAAAACCTCGGTCCAATTCGGAGACTTTTCCGGTAACGGGTCTGTCTGGCCGGAATTTCGCAGATCCGGTCAACTGTCGAATTTCCGCGAATCGAGGATACCTACACGAAGCCCATAACACGGGGGTTAGTACATAAATTTTTCAGAATTTTCTAAGCTCATTAAATGCTCGGAAAAACACTACGAAGTTCCGTGGGACCCACCGAAAAACGGTATCGGAAAAATTTGAAATTTATGTCGCCGCGAAGCTCTCGACGAGTGGAGCATGCTGATATCCTCGGTTTCCTCGTGGGATTCACGGTTTTCGAGAAATCTAGCCCAAAAGTCGAAATGGGCTAAAATCTTCCCGAGCAAAAATTGGACAAACCCGAGCAAAAATTGGACAAACCGCTCGATGGATTTCGGCGTTCTTGGTGTCTATGGAAAGCTCTCGTCGAGTAAATGATTTTAGACACAAGACCGGTCCAATTGGTGGCCGGATCGGCCGGATTTTGGCCGGGAAGTCCAACAGTCGCGCGCGCGCTGCGCGTCCGTTCCAAGGCCGTTTTTCGGCGTTCCAGGCGGCGCGGCAAGGGGAGGAGGGAGGAGAGAGAAAAGAGAGAGAGAAGAGGAGAGGGTCGACGCGCGCGGGAGGGAGGAGAAAAAGAGAAGAAGACCGGTCCGATTCGATTCGGCCGGTTCGATTCAAGATACAAAATTTTAAATTTTTACTCTGCCTCGGGACCGAAAACGAGGTCCAAAAATTCCGAAAAAATTTCAGAAAACTCAGAAAAATACGTAGACTCCAAATATATTTTTAGTTTTGCCACGTGGTCTTTAAATTAATTTTTAAAAATCATCAAAGTTTATATTTTCGGAAAATCGAACCCGATTTTTAAAATCCGAAAAATCTCAAAAAAATTCCTAAAATTTAAATAAAATTAAAATACCAAAAATGCTCATAAATTTAAAATTTTTGGGGTGTTACATTCTTCCCCCCTTACAGAAAATTCGTCCTCGAATTTTACACAAGGCAGAATAAAACACATGATTATACATTGAACAAATAAGGGTACTTGCTACGCATGTCCCGTTCTGACTCCCAGGTGCACTCTTCCACTGACTGACTCCTCCATAAAACCTTAACCATAGGGATATGTTTGGATCTCGGCTGCCTCACTTGGTAGTCCACTATGGCTACAGGCTGCTCCTCAAATGTCAAGTTCTCTTTTAGCTCTATCACATCCGGCTGTAGTACATGAGAAGGATCTGGAATGTATTTCCTGAGCATGGAGATGTGAAACACGGGATGAACGTGAGAAAGGTTGGGTGGTAGCTCCAACCGGTAGGCAACTGCTCCAACTCTATCAGTAACCTCAAAAGGTCCGATATACCGAGGTGCCAACTTGCCATTCTTTCCAAATCTCATGACTCCCTTCATTGGAGAAACCTTCAGGAATACATAGTCGCCCACTGCAAACTCCACATCCCTCCGTCTGGGGTCTGCATAACTCTTACGCCTCGAAAGTCTGTTACTGCTCGATTTAAAGAACTACCTCTGAAGTGTACTGCACTAGGTCTACATCATGCACCTTCGCTTCCCTCATTTCTGTCCAACACAGAGGAGACCTACACTTTCTTCCATATAGTGCCTCATAGGGTGCCATCCCTATGCTGGAATGGTAACTGTTGTTGTAGGCAAATTCCACCAAAGCTAGCTGCTCATCCCATTGACCTCCAAAATCCAAAACACTCATGCGAAGCATGTCTTCCAGTGTTTGGATTGTCCTTTCGGACTGTCCGTCTGATTCAAGGTGGAAGGTCAGCATCAAGTTCAACTGTGTGCCAAGTGCCTCCTGCAACTTTCTCCAAAACCGAGAAGTGAACTGGGGCCCTCTGTCAGATATTATGGAAGCTGGAACTCCATGCAATCTGACTATTTCTCGAATGTAGAGTCGGGCGTACTGTGCCACAGAATATGTAGTCTTCACAAGCAAAAAGTGAGTTGATTTGGTTAGACGGTCCACAATTACCCATATCGAATCATATCCTCGCGTGGTACGAGGCAACCCAGTCACAAAATCCATGTTGATCATTTCCCACTTCCATTCAGGATAGGAGCTCTTGCGACTTCCCGACGGTCTCTGGTATTCAAACTTCACCTTCTGACAAGTCAAGCACTTGGACACAAAGTCTGCTATGTCTCTCTTCATGCCATTCCACCAATAGCTATCTTTCACATCATGGTACATCTTGGTGGAACCTGGGTGGACACTGTATAGTGTGTAGTGTGCCTCTCGCATGATTTCATTCCTGAGGTTGTCCACATCGGGCACACATATCCTAGAACCTTGCACTAGGGCGCCATCATTGGCAAATCCAAACTCACCACCTTCACCTTCTTTGTACTCTTTCTATAATCTTCATCGCTTGTTGGTCTAGGCCGTTTTTGGAAACTCTAACTCTGTCCCTCAAGTCCGGCCTCACCAAAAGTGAGCCAACAATACCCCTCATCCGAAAGATCTAGGATTAAACCTTGATCCATCAACTCATGTACCTCCCGAATCAATGGTCTCTTCTCTCTTGAAATGTGGGCCAAATCGCGTAAGATTTTCTCGCTCAAGGCATCCGCCACAACATTGGCCTTTCCAGTGGTGGTACCGATGGTGCAATCATAGTCTTTCAGAAGCTCCATCCATCTCCTCTGTCTCAAGTTTAAATCCCTCTATTGGAAGATGTACTTCAAGCTCTTATGGTCGGTGTATATCTCGCACACTTCACCATACAGATAGTGTCTCCAGATCTTTAGTGCAAAGATTACAGCCGCCATTTCCAAATCATGGGTGGGGTAGTTCTGCTCATGCCTCTTCAGCTGCCTTGAAGGATAAGCCACTACCTTTCCATTCTGCATCAAAACACACCCTAGGCCAACTCTGGAGGCGTCACAATACACGGTGTATCCTTCACCACTCACGGTAGTGTCAACACGGGCGGTGGTTAGACACTCCTTAAGCTTCGAAACTCACCTCACAGTCATCTATCCAAATGAATGGAACATTCTTCCTGGTCAACTTAGTTAGGGGAGCCGCTATCCTGGAGAAATCTTGCACAAAACGCCTATAGTAGCCAGCTAAACCCAGAAAACTTCGCACCTCAGTGACTGTTGTAGGCCCAAGCCAATCAGTTACAGCTTCAATTTTCTTGGGATCCACTCGAATGCCGTCACTAGAAACCACGTGTCCCAAGAATGAGATGCTTTCTAGCCAAAATTCACATTTTGAAAATTTGGCATATACCGTGCTCCTCAACGTCGCAACACCATTCTCAAGTGCCACACGTGTTCTTCCTCGATGCGAGAGTATACCAAAATGTCATCTATGAATACGATGACAAAACGGTCCAAAATGGCTTGAACACCTGCTCATCAAGTCCATGAAGGCTGCTGGTGCATTAGTGAGTCCAAAAGACATCACCAAGAACTCATAATGACCATATCTTGTCCTGAAAGCCATTTTGGACACGTCCTCATCCCTGATTCTCAACTGATGGTAGCCTGATCGCAGGTCTATCTTGGAAAAGAATCTAGCTCCTTGGAGCTGATCAAACAAATCATCGATCCGAGGAAGTGGATACTTGTTCTTCACAGTCACCTTGTTCAGCTGTCTATAGTCAATACACAACCTCAATGACCCATCCTTCTTTCTCACGAATAGAACAGGAGCACCCTAGGGTGAAGTGCTCGGACGTATGAAACCCTTGTCCAAAAGCTCCTGTAGTTGCTCCTTCAGCTCTTTCAATTCTGCTGGTGCCATCCTGTAAGGTGGCATGGATATGGGGTTTGTACCCGGACAACATCAATGCAGAACTCTATTCCCCTTTCTGGTGGCAACCCTGGAAGCTCTTCATGGAAGACATCCATAAATTCTCTGACAACAGGAACATTTTCCATGCTGACTCCTTCTATAGATGTATCTCTCACCAATGCCAAATACCCTTGGCATCCACGCCTCAACATTTTTCTAGCAATAATTGCTGACACCAAATTATATGGAGCCACGCTCCTGTCACCATCAAAGATATACTTTTCCACACCAGGTATGTGGAAATACACCTTTTTGTTCCTGCAGTCTAAAGTGGCATAGTGAGTTGACAACCAATCCATCCCCAGGATTACATCAAAATCCATTACCGGTAGAGGAATTAAGTCTGCTGGGAGGATCTTTCCATCCACTACCACTGGGCTACCCGGAAAAACCATATCTACATCTATGTTGTCACTAAGTGGGGTAGCTACTGACAAAGGGTACTCTAAAGTTGTAGGGTTTCTAACCAACCTCATGGCAAACACAGGGGAGACAAATGAGTGCGTAGCACTCGGATCTATCAAAACACGAGCCTCATAAGAACAGACCAGAAGAATACCTGCCACAACTGCATTGGAAGCCTGAGCATCCTGGTGGGTCAGGGTGAAAACCCGAGCTTGACCCCTACCCTGAGTGGCAGAACCTTGATACTGACTTCTACCTCCTGATCTGCCTCCAAATCCACGTCCCCCTTGTCCTCGGCCCACATCGAATCGATCGCCATGTTGGAAGTACCGGATACAATGGCGAGGAACATTTGCACAGAACATTTGCAATGAGAACCTGTGACCCCATCCGTGGCTCATGAACATGGGGCATTCCCTAGCAAAGTGACACAGTTGGCCACACAAGCATACTCCTGACCCCATCAAACAAGGTCCTGAATGTCCTCTTCCACATTGTGCACACGGTGCCAAAGAGGATCTGAACTGCACCTAGGCTGCTGTACCGAATCGTGACCACCGCTGGATCCGCACTGGTTCAATCCTCGTGGTTTGTGTCTAATACCACTTTTCTTGTTCCTACTCTGTCCTCTGTAATTACTCGCCACCACTATCCGAGTACCCATTTGGGGAACACCAGAGAACCCTCTGCTCTGTTTTCTTTGCTCTTCATTTGTCATCCACAAGATAGCTAATCTCTATCTGTCTGGCTCGATCAACTACCACGTCAAAAGACTGATCAGACATCATGGCCAGGTTTGCATACCTCCTGTCAAGCCCCTTTAGGAATCTTTTCACCTTCATAGTCTCTGTAGATACTGCTGTAGGGGCATATCTTCTCAATTCAAATGCAGAGCATATTCATCTGCACTGCCATTCTGTCTTAAGGCCTCAAAGGCCCACCGCTCGATCTCTCAAGCTTTCGCACAAACCGATTGATAAAAGTTCCACAACCGAGCCCATGTCAAGCCCTCCATCCGGTGTAACACGTAGTCATTCATCCATTGTCTATGCATAGGCCCCATGACATGCTGCATACACTCTATTAGTCTTCTATCATCCAATTCTGCTGTCTCTGCAGGAATCCAAAAACCGGTATGCATCGTCTGACACATCATAAGTACCAGGCACCAACTTCTTGAAATTTATGATCTGTTTGTAAGGTTCCCCTCTTGGTGTGGTGGACTGCTGCTGCTGTGGAGGGTGGACCATATACTGCGCCATCATGTCGATGGTTCTCTGCAGACCAGCTAGAGTAGCTGCCATGGGGTCCATGGGACCTGTGCCATAAAGGACCGATCTCAGATCGGGGTAGTGCTCCTCTACTTGAGCGACTCTAGGCCTCCTACCCCGCCTCCTGGGCGGCGCCTCATCTGTGCCGACACCTCGTCAGCACATCTGCTCAGTGCGATGCAGCTCTCCTGCTTCTACGCATTTTCCTGAAATTCAGCAGCATTAGCCCACAAAATTCAAAACTGCACATTACACAGTTCTATAGACTCATATTTACACATAATTATTTGAAGCAGAAACTAGAAGCAAAGATGACAATGCAAGACGAATGTGGACCCTATTTTTCCGCATGTGACTCCTAGTAGACTCTTCCCAACACTTTAGACAACATTCTCTAAGAATCTGGAGCCTAAGCTCTGATACCACATTTGTCACGACCCAACCTATGGGCCGGACCGGCACTAGGACCTGGGCCAGCCTAAAGCCCCCGAGGCCCGTAGTAAGCCTAACTGTTCATTAACTCAACTCTAAGGCCCATTTGGGCCCAATATCAAGAAAACAAACGAACAGAGTCCGGCCATAAAATGGACTTTCCAACGGGGAGTTTTCGACTCACCCGACCTGTAAACATAATAAATACTCAATTGGGGAGCTCAGCTCACCCTCCACATACTCATAGCATCATAAAAGAAATGGGAGCTCAGCTCCCTCATCCAATCCATCAAACAGACATAGAATATTAAGTTTACAGGTCCAACATGATAATAATGTTACAGACCAAATTCAAATAATTACTGCTAACACATGCGGAAATTCTAGGAGTAAATAAAATTACACAAATATTGATAAACAACCTGCGAAGTAGAAAAGCAGGTTAACCTCAAAAATATCCTCCTGTGGCCTGGAAAAATATTGAACAGGAGTGAGCGTTCGACTCAGAGAGTAAAATATCAATTTTAACCATAATCTCTATAACTATCTAAAACTAATGCAACCTATGGAATGAAATGCAACATCAGCAATAAATTCACATCACAGCATCAAAAAGGTAATTTGGAGCACTCATGCACCCTGTAACATCAATCATAATATATGGGAGCTGATCCCCTATACAGCTCTCTTAAATCCAACCTGGTGCCAGCGAAGAACTCAGCTCGGACTTCCACTTAATAACCAAATCGAGGGTCCCAGCGAAGAACTCAAGCCGTGACTACCCCTCGAAGGATCGGGTCCCAGCGAAGAACTCAAGCCGTGACTACCCGTCCTATCCATAGTCCACACCACATCACACGCACGCCAACGCACGCACACTGCTCCAAATTACCGCAACAACATTCATGGTACTTTAACAATTATCAATGCAACATAAATCATGCCTAGAGTTTCACTACATAATTACATGCATATAAGTGATGCATGGGCATGCTGAACATATAATAATATCGAAATTACAATTAAAATTAATATTTTACTCACAGACTTGACGACAATCACTGTGGCGGTTGGGCGGAGGAAGAAGGCTGTCCCGGCTCACCTGACAATTTTATTACAATCATTTAATAAATCTGACTTAATACAAACAAAGAAAAAGACCAATACGTCCTAAGTCGTGCCGAAAATCCGGCAGAGTCTCCCATATACCTAGGACCTACCCAACCTGCAAAAGGGCTCAAAATACACTTCTATACTCACAATCCATATATCCACAACTCAATCACATCACACAGCCCCTCCTGGGCCCATCAAATCAATCATCCATCACAATATGTAAAATTTTAATTTAGTCCCTATAATTGATCATTTTTGCAAAAACTGCCCAAATCAGCTCTAAAAATTCTAAAACTTTGCCCCGCGGTCCTTAGCAATATTACTAAGCTATTGCAAAAAGAATCATAATTTTCTAAGCTACCACGAATATTTTACGGATTTTTAATCCTATTTAAGCACTAGAAAATTACGTAAAAACAAGGTTCGGGTTTACCTTTGCCGATTCCGACTTCGGGAACGCGCTCAGGACGTCTGACAAAGGGGGGCTAGCCAAAACCTCGGTCCAATTCGGAGACTTTTCCGGTAACGGGTCTGTCTGGCCGGAATTTCGCAAACCCGGTCAACTGTCGAATTTCCGGGAATCGAGGATACCTACACGAAGCCCATAACACGGGGGTTAGTACATAAATTTTTCAGAATTTTCTAAGCTCATTAAATGCTCGGAAAAACACTGCGAAATTCCGTGGGACCCACCGAAAAACGGTGTCGAAAAAATTTGAAATTTATGTCGCCGCGAAGCTCTCGACGAGTGGAGTGTGCTGATACCCTCGGTTTCCTCGTGGGATTCACGATTTTCGAGAAATCTAGCCCAAAAGTCGAAATGGGTTAAAATCTTTCCGAGCAAAAATTGGACAAACCGCTCGATGTATTTCGGCGTTCTTGGTGTCTATGGAAAGCTCTCGTCGAGTAGATGATTTTAGACACAAGACCCGGTCCAATTGGTGGCCGGATCGGTCGGATTTTGGCCGGGAAGTCCAACAGTCGCGCGCGCTGCGCGTCCGTTCCAAGGCCGTTTTCCGGCGTTCCAGGCCGATGCCGGCCGTGGGGGAAGGCCGAGGTGGGGCGCCGGCGAGGTGGGGACGCAGTGGAGGCGGCGGCACTGCAAGGGGAGGAGGGAGGAGAGAGAAAAGAGAGAGAGAAGAGGAGAGGGTCGACGCGCGCGGGAGGGAGGAGAAAAAGAGAAGAAGACCGGTCTGATTCGATTCGGCCGGTTTGATTCAAGATACAAAATTTTAAATTTTTACTCTGCCTCGGGACCGAAAACGAGGTCCAAAAATTCCGAAAAAATTTCAGAAAACTCAGAAAAATACGTAGACTCCAAATATATTTTTAGTTTTGCCACGTGGTCTTTAAATTAATTTTTAAAAATCATCAAAGTTTATATTTTCGGAAAATCGAATCCGATTTTTAAAATCCGAAAAATCTCAAAAAAATTCCTAAAATTTAAATAAAATTAAAATACCAAAAATGCTCATAAATTTAAAATTTTTGGGTGTTACACAGCACTTCATGAAGCTGCGAGGAAAGGAAACTTCGAGGTTGTGAAGTTACTGATTTAGAAAGATCCGGAATTGGCCATGTTGAAAAATAAAGCGGGGGAGTCTCCACTATTCCTCGCTGCGGATCAAATGCATTTCAGAATTGCAACCTGCATCTTACAAGTTGTTCCAGGATGCTCTTTCCAGGGAAGGAGCAAAATGAATGCCTTGCATGCGGCTGTTGTTCGTTCATATGTCCAAGGTGGATTCTATCTCCTATACTAATTAAGAATCACTAGTAAGAGAAGAAAAAAAATTTGTTATGGGTTGCATTTTGTTATTCTGTATCTATTGACTAAGAAAAGTTCTCTTCCTATAACAGGGAAGCTGCTGTAACAAGATGTGTAGAGAGAAGTCCATGTAAAGAAATTTTATATGTTAAAATGGGGGAAAAAAAATTCTTTTGATCACTAAAAGTTGAGTTAGTTCTTGTTTCTGCTAAAAATAATGTCTTTCATTCTTTCCTTTTGCAGCTCATACTTGCTATACCAACATATTACACATTTATTTGGTAACCTTACTGCTACGTGTTGCCTGTAAGTTGAAAACTTGAACCTGGATTCACAGTTGAGGAATGCTCTCTTTTTTGTTGTCCACCATTCAGGCAGGGACTATAGTAGGTCCAGTCACTTCAACATAACGACAATGCTCAGAAGGGATTTCCACCTGGACCATGTTAATCTTACAGGTCAGTTCCTTCCTTGCCTTTGCATATCATAGTAGCTTGCAATTTTTTAATATCTTTATTCGTATATGTTCCTATTTAAAAGAGAAAAAAAAATCTTTATTATTATTTTTCAATCATTAATATGGTTCCTTAATTTCCATGTTTAGATTTCATTATACTGTCAATTAAAAAGCGTCCATCGACTATGGTAGAAGCAAGCAACACTGGATGGACTCCTTTTCACTATGCAGCATACGCGGTTCGGGAAGCCATTGTCAAAGAGTTGCTGTTAGCTTGCACTAAAAATGAGGAGGGCATGGCTGGCCTTCATGTGGCTGCAAGAGAAGGGCAGGTGCCTGTACTGGAAAAAATTGCAGAAACTTGTCCAGATATTTGGGATTTGAAAGACAACAATGGCCGGACTGCTCTTCATGTTGCAGCTGAAAGTGGAAAGGCAAACGCTGTCAAGTTTATTTTGAAACAGGTCACTGAGGATCATATAAATGACCAAGATAATGAAGGAAACACGGCAATGCATCTAGCGACTCTGCAGGTTCATGGGAAGATCTTTCTGTTTCAGACAAATGATAGAAGGGCAGATATGACAATCATGAACAAGGATTGTCTTGCTGTTATGGACACATTAATTCAATGAGGGCAGTCGACATTTTCAGACTGGTATTATCTGCATTCCTGCTTTTAGCTTGGATGGGCGATTATATTAGTAGAAACTTGCAATTAATTAAGGTTTATCAGAAGGGCTGGTATACTGCATTATTAGCAGATATTTTGTTGACACTGTCTTTTGAAATTTACAGGGTTGGATGAAAATTCAGTTGTCAATTGCTGGTCTAGCAAGTTTAGAACAAGGTCGCAAGAAGAAAATTGCAGCAAGAACAGAGCCTGCAAAAGACAATGCGGAAAATCATGAGGATGAAGAGGTTGAAGATAAAAGAGTAAAACCTGGGGCACAAGAAGTTTTACCCTTTGCCGGTCTTAGGAATGTGGCCAACACGGATATATTGGTATCAACTCTTAAAGCTACCGCAGCTTTCGCAGTTCCTGGAGGGTACAGAAACCATGGACCTGATGAGGGCATGCCAGTTCTAATCAAGAGAGCATCCTTCAAAGCGTTTGTGGTGGGGAATACCACAGCTCTTGTTTGCTCCTTTTTAACACCAGGTGTTCATAGATTCAATACCTTTGTGGTGAACCGGAAGTCCAATGTAAAGTGGACAGGGTATGCGCTACTATTAAGCTTCATTGCCTCCTTTGGAATGGGTGTCGCTTTTATTGCTGGCTCCTGTGCAGTGTTAGCTGATTGTGCTGCACTATTTATGGCAGTTCTCTTAAGTAGTTATTTCTTGCATGTTCTGCTTTTCTCACTTGCCCTTTTTAATACATAAGATCATTACTGATTGAAACAGAACTTTGATTATACCAAATAGGACTCGCCCTGTTCCTTGGCAGCGAGTAAAAAGCATTTGAGAGAAGTCTCTCTTTTAGCTTTCCTTCCCTTCTCCCCTTGAGATGATGAAATCATATCAAGTTAGAGATTACAAGTTCAAATTTCATAACATAAAGGTTTCAGCGTCAATTGTATATGATCACCCTCAAGACTGTATGAAGCTGATGATGAGGCATCGAGTTGTCCAAGGCTAATTAAGTTTTGGCTCGCCTTAGAAGTAACTGCTTTGGAAGAAAATTGAAAACAACAAATCCCTTCCGGAATACAATAATAATTTTTTATTAATAGTTTATTTGTGAATAATATCTTTTATTAATTTTTTTAATATGCTTCAAATATGAGGATTAATTTTTTAAAAAAATATTTTTCTATTTTTTATGTTTAAAGTGCTTAAAAAATTAATTAATGAAAAATATTTCTTAAAATAAAAAATAAATCATTTAAAAAAAATTAGTTCATCTTTTAAAAATAAGAAAACATTTTCCAATCTCTAATAAGCATATTAAAGTGGGAGAAATATGAAAATCACTCTAATGACCATCACCAACAAGGTGGAACTAGACCTTTAAAATTAAGAGGGGCCAAAGATCTATTTAGCATGAAAAAAAAATGTTTTGATTATTAGGATTATATGAAAATTTTGGAAGGGCTATATTTAAAAAAAAAAATTCTTATGTAAAAATACAGGGAAGAAATATAATTTTTTAAACTGCTACATAAGAGTATGCGTTTTAGTTTGGTGTTCCTTGAAATTAAAATCAAAATTTCAATACAATTTTAATTTAATTCTTTAATATTTCAGTTTTAATTTATACTTTAGTTTAAAATTTCACATTCTTATGTTGTCATCCTCCATGCCCTTAACCAGCCAACTTCCTGAGCCTAAAGATAAATCAACAACAAAAGAACCATGAGCTGAACATGGAGAATGACGGTGGTAGAACTCCAAGCCTCTCAATCTCTTGTAGTTTTGACAGTCTGCCACTAGATTTAAAGCCAACACAAAGTCCCTCGAGATGCCATTTTCAAGAAAATATTAGAAACCTTCCACCAAGCCTAGCACAACAAAGCAACACAGTGGCCTTTTACATGGATAATCCAAAAAAACCACCCTCACCATCATCCTCATGATATGTAAATACCACTCACTAAGTCAAATAAGGGTAGAGGAAGCCTCATACAAAGACAATGAGACCAGGGGTCCAAATTCAAAAGAACCAAATAGAGAGAAATTTTCTTTCTAGAAAAACTGGAGAGAATAAAACCTTGATAAACCCACTACTTCTTAATTATACAATATTTAACTATAATATACTTATGTAATTAAGGATGAAGCATGTTATATAATATGCTAATACACTTAATTAATTATTAATTATAAGGTGATTTAATATTTTTTATAATCAAAATTATTAAATTAAGGTAGAGGAATGAAAAATAATATTAGATCAAATATAGTTCATAACATATATTGAAAGTGTACGGTAGGTTTAAAAAATTATAAAAAATGAGTGTTCGAGTTTGCTATGGATCCAATATATGTAGTTGTTGAAGAAGAATTAGAATCAAATAAAATAATAGATTAAATTAAATTTGATAAATTTTAATTAATTTAATATTATTTTTCAATTTGATTTGAAATCTTAAAAACCCATGTATACTCCCTATGTAGTGGCCACAATCAATCAGCGTTTGCTAATAGCGAACTTAAAAATTTTATTATTTTTTTATGTATTTTTTATTTTAAAAATATATATTTTAATATAAAGTTATTATAGATTCAAAAAATTTTTAGTCTTATAATTTTAAAAAAATAATAATAATATTTTACAAGATATTCTAAATATGAAAAAATAATTTCTAACTAATTTTTAACATACAACCAAATATTAATATTCTCACATGCAGATTATATAAGGTAAAATAGCCTTAATCTTAATTTGATCTTATTATAAGCATATACTATTTATATAAGTTTAACCATGAGACTGTTCTGATTTGAGAACTAGAGATTCTAGTTAATCGAGGTTTGGAAAAATCTTAAATCAGACTGATATTTTTTTAGCTTGCCAATTTTAGCTTGTGATGGTTTCGACTTGAATTTGATGGAACTGATTTTAGGTCCAACTTGCTCAATGATCATGCCTATATTTAGGATGTATTTTCTTGTGCTTCATTCCTTTGTATTAATCTGTTTGGTAATCCCGTGGAAGACCATAAATTCTTTTGTGAATAATAATTCCCAGGTCCACATTGAAAATGCTTGAATTTGCAAGGTTTGCAAACTCACATATATAACATCTAAGATTTTTTGATAGAACTGATATGGGACACATCATTTTAAGATCTCTCTGCATAATGTGGGATACATCATTTTCGACCCTTTTAGACTGAAAGTCCTTGTCAGGAACCTTTGTACATGACCCACTGACCCATATAGAGTGAAGCTCTGATACCAAATAATATGAACCTGCCTAATTCCACCTCAAATGCTAGCTCACAATGGGAGGTTGCAAACTCACATATATAACACCCAATACCTACCTGCAGAATCGATGTGGGACGCATTTTATAAAAGTTATTAAATATTTATTTTTTTATAAAATTTATTAAATTTTAATTTAATTTTATAAAAATGATTGTGAAATATACCACCAATGTTAATTTAATTAATAAACATGAAAATATTCTTAATTTTTTTTAAAAGAAATTTCGTACTCAAAGCAATGGGTTTCTTTCTACTATAATAATAATTATTATTAGTCTCTATTTATTTGTTTTTCAGAAATAATTTATTTGTGAAAATATATTTTTTGTTAATTTTTTAATATGATTCAAATATGAAAAATTAATTTTTTAAAAAAATGTTATCATATTTTTTGTGTTTAAGACATTTAAAAATATTAAATAATGAATTTTTTTAAATAAAAAATTTAGTAATTTAAAAAATAAGTTTATTTTTAAAAAACAAAAAATATTTTTCAATATCTAATAAACATATTAAAATTGCAGAAATATGAAAATGGAATAAATATATACTCTTTACTTTAATGATTATCAAGAACATGGGGAACTATACCTTTACAGTTGGAGGGGCTACAGATTTATTTATAATGAAAAAAAAAAGTTTTGATTATTAGAATTATATAAAAATTTACAAATTTGAGAGGGGCTATACTTATATTTTCAAAAAAAGAAAAATTATGTAAAATTTTTTAAAGCAAGACCTCTATTAAGCTACCCTACCCCAATTATTTGTCATATTTGAATTAAATTGTGAGTGAGATATACCAGACATATATATCTAAATATTATATTTATTGTTAGTCCTTTAATTAATATTTTTTATTAGCCCATTATATAATAGTTTTAATTGGTTAATATTATAATAATTTAAAATATTTTTTATTACTCCAACTAAATTGATAAATCGATGGCCATTCTTTTTAAATTTTTTTAAATAAAAAAATTAAAAGAATTAAATTGAGAGTAAAGTATATAAAATATTATAAATGATGGATATGTCATAAGCCCCTCTAGATCTAAATAATGCGTCCATCGTTGAAGACGATATGGATTGGAAAAAGAAAAAATTCAGAGATTTATGAAGTTAGTTTCAAATGAACAAACAAGAAATTAAAAATGATAATATAAAAAGTGGCAGCTAAATTAGGAAGGAGGAAATACAGAGATTCAGGATATGAGAGACAAAGGGGTATTTAGGCATATGAAAATTTTCAAGGTTATTTTTTTATTGAGTTCTTGTGGAATTGCAATTTTTAATGATAGAAACTATTTAAAGATTATTTATATTTTTAAAAATACATTTTTTTCTCTTATATTTCTTAAATATTTTATACATTTCCTCTATCACTATTTCGGTTCTCTTTGTATTCTTTTAGAAAAATAATTAAAAAAACAATAATTTTATTTAACTTTATTTAAAAGATAATTTATCAACTTCATATTTTATGAAATTGAAATAAAATTTTAAAAATTAGGATAATTAATTTATTTTAAAAGAAAATGGCATTCAAAGTGGTTGGTAATTTACTGTTTTATTATCCCTACATAGGTTAAAATATTAGTAAGCAAATAATTAATGAATTTTTACTAAATAATGTTAAAATTATTTTTAAAACTATGAAATATTAAACTTATCGATTAGATTAAAGCAATAAAAAAAATATAACTTTCCATATATATATATATTTAATTTTGAGTGGATATATTAGTTTTTCAGGCTTAATACATACTAGTTACAATAAAATATTTGGGCTAAAAAAATATTAAGGGTGAGCATTTAATTAATCAAATTAAATCAAATTGAATTTTGAACTAACTAAAATTTTAGTTAACTCTAATTATATTAACCAAATTAAGTTGACATTGAGAAAAAATTGAACCAAACTAAAATTGAAAATATTTGGTTATTATAATCCAACCAATCAAAAAAATATAATATATATTTATTGTTATTAATTAATTAATAAAATATCAATAAAAATACATTTTTAATATTTTTTATTTATAAAAATAATAAATATGTTTTATAATTAATAAAAAACTTACAAATAAAATATTATTAATAAAATTGTAAAAATAATTATAAATAATACATTATTGATAAAATATAATTAATATATTAATTAATTTTAATTCGGTGATTTTATTTATTAAATCAAAAGTAATTGAATTAATAACAAAAAAGCCAAACTATTAAATGAAAGTCAAACCGAATCGACTTCACTTTTATCAAAATAATGAATTTTATCAATTTAATTAAATTATTCAATTTTAATTAAATAATGCCCCTAATAATGACTTCTAGTTATCCCCTAAATAATTTAATGATTAAACTTTCTTTTAATTGAAAAATTTATAAAGATTTGATTTTTATTTATTAAATGTACCTATTGTTATATATAAATAATCTCTTATAATTTAATCTCAAAATTAAAACTTTTACTAACGAGGTATAAAATAAGAAAATATCCAAAAATCTATTTTGGCCTTTCAACTTAATGCCAATATAACACTTTGGCTTTTAATTTTTTTTAATAGCCAAATAAACATTAAATTTTAAAAACTTTTAAATTTAATAATATTAAGTAAAAATTAATAAAATAAGTTATAGAAATTAAAAATTTCAGAATTGCTTAAATTTAAAAGAGAAAAAACAAAGCATAAAACAATAGCACATTTAATCTAAATATGGGTGAGAAATTCCAATACAAGTAAAGCATCAGAATCATCATAATACAAGTTCCAATCAGTTGCAATAAAATTAAAATCAAAATGCTATTAATCCAAATATATCAACAACAAATTAATTCCAATTCCCACAATTAAACTAAATTCAATACTAAAAGAACCTCCATTACTGCACATCCCCTTCTTCATTTATTTAGACACAAATTTAGTACTCTTTTCTCTCTATAATCAATTCGCATCTTACCCCAAGACTAAGATGTAGGAGCATTGGAGGAAATTGCACCTGAGTAGCCAATTGAGCTGCTAAATCATAATTAAGAAGCAAATTAGAGTTGACAGGGAGTGGACAGTGAGCTTGTGAGTTGTAATTTCTGAATCTTGAAATCAATACTCATAAAGAGGTCATCAATCCTGTTGAGTAATCAACATCAAAAGAGAGAGAAGTTAGATCTTTTTAATTATTTTATATTACAATTTGAATTTAATGTATAATAGTTTTAGATTTACTTAATCGTATAATGATACTTAGATTGCCTTTTACAAAACTAACTTTTAGGATTGTTCATTTACTAAAAAAAACTTTTAAAATTGTAGTTTTGATTTCTAGATTTGTTGAGAAATTAAAATTAAATTAAAATTTTAGAATAATTCTCATCCGATTTTTTAATGTTTCAAGTTTTTAGTTCAATTTTTGATACTTCAGCTTTAATTTGAGTTTTAGTTATTGAAATAAATTTATATAATTATTGTCATAAAAATTATATTTAAATTATCATTTATCTTCAAAAAAAAAGTCGAGCTAAACTTGCCCCAAAACTAACTTAAGATGGAAGAAGTGCTCAAGGCCTTTTAATGGCATATTACTCATAACCCAAACCAACGTGAAATATTAACAATCCCTTCACGTTCATGATTAAACATGTGAAGTGTGAAATATACGAGAGGCCCAAACATTAGTTGGGAAGACTCTGATATCATCTTAAAAAAATGAGTTAGGTCTAACTCATTACTAGCTTAAAGTAGAGAGGGAGTGGAGCGCGTAAAGCCTTGCAAGGGACACATTACCTATATCCTAAATCAATAAGAGATATTAACAATTTAAATTTTAAAATTAATTATTAATATATAATATATCATATAATGAATATTTTAATTAATTTTTAATTATATAATATTTAACTACAAGGTGTATTTTTAATTAAGAATTATAAAATAATTTAGTATATTTATAATTAACACTATTAAGAAAATATAGAGAAGTAGACCATAAAATTAGGTTTTATATAGTCTTAATTAATTATAATATATGTAATTATATTATATACATAACCATAATATTTTTAACTTAATTTTAGATTATGTTTAGTAGAGCATAATATAATGTATAATGAAATGTAATTAATTATATAATACAATTAAAGTTGTAATATAATGTTATTATATTTAATTATGAAATAAAAATATAAGTAGTATAATATAATAATAATTTTAATTTTAATATTTAATTTATTTATAGTGTTAATAATAAATGGTAATATTATAGTGATTAATAGTTGAGTTGTAGTGATAGTTCAGTGGCGGTGGTAATGATAAATAAATGGTGGTGATAATATTGATAGCGATTACGATAATAAAATGTGATAGTGATAATAGTATTGATAATAAATAAAAAATAATAATTATAATTATATTTATTTTTATGTATAATAATTATTACGTTATATAATTATAATGTCATTATATTATTTTTTTATTATTAAATAACATAATCATAATTGTATTATAATTTTTATTATGTCATATTAAATATAGCTTTAATTCATAATAAATTTAATATGATTTTAGTATGATTTTTAATGAAAATTTTTTTTTATTTTAAAATAAAATAGATTTTAAAAATAATAAAAGGAGTGGGTCCATATTGTCAAAATGTAGCAATCAAGAAGTAATCAACAGATCGGTTTGGAATTTGAGAAAAACAGGATAAAAGTCAATTTATATGGTATGAAATAGCGATGATTAAAATTTTAAAATTTAATATATTTTATATTAAAATTTTTAATTTAAAAATAATTTTTTTTATAATTCTTAAAATTCAAAAACGACTATTTAAATTTATATCAGAAAATCAGTTGATGATGATAGGGACTGGCTTTAGTAATTTTATTTTAATTTTTTTATTAACAGCCACGAATTTACGGTTTGGTTTAACGGTCAATTCATTTCGCTCAAATTTCCCACGAGATGATCTCATCTCAACCACCTTTGTCAGTCATATGTTTCCAGTTTCACTACCTTTACTCGCTTTTCACCAAAGTAGCTCACCCACAAATTCTCATTGGCCAACATTATATGACTGCTTAAAACCTTACTCGTCCATCGCTAATTCCTTTGGGCTGTAAGATAATGATTTTCATTTACACGTGAGAAAAGCTTAAAATAGAAAGGAATTCTTTCCCTTGAGCTTATTATTTGATTTTGATGGTTTTGTTTAGCATCCAAAACTGACTATTAAAATTATTTTATGCATTTAATAATAAAACACACATATAAGTTTATATTTTTAATAATTTATTTTATATTCTATAATAAATTAAATAATCTGTGCTTAATAACATTTTTTTCTGTTAGTAATTTGTTTTGTTGTGATAAGATAAGATCATAAATTAAAATTTTCAATATCATAATAATTTCAATTTTGACAGCAAAAATAATCCTTGTCAGTTCTTCATGCATGGAGATTCTAAATCATTCTAAAAAAAGATAATGGGTTTCTTCAATTTTCATTTCATGTAAATCCATAGTTAGACAAAAATTTGTTAATAATTTATAGGTGAATGAAATGGTTATGACGAGATTGTCAGCCCAAGAGGAAAAGAAGTTCTAAATAAAAGATTTTGACGGTTAATTCTCGATGGAATCTTTGCTGTTCTGTACTTCTGTTCGGTTCGTTTTGTTTTGATAAAGCCAGAAAACCCAAAAGCACTTTCTGTGTTTTCCTTTCTTTTTTTCAAGGGTAAGGGTTATACTTTCGGTAAGTGTCGTCTTTCTCCTATCAACAAGCCGACTTTTTGACACTGTCGGTGTGGAATTCCACTTTTGTGTATGTTTTTGGTTATTTTAATATTGCAAGAAATGTTTGAAAACAACGTGCACTGCTGTATTGTTCTTCCAAACATTATAATTCAATAAATAAAGCTGCCCTCTACTGGGTATTTTGGTTTGGTTTTTTGTTTGAATCTGTGTTTGTGTCCTGTTTCTGTAACGACTGCTACAGTGGGATTTGTTTCTTTTCTTCAATACGATGATGGGTCAATTTGATTTCACTCTCTGGTTCTCAATTCTCAGTGGGTTCTTGGCTTCCTCACAAGCACAGGTCAGTTTACTATTGCTTTAAACTTTTCTTTTACTCCCTTTTCTTTTGGTTGCAATCACACTTCTAATTTTGATTATTTGAATTTATATATTTATATATTTTTCTTCTTATTTTGCCAGTAGTATGGATTCTTTATGGTTTGAATTCTTGTCTTTTGCTGTGAATGTTTTATTGGTTTGTAAGTTCTGATTCTGGCTATATGCTATATATTGATCTTCTATAGAATTCATTTGTTTTGTTATTACAACCCGGTTTAGGCTCTAGAGTTTGATTCTTTGCTTAAGTTCTTAATAGCAACTTGACCCTCTAATAACTAGGTCTTCAGTTGAGAAAATCTTCGAATCTGAGGGTTTTGTTTTTGTTGATATGTTTGCCTGTTTTCTAAGTTTATCATGTAAGTCAGGGATTTTGGGGTTTTCTAGTTTTCTATGTATTGTCTGCTATTTTTCTTTCTGTTGTCGAGTTCAAGCCATGCATAATTGTTCATTACAGATGTTGAACTTTGTGAAAATTTTGATTTTCAGCTCACTGGTGTGTGATTTATTTAGTTTCTTTTTATGGTGTACTTTAGATGAGATTAAGTTTTTGACTTCTTATGGAACTTGGTTTGCTAGCTTCTGATCTGGAAACACATTAAGTTCTTAAATTGTTTAGGATATTCTTGAAGCATTAAGCTTTCATTTTCTGTCAGTAATTTCTCATTAGCTTCTGATTTGGGAGCATATGCTATACTTTTCATGGTTATTTATGTTTCAAGAAAAATCTATCCATGTTTAAATTTCAGAATTTGGTATATTATTTTTTTAATTTAAGGCATATATTGGGAATTTTATGGCTATTGGTTTCAATTTCTGGCTTTGGTCATATATAATATATTAGGGTGTGTTATTTATTGACTTCAGATGAAAGATGGACATTATGGTTTTGGTTGGGATAGTATTCTTCTGTGAAATGGATGCACCTTTTTATTGGTGAGAATTTTTTGTTTTCCTGTGTTCTTATTGAAGTCCTTTGTCGAAATGTCTGCTTGTTTGCATTTGGCTTCATATTCCTTTCTTTGTTAACTTTTAAGCTCCCTCTCTCTCTCTGATACATGCACTCACTCATCAGTTGATTTTAACTTTTATTTTTTCATTCATTGATGTGGTACAGAATTGAATCTTGCTTCGCATTATCGAACGTTTTGGATTGGAGCTTGTTCTGTCTGTCAACTGATATTGGGATCACTTAACGTTGATGGAGTATGGCTACATCTGTTAAATCAAAGAAAAAATGCCATACTATCAAGACTGCTTTGGCATTTGCTATTCTTGAATGGTTACTAATTTGTATGCTCTTCATTGATGCTATATTATCATACTTAATCACAAAATTTGCCAGTTATTATGAACTGCAAACACCATGCCTGCTATGCTCAAGACTTGATCATATTTTAGGCAATAAAAAATTGAAATATTATTGGGATTTGATCTGTGGCAAACATAAGTTAGAGATCTCATCCTTAGTTCTGTGTCATGCTCATAATAATCTTGTTGACGTCCATGGAATGTGTGAAACTTGCTTGTTTTCATTTGCCACAATCAACAAGTCAAATGCTGAAACATACAGATTATTGGTGGGTAAATTGGGGGAGGGTTCTAGCTTTGGTCTAAATGAGGACCCATTACTTGATGATCATACATCAATTCCCCGACTCTGTTCTTGTTGCAATGAGCCATGGATTCCAAGAGGGTACAGCCGAAAGTTGATGCAGACCAAAATAGTTCGTTCTGTAACTGCTGATTCTGATGGCCCTTTATCTGGCACTGTTGGATACAATCAGGACAACCTGAAGAAGATTGAACAATCTATGTCAGTCAGAGCTACGCATCAAAGAATAAATAGTGGGTTTGACCATTTATCTCATATAGGGTACACAGAGCTCAATGTTAATTCTGATAATGAATCTGAAGTCCTGTTGTCTGATGATGATAATTATGCAAATGCTCAAAATTGTGAAAATAATCCCAATGAAGATATTGCAGTTGGATGTGCGCAGAGTGAGCCTCACATTATTGCTCTACCTGATGAGTTGGCCTCAGAAAAATTGATAGATGCAGTTACTGATCCTCATATTCCAATTTCAGTTTCACATATGCAGTCAGATTTTTTTCAGTCCCATGGAGTTACTTCTATATCACCTGGAGTTGCTTCGGGGCATGGTTTGGAAGAATCTGATTGGCAACAATCTGATGTCAAGTGTGATCACTCTGTACTCCCTCAGCTGATTTCCCTTGATGCAGTTCCTCCATCATCAATTGCCAAAGAAGCTCCAGTTGAAGTATCAGAAGAGAGTAAGCATAGCTTCCTAGATGATGTCCCTCCATCATTGAATGCCAGACGTAGAGAAACTTTTGAGAGTACGCTTACTTCAGTTGAGGATGTTCCTTCATCATCAGTTGGCAGAGAAACTCCTCTGGAAGCATCAGAAAAGAGCAAACTTATTTCTGCAGATGATGTTCGTCAATCGTCAGAAGGCAAAGAAATACCTGCACAAATATCAGCAAATTGCAAGCTTGTTTCCCTTGTTGATGTCCTTCCATTATCAAGTGCAGTGGAAACTCCTGTTCAAGGATTGAAAGAGAATTGTAAGTTTGGAACTTCTTCTCCTTC
This sequence comes from Hevea brasiliensis, assembly GCF_030052815.1. Classification (NCBI taxonomy): domain Eukaryota; kingdom Viridiplantae; phylum Streptophyta; class Magnoliopsida; order Malpighiales; family Euphorbiaceae; genus Hevea; species Hevea brasiliensis. The sequence continues at coordinate 6,492,250 of NC_079497.1, read as the reverse complement.
TTCTTCTTTTTCTTCTTCTTCTTCTTCTCTCTCTCTCTCTCCCTCTCTATCTCTCCACATGTGTTGGTGCACAACTGCACTCACATATGTGGATTCTATGCATTGGCAACTTTGCTAAAAATTTGAAGTTGTACTTGTGTGTGTGTATTGTGTTAATGAATTTATAGTTTTGAAGTATATTACTGTAAGTAAGATATAACAAAAATGGTATATGGAGACATGATTCAGATTCCATGTACGAGAACTCGTGAAAAGTGCCAAATATGAGTACCACAATGGGATACAAGCATGGTTGCTTTCATTCGTTTGTTCCTTATTGTCATACTGGATTATGTTTCCTGATTTTCAAGGTGTACACAATATTTAATAAGGATATAGAAGCATGTACAAATTTGACGAATTTGCTCACAATTACTGTTAAGAATAAAAAATAAACATGAGGGAGATCCTGGAAAATTATTTTTGGATATAGAATTTGCTCACATTTTTGGATATAGATTCTTTCATTATTGTGTCTGTGCTTAGAGTTAGAGCACCAGAATGCGAAATTGAATAATTTCATTAGCAAAGGTGTCAAAGCAAATTTGTAGTCCTGATTAACAAATTGGATTTTTATAACATATTGTTTTATTGCATAGGCATTACTAGAGCTGAGGAAATTTGGCAAAAAGCTATGACAGATTGTGAGGAGATCTGTGAGACAAGAACAGCTGTGACAGATTGTGAGGAGATCTGCAAGGCAAGAACTAGATCAGCTATAATGACCGAAACAGCTGCAGAAACAAACTCTGTTTCAGGTGACAGTGGTCTGCAAGGGTCCAATTTATTGGATCTTGGTGATGCTTATAAGCTAGCTGTTGGTAGTAGGGGGAGGCAGTTATCTGGTGCACTTGCAGAACAATGGATTGGGAAGGATTCTTCAAGATTCAGTGACGATTTGAAGCTCCTATTTTCACAGTTATCTGCTGCTCGAGAGTTGTCAATAAATGATAGTAGTCCTAGAGTTGCTATGAGTCCAAAATTGTCTGTAAACAGTGATGAATTGAAGAATCCTGTTGCTTCCAGTGCCTTAGGAATGCAAATACTTCAAAAGAGAATCTCACTTGAGAGAAATGAATCTGGGCTATCTCTGGATGGAAGTATTGTCAGTGAAATTGAAGGTGAAAGTGTGGTTGATAGGTTGAAACGGCAGGTTGAGCATGATAAGAAATTGCTGCAGGCTTTATACAAGGAATTGGAAGAAGAAAGGAATGCATCTGCTATTGCAGCAAATCAAGCAATGGCCATGATTACTAGACTGCAGGAAGAGAAGGCAACACTCCAAATGGAAGCCCTGCAGTACCTAAGAATGATGGAAGAGCAAGCTGAGTATGATATGGAATCCCTGCAAAAAACAAATGACCTTCTCACAGAGAAGGAGAAAGAGCTTCAAGATCTAGAAGCGGAGCTTGAATTTTATAGGAACAAGTTCCCAAGTGAATCATTATTGGAGGATCCCAAGGAACAAAATTCTGATATGAAGATGAAAGATGGCAAAGAGGAGCATTCAGAAGATAGTTATGTTGAAGTAGGTTCAACTACACCTGGAAACTCTGTTACCGACAAACCAGATATCTGCAACAATGTTGAAGGAAGAAATATGTGTACTGGGGAAAAAAATACAGGTGCTGTGAAGAATTCATTGTTGAATTTTGAAGATGAAAGATCATATATTTTACAGTGTATGGAGAACTTAGAAAAGAAGCTTTGTCTATATTCTAATAATCAACTAGAATTGGCTAATGGAAAACAGTCTGGAAACATTGAAGAAAGGGTAAAAGACTTCAAGGAACTAAACAGCCAATTGGGATATCAAGTAAACAGTGGAGCAGAAGAGAATAACTTGTCAACACGGAATGATAGAGGAAATGGATCTGTTCATGGGCGTGCTCTGTCGCTTGAGAAATCCAAGTTAATTGGTAATGAATATAATGAAATTTTCTATGGTGGGCATACCTCTCCTCTACCTCGTCAGGGGATCGATCTGGATTCTCTTGCAGCTGAGGTTTCTGACCTGAATGAAAGGTTAAAAGTTCTTGAGGCAGACAAGAATTTTCTTGAGCACAGCATCAACTCAATCAGAAATGGAGAAGAGGGACTTCGATTCATTCAAGAAATAGCCTCGCACCTAAAAGAACTCAGAAGGATTGGGATAAGAAGAGAGCAAAACATTGCTCAAGGCTTCATTTAAAACCATCATAAACGTAAGTGTTTCAATCTTCTATTTCTGCCACCATACCATGTAATTTGTCATTGAAAATATATGCACTCAACTTTGTACCTTACATGAGCTCTGTGTCTTCATTTTTGAGCATTTGAGAATGCCTGCACTCTTCTTCTTCCATCATTCAATAATTTTTTTTTTCAATAGTTGGAGCTTTGCATCTGACATTATCTGTTTCTAACCTGTTCTTTGGAGTATGCAATTTATTCATGATTTACTTAATTTAATTTGCTTCAAAAGTCGAGAAGCTTACTACCATTATCCACTTGCTTTTGTGTTATAATTTCTCAGATGTTGATGCTGCAGAAGGTGGAAAAGCTATATATAGTGCAGTCAAAACCAGGTAATGAAGATTGGCAATCAGATGTACAGTTCCACAAGTTTGTTCTTTATCTTTTTCTTTAATCTAAGTTTTTTTTTTAACTTGTGTGATTAGGGAATGTATTGTACAAGAGCTGATTTTTTGTATGCAAAGGCGAGTGTTCTGACAATAAAGAGTGAAAAACTAATTGTTCAACATATTATTTTTCATCTGTCAAATTTTAATGAAAGAATTAAGTTTCATATTAATTACTGGAAATATGCAGAGACAACAGAACATGTATTTATGGTTATGCAATTTGCATCTTTTGCAGAATGCGATGAGTAGCGTGCACTTGCAATTGCATCAACCAAATATATAATAACCACTAAATATATATATTTTTTTATTTGATATTGTGCAGAAGTTTTTTAAAATTTTTTTGGTAAAAAAAACCTAAAAATATTATAAAAAGTAAAAAGAAAATGCACTCAATGTGTTTATAAATTACTTTTTACTAAATTTGTTAACTTATAGATTTTTTATAGAATCATGTTAGAATTTTCACTCCATTGTTCTCTTTATTGAAAAAAAATCACTTATAAACATTTTAATTAAATTTGTAATTATTTAAGATTTTAAATTTTTATAAACTTAAATTTATATAAATATAATAAAGATGGCCTTAAAATAAATTTCATAAAAAAGTGACAAGTGGCGTTACATTAGATTTTTTTTCATATTTATTCATTTTGTCATTATTTTCATAACAATTTTACAATATCAATTGATGATAGATCTATAAGATATTTAATAATAATAAAAATTTGTGATGATAGTTATAATTTAATTAATAATAAGAAAACTAAGAGCCTTTGTAATAATAATAAAAATTATGATAATAGTTATAATTTATTAATATTAGGAAAAACTAATAGTTAGTTATAAATTCTATAAAACAAACCTACCTTTCTATTGTCTACCATAATTATAAAATTATATATTTAATTTCTTATAATAAAAAAATTATTATAATAGTTACAATTTAATTAATATTAGAAAAAATAATTATAAACTATATAAATCACACATCAAAAATCAAATTAATCACCTTCTTAGAAGATACAATGTTCAATTATTATTTCTCTCAAACTTATCGAATGATATTTTAATAATCAAGACATTAGTAAAAAATGAATAATAATCTACACAAATATTACTAAGATAATTTTTATCTTATTAAAATTTATTTATATACATTTTATTGATATTTTATTATTTATTCTTTATATTTATTTGCAATTTATATTCATTCTTCATATTTGTTTTATATACATATATATTCACAGTTTATTTACATGCTATTGAAAAAGCCATATATTTATATTTTTATTTAATTAAATAATATACAAAAAATCATTAATCATATACAACGTATGAGCAAAAGCCTAATTAATTTACAAACATTAAGAGTATTTATAAATTAAAGTCTCAATCAACACAATATAACGAGTTCTAGCTTGACTCGATTAAAACACCCTTAGCAACCCGTTTGAGTTTTATTTCATATATATATATATATATATATATATATATATATATATATATATATATATATTCAATTTATTTAGATATTCAAAATATTAGTTTGACTTGTTTTCATTATAAATATAAATAAAATTTTTATTAATTTCAAATAAAAACAAATAAGCCGAACGAGCTCGAGTTTGAAACTAAATTGATATTTTTATTATAGATATTTAGGGGAAAAATATTTGAAAAAAAAAAAGCCCAGTTGAGTGGGGCTAGATTTGTGGGTCCAAGAAAGAAATTGTCCTGCAAAATCACTCGAAGACTCTTTCAACTTTGATGCAGCACATAAAAAAATGCGTATGCGATTGTTTGTTTTTCAAGGCCCGTGTCTTTGATTTAGACCTCATCACCATTCAAACTTTCAATTCCGCGGTTTCAAGTCAACACCATGCCCAAACATCAAACTTTCTTTCGCTAATCACCCACTCATTGCTTATTATATAATGCCTCTTACGGATGTCAGTTAACCACAAAATCCTCTTCGTCTTCAACGTCGATCATTCTTGCTAGCCATAGCTCTATCAAGAAACCAAAAGAGTTGTTCGACTTTCGTTGATTAATTCATTTCTTGGCACAAAATGGGTTGTCGTTTACTCATTGTTTCTCTTCTTTTTGCGTCATGTTTTCAAGAAATGTTGGCTGCGAGGCATTTAGAAGGAGAGGATTGGATGGAGAAAAATCTTGTAATCCAATCTCTTCGGACTGAGGTGACTCCTTCCGGTCCGTCATGTGAAACGCATATTCCAGTAGGCCGGTGCACGTTAAGTGAAATGAATGTTGCTGGCCAAGTTGCTCATTCAACACCACCATCACCAGAAGTTGCTGCAAATTTTGCAGTTGCTTCTATCGACAAAGAGACTCAAAAACAAGATTCAAGCTTTTGATTTTTCTTGTTTTTTCATGGAAAGAATAAGCTATACGAAACGAGATGATAGAATATGCAACTTATATAAACTTTTTTCTTAGTTTTTTGGACAATCACTGAAAGCAAAAGTGTGATTGTGAAATAAGTGAAAACCTGCATATTAACTCATTTTTATTTACGTTAATTGATTCTTTATTAATTTTCTTTTTCCATTGTGTGATATGCAATTCTTAAAGAGATCAATAAACGTCTTCTTTATTTTCGGCCACCTTTTAATAAATCAAGATGTCAACACCCTATATAATTGTTAATTGCCAATTACAGCAGAATATTTTGATCTTTACTAAAGATTGGAATGTCAATAATACTGATAAACTAGTTACATGCGCTTGTGCTATGTACAATACTAATATAAATTAATTTTTATATATGTAATTTAAATTTAAATTTTTATTAATTTTTTTTTATATATTTTTATATAATGTTGACTATAAAATTTGTAGCAAACTATAATATTTTTATTTTAACACTTTATTTTTAATCTTTATTTGCAGTAAAATTATATTTCTTATATGTTTTGTGATCCATTTTTATGAAAAAAATAAATTAGTTAATATATATAATTAAAATATATAATCACTCATATATGATGAATAAATAAATAAATAAATAAAAGTATTATCATTATCATCAATAGATAAATAATTATAAACATATTCAAATTTAATTGATTAAATATACTTAAAATTTTTATAAATTTTAGCTATAATTATATTATTATATTAAATTAATCTTTTTAAATAATAACTATAATTATTATAATTGAATAATAATGTACAAAAATAATTTTTTAAGATAAATAAAAATAAAATAGTATTAAAATAAATAAAAATTTATTATTAAATTATATAGTAATCTTTTGAAAGCGTTTGCCTTTGCATGCAATATATATATATATATATATATATATATATATATATATATATATATATATACACATGTGGTAGGGTTGGACTGGGATTAGTTTGAGTGAGTCAAATGCACTCCAAGTTCATCCCAAGCTCTCGTCAAGTATGGGCATTAAGAGGTTGACCGTTCATATTTCTCATAACTAACTTAGTCCATGCCTGTAATTTTCACCCCTTTAAGCGGTGCTTTACTATTATATATCTCAAGTTTTAACCCATTTATTCAAGGTGAAAATGTTTGTTTAATTTAAATTTATTTATAAAATACCAACTCAATATTTCATAATGCATTTAAATTATTAAATTAAAATTATTTATGAATAAAATTTTACTTTTTTAACATTTGGTTTACTTTTTTTTTTAATCAAATTTACATTTACTATTTATTAGGTTTATTGACCAATTTGTGTAAAATTTGAAAAAGTAAAATAGTATTCTCATTAAAAAAACATTTTAAGCAATTTCATTCAACTTTCCTTAAAGAAAACAATCATAATGTCAGCTTCTTTTTAAAATAAAAATTAAGTGTTCAATTCTGATGAAATATTGTGCCCTAGAATACAACTAAGGCAATTTCTAGTTGAAAACAACACACTATAAGGAAGAGTCAAATACTAAATCCCCATTTGCAAATGAATCTACATTTGACATTTTCTTACTAATATGTTATTATTAATTTTTGTTATAAAGATTTAAATTTAAAATTTTATAATTTTACAGACGACTGAGTATACCAATTGCTAAGTTGATATGCTGTTGTTAATGTTGGAGGTTGGAGGGGATTGTCAACTTTACATGCAAGAAAGGGAAGAGAGGAGACAATAGTGTCTGCTCTCCCATCTTTATTGTGGGCTTTTCAAGAGGCTCAAAAAGGTGTGTGGGTCATCACCACAGCCCCAAGTCCTCCTTTCCTATACAAGTCACGTGGCAGTTGCACTTGCACATATTCAATTCAAGCCAAGTCTGAGGGGAAGAAAACAAAAGAAGAAGATATGCTCAATTGGGCACAAAGCTACAAATTTGCAAGGCAAAGGCAAGTGGCAAATGGCAAGAAAAGGTCAGCAATTGATATGAAACTGGAAATGGGAGCAGTGATATTACCAAGTGAAAAAACAATAGAAACATGTGACTTAGTGTCATAGCCACACATTCATGACTCACCCATTTCATTTTCATGCCAAACCAATCAATTACCTGGCCTTTAATAATGTTGAATCTGTCCATTTTTAACCCCAAAACCTAGGCAATTGTGTAATCATACTTTCCTTTGGCACTCTTTTCAACAAAGCTTCAATCCCCGTCACAGGGGTGGAAGCCTGGAATCCCCCTCTCCTCTCCTTTCTTAATCTTTTGACAGATACTGGTGAGGGAAAAAAAAAATTGCGAGCCAGAGGGTATTTATTCCTTCTCGCATTCCAAGTGTAGAATTTATTGTACATTGGTTATTGCATCTCAATTGTATGAAATTTATTTTTTTAATAAAAATAATTAATATAATAAATTACTCACTTATAATTTAAAATTTTTACATGATAAATATAAAAAATAATTAAATTATTTAAATTATAATAAAATTTTAAATTATTTTTTATTTCATTTAATTATAATAAATATAATATAATAAAATATAAAAAATTATAAAAATAATTATTATAATTAATAAAAATAAAAATAAAAAAATTAATCACTCCACTTAAATTTCTAATATTTGATTAATTCGATTTTAAGGAATAATAGCACAGCAAATCTGAAAAGCTCAATAATTTATTATTTTCTGTTAATTTAAAAGAATTAAAATTAAAATATCAATGGTAAACAATCCATTTTCATAAAAATAAATAAATAAATAAATTAGAAGGGAGATCAAAATTAGATAAATCTCATTAACAATCAAATAAATCTGTTCAAAACTTATTGCAGGGAACAATGGGGTGGCTTGATTCTAGAAGTGAGATTTGTTATAAATAGCTTGTATGTTAGATAGTATAGAGAGAAAGAATTTCTATATTGTTAAAATATAAGAAAGTGAAGGAATGACAAGAGTGAAATATGTATAGAATTATATATATATATATAATTCAATAAATATTATTCTATTATGGCACTTAACAAATAGATGTGTCTGTTAATAGACAGACATATCAATTCTATACAAACAGTCACAACTGTTTGTATAGGTATCTGTTAATAAACAGACATGTCTATTCTATACAAATAGTCACAACTATTTGTAAAGGTATCTTTTAATAACTATTACATATTGTATCTATTGAAGATAGACAGATGTGTCTATCTAGTAAAGGTGCCATAACTTTTCATTCTTTATAAATATAGATGAGTTTTTTCAATCCAGATATACTACTTCTACTTCTTCTTCTTTTCTTCTAGTCTCTCTAAATTCAGTTCATATAAAGAGTTCTTAAGGGAAATCTTCAGGAGTTGATTTGGGCTTTGTTGTATCCTAGAGGTATATTGCCATAACCTTGCAGCAATCTAGTGGGGGCAATTAATACCTTAAAGATAGTGATTCACCACGCCTCAAAGCCTATTTTACACCCACTACCTCAACAATTTTAAAGTATTAATCGCAATGGAGTCCAAGGCTGTTTCCGTGATGAATCAAGAGTTTGTGAAACTTGATCGTTTCGATGAGACAAACTATGTTCGCTGGAAAGACAAGATGCTATTCTTACTCACCACATTGAAGATTTCTTATATACTTGATCCAAGTCTGCCTGCTATTTCACCACCAACTCTAGAAGATTCTGAACAAGTGAAAGCAGATCGAGACAAACGTGAAGAAGATGAATTGTTATGCAGATGTCATATTCTTAACAACTTGTCAGATAGGCTATATGATCTATTTACTTTTGTCAAGTCTCCAATGGAAATCTGAAAATCACTGAAGTTTAAATACAATTCAAAAAAACAAGGTGTGGATAAATTTCTCATCATAAAATATTTTGAATTCCAAATGGTTGATAATATGCCTGTTATGGATAAGTCCATGAGTTGCATATCTTTGTTTCAAAGTTTAAAGATTTGAAAGTGGTAATTCCTAAATCATTGCAATTAGGAGGAATAATAGCACATCATACTTCTAGTTTGAATGATTATAGGAAGAAATTATTGTATGCCAAATACGACTTTTCTCTTAAATAGCTTCAGAAATACATACACATTAAAAGTTTTTTTTTTATGTGATAATTTATTTTATGTTGATGACATGTTTATAATTTATTTTATGTCGATGACATGTTTATAATTAGAAGAAATATAAGGTTATATTATGATGCTAAAGCTCATGGTGAATGTGTTAAAGAAGATAATAAGATTTATTTGCATAAGTCGAAAAACAATTTTTATATGCATAAATCCTAATTCATATTGATTATGTCTATCACTAACTAGGTGGGGATATTGTTAAAATATTAGTGATAAAAAAAATTTGTCTCATTTCAAAAGAGTTATGTCTATTCATAAGTGAACATATATAATTGTTCTAACAGATACAAAGTGAATGGTTGTATCTGTTCTAAAAGGTATAAGTGAATGGTTGTATATGTTCTAAAAGATATAAGTGAACGGTTGTATATGTTCTAAGAGGTATAAGTGAACAGATGTAATTATACTAAGAGATACAAAAGTGAACAGTTGTATCTGTTGCAAAAGGTATAAATGAACAGATGTAATTATTCTAAGAGATACAAAGTGAACGATTGTATCTGTTGTAAAAGGTATAAGAGAATAGATGTAATTATTATAAGAGATACGAATTGAACTGTTGTATCTATTCTAAAAGGTGTAAGTGAATAGATATAACTATTCTAATAGATACAAAGTGAATTATTGTATATGTTTGAAGAGATGCAAATGCTTTATAAATAGCAGTTTGGAACAAAAATCTATTAACTTTTCTTTTTTGTCTCTTCTCTTCATTTTTACCGACAATCAACATTATTATTCTTTAATTTATTCTTGGGAGAATTTTAAAATTGCTATCTAGATTTATATTTTGGTTATTATCCTTGAGGGATCTGCCTAAAACTACCCAGCTATAACATAGTGGGGTTTTACTCTTTTTCAATTTCATTATATTGAGGGAAGTAAATACTCCATATGATATTTATTACAAATTGACTAGAAATTTTGGTAGAATAATTATTCAAATTGAGTGTGCTAGTGCTATTGTTAGCTTAATGTATGTTATGCATTGCACTACTCCTGATATTGCTTTTGCAATGTATAAATTGTCAAGATATACTAATAATCCTAGTGTGGAATATTGAAAAGAAATTTCAAGGGTTTTTGGATATTTAAAAAAGGAATTATAAACTATAGATTATTCTGCGATAAGTTTTCAATTGTATAAAAACCATATAAAGAATTGTATCTATGCAAAGAGTTATGTCCCTTGGCCAAAAGATGTAACTAAATGAAAAGATGCAATTTTTCTAAATAGTTACATGCATGAAGAGATGAACTAATTGGCCAAAAGGTTGGTACATTTTGAGTAGTAAAAATAAGAGCCTTACAAGTCATTTGTAAGAAGTGACAAAAGAACAAATGAGTATGCATTTGTGTGTGTGTGCAAGTTTAGCTTGGTTCTTTATTGTTGGATACTCTCATTTTAAACAAGTTATGGAGCAATTTATTTACGCAAATAAGGTACATATCTAGACTGTGAATTATTTATGTAGTTCATGTCATAAACATGTGATTATATGGTTAACTAGTAAAACAAATATGGTGGAGATCCTAGAGTTATACAAATGCCAATTGGATAAGTAGTACTAAGAATAATAAGTCAACATTTGGTTGGGTATCCACTTTAAGTGGAGGTTACATTTCTTAGGCATCAAAGAAACAAACTTGTATAACTCATTCTACGGTGAAATCCGAATTTATAACTTTAGCTAATGTTGGTAAAGAAGTAGAATGGAGAAACTTGTTATCGGATATTAAGTTGTGGCCACAAGCTATCTATTTCTTTATATTGTGATAGTCAAATCATGATGGTTAAAGCTTATAGTAAAATATACAATTAAAAGTATATATATATAAGCTTAAGACATGAAAATGTAAGACAATTAGTCTCTAATGGTGTTATTACCATGGTTATGTTAAATCCTATAATAATCTAGCAAATCCTTTAATAAAAGGGCTCTCGAGAGTTATGATCATAAGCACATGTCTTGATTAGGATTTAGAATATTCCATTAAATTTACTAATGATGGGAACCCTACTTTATAGTATTATTACTAAATAAAGTTTAAAGGGTAACAACAAGTCATTAGTAAATAGTGTAATTAAAGTACTTAATGTACTAAGTTAATGGAATGAGGATGAGTGTTTATACTCTTAATGAAGTTTAAAATTATTACAAAGGAAACTTCACCTATATGAACATAGGAAGTGGTGCGCTTCAACAAAAGTGAGAATAACTTTTGTAAATGTTTATGAAAGCAGGAGGTAGCACAAGGCCATATTCGTGCTAAAATTTTGGTGAACTTTTAAGTTGAACTAATTGATTCGTGTGTGTAGTATTTAGGTTCTATTTAATAGGAATCTAGGTTTAAGCTAAGGCCACCATGATTTCTTTAGAACTTTGAAATACTTACACTAAGGAAAAGTTTAAATCGAAAGATACTTTTCATTATGCATGAAACAATGGGATCTAACAATACAAGCTAAGTGGGGGATTGTTATAAATAGCTTGTATGTTAGATAGTATAGAGAGAAAGAATTTCTATATTGTTAAAATATAAGAAAGTGAAGGAATGACAAGAGTGAAATATGTATAGAATTATATATATATATATAATTCAATATATATTATTCTATTATGGCACTTAACAAATAGATGTGTCTGTTAATAGACAGAGATATCACTTCTATACAAGTTTGTATAGGTATCTGTTAATAAGCAGACATGTCTATTATATACAAATAGTCACAACTATTTGTATAGGAATCTTTAATAACTATTACATAAACAGTTGTATCTATTGAAGATAGACAGATGTGTCTATCTAGTAAAGGTGCCATAACTTTTCATTCTTTATAAATATAGATGAGTTTTTTCAATCCAGATATACTACTTCTACTTCTTCTTCTTTTCTTCTAGTCTCTCTAAATTCAGTTCATATAAAGAGTTCTTAAATCTTGGAGTGATTTGAGCTTTGTTGTATCCTAGAGGTATATTGCCATAACCTTGCAGCAATCTAGTGGGGGCAATTAATACCTTAAAGATAGTGATTCACCACGCCTCAAAGCCTATTTTACACCCACTACCTCAACAATAGATTGTCTCTACTGGTATCAACATGAGACGAGGAGAAAGGAAAAGGGAAGGCACCATCATTCATGGTTGACATCTCCTTCTTGCATTGTTGTTGTAGATAAGGATGGCTCGACGATGAAGCGATGAAATTGATGACTGAGGATCGTGGGCTAGAGGCTGCGTCATTGATGCCCTGTGGTGCTGGAAATTGAGAGAATCCATTGCCATCGCCATGGGCAATGAAAGTGATGACGATGTCGATGCCACTAACAGGTGACAACGCCGAAGAGAATGTCAAACCTCAACAAGTAGTGTACATGGAGTAAGGGAGAGTTAGAAAGATATGAGCAGAGTGGTAAAATTGAGATGGGGTGCATGCATGGGAACAAAAAGAATCACTAAAGGCAATAGGGCAAAAAATAAATAAAAAAAAAAGCTGCATTTTTAGTATTTTTTTAAAATTAATTAAGTTATTGCCTAATTTCATCTTAGTTCAATGGCTGAACGTATCATGGTTTTTTGGCTCATTTTTTATTGAAAAACTAGGAAAAATATAAGGTAAAAAATTTAAGTTTAACCAGAAGTAGAACCAAATAATCTCTTATATTTAATATAAATGTCTACAAATCATATTTTATGTCATATTTAATTAAAAAAAATAAACATAACATGATTATCTCTATAAATTATCTTTAAAATAAGTCATTGTAATATAATAATAGCTTAAAAATTTTAAAATAAAAGAGTTGAGCACTTGAGCTGTATTTTTCAGTCATTTAAAAATAAAGCTTTACCAAAACGACGTCATTTTAATTAAATTGACTAAATAGAAAAATAATAATGAGGGCCCACCTGACCCATTAAATCTACAACGAGTCCTATGAGCCAAAATGCACCCAACTGATCCATCGGGTTTTTCCTAATTTTGGTGATGTAAGTTTTAAGAATGAATTGAACCGCTTAATGAATCGGTTTAAGGTTCAATTAGTCGAATCGGTCCAAATTTTAAAACCATGAAAAATATATTACTTGACATATTCATCTTTGAATTTTTACTCCCTCAATTCCCTAACTACTAAAAAAAATTAATTCAATTATTGCAGTTTTCTTTTACTCAAAATTAAATTGAATAATTGAAATCCCCACAAATTAAAATTAAATCAAATCAAATAAACTAGTAAGTTATATTAAATTTCTCGCATTTTGATTCTATAATTCAATTTAAATTCAATAATGCTCAACTCTAATAATGGGCTGCAAAATAAGTCTAACGATGACAAAAATTCCTTCTTTTTTTTTTATTTGCTCAAAAAACCCTTTATTGATTAACTGAAGGGTTTTTTTTTTTTTTTAAATTGTGAATTTATTTAATTTTGAATAAAATGAGATAATTAAATTTATAATCACAAAACAATTATTCAAGCGATAGTTAGGTCTACTCCTTAACTATCATGTCGAGCTTTTGTGCCCTAAAGTTAATTTAACAGGCAAATTTGGAGAGAGATGTTTTCAACCCCTTTAAGAAAGCAAATGAATTTAAATACGTATAAATTAAAGCGAAAATCATATTATTGGAATTTTTTTTTAAATTATGTCCATTTATTTGAATTTGTTGCTATAGTTAGTAGGAATCAACATAGCTTTTAATGGTGTTATATGATTATGCGGAAACATTTCTCCACCAGATTAAACACGCAGAGAAGAAACGCACGAATGAAATTTTAGTAAACTTTACTTACGAAATTGAAATAAAAAAAGGAAAATCTGAAAGGGAAATGCCAAACTAGCAGTGGTTGAAGCTAATAAATGTTAGTACTTTTAGTAAGTCATACTATATGCTCGTCCCAAGAGAGGATTTTTTTTTTTTTTTAATTTTGATCCATCATGGACCCTTAAAGATTGAACATACAATAAAATTTATTTATTAAATCTATAAATTTTATATTATTTTGTATTAAATCCATAATCAACTGTGTCTAAATAAAAATTTCTCAGACTAAAAATTAATATTGAGATTGAGAGGAAGTAATGTTAAATAGAGAGACACACTAATAGGGAAATATAAGAGAGAGGGGTAGAGAGAAAACAAAAAAAGAGTGAGAACATGAGGTAGAGAAAAAAAAAAGAAAGAGAGAGGGAGAAAAATAAAATTATAAGTAAAAGAGACAGAAGAATAAAAAAAAATAAAAATATTTATGAAAATAAAGTTGAGAAATTTTTTAATTTATTTTTTAAAAATAATTAAGCGGTAATTTCCCAAATAATATATTGCAGCAAGCATTGCATTAAACACCAAAGAAGCACAGCACAGCCAGCCACATTGAGATGCAAGCAAAAACAGCGCGTAGAGCCAAGGAGTGATGCAGCACAGATGTAGGGACAAGCACCAGCCTGCACATAGCAAGTTATGGAGAGAAAAGACAGGATTGAAATTTGAGTTCTTGAATCAATAAGGCACCCTAACCACCCATCATGTTTGGGTAGCTGGGAGCATCACCAACCTAATCATCATTCTCATTTTCACTGTGCATTTGACCCTTTTTTTTTTTTAATTTTTATATCCCAATACTCCTAGAAAGGTTTGGGACACCTAACCTTCCTTTCTTTCTTTCTTTCTTTTCTTTTTTAATTATCGTTATTATCTAAAGCCAAAGCCATGTTGTTGGTTTTGGGGTTACAGAAAACAGTACAGACCCATGATTTAGTTAGTGAGCTTGTAGTCACCCACAGAGATAGATTCCTAAAGAGTGGTGGCTACCAGAGAGGATAAATTTTAGGGGTCACTTTGACCTTTCTTGTGTTTTGTTGCTGGAGAGGGACCTAATATGGCCAGTAGGAAATGGACTGGACTACACTAGCAGAAGGCATGTGAACTCTTGGGTCCCATTTTCCAATATATGCTTCATTTCAAGTTTAAATCATTCACATATTGCCAACCTCTTGAACAATTCACTTCTCTTTTTTTACGATAACTGGTAATGCCTCTACTGGAATTGCACAAGAAAAATCACTGATCTATTTCAAAAAAAAAAAAAAAAAAGAACATTTTCTCCATTTCTTTTTATATATTTATATGTTTATCTGTGGGCGTGGAATATAAGGAAGGTTCATCTTATCTATTCATATACTTTCACTTTCACAATGAAATGCCATAATCAAATTAGTCATTGTCATCTTAAAACCGTATCATTAAGACTTAAGATGGCGTTGGCCGTTGGGTAGGGGTCAAAATTCCATGAATTAGGATTCAAAATTCGGGTTGGTAAATCGTGGTTGTGTCCATTAGAATACGTATAAAATTTTATTTGATTCTAATGGCTTAACTGGGTTAGAGTAAGTAAGATACTTATTCAAAAGTGAATGAATTGATAGTCTTAGCTTACCAAGAGTTAATAACTATAAGTAATTCAACGAGTCAAATTTCAGCGATTTTTAAAAATTTAAAGTTAAATATGCTAATAATTAACACGAATATGATATAATTAATGAATTATATTAAAAATTTAAATAGAAATATAATTTTTTTTATCATATAAATTACATGATATGGCATATTAATTTAAAATTATGTGATCTATTTAATATGATTCAATGCAAATCGATTCATATAATAGGATTTGACATAATTTAATTTATTTAATATTATTTGACATAATTTAACTCATTTAATATATTTTGATACTATTTAACACAACTCATTTGACTATTTTGATACGATTCAATATTTTTATTTTTTATAAAATGATATATTATATAAAAATTTACACACTAATTTAATCATGCATAAATTTGATAATATAAAAATATGAAATCTAATATTAAATAAATAAGTGATAATTTAATATTTAATTAATTAATATTTAATTAAAAAATACTAAAAATGATTATAAAATAATATAAATTTTAACTTATTACATAAATTTACAAATTAAATAAATTTTAATAAAATTAAAAATTCAAAATAATTATTATAAACTAATTAATAAATACCCAATATATGATATGTTTAATAATATTAACTATTTTAGTAATAATTCATTATTTTATTATTTATTTTACTAATTATTAACTATTAAATATTAACTGTTAATTGATTAATTATTTTTAAAATATAAATATTTAATAAAAATAATAATTTATTAATTAAATATAAAAATAATAATATTATCTTTTTTATTCTCACTAAAATATTATCTTAATCATTTTTTTAATCACTAAATACTGTCATACAAATTATATTATTACATTAAATAATATAAATAAGAGAATAAATATTAATACTGCTATACAAGCTATTAAATAAGAGAATAAGCATTACCATAAAAAGCTGTAAAAAGAATATGTTAAAAGAAAAAATCAATTAAAAAGTTAATGAAGATAAGATTTGAGGGAGGAAGGAGCATGGGATGGTGAGGAGCATCAAGGGAGAGCGTGGGAGGTGATGGGAGTAAAAGAGGAATCCCAAAGGCACCGTCGTGTTTGATGTGAGTGATACTGCAACCTTCCTTACTCTTTTCTTTTTTTTTTTTTTTTGTTTTTTTGGTTGCCAGTTTACTACTACCATCACGTGACCCTCCATTTCGAACGCCTCTTTCTGATTTCTCTCTCATGAATCATAATATCTAGGAGACCTCTCATTGTCTGTCTTATGTCTGTTATTAGAGAGGGGAGAAAGCGAAAACAGAGAAAAGCAAAGCCATCTCCTTTTCCTTCCACTGTCTTTCTCAGGGCTTTCAGCTCTTTCTGTAGTTCTTCTGTAGAAAGAGAGAGGCTGTGTTTGTGTGTTGGTATAAGTAAGAAATGCAGCAGCACCT
Organism: Hevea brasiliensis; assembly: GCF_030052815.1. Classification (NCBI taxonomy): domain Eukaryota; kingdom Viridiplantae; phylum Streptophyta; class Magnoliopsida; order Malpighiales; family Euphorbiaceae; genus Hevea; species Hevea brasiliensis. The sequence goes on along the minus strand of NC_079497.1, from coordinate 6,475,162 downwards.
GATGCAGATGCAGCCCATGATGGCAGCCTATTATCCCAACAACGTCACTACTGATCACATTCAACAGGTTTTTTCTTCCTTTCTCTTCTCCTTTTTTCTTTATCTCCTTTCTCTTCCTCCCCTTTTTCCTTTTTCTCTCTTTGGCCTTGTTTGTAACCTGTTATTGCACTGTCTCTTTGAGTGTTTTGTGCTTCTTTTTTTCCCCTTCTTGATTCTGGTCCATTTTTGAGGATATCTGTTACTTCCACTTATTTTCTGCTACTTTTTATTTGGTTTTTCTTGTCCATGTTTCTTTACAAGGGACACCTTTTTAACTGTCATTGTTATTTTCATGTCTTGATAACACGGTTCTTCTTTTGGTGGTTCCCCGTCATCCATGATTTCGTCTCCTTATATCAACTGTTATATTGAAATTTCGTCAGTGCCGGTAACTGGGTATTCGTTCTTGTACTCTTTCCTGATCACCAATAAATGGGTTACTGCTCATTTCTGAGTTCTGACAATCCTTCTTCTCCAGTTTTTAGTTATTCCTTTTGCTTCTTTTTTCATATATATCTTATTGTCTTTTTATTTTCCAGCACTCGAGCTTTTCTCTTATTCAACCTTTAGATTTTATTCATCTACCAGATTTTTCTTTCTGCAGATCATGTTTGCTGCTTCTTTTATCACTTCTTCCTCTGATTTTTCTTTTTGTTACTTGCGATTATGTTTGCTAGTACGATCACAACTCCATATCTTTCCACCAGCAAAATTGCTTTCTTGATTGCTGGATCTTATTAGATTAATTGTCATCTCTGGCCTCTGGGTATTGGGTTCACCATTATATCCGCTGTTTCTTTCCTACAGACTTCTTTCTCTATATTTTTTTCAATGTACCAAAACTAGGCTTTTGCTGAATCTTTTATCTTTTGGTGATCTAGTGCTGCAGGCAGAGGTCAGCCCCCTGTAAACGATAATATGATATGCCATTCTCCTATTGGTCATTGTTCTTGGTGTGTTTTTTTTTTTTAAATTGTTTATTCCATCTTAGATATAATATTGATGGATCTCATTAATTAACTATTATTTTGAAGTCCCCTGTCCTTCCTCTTTTTGTTCTTAACTAAGTTCCCTAAAAGATTTGGTTCTTAACGAAGCTCGGTAGCTTATCATATTTGCATAAAAGGTTGCTATATTGCCTGGTTTCTGGATTTAAAGAAAGAAAAGTGCTAGTAAATAAACTAGGGCTTTTTATTCTTAAAGTCAAAATAGTTCGATAGCCACATGAATTAGCACTTGAGATTTCTTTGCTTTTGATTTTTAGAGCACAATGCAAAGGCTTATTTTCTTCAACTTTTCATTTTGATCTTAGTAGTAATTAGGCAGATGGTGTTCTTGAAATCTGACTTTTAAGGATAAACTTTCCTTGTTGGATCCAAATCAGTCATAAAGAGGTCATAATGAGCAAGGAGAAAAATGCAAATAAAATAAGGAAAGAAAAAAAAAAAGGGAGAAACACTCAACTGGTTACAAGATCCAATGTCTAGTGCCTGTTCACAAATCTAGCTGGCTGATTTTAATTCCGGAAGAAACCAGTGGTTGATACTATATACGGGGGTGGGCATAAGAAGTTTGAAAATTCTTATCTAAGGTGGCCCTCTTGACATATCAAATTAAATAGCTTTGGCTGTATTTAGTTATTCACTCCAAGGTGTAAAATGCCCTTTATATCATAAAATTTCTGAGGGGAAACACAAGCCCTAAGGTTTGTTGTGGATTTTATTGATCTTTCTTGTAGAATGTGAAAGGCAATTATTGATCTTTCTTTTCATTAATAGTCATGACTACAACATATGAATCCAAATTATTGAATCAGATTGAGACTTGCCCTCCTAGAGTATCGATGCCAGTGTTTCTTGAAACTCTTTATATCGATGGTCCTTTCTTAATCCTTTCCAATTGATGTATGTTCATTTGTTTGGATATGTTCATTTGTTTGGATATGTTCATATTATTGCTAAAGTGGTCCTCTTTTGATAGTCTTTATGAAGTGGTCCTCTTATCAATTTTTATGCATTTCCATGACATGATTTTTGTCCTTTTCATTAATTTTCTTTGGGAGACTAACTTTAGCAAAGGCAATCTCAATAATGAAAGCTAGGCGTTTCACTTATGTTTATATATCATAGGCTTCCGTCTGGGGTAAATACGAAAGTACTTAGCTTGTATACATGCATATGTACTGTGATTTCAGCCTTCATGGGCCCCTCAGCTGATACTAAAATAGCTAGAGAAATGCACAATCTGAAAGTAGTACCAGGATTTTTCTTCTAATTCATGGGCCATAACGTTTTTCTTGGTTAAGAAGTAGGCACGTGATGAAGTTAGATTTACAGCTTCTGCTTGGCATGTTCAGATTGTGTTTCCTGTGGACTAGTGGATTGTATAATTTGTATTACAACAGCAGTATATAATACAACAGTAGTGATGATTCCTGGCATATTAAAATTGTAGCCTTCATGATGCGTATGAAAGCAGAACCAAGCAATGCTTGCTAGTGCGGTACTTGGGATGTGTGAGCGATACAAGTAATGTACGAGTTTGAGTGGTGTCTCATGATTCAGCTGTCAATCTTTCTTCTTTAACACGTAATAATGAGAAAGTCTCTGCTTATTATTGAAAATGGTATTATATTTCACTGTAAATATAGTTTGCATTAATATGAGCTAGATTAAGAACAAAAAATTCTATTACTGGACAATGGCATGGGAATTATGAACAGGGTAAATTGCTTAAAAGTTACTGAAAAGAATATTACTGTTTTCTAAGTTTTGTTGGGGAAACATTATCTGGTTGAAGATAGGAGTACATTCATAAGGTAATGATGAAATTTTGTTTTTAAGTGATGGAAAACCTTTTTCTTTTTGTATGTCAATAATATGTCAATTTGACAAGTTATGTGGTGACAGCATCCAAACCTCTATGAACACTGTTGTATGTTGGGAAAAATTAGTAATGGCATTCATCACTATGTATGATCTAATGCATTACTTAATTTGGTGGTTAAGGTGCAGTTGAACTAGATACTAGGGTATGAAATCAAGAAGCAGACTTGAATATTCTGGTGTACAATTGGTTTGTGCCCTCTTTTATGAATGCAACAAGGATTACCTTCTTTACTTCTGATACTTTTAGAATATTTAATTGCTACCTTATGAAATTTATTTATCATTGTTAGTTCACTCATGTGAATTATTGTAGGACAATACTTATGCTACTAAATGTTACTTTTAGAATGAATTATTGGGACTTGCATTGTTTGATCACTCAAAAGTCTCTCTATATCTTAGCTTTGATTGTGATAGAAGGCAAGGAAATGGTTTAGACTTCAGAGGGATAACAAGGGAAGTCATTCTTTGCCATACACTCTTGATAGTTCATTTGGAAAGAAAGCAATTGAAGAATTGTGTATGACCATAAAAGGTCAAATGAGTTTTTGGGAAGTGTCCACAAAAAAAAATTGAAGTTTCTTTGTTTTACTGTACTTTGTTCTGTTAAGATTCCTTTGGAAGAAGAGTAATGTGGTAGCTTTTCCCTCTTAGTACCTTTCCCCATAACTTCCAACAAATGCTTTCTTGCTATTCATATTTTCGCCTCTCTGTACTTGAATGCTTCTTTTATGTATCAGCATCTATGAAGGAAAGGACTGATAAAATTTTAAATTGCATAGGATGTGAATTATTTTTCTTAGTAGCATGTTTCATGTCCTTTTCCCTTTCATTAATCAATTACTGGCCAAACTTATTTTGCAGGCTAGTTTTCATCAGAAAAATAAAAGGGCATTGCACTTCTTCTCATCTACAGACTGTTAATTCTGCCATTTTATTGCTTAATTTTTCAGTTCATTGTTTTTGCATGCAGTATCTTGATGAAAACAAATCATTGATTTTGAAGATTGTTGACAGCCAGAATTCGGGGAAACTCAGTGAGTGTGCAGAGTAAGCAGTAGCCTTTTTTAGTTCAATTTTTTTAAATTTTTTGCTCTGTTTGTCTTCTCTGGTAAGAGGCATTGCAACTGCAAATAGACTGCAGTTTACATGTGATTAATGAACAGCTAGCTTTAAGAATGAATAGGAGAACATGGTAGGAAAGGCCTATATATCAAGATCTTGGATGTGGTGAATAGTGGATAGGTCCTTCAGAAGATGTTCTAACAATTGATTTGAGTCTTTGTGTCTTCTGATTTCCTTCAGGGCAGTATATTTTGCTAATGATGTTTCAATATTTTTGCCTTGTGGTTTTTAGAGCGCAATTTCTATAAACTTCGATTTTGCTAGCATCAGAAGAAACAACATTCATCTGAATTAACCCAGCTCTATGTGGAAGTTCTTTTAGTGTTTGAAGTGCTGAACAATCACCCCTTTTTTTTTGCAGGAATCAAGCAAGGCTACAGCGAAACCTCATGTATTTGGCTGCAATTGCTGATTCTCAACCCCAACCTCCTACCATGCATGCCCAGGTATGAATGCCATTTAGGAGTGTAGAAAATGTGAATGCTAGCATGAATTTGATATTTTGGGAGTAGTTTTGTACTTGCTAGCAACTTAGTTAAAGCGGTTTTTGACTTCTATAGTTGAGAAGTAATTCGTCAACTGTAAATGTCACTAAGCATAGAGCAGTGTTTTAAACTGTTTCAAATTATATTCCTGATAGTGAATCCGTAAATTGCCTGCAGTTCCCTTCCAGCAGCATTATGCAGCCAGGAGCACCCTACATGCAGCACCAACAAGCTCAACAAATGACACCACAATCCCTGATGGCTGCACGATCTTCCATGCTATACACTCAACAACAGTTTGCAGCACTGCAACAACAGCAAGCCTTGCACAGCCAGCTTGGCTTGAGCTCTGGTGGAAGCCCAGGACTTCACATGCTGCAGAGTGAGGCCGGCACTGCAGGAGGCAGCGGAGGGCTTGGGGCAGGAGGGTTTCCTGATTTTGGAAGAGATGCTGGAGGCAGAGGAATGGCATGTGGAAGTAAGCAAGATATTGGGAGTGCAGTGCCCACTGAAGGGCGAGGAGGCAACTCTGGAGGCGGCGGCAGTGACGGAGGTGAAACTCTTTACTTAAAATCGGCTGATGATGGGAATTGAGAGGAGAGATGATGAACCTGCTGGTTTGTTAACAAACCAACTTAGGAGAGTTAGTCAGGAGGTTGATTTAGAAAAAGAAAATGGGAAGGACTTGTTTGGAGAACTTGTATGATGCAAACCAAAAAAAGAAGGCCAGGACCTGATCCCCCAAACCTTTGTTTTGGTTGTTTTAATATGGTTAGACTATGAATCTTGTGCTAGTGTATCATGTAAATTTTAGGTAATATTCTGCTTTGCTTTGTTCTTGATGTCAATCTTGTGCTTGAACCATCTTTCAGCTAGACTTTGCATTTGCTGGCCATGGAAAAATTTGGAAGGTATATATTTACTTGAGCTATTAATTTTACAGGTAAAACCTTAAATGAATCTCTAAAATAAATTACCTTCTTATGATTCACAGTTAGAACCTGCTTATTATTTTCCTTTTTTTTTTTTAGTATTTAGAAAATACTATCGTAGTTAGTATTCAGCCGTCAGAAGGAAAGGAGGTGGATTAGAATGATGCGAAAATAATATATTATAATAAGTTCTCCAATACCATGCATGCGCTAGAGCAGATAAGAGAGGTGCACGGGGACTAACTAATCCTGAATTAACATATGACAATAATAAAGTTCCCTGTACAGCACTAAGAAGAGCGCAATTGTGCAGAGAGTCTGGATTCAAACCCAGCTTTAATTGCTTCTTTCCCTCCCTTAAAGATGCGCAATTATATCTAGGATACAAATTTTCCTCCCTTTTCCTGGAAAAGGAAGACGCACACATACGCAACTCTGATCATACAAAAACACTAGATTGAAATTCAAAGAAGCTCTCAGAAACCTCTTTCCAAAAGAGACTATCTTCCATCTCAACTGATGAAGAAGATGTATAGCTCGAAAAGACATTATCCACACTTACATTGTCTATCTTTAAACGTTCAGGTTTATAGTTATCAGGAACTTGGGTGGCCTCTTCACTTCTATCCCAAGCATCTAGAACTTTGGAATCCTTCCCTGTCAATTGTTGAACGATTGCACGAAACTCTAAAGCGTTGGTAGCTCTAAACATTGTTGGGTTGGAGATATATGTTATCTTGACTGGTTTTTTCTTGTGCTTGATGGGTTTTCGCCTCATAGGCTGCTGGTGTTGAAAGTACCGCTCACTATTCTTATCCATTTGCATAGATTGGGGACTTGTGTTATCGCATTGCTGCTTTGCTTTGCAGGATTTAAATACAGGCGTGGATAGGAGCGGGGAACTGAGCTTCCTAGAAGCAAGTACGTTGAAAAGAAGACAAAATTGGAAAAAGGAAGATGATGACTGGAGAAAATTTTAGCCAAACCACATGTCTTATGATTTCCAGGTTTGGTGGCACTACGTACCAACTTTCTAAAATGGCTGCCTAATTATCATATTCCCATTTGAATAATAAACTAAATGAACTTCCTCTAATTAATTAATTAATTCATATTAAAATGTAATATCCATATCAAGATTAGTCACTACTTTGAACAGAGTGAAAATTTTTAATTTGTGGACACTTGTGCATCGAAAATATTAGGTTGATCTGTGTGACCAAGGTCAATGATAACCTATCTTAGGAATTAATGCCTTTATTAGAGTAAATAAATGTGAGATAATCTCTATTAATATAAAAATATGAACTCAAACAATTAATTCCTTATTTATGTGATCAATGATTCACCATCTCAAGTTTTGTCAAAGGTTCTTGAAGCAGTCTCCATCAAAATGAAGGATCTAACTGTAAAACTATATCAATAGGGAAGGGATATTTTTGGTTTTATTGCATTTTTAATTGGGAGTTGAGATTGAAGAAGTGTTTAATTATTCATAAAAATAAAATTATTTTAATATTTTATAACACTAAATTTATTTTTAATATCATAAAATTAAAAATTGAAACTTTAAATGAGAAATAATAATTACTATATAGCAAATTGAGTATTTTTAGTCAATGATTTGACCATTTTAGTATAAATCACGTGTTACTAAGGTCTTGGCAATCTCTTTAGTTCTAGAAATGATTTGATGGTAAATAAATGTTAAAATCTTTGGAATTAGTTAGTATTAGTTGACAAATTAAAGGTATTGAGAAGCTTCCTCGATGTGAATTGCATCATTCTCTCAATTGGATAATAAATTGTATCTGCAAGTTGATCAGTGAATTATACACATTATATGCTTTATGCATATCAAGAGATGAATATTCCATTTAAAAATTATTGTCAATATTAATTTTTTTTAACAAAATTAATATTGACTTAGTTGATTTAATTCAATAATCGAGAATGTTTCACTCACTTGACAAGTTGAGGTTTGAGTCTTTGTTCCCCCAATCCCTTATTAAAAAAATTATTAATTTTAAATTCTAAATATGTAAATATAACAAATGAAAAAATATCATAATAAAAATATATACTGCCTATTTAGAGATTAGAAATTTATAAGAATAAAATTTAATTTTTACTTTGTCGGAAAATTGAATTTTGGGGGGGGGATTAAGTAGGGGTGAGCAATCGGTTCAAATTAAACCGATTCGAACCGAATTAAATTATAAAAACCGAACCGAACTGAAATCGGTGAAAAATCGAATCGAATCGCTTTATTTCAATTCGGTTTAAACAGATCAGTTTGATTTTTGATTGATTTTTTAATTTAGATTTGATTTTCAAGTTATTTGGTCTAATTCTAACTTTGGTTTGAACCTAATAACCATTAATCAATGAAATTAAACAATTAATATATATAAAATTAAATATAATTCATAAATTTTCCATAAAAATAAATTAATTCAAAAATCGATTCAATTCGATTTGACTATATAAATCACTATTCAGTTCGGTTTAATCGATTTTTTCTATTCAAAATCGAACCAAATCAAAATAACTGAAATTTTTATAAATTAAAATCGAACCGAATCGATTAAATTTTAAAATCAAATCTATTGAATCAAATTGATTCAATTCGATTCAATTTTTCTGTTTAAACCGAATTCTGCTCAACCCTATGATTAAGTCATATGATTTGCCTGGACATGAATTTCCAAGAAAGCCCTAGGAAACATCTTTGAGTCTGCAGGTCTCTGGCGGAAAGCAGAACAAAATCCAGATTCTTGTTGACGTGTTAGATTTTGGATCAAGAACTACACCTATATGAGCTATTCTTGGTGTATATATAAATAAATATGACTTCCTTGTGAGAGGCCAAGCGTAGGGATACGATCACTAATAATATCCAGAAAAAATAATTATTATTTAAATATTAAATATTATCATAAGTCAATTCTTTTATTTTAAAAAATTAATTAATTACATTTAATTTTATATATAAATTATTTAATTTAATTAATTAATAATTATTAAATTAAAATTAAAATTAAAATCACATTAAATAATTTAAAAATTAAATTTAAATAAAAAAATTTAAATTTAAAAATTAATCAATTCGAATTAAATTGGATGGAATTAAAATTTTTAAATTTAATTTAATTTTTAAAATATGATAATTTACTTTTTACGAGTCGATTGGGTTGCTTAGGCCTACCACCACTGAGCAATTAAATAAGATTTGAGTTAATAAAAATTTATTCAATCTTCTGCAATCGATGTTGCTTCTCACACATGGTACAAACAGTTGGCTTCCCCCTTCCCCAAAATTAAATTCAATCACACAAAAACAAAAGAAGATTGGAATTCAAAGAAGCTTTCAGAAAGATCTTTCCAAAAGAAACTATCTTCCATCTCTAGCGTCGACGAAGAAGATGCATAGTGCGAAAAAATATCGTCTGCACTTTCACTGTTCATCGTTAAAGGTGAAGTTTCAGAGTTACTGAGAACTTGGGTAGCTTCTTCATTGCTTGTAGTACAAGGATCCCAAGTGTTTATAATCTTGGAATCCTTGCCTGTCAATTCTTGAACGATTGCTCGAAACTCTGAAGCATTTGCTGCTCTAACCATTGTTGGGTTGCAAATATAAGTAATCTTAACTGGTTTTTTCTTGTTCTTGGAGAGTTTTTTACTCTTGGGACGGTGGAGGAGTTGACAACATTGCTTGCTAAGCTTGCCCATTAATTTGCATGAACTTGTACAATCAAGATTATAAAAAAGATGCGAGAGATCGATATTAATTAATGGTGGGTTAAGTTGTGTTCTTTTGCAGGATTTTATAAGGAAATCATAGAGGGAACTGACCTTCTAAGAAGCATGGATATATGCATCGAGGAAGAAGACAAAATTGGAAAAACAGAAGGAGTACTAGAGAAAATTTTCGCCAATCCTAAGGGGCTGCCTCTTCATATTTGAATAAATAAATTAAATGGGCAAAAACAATGATTGACATGCAACTTAACGTTGTTTGTTGTTTAATGTCGGCTGCAGTCATTCAAAAGAGAATTAGTAAAAACCATGAAGATAAATTTATAATATTCCTTCTAAATCTATAGCATATTGAGTGGATTGGCCAAATGCCCCCAACGAAATTAATTTAGAAATAGGGTCATAATGTTTATTTTTGTAGAATAAAGGGATCGAACAATAATTAATTTAGTCATTGAAATTGATAAAATCTATAATATAGTCTCTATATTTTTTTAAATCAAATAATTTAGTCTCTGAATTCTGAAATTGATAACCCTTATAATTTAGTTTCTACCGTTAAAATTTCAGTTAAGTCACCATTAATTTTAGCAAAAATAATCAAAATGTTCTTAACTCTATTTTTAATCTGAAAAATAATTTAGTCCCTAAAATTTCATTTTATTAATAATTTAGTCTCTAAGATTTAGTTAAACCTATAAATTAATCCCTTTAATTTTAAAATTAAGGAATTTAGTTCTTGACATTTTAATAAACCTACAAGTTAATCCCTACCGTTAGAATTACGATTAATTTTATATATATTATTAAAATAATAATTATATATATATTATTATTAAAATAATAATGACATAAATAGAATTTTGCAAAATTATAAGGACCTATTCATACATAGTTATAATATTTAAGGATTAGTTGGTAAAATATATGAATAATTTTACAATTAACCAAAATTTTTAAGGACCTTAAAATAATTAATTCATATTTTAATAATTTAAATTTAAAATTTTTTAATTTAATGGGACTATATTTTAAAAATACATGGACAAAATTCTTAATAAAACAAAACTTCAAGTACTAAATTACCAATAAAATAAAATCACATGGGCTAAATTATTTTCAAAGTAAAAATACAGATAAGGCATTTTTGTCATTTTTGCTAAAATTAATGAAAACTCAAAGGATTTTAATGGCAGGGACTAAGTTGTAAGTTTTGTCAAATTTCAGGAACTAAATTGCTTGGTTTTGAAAATATAGAGACTAAATTGTTGGTTTTATCAAACCTTAAAAATTAAATTATAGTTTACCTTAATTAATATATAATATTTAAAACTCGACTAGAATAGAAAAGTTAAAAATTAATACTAAAAATAAAAATGGGACTCTAAATATAATTTAAATATATAGTTAATGTTAATTTTCACTGGTTAATTAAAGTTAGGCATAGCATATATATCATCATCAGTTGGAATTTGTAACGTCCTGAATTTTTAAATAATTATTTTATGTGAGAATTGATTAATTTGACAGGCTCAAAGGAGCATTGTGTTGTTGTTGTGTTGTGAGTCTGAGGCCTTTTGAATTAAAAAGTGTTAGTAAAGTTGTTTTGCAGGTTGGGCAGGTTCTAGGTATAAGAGAAATTCTACCAGATTTTCGGTATAAATTTAGGTTGTCTTTGATTTTTTAGTTTCTTGTTTGAGTTATTATGTAACAAACCAAAATTTTTAAATTATAAATAAAATGAAAAGGAAATATCATGTTATTAATATTATAGGATTTATTTGAATTGATTTTAAAATAAAGGAAGATAATAATAATAAATAAATTAATAATAAATAATTTAATTAAAGTTAATTTATTAAATGAGAATAAAATAATTAAATTTTCCTATATTATATTTATTTTTATCATCGCTAGAGTTTTATTAAACTTTAACATAATAAAATAATTTTGGACCTAATTATAAACTTCTAAGAAGTTGAGGAACTAGCTATGTAATTAAAAAAATTATAAAAAAAAGACCCAAAAAAATTAAAACGCAGCAACAGCCCCTCCCTCCCGTCTCTCTCTCTCTCTCTTCTTCCCGTCTCTCTCTCTCTCCCTCTCCCTCTCTGTTCATTGCATCTCCGGCCGACCCAGTGGCGGGCAACAGTCGACAAAGGTCGGGTAAGCTTCTAGTGGTCCCCAGCGGCACCGGTAACCCCCTGGACAACGAACGGCGGTGAGAGGAGGCCCCAACGCCCGTGGCAGTCGCATCCTTTCAGGCGTGATTCCAGTGGTTCCCCGTGGCGTTCAGGCCAGTGGAGGGTGGCGCTCGACTCCTTGGACCATGAGCTCCCCATCCCGATAAGCGGTGCTCCATTCCATGGAGGTTTCCGACGAGTTTCAAAGAGAGAGAAAGAGGAGAGAGAAAAATTGGGCAGTGGCTTTCCGACCATTTTCTCGGCGATCTGACCGTCGGATCAAAAATACGAGACCACCGATGGACTCAGGACGGCGAAATCTTTGAGATAGGACTAGTCCCGCTCCGATTCGACATCGTTTGAAAACAGCGATAATCGGATGGTCCAGATCGCTTGGTGAGATTTTCGCACTTTTTCGATTCTCAAAAATTTAAAAATAATTTTATGATAATTATTAACACAATTTGGACTTAATTTAGGTACAATCGGATTGAGTATCTAGCTTACTGGCATCGGGACTGCATTTTCAGCTATATCCGGCAGCCCGTCTCAGAACGTGGTCGATATTATAGTCTATCCTAGCATTTTCAGACGTTCTTGATGCATTCCAGGTGTCAGATTTGGCATAGGTAAACCCGAATTCTATATTACTCAATTTTTGTCTTATACTGAGTTAGAATAAAATTCATAAAATATTCGTGGATGATCAGAAAATTTTGATTCCTTTTGCAATAGCCTTATACTATTGCTAAGGACCGCGGAGCAAAATTTTAGAATTTTTAGAGCTTATTTGAGTGGATTTTTACAAAATATCAATTATAAGGACTAAAACGTAATTTTTAAGATTGTGAGTATTAGCTGGTTTGGAGGGCTCAGGAGGGGCCATATAATGATGATGAGATATTGGTTGAATTTATAAGTATTATTTGAACCATTTTCGCAGGTTAGGTAGCTCCCAGGTATAGGAGAAACTCTGCCTGATTTCCGGCATGAATTAGGCTGCCTGTTGTCTCTTTAGAGTTTTATTTTGACTTAGTACTAATAAACTTATAATTTAATTATTTAGGTGATCGATGTCAGCTATTTTCCTCTATCCATCAGCCACAATAGTCCTCGGTGTACTGTGAGTAAAATATTAATTTTAATTATAATTTCGATATTATTATATGTTTAAGCATACCCATGTATCACTTATAAATATGTATCTATGTAGTTAAACACTAGGCACGTTTTATATTGCATTCATAATTAATGAAGTGATATGAGTGTTGTTTGTGGTAATTTCGAGCAGTGTGTGTGCGTTGGCTTGTGTGTGGTATGGTATTGGATATGGACAGGACGGGTTAACACGGCTTGAGAGACACTCGCTGGGACCCAGTCCTTTATGGATAAGTCGGGGTAGACACGGCTTGAGAGACACTCGCTGGGACCCTCACTTGGTTTGTTAAGCGAAAGTCCGGCTTGAGAGACACTTGCTGGCAGAGATTGGATTAAGAGGGTTGTATAGGGGATCAGCTCCCATATATGTATTGCTTGACAGTGTTGGGTGTGTGAGTGCTCCAAATTACCTTTTTGCTGTTATGATGTAAATTGTATGAAAATTATGATGATGTTGCATTTCATTTCATAGGGTGTATTAGCTTTAGATAGTTATAGAAATTGTACTTAAAATTGGTATTTTACTCTTTGAGTCGAATGCTCACTCCTGTTCACCTATTTTTCCAGGCTACAAGAGGAGTTCTTTTACAGAGCAACCTACTTTCTTCCTTGCAGGTTTAACGTCGGTTATTTAATTATTTTTATTATTTTTTTCTAAATTTGAAATATAAAACGCCACATGTGTTAGCAGTAGTATAGACCCTATTAGGAATTGTGTTAATTTAAATTCTTGAAGTTAATAAATAAAGATTTGTATGATACTTAAACAATTTATAAATAATGTAATCGAGTTGAGCTGGGCTCCCCTAATTTTAGTTTCTAATAATTACTGGGTTAAGTTGGCCCGAAATAAAATTATAACAGTTTAATTTAAATTATTTTATATGCATATTGGGCCTAAATTATGGGCCTGGTCATGGGTTTGATAACAGTAAGGCTTACTATGGGCCTCGGGGGCTTTATGCCGGCCTAGGTCCTAGTGCTATTCCAGCCCATAGGTTGGGTCATGACATATCATTGATAAATTTCTTGAACATAATTATTTGGGTGATTTAAGTCAACCTTCCTTATCTTCTTAACCTCCCCAGTGACATTTGGATAATCTGTGAGTTTGATATTGATTTTATTTGTAATTTTAATATTATTAATTTATATTCAAGGCATGCTCATGCATTTTACTTATATATATGTATATAATTAGTTAAATGCAAGACACGCTCCTTTGCTGCATATATTATATAATTTATTGTGGATGTCGCCTTAAGATAACCTGGAGATGTGTGTGTGTTGGCGTGAGTATGGTGTGGTTATGGATATGGGCAGGACGGGTAGTCGCGGCTGGAGTTTGATTCGCTGGGACCTGATCTTTATATATGGATAAGTCGAGGTGAGCACGGCTTTGAGTTGATCTCGCTGGCCTCTGCATTTAGATTATTTAGCAAAAGTCTGATTTAAGTTGATCCCACTTGCAGGTGTTAGATTAAGAGAGCTGTATAAGAGATCAGCCCCATATATGTATTGATGTGACACATGGGTGCGTGTGTACTTCAAATTATCTTTTATGTGAATATTGGTTGAATTGTTTAAATTATGTGAACGTGTGACATTTCATACATAGGAATACATTAGATTTAAATAGTTATAGAAATTATATTTAAAATCAATATCTTACTCTCTGAGTCGAACGCTTACTCCTATTCAACTATTTTTTCTCAGGTAACAAGTGGCTTATTTTGCGATTAACCTGCTTTCTTTCCTCGCAGGTTTAAATAGAAAATATTTTGTTTTGCTATTATGGTTTTTTTTTTTTAATTTAAATCTAGAACTTCACATGGACCAATAGTTGTAATTTTTATTTGGGTTATAATAACTTAAATTCTGGAGTTGTAAAATTAACTGTGTGATGTTTATAGTTGTTGATGGAGGGATCTGAGCTCCCGAATGTTTATTTATGTGATTTGATGATTGTAAAGGTGAGTTGAATTCTCCATATTATTGATATCATTTGTTTACAGGTTGGATAAATTAATACTCTACGTTGGTTAGTCTAATTTATGGTCAAACTCTGTCTGTTTGTTTTCTTAAAATTGGGCTACCTTAATGGTGTCGACACCATATTTTGGTTGATCCCCGAAATCAATAAACTTTGAAATCGATCCCCATCACCAAGTCTCCATTCGTTTCCGATCTCTCTTCATAGGGATCTAAACCGACACCAAGTCTCCTTGCCAGACGATCACATTTCCGATCTCTCTCCAAAGAAACAGAACCAATACCGAGTTTTCGTATCGCTCAAATCCTTACCGATCTCTTGAACCAATTATTAAGTCTCTTGGCCAGTTAATCACATTTCCGATCTCTCGTTAAACGAAATCAAACCAACATTAGGTTTTCGTGCCATCCAGTTTTATTTCCGATCTCCCTTTTAAAATTTTATGGATAATTGTTTAATAAAGTTAAGGTTTTAATCCGGTTTAATGATGCTTTCGATCTTAAGTGTTCAAATCAGGTTTCCAATTTTAATAATCTTAAGTCCCGTTCGGTGTTTGTTCTTAGCCGATCTCATGCTTACAATGTTTTTTCGGCCTCTTATAGTTGGATTAATAATCACTTTTAAGTTTGAGGTTCTAATTGGTTTAGATAGTCAGGCACTTAGATTCTTTCCGATCTCATCAAGTCATTGAACAAAAGAAAGAACTTCATTTCATTTCAAAATAAAAAATACAAGTCATTCGGCTGGAGGATCACCCCCAGCCTGTTCTACATTTTGTTCAACCCCTCTATCACCCTCAGCCTCCTCATCGCTATCCTGTTCGTCTTGGGGAGCCAGGTCCACCATCTAGGAAAAGTCCTCATCGGGATAACGCTTCTTGAGCTTGGCCAAAAGGTCCCCGTGGGCGTTCACATAAGCACCGACCTCCCTCGTCACTGCCTCTTCTTCTTTCGCTCTAAGTTATGCAGTGAGGCGAGCGACATCAGCAGCTCGGAGTGCCCTAGCTTCTTCGAGAACATGAGTCTGCTCGGCCAATTTATCTTCATAGAATTTCATCTACCCCTCAATTTTAGCTATATATTCTCGGGCGGATGAAAGTTGAGCTCGGGCGGAAGCTGCTTCCTGACCCACCTTTTGGATCTCCTGCTTTAAATGATGAGCCTTTTCCCGGACAATATGTTGGTTCACCAAACTCTCCACGCTCAGGCTCATAGTCTGGGTCAGGATATCATCGAGACTGTTCGAGGTTAGCCTATTCCGATCCTCCTGAAGGCAGATGGAGGCCCCCAAAACCTTAGCCAAACCCAGATTCTCTCGAACAGTTCGGTTCTTCTCCAAGGAGTGAATCAAGACCTGAGCGCCGTGGGAGAGTGTCCTCGAAGTGGGTTGGGAAGGACCCCCTTCCGCACTCGAAGCGACTGGAGGAGGTGGTGGCGGCTCTTCTTATCTAAGAGGAGACCGAACCACTTCTACTTCAGGGATCGGCGGTCCCGAGGGTCGAGAGGAACCTCCCTGCATCTCCCCTGAATCGTGCCTTGGCATCTGAGAGGCCTCGGCGTATTTCAGCTCCCGCACTTTTCTGGAAACCTCTCTCTTCCGCTTTCGGCTCTCCTTGGAAGCCTCGTGGCTCGCCATGCCTGCACAAAGAAAAAGTCAGTGAATTCGCTAAGGCCCAAAGATTAGAGATATAGAAAGTACCGAGGCCGAGGTCAGAGAGCTGAAGCCCACGTTCTTCGCCGGTAATCAGCTGCATTGTCCAATGATGCAGTTCGGCCATCACCGCATCTAAACAGGAGAACTTTTGAGTGGCCGCCTGATCTTTTAGCTCCATCACCATTATGCCCTCTTCCCTATTCAGGGTGATGCGCTTCGGAAGTGAGGGGCCCAGATGGAGCCAGCTACGTGAGAAACCTTCAAAACCATTCGGAATCTTGCTACTCAGAATAAAGAAGCGATTTTTTCAATTCTTCAGTGAGGAAGGTAGATCGGTAAAAAGCCCACAATGCGGCTTCACCTGAAAGAACCAATACTCGTCGTCCTTTTGATGAGTTAGCCTATGTAGCTCGGCGAACACCTTCGTTGTTGGACTGAGTCCCTTAGCTCTGCAGAGGCCTCTGAAGGCTACTAGGATCCGCCATGAGTTCGGATGTACTTGAGCTACACATACTTGGTGGAATTTCAGAACTTCCTTGAAGAAGTCATTGATAGGAAACCGCAGCCTGGCTTTTAATTGTTCTTCGTATATCATGATCATATCATTTTCTTTGAAGAAATGATCGGCTCGAAGATCGCTATGGCATCTGATGAGTTCGTATGAGTTGGTCCGAAGGTTATATTCTTGGCTGATCGTCTGCAGATCGGTTTCTTGAAGGATTGACGGTAGCTCATCTACAGGAAGGCTTTCTCTCTCTGAGGTATGCGTTCGTCTTAAGGGTGCCGCTTGACCACGGGCTGGAACGAAGGATGTAGGAGGTTCAGATCGCTCACTTGGTCCGACCACCTCAACTTCATTTGACAACCACGAGACGTGAACGGAAGGGGGGCTCGCCGCTCTCTGACCCTCGACGCCGCTCATTTTCAAAGAAAAGAGAAAATTTAAACTAAAAGAAAGATCAAAACCCTTACCGGAGTGTGATCAGTGTCGGAAGAACTTGAAAAACAAAAGAATTTTGGAATCGCTCGCGAGATGCTGAAAATGACATAAGAAAGCAACTGGCTGACTCATCCCCTATTTATACCAGTCTGAGCATTTAATGCTCAAAGTGCCCCAAGCGGCGCATCGGTTAACGAGATTTGCCAGCTTTTTCTGACACTCTCACGAATATTCCAAAAAATCCATAATTAAATAAGGAGAGATCGGCTGGTTAAAGACCGGCAGATTAAGGTAGATGTTTAGAATTACAGATCGGCTAAGGGCTATTCAGTTAGGAATCGGATCGGATAAACACATCAGAGATCGAAAAATAACCAATGCAATAATAATAAAATGATAATTGTCAAAATAAGATTTCATTTCCAAAAGGTCGGATTACATCATTTGGGCGATCTCAAGAGATCGGATTACATTAAAGGTCAGATCACATCATTTGGGTGATCTGTAGAGATCGAATTACATTAAAGGTCAGATTACATCATTTGGGAGATCTCTAGAGATCAGCGGTACATCCAACCTAGTAAAGACCTATGTCAAAGCCTAGTCTCGTAGCTAAATCAAAAGATGTGTTTGATCAGGAAACCAGCCATCGATATTGGATAGATGTACAGCTCAGATGGGGTGACATGACTCTCATTAGGATAAGAGAAGTCATCGTCAATGTTATCGCTTGGAACGGAGCCGCGGTCGGGACACCCGATGTGGTGAGGAGCCAAGTGAACTTTGAAGGGCAGTCACCAATGATAAGAGGGAAATTAGCAGTCTTCTCGCCCAAAATCGGTTCACCGACCGACTCGAGATCAACACGATCGACATTCTCGATCTGGATCGGTAAATTAGTCAGGTTCTCTCTCTGTCATCAGAGGTGGCCATCATGATTTTCTGATCACCGGGGTCATAAATTTTCAGTCGATAAATAAAAGGAACAGTCGGAAAAAGATCAAAAATAGCTACCATGGCTGGAGCGACTAGAATAGGAAAAGTGAGAAAGAAAGAGGAGAAAATGAAATGCGGAAGGATTTCTCATTAAAGGTATATATAGAGAAGGTCTGAGCATTTATTGCTAGTAGAAAACGAAGCGGACGCCTCGGAAACCGAAGGACCAAATACTTTGACTGAACCTGCCCGGATAAAGGAAAAGACTTAGGAATGGGAGAGATCGGGAGAGGGGGCCTGGCATGAGAGATCGGAAAAAGATCATATTAGGAAGGTCGGAAGGAATGGGAGATCAAAAAGCAAAGAGAGAATAAGACAACTTCCAATAACTGTCGTCATAATCAGAGCCGAGGTAGTTAAAGCGTTGCAGACAAGATCAAATCTCCACCGCACACCTCATTTGCAGAATCGCCCACATTACTGACAGGCACCAAAACGTGTCATGGCAGTCCTGTACATCTCGATCTCCACCGTTGATCTTACTTGTAAGGACAAGTCCAGAGCCCTTGGATAAAAAAAGAAGACGGCAAGACCGGCGCTTTTTATTCCCAGCCCTCGGATCGCTCTTGACAAGAAAATTTTGAGCCATCAGATTAGAAAAGAAAGAGGACAAATATTCTGAAAAGGATCTCATCCGTTCATTTTGATTCTCTTTAATTCCCAAGCATCAGATCATGTCCTTTAAAATCCAAACCTTCCATCTCCCTCAAAGAAAATCTTGGCCTTTCATTGGGAGCACCCGGTCTCTATAAATACCTGCATGAAAACTGTTGAAGGGGGACAGAAAAAAGGGTGGTGACTATAGTGGAAAGGCTTTGAAACTTAATTCAGTTTTGCTACTCTGCTATTTTTAAGCTTTCAAAAATAGAAAAACAAAACTTCAGAAACCAGTTTTCTAAAGTATTTTCTTTAAAGAGGTATTGAATACTGAAACTCTCTATTTTTAGTTCGTTCATTACTCTGTGATACCCTCTCTTAGTTTCAGTTTTGTCTTCATTTCCACTTTCATTTTCCAAGCTCAACCTCATTCAAACCCGGTTGTTGTCATTTCGGTTTAACTGCATTTTAACTTGGTATTCTTTATTCCAAGGCGAACATTAGTCCCCTGCTATCAAAGACGCTCTACTATATTTTGTGACTCCATAGTTAGTTCTATAGATTCGACTCCCTACAGGTGAGTGCCTATACCGCTGCTTTATCAAGTGCTCGTTTTTACTTTATGTATTTTCTTTGTATTTATGTTCGTAATTTTCACCAAGTTTATGTTATGCTAAAGAACCCGCGAAGAAGGTTATTCTTGAGTTTACTTTTTGTTCATCAGTTCATTCTTTTTCTGTTAGTCTTTGTTACTTTCAAATGTAGGTGTTCTGGTCCCGAGTAACGTATAAGTAGTTTGATAAAATATTGGTAGCTGTATCTTAACACAAGATTTTCTTTAAATAAAAGTTCAGATAATAAATCAGAGAAAATTATGAAGTCAAACCACTAGACTAGCTCAAGAAGATGACTGGGTAAGGTGGGGAGTCGGAGTAAAATCGAATCTCAGACTAGCAAACGAAATAGAGCGAGTATTGCCTACTAAAAGGTACTGGTAAGGCGATCACATAGGAGATCGGTAAAAATTCAGTCTGGTATCCCCTATCTAGTCACAATGTACCAATGAGTTAAAAGAAGCCTAATCCGGGTTCCCAGTGTCTTCGAATGCCAGAACCCTTAGCCTAAGGTCCTTGCGCGATACGAGCGTAACTAAATTTCAAGAGGTCGGGGGAGAGTTCTTACCTGATCCTCATCCAAACCAAATAGGAGATCGGAGGAGAGTTATTATCCGAGATCCTTTATCAAAACTCTAAAATTGCATATTAAAAGAGATCGGAGGAGAGTTCTTATTCGATTTTCAATCAAAACTTTTAACAAATACTTAAAGAGATCGGAGGAGAGTTCTTATCCGATTCTCAATTAAAAGTTTTAATAAATATTTAAAGAGATCGGAGGAGAGTTCTTATCCGATATTCAATCAAAATTTTTAATAATTATTTAAAGAAATCGGAGGAGAGTTCTTATCCGATTCTCAACCAAAATTTTAATAAATAAAAGAGATCGGAGGAGAGTTCTTATCCGAGATCCTTCATTCAAACTTTAAATAAATTATCCCCAGAGATCGAGAGAAGCCTTTACCCAGATTTTCTCAAATCCAAACTAAAATAGCATAATACGCAAAGTAACCCCCTAAACAAAAACTGATATGCAACACCAACTCACTAAGGGTCATCTCATTTATTTATGTATCTGGGTAACCTAAACCAGTGAAAAATTAAATATTCTCTTTTATCAAAGGGATTAACATCTTCATTCTAACCCCCCTAACTACTGATTTTAATTTATAAAGGGCATAATGTCAAATCTGTTTGTCCTCATAGAGGGACGAGGCGGGGTGCCTAACACCTTCCCGCCCGTATACGGACCCCGAACCTAAAATCTTTGTTTTCGAAGTGGTTTCATTTTAATTTATTTTCACAAATGGTTTTCTTTAATTTCCTTCAAAAATTAAAGTGGCGACTCCTCACTTTTTCCACTTCGGTGAGTGCTCGTCCAGGCAACCACAAAATACCTTGCGACAAATGGGTTTTACAAGTGAATTAGAAATAGTTAAGCATACTACGGACTTCGAGGGTCTTATGCTGACCCAAGTCCTAGTGCCGATCCAGCCCAAAAATCAGATCGTGATAGAATTGAACCTCTAATTAACTTATTATTTGTTGCCTAATTTTTATACCTTAAAATTTATTCGTTTAGTAATTAAACAACCATTTAATATCTTTTTAAAATATAATAAAGGCTAGCTAATTACATATAAACGAATTTATATATTTAGGAAGAAATAATGTCTAAGATTATATTTAGCTTCCCTAGTACATCTAATTATCTTATGAAAAATAAATAAAATAAAATAAAAATCACACTAAATGTTATTATCAAGAGTCCCACAATGAAAATAAAAAGTAATTTAAAGAGAAGGTGGGAGATCAACTAATTAATTGATTAAATTTAACCTTTTAATAATAGTTGGTCTAAGCTCAAGTATGATATCTCGCACTTTTTAAACTCTCACCACTGCATCCAAATTCAAAGTTTTAGAGGAGAATTTCAATATTAAATTGTTAACTAGATATCAGATCGCCACTTGATGGGGAATGCCAAGAGTTTTACATTGAAAAGAAAAAGGAATTCAAAGGGATATATAAGAGAGGAAGACCAACAATAAGATTGACCTCCACTTCTCCTTCATTTTTCTCATCTTTTTTTCCTTTCTTTCTTCATTTCCCCCTTTTGATATCCTCTTTGAGTAGCCACTTATCCCTCCCTTTTGTTTTCTATTGATTTTTTTTAGTAACTCTCAAATTTATATCCTTTTGAAATAGATTTTGGGTATATCTCCTCAAATATATTATTATTGATAGATAGGGGTGGCCACGGTTCGGTTTTGAACCGAAACCGAACCGAAACCGATTCGGTCAAAACCGGACCAAAACGAGTCAAAACCGGAACCGACTTCAAACCGGACCGAAACCGTCCTTCTGCGGTTTGGTTCAGGTTCATATTTTTTAAGAACCGTGAACCGGCGGTTCCGAACCGGATTAAACCTATGATTTTGAACCGGATTAAACCGGCGATTTAAATATAAAAAAATTCAATAAATATGTTACGTCACTCCTAATTCATTTATATATATCATTAATTCTCTATACAATTATTCTCTGCATTTTTTTCAATTCTTAATATTTTTTCAATTTTTCTCAAATTCTCTAAATAATTATTTTCTACACTCATTTTAATTTCCAATTACTCTCTCAATTTTCCTACTTTATTATTTTATATATTTACTGAAATTTTTAATAATATCTCAATTACTTTGTTATTACTTTAAATCCTCAATAAAATTTCCAATACCCTCTATTTTTATTTTTTTTCTCTTTTATAATTTTTAATTATCAATTATTATATAATTTTTAAAAAAAGGCAAGTAATAGAATTAGAAATTTTTATTCCTCTAAATCCTAAAGGGATATATAGGCAAAATTAAGTTCATACACTTTTTGCTAATTTCTTTAAAAGAAATTAATTTCATCTCTAGTTTTTTAATTAGGGTCAAGTCTTTATTTATTAAATTTTTCTTAAAGATAAATTATTTTCTTTCTTTTTTTTCTTATTTTATTTTGATTGAAAGATTTCTAAGAAAAATTAAAATATTTTTACAAATATAACTTAAATTTTGAATCAATAAAATTTTTCTCTAATTTTTTTTGTCTAAACTACCCTTAAACCATCCTTAAACCGCTTCCAAACTGTCCTCTAAACTGTTTTGAACCGTTATTTTTCAAACCGCCATTCAAACCGTTTTAAACTGGGGCTCAAACCGGAACCGGCAGTTCAGGAACCATCTTCCAAACCGTCCCCTAGCGGTTTGGTTCTGGTTCATGATTTCATTGAACCTAAACCGGCGGTTCCTGAATCGTACCCATCCCTATTGATAGATTTTGAGTGAATATATCCTCAAATTTCTCCTTGTGGATAGATATTGAATTTTTGTTGTATTTTCTCTCTCTAATAGAGTTATGTTGTTTTTGGTTTCTCTTTTTCTTTTTTTTTTTGTTATCGAGATATTTTATTTTTTAGAGAAGAGCACTCTATTATGTGTAAATCTTTCATTCAATATGAAATTTAAAATTTGAAGATTTTCTAATGGATCTCCAAAAATAGACCATAGAATCAAAAAGTGAAATTCACAGTCCGTCTATTGATTAATTTACATGCTCTGTCAATATTATCAAATCTTTTAAGTTTTTTTTTTTTATAAAAATTTTTTGTCTGAGTGGTTACTTTCATTTGCAAATATATAATATATTGATTTATACTCATCTTTTATGCTTTATTCCTAATTAATGAAACATTTTTTCTATCTCTATCAAAAAGAAAAGGTACAAGATTGATAAATTAATTGATTAGTTCTAACCTTTTAATTATAACTAGTCCAAATTTAAATATATCATCTTATACTTTATAGACTCTTACCTTTGCTTAAATTTACCTTCCGTTCAATTCAAGTTTATAATAGATATCTAGCCACTATTGAGAGCTAAAACTTGTGCAATCTTCAACCTTACTAGCAATTTTTTAATTATATCAATACCTATATATAACTGAAGTTAGACACTTTTTAAATTATAAAGATGTTTCTTTCTTCTTAAGAATTTAGCATCATTCCAAACATAGATTTAACAAGAACCTAATTACACTATATCAAACGTTAACCTTCCTTTTAATTAAACCCAATGAAAGCAAAAGAGATGTTAAAATAATTTAATTATTAAATTTTAACCCATCAACATATTATCATATATATGTTGAAATCTAATCAATTAATTAAAGGTAATATCCACATCAAGTCTCATTAATACTTTGAATAATTGGTGATCCAAATTAATTACACGAGCATGGACGTCAATACTTGGCAATGTTGGATATGTCGCAATTGGTATGGTTAAATGTGTGACCTAATCTCCATTAATATAAAACTATAAACTTTGGAAAATCATAACAATTATAGTTGGTTTATTCAATGATTTTTCTCCCACTGGTTATAGTCAAGATCTTTGAAAATATTATCTAGATGTATTGGATCCAGTTCTAGAAAGGATATATCGTAGTAGCCATAGAGGGCAACAATTTTTTGAATAAAGATGATAAAACGGTGGTCAAATAGTGCTGATAGTGATAACTATAATAATGACTGAGTGATAGTAATAGCATAATGATTGATAATGACGATGGTAGTGTTAAAAATAAATAAAAAATAAAAATAAATAATTATAATTATATTTATTTTTACATGTAACATTACATTATTTTAAATATAATAAATTATATTATGTAATTATAATTTTGTTATATTAAATTTTGAAGCTTCCTGAGTGTAAAGTATATATGATATACGGTATGTGTGCATACAATAAGTGCATGTTGATAGTTTTTTTTTATGATTTAAATTTTAACTATTGATTTAAGTTGTATGATAAATATAATAATTCAAGCAATATTTGAAATTTTAATTATTAATATAAAATTATAATTAAAATGCTGAAAATTGATATATCTAATTAACTTTAGTTTTTGAGACTTAGTAGTGTGTACTCATAAATTAAATATTTGTTTAATGAAACATAAAATTAAATTTCAAAATTTTTATTTATTTAAATTAAAATTAATAAAAAAATTAAGCAAAATGAAAGGCAAGTGTGCGCATGTATATATATTACACCATTATAAACAAACAAAACAAGGGTCAAAAGATTATGTAAGTTAAAGTACATGAACGTTTTAGACTTTGAATAATAATTTGAAATGTATTAATTGGATTACTTTTATAAATTAGTTTGATACAATTTCCTCCATACAAGTCCTGTTAAACAGTTTTATTCTTTTTTTTTGACAAAGGAAGACATTGATTTACATCAATCAAAATGTTGATGTTTATGCACAAATAGACTATTGAGGCACTTCATATAGACCCAAAAGTCAGCCGGTTCAATTGCTGATTCTGCAATTCAAGGTATTCTAGAAGAATCACTACATTATTTCAAAAATCATTAAGGTTCTTTGGTTGTCCTTCAGGGAAAGTGCTTGTCATTACCTTAAACAAGAATGTCTTTGTAAACTTCCAATGGCAAGCAGAGAGATGTTATCAAGGAATAAGAGAGATAACTGCAACATTCAACAACAATATTGGTAAATGCTTACCTACCACTGCAACTCCAGCATGCAGGAACAGAGAATAAGCATTGAAAGCTTTTGCTTGATGAAGCAACAACCGCACTGGTTGGCGAGTAGAAACATTAGATAAAAATACAACCACTGTAGTACTGCATGCTATATATTTTTCATTCAAAGTGAAGGCGCAATGGCTGAATAATAATTAATAAAATACGCATAGGTGAATAATAGGGGGAGAGCTATAGCACAGTAAGCTAAGATTAGTGACAGAGCGTTGGGACTTTCCAAAAGATAGTGAGAGAATGAGAAGACTTGGTTAGTAAAATAGAAACCACGAATTGGCGCGACACCAAAGGGAAGCAAATCGAACTCAAGTCCCTTTCCAACACTCTGCTCTTTCTCTCCGCCACAATTGTAACCCTCTAACTCTCTCCACCCTCCAATCTTTCCCTTTCCTTCTCTCAAACAAACAATTTCCACTTTCTCAAATGCACTTCTCCTGAACTCGTCTTTCTTTTCATTTTCATCAACTGGGTATCGTTTCTTTTGCAGCCATTGGCTATTGTGTCGTTTGTGCTTTAGTCTACTTGATCCAGTTTTCATGAACCTGTGTTTTTTATTCATTTTGGTTTCAAAAGGGTGTGATTATTTTTTGTGGCCATGGGACTTTTTATGGTGGAGTGTTGAGCTTTCTAGGGAATTGAATGGTTAGATTTCCACAATTTATGTAGGTGAAACTTAGTCACCAGCCTTGTATTGAAACAGTAAAAAATGGTATATAGCTGTTACTTCAACTTCTATTATTTTGCTCTGGTGGACAATCAATAGTTTGAAGATACCTTCCCATTAGAATCAATAGACCGTCTCCTTGAAGACTGTGTATCAAACTATTGCATTATTGAGCTACAATAATGTCCAATCATAATTTCCTCCCTTTTCTTTTTTTCTACGATGTCATATTCTTTATAGATTCCAATTTCAAATGAACAACAAATGATAATTTCTTGATAAATTTTCATTTATATACCGCAAGTGGTTTGTGTGAGAAATAAGGAACACTTGTACATAGTACTTGGCTGCTTGTCAAGGTTGCGTATGATAAATAAAAATGTAGCCAAGTGGGTCACTATAAAGGAAAGATGGCTATTTTAAATAGGTTGGTAATGGTTGGAAAGTGATCGGGATATGGCATTTTGAAGTGAAAATTTAATATGTAGCTCACAAATCATAAATATGGAGGAGCAGGAACAGGAGGATTGATCATAAGAGCAATGTAACCAGCAACAAAACGTAGTTTTGAAGTGGTAATGGCAATGTTCTGAAACCACTTGACAGTGGGGAAACGTTTGTGAAGAGGGACGCTAGTGAAGAGGTTTTTGTCCTTTGATAAAATGTTTTTGAGTTAAAATATGAAGGGAAATTGGCTTGTGGAAGGGAAACTCTGTGTTTCATAGGGAAGAACATGTCTGTAGTATTCTTGCAATTGGAGGGGGATGAGCTGATTCATTTTAATTGAGAGTTGGTTAGTATACATCGCAGTCAAATTAACCAGATAGAAGATCTTAGGAATTTCATTTCTGTTTCTAACTTGCTAACAGGAACTCTGTTTCTTCATTTCACTTCCACTTCCAAACATAAAGACTAGTTGATTAACTGAACTTTTGTTTTCTTTAGGCCTGTATTCATCAGAACTCTCTGAACACTATGTGAAGACTCTTGACAAAGCTAAAAGTAGATTTGTAACTTATTTCTCCCTTTCTTTATGATTCCTAATCTAGGCACCCCCATTTTTAGTTTGGAAGGTGTTCACACAAATTTTTTTCCTTCATCAATGTTCAACTTTTTAACTGGTATTCAATCTATGCTCCTATTGTCAGTTGCTTTTGCTGCACTGAAGGATTGGCCAGAACAAGTTGCTTATTAGTTTGGCATACACCCTCCCCCTCTCTGTTCTCCTCTGCTGTTTTTTTATTAAGGCGAGAGTTCTGTTCATTTAGTAATGGCGAATATCTTAAAGCTGGATTGGCTGAATTGGAACATTGGTGTTGTTACGACAGTGGGTGTAGAAAAGGTCTTGAGACGTGATAACTATCTTTAAGGTTTTCCTTTGAGAACTTTTTGTATGAACATAATTTAGATAGACTAGAAGGGAAGAAGAAGAAATAGAAGTAATGTATTTGATTCGAACAACTCGTTCATATTTATATAGAATGAAAAGTCATAACACCTTTCTAGACAGACACATTGTCTATTTCTAGCAAACATGGTTGTTTGTTTCAAATTGACACATCTTCTAACAAATGTGACTGTTTATATATTATATACATATTTATTTATTAACAGATACATTTATTATGACACTTCTCCAAATAGTTGTAACCATGTACAATAGACATATTTGTTTATTAATAAACATATCTATTATGGCACTTCTCTTAACAATTGTAACTGTTTGTGTGTACCATGGCAAAGCCATAACCTAGCATGGAAATAGGGAAAGGGAAGACGAAGGAGAAGAAAAGGAGGGAAGAAGTATCAAGAAGAGAATAGAAGCTAGGGAGAGAAGAGAGAGAGATTAAAGAGAGAACATATTCTTGTATTATTGGTCAATGAATTCTTCAATGTATATAACACTATTTACTTTAGTGATCCAATTCCCAACATTCAAGATTATAGTTAACTTCTATCTAACTGACTGACTGACTCTCAACTAATCAGTAAATCAGAACCTTTAGTCATAATAGGGTGTAATAAAAATGTCTGTTTATTAACATACACATCTACTTGTTAACAAATAAATTTGTTACAAGTTATTTAGAAAGCAACAAATGAGGTACTTCATACACTCTCATTACACTTTCAGCATGTAACATAAATAGCTGCTAACTAACCAAAATTATAAATGCAGTATCCAGGTTCAGCTTGGGACGAGCTCAAGCACATCTGACAGGCTATTGGGTTTCTGGTATCCATTGTTCTTTATTATTTTACTGGTTCTTCTTCCACTATTACATTTTATGAGTAAAGATGGAAAAACAGTGACATTATGAAATTGATTGGTTTTTTGGTTTAGGTCATACATCAACAAGCAAAGAAAACATTGGATGAAATTAGCCATGACAGGCTATTGGGTTTCTGGTATCCATTGTTCTTTATTATTTTACTGGTTCTTCTTCCACTATTACATTTTATGAGTAAACGTGGAAAAACAGTGACATTATGAAATTGATTGGTTTTTTGGTTTAGGTCATACTTCAAAAACCAAAGAAAACATTGGATGAAATAAGCCATGAATTGTGTCCGGTGAGGGATGCATATCAAAGGACATTGAGATATACATGATCCTCACATCAACCTGGTGTATATATATATATAGATATATTTTCAAAATTATTTAGGGATGCATACATATATATTTTTTTCTCATCTGAATGTACTTGTGATGTATAGAACTTGCAAGCTTCATGAATTCTGTGTTCAAAGAAATGAATTTTCTCTTGGCAGCAAACGACCAATGTTTAAGAACTTCGAATGCTCGAACACAAGGCTTTGCCTGCAAATTCAATTTATTCCGTTGTCCCATTTTATGAACTTGCATTGTATTTTCATAGTAAGCATGGCTTGGTTTGGATGCCTGTACCATAATGGCTGGCTATTCATGTTCTCATAACCCTTTAATTAATTATGGAGTCTAGAATTATCAGCTATATTATCTCTCCAATATTTTTAATATATATATATATATATATTAAAAGAGGCA
The DNA here is from genome assembly GCF_030052815.1 of Hevea brasiliensis. Lineage (NCBI taxonomy): Eukaryota > Viridiplantae > Streptophyta > Magnoliopsida > Malpighiales > Euphorbiaceae > Hevea > Hevea brasiliensis. Next base: position 6,446,483 of record NC_079497.1, on the reverse strand, counting down.
TCAATTGAATTCATTTTTATTAGTACACTTACAAAATGGGAAGGGAAGCTCCCATTCTTATCAATTGCATTAATTTTGTTGTTATTTTTCTTTCATATTTAAAAGTGTAGAGTAAAAAATGTTTTAAATTTGAATTTATTTATTATAAAATTTATGTTTTATAATAAAAATAAAAAATTATTTCATAACTCAATAATTATCATTAAATTTATTAGATTTTTTTAATATTTATTAGTTTTATTGGATTTTTGTTAAATGAAAAAAAAATTATTATATCAAAGTGTATAAACATCTAACTGATAAAAAAATTATCTTATCTGCAAAGCAAGAGCCCAAAGCCCATAGGTAGCGCGGGTGTTCGGTTGATCCTTCACATTAGATATATCCAATTCTAAAACACACGTCGACGCAAACATCTAAAAAAATACGCTGGATCTCCTAAAAAATAAAATATATTATATATAGATATTTGAATAATAAAAAAATTATGATAATTTTAATTTTTTTATAAAATAAGTTTTATTTTATTTATAATTGTTATTAAATGAATTTAATAATAAAATATAAATTATAAACAAAGTAATCAAGACTTGAAAAAAAAAAAACAATGTCAAAGTGAAGTCATCAGGTAACTGAAGGGGCCAATCCAACGGTCAGCAATCGCTCTCTCTCGTGTTTAAGAGCTGGAGGAAGAAAGTCAAAGGTCGAAGCACAACAGTGATTCAACGGCTGAAAATCAGTCCTCTTTATAAAAACCCTAAAAAAAATCAGAAATAAAAATCAATTCCTTCAAAAAGAAAATTAAAAAAATATCTCACGATTCTCTTCTCTCTCTCTCTCTCTCTCTCTGTACAAAATGGAACCCAACGAAAGCCAACGCCACCACCTAAGCTCCTACTTCACCACCATCACTCCTGCCACCACTACCCCTTCGCCGACCAATGGCCTTCTGCCGCCGCCTCACAATTCCGCTTCCGATAGTGGTGGTGGTCCTCATATGCTGTATCCACATTCCGTGGGTCCATCCTCGGCCGCTGTCACCACTGCACCAGTGGAGCCCCCAAGGAGGAAGCGAGGCAGGCCGAGGAAATACGGTACGCCAGAGCAAGCTCTGGCTGCTAAGAAAACGGCGGCTTCTTCGAATTCTGTTGCCAAGGAGAAGAGAGAAGGCGCTACTTCGTCGTCTCCTCCGTACTCGGGTTCATCAAGGAAGTCTCAACAGTTGTTTGCTCTTGGTAGGCCTTGCTCGTACTGATATTGTGGTATTTTCTTCTTACTTTGGTGTTAATGGTTTGCTCGGGAATTCACTTCATTCATGGGTTTTTCCTTTCAATTCTTTTTTTCATTTTTTTTTACTTGTAGCTTGAATTTGTCTCTCTCTCTCTCTCTCTCTCTCTCTCTCTCTTTTTTAACTGTATTGTAGTTCATTTTGTACACCTCATTGCTGCGGCGTAAGCACTTTTGATCTTTTATGGTTTGGTTGTGAATTTAGTTCATTTATAACGATTTGTTTGCAAAATTCTAAGGTCAGATGTTCTGGTCGTCGTAGTATTTTTGTGTTAACGGTCTGTGTGGGCTATTCATGAAATGTTCTAGCAGCTGCTTTCGGAAAGGTTCTGGTTTAATCATTTTCAATCCAGAATTCAATTTGGTGATTTGTTTCTAAAATTTAGTGAATTTGAGTTCATTTTAATTGCTGGAAGAGTTGGTGCATTTTTTTGGTGTATTTTTCCCGGGCTTTTTGGCTCTGCATGTTCTTTATTTGCATTATAGGTCTTCTAAGAAGTCCTTGTAGTCCCTCTGCAAAAGAAAAAAAAAAAAAAAAAAACTTCATTTGCTGTGTCACTACTTGCGAATTTCTTTAAGAATTGAAGGTTTAGAATCAAAATTCTTAAGCTTGTTGAGGGTTTAACATTATGTTGTTGTTCATTTTTTTGTTTGTGTAGTGGTGATTATTGAGTTTCTGGTTCATTATGTTATGTTCATTAATTTTTTGCTCTTATTGCATTTGAGTTTATTAAATTTAGAGAGTTTTATTGCAAATTGCTCATTAAAATGGTTTGGGTTCATTCTATGTGAACCTGTATTTTCTAATTTCAGTTTGGTCTTCCCCACATGTATCCAGGTGTGATTCTCTGTGTATGTGCATTTATTTATGTATTTAATGTACACATTTTTTATTTTTGGAAAAAATCCCAACCAGTTAATCTTACCTTTGCTGTTTTAGTGAATTGAGCAAAATTTTGGGGAAGTTTTATTGCAAATTTATGGTGCTTGTAAGGGTTTGGATTGTTGAGCATGTATCTTTCCTTTGGTTGTTGTGGTATTGTGGTTACTGGTTCTTTTTTTGTATAATTTTTTTAATGCTTGTTCTGGTGATTATCTATGTTGCTATTCATTTAAATTCTTGATTCTGAATTCTGTTTTATTTAATGACTCCTTGAATATATGCTAGTATTTGTGATTTTCTAATAGTCAGATTTTTGTTGCAAATATTTGGTATGCATTGTGTATGAGTCCTACTTTACTGTTTATGCCAAGTAGTTAATGCTTCTGTGAAAAGTTTTTCCGTGCTTGTTCTAATGAAATTTTGAGGATTTCTAGTAAATTCTTTTGGTTATGTGAGGCCTTTTGTGGATCTTGTGTGAGCTGCTTCTTGTTTTGGCAGCTGCAATGGGGATGACAATCATCCTTTGGTACTTCTTGAGTTTTTGAGGGATTTATTGCTGTATGTCAATCCCTGACAATTGGGTGTCCTGTCCTATTTGATCCTACTATTGTAAGAATAAATGTTTCTTTGAATCCCTTGTAAGCTTTTGTTTTTTGGGGGAAAAAAAACTATTTTTCACTTTGGAATTTTATGGCTGGTACAGTTAATTTGCTTCTATTACAATTTAAAGCATCTCATTGAATTTTTTACCAGATATTGTTGAGTGCTTCAAGCATGTTTGCTTTGGGAGAAGGATTTTCACAGTTCTTGTACCTCATGAAAGCTAGTAATATAATGTGCTTGTATGTAGTGCAAAATTTAAATGTTAGCACATATCAATTTTATCAATTGCATTTGAGTAATCTGCTAAGATGTAATGTAACGTTTGCCGGATGTAATGTAACGTTTGTCGTTATAGATATGTTAATTTATACTTCTTCTTTTTGAAAGACAGTTTAATGCTAAGCTTAGTTTTGAAATATGAAGTGATGGTTTGGATTGATTGTTTCCTTTTAGTGTTTTTTCTCCTTGCTGACACTTGCCTTTAATGGATGGTATAGAATCTTTGGATTGTTTTGGTGATTAGAGGTGTCTTTTTTTTCCCCATGAGCTCTTATATATATATATATATATATATATATATATATATATACACCATTTAATTAAGTTTTTGGTATTCTTCATAGTCATAAAAGGGAAATATTATCACCTTTGGTATTGATTGCTACTTTTGGGAATCCCTCATTTCTGTACATGCTCATTCATTCTAAATATCATTACGTTTCTTCCATATCAAAAGTTTCATCTTGACTGCATTGTCTTAACCTTGGTACTTGTTGGACATTCCATTTCCTAAAGCATACTTGGATTGCGTATACATGTGTTCTTTTGAACAATAATTTTAGTTTAAACTATAAAAAAATTCATATGAATGAGAATTGAAAACAAAGTGGTGCTTGAGATAGATTAACAAGATTGTCTTGGTTTGCTTTGTTGGTAATATATCATGATGTAGCTATTAACAAAATCATCTTTATTTCACTGAATGACGATGTGTCATGTTCTTTTCTTTAGCTTGTGAGATATTTTGAAGAGCATGATCTATAGAGGAAGGCTTGAAAAAATATTAATGTTGCTTGAATAGTTTTGCTGATTAAATGCATGCATTTCTTCATTAGTTAACTGAGATACTAATATCTTTTTGTTTAAAGTGTTGGAATTTGTTCTTTTAGCTGGTGATTAGAAATGATTTCTGGTCAGAGCCATAATATTTATACTTGTTCAGTACCATGTTAAATTTGAAAAATCATGTCAATATTGCTGATTATGGTATGCTTTCATTTAGTAGAATGTTTATACATGTACATATTATCTATATTCATTTTTTGGTGGCTTTTTTTTTTTTTGATAAAATACTTTTTAGTTTTCATAGTTCTCTCTTCTGCAGTATAAATTAGAGTACTTAACTACTTATATTTTCCAACTTCTAATTGGTTGTTGCAGGCAATGCAGGGCAAGCTTTTACTCCACATGTTATAACTGTGGCTGCTGGCGAGGTATGAAAACTTTGTTATCTTTGATGATACTGTCCTTATTGTTGGTTATCCATTAGGAGTCCTCAGTAAATGCGTGTGTACAATATTTTGTGCATACTAGATCTTTTAAGAAAACATGCATTCATCATTCCATTTTCCAACTTACTATTTTGAAATTAGGTGATTGGACCGGTTTTCTGAAAATAAAATTTATAGAATTGATCATTTACAATTCAATTTATAGTTCCAATAATTATGAAGACAAATATATTTATTTTCTTTGCCTTATATGGATACCTTACATCAACTGGATAGCTAGAAGATGGTCTTTTGTCGCTTGATAATTGATGTAGAAAGAGATGATTCTCCTTAATTTCAATTAATCTGTACATGGGTATATATATACAATTGATTCCTATAACTGTGTTCTACTAATTAGGAAGAAATCCTAAATAAGAAATCCTAAATAGGAATACAGAATACATAATACAGAATATACAAAGAAATAATATAGTGATTGAATTTTCATAATACTCTCCCTCAAGTTGGAGCATAGATGTTAATCATGCCCAACTTGTTACAAATGTAGTCAATCCTAGCTCCATTCAGAGCTTTTGTGAAAATATCTCCTAACTGCTCTCCAGTTTTGATGTGTCCTGTTGAGATGATCTGTTGTTGAATCTTTTCACGAACAAAGTGACAATCAATCTAAATATGTTTGGTCCGCTCATGAAACACCGGATTAGAAGCAATATGGAGAGCAACTTGATTATCACACAACAATTTCGCAGGCAGGCAGGTCTTAAAACCTGTCTCATCTAGTAATTGAAGTATCCACATTACCTCACATACTAATTGTGCCATGGCTCTGTATTCGGATTCAGCACTAGATCGAGAAACTACACTCTGCTTCTTGCTTCTCCAAGATACCAAATTTCCTCCAACAAAAATGCAATATCCAGTAGTTGACCTCCTATCAACTTTAGATCCATTGATCAAGATCGAAAAACATTCAACATTCAAATGCCCATGATTACCATATAACAAACCTCTTCTGGGCGCCCTTGGATAACACAAGATTTGTCCCAAGGCTTCCCAATGAGCAACAGTTGGGGAAGACCTAAACTGACTTACCACACTAACGGCATAAGCAATGTCAGGACGAGTGACTGTAAGGTAGTTCAATTTTCCTACTAATCTCCTGTATCTCTCTGGATCTTCAAACAACTCACTATCCCCTACTAACAGTTGTAAATTTGGAGTCATTGGTGTACTACAAGGCTTAGCACCTAATTTTCCTGTCTCTGTCAATAAATCGATGACATATTTTCTTTGAGACAAGAAAATACCCTTATTACTTCTCATAACTTCAATACCCAAGAAATACTTTAACAATCCCAAGTCTTTGGTTCAAAACTGGGTTTGAAGGAAGGTTTTAAGAGATGAAATACCTTTAGAGTCATTCCCAGTGATGACAATGTCATCCACATAGACTACCAGGAGAATTAGACCAGCCTCAGATTGCCTATAAAATACTGAGTGATCACACTTACTCTTTTGCATACCAAATTCTTGTACTGCTTCACTGAATCTCCCAAACCAGGCGCTAGGACTTTGTTTCAAGCCATAAAGAGACTTCCGAAGCCTACAAACTTTACCCAACTCCCCCTGAGCAACAAACCCAGGTGGTTGCTCCATATACACCTCCTCCTGAAGATCACTATGAAGGAAAGCATTCTTGATATCTAATTGGTGCAGGGGCCAATCATATGTAGCTGCTAAAGAGATAAACAAGCAAACAGAAGTAAGTTTAGCTACAGGAGAAAAAGTGTCAGAGTAATCAACCCCATATGTCTGAGCATATCCTTTTGCTACAAGGCGTGTTTTTAACCTAGCCACAGAACCATCAAGATTTACTTTTACTGTAAATACCCATTTGCAACCAATAGCTTTCTTACCAGTGGCCAAAGGCAACAATTCCCATGTATCATTAGCATCTAAAGCCTCCATTTCCTCTTTCATAGCAGCACACGGCCCGGGATGAGACGATTGCCTCTGTGATATTAGGGATAGGAACAGAGTCTAAAGAAGTGACAAAACACCGAGAACAAGAAGACAATTGATTATAAGAAACAAAAGAAGAGATAGGGTAAGTACATGAACGTTTACCTTTACGAAGAGTAATGGGTAAGTCTAGATCAGAATCATGATCAGTATGAGGTACAGGATCTCCCAATGAAGTAGCTGGTAGAGGATCTTAGTCAGGAATCTCCAATCTCCTGGAATAAACATGAACAACTGGAGGTCGAGTAGGTCTAGAGACAGAAGGAACAGGCTGTTGGAGAGGACTAGACATTGGTTGGACAGTATATATTAAGAGATCATCCTCCCCCCTGACTCTCATACACAGATGATTGAGGAAAAAATGGAGTGGACTCAAAAAATGTGACATCTGCAGAAACAAGATAACGATCGAGAGTATGAGAGAAACAACGGTACTCTTTTTGCAGCCAGGAGTACCCAAGGAAAACACATTTGAGAGACTTTGGACCCAATTTAGTAACCTGTAGATGAACATCACGCACAAAACAGGTACAAAAAAAAAACGGAGTTCAACAGGAAACAAAGATTTTGTAAGAAACAAAGCAGTATAAGGAATATCCCCATTAAGGACAGAAGACGGCATACGATTGATTAAAAAACATGCTGTAGAAACTGCATTCGCCCAAAAGTTTTTAGGAACTTTCATCTGAAAAAGAAGAGCACGAGTTACCTCAAGAAGATGCCGATTTTTTCTTTTGGTCACGCCATTTTGGGATGGGGTATCCACACAGGAAGACTGATGAAGAATGTCATTTTGTGTCATATAAGACTGAAATTGTGCTGAAAAGTATTCTTTGGCATTGTTACTTCTTAATATGCGTACAGAAATATTAAATTGAGTTTTGATTTCATTATAAAAGGTACAAAAGATAGAAAACAACTCAAAACGATTCTTCATTAAATATAATCAGGTAACACGAGAGTAATCATCAACAAAAGTAACAAAATAACGAAATCCAGTTTTAGAAGTAACAGAACAAGGACCCCAAACATCAGAATGAACTAACTCAAAAGGGGATGAAACCCGTTTATTGACTCTAGACACAGAAGGCAAACGATGATATTTTGCAAACTGACACGACTCACATTCTAGTACTGTTAAAGACTGAAACTGAGGACATAGCTTTTTCATGGTTGACAAAGAAGGATAACCCAATCTACAATGAGCTTTAAGAGGTGTTAAGGTACTGGAGCAAACAAGCGACCGCGGTACATGATTTTCCAGAATGTAAAGACTACCTGACTCACGTCCTCTACCAATAATCTGCTTCGTCGTAAGATCTTGAAACAAACACTGGTCAGGAAAAAAGGAAACAGAACAATTTAAGGTACGAGAAAGTTTACTAACAGAAAGTAGATTAAAAGAGAATTTTGGTAGACATAAAACATATGACAAAGAAATTGACGAAGTCGGGTTCGCAGTTTCAGAACCCATGACACAAGAAGTAGAACCATTAGTTAAAGTAACAGTAGAGGAAGTGAGATTAGACTAAAAAGCAAATAGAAGACTAGAATTACATGTCATGTGATCTGTTGCACCAGAATCAATAACCCATTTGGATGAGGAAGACACAAGGCATGTAGTGGATTTACCTGACTCGTGATCGCGATGTGAGGCTGGTAGGCTTTAGAGATGCACGATCTTTGGGAAAACTGTGCAAAATTCTCTGCAGATACCAAAATAGTTTTCTCAGAGGAAGATACTGTAGAATCCTCTGCTGCCATATTTGCCATCTGTGATCGCTGATTTTTCCTCTGAAGTTGCAGACAATTATATTTGTATGGCCAGACTCATGGCAATAATAACAAATGACTCCTCTTGAGTTCTGATTAGAATTAGCCTTTCCATTACGCTGATTACTTCTGTTGCCTGTAATTCCTCCCCTACTTCCTCTTCTATTATTTGGATTACGGCTAATAAGAGCACTACTGGCAGGCTGTGAAGATTGGGTACTCTCTGTACGAAGGACCCGTGTGAACGTTTCATGCAAAGAGGAAATCTCAGAACTGGAGAGAATCTGAGATTTAGCAGTCTCATATTCTGAAGGGAGGCCTGCAAGAAAACTCATAACAACCAGTTGCTCCCGTTGGGCCTGCTGAACTTTCACATCAGGATTAAAAGGTAACAATACATTAAGTTTCTCATATACCCGTTTAAAATCAATAAAATAAGCCGTGAGAGACTTATCCTCTTTCTCAGCATGGTAGAATGCCTTACAAACATCATAAATATAGGAGATATTCCCTTTACCAGAATACAGAAAATATAAGTAATCCATCAATTCCTTAACAAATTCACAGTGATTAATTAAACTAATTATCTCACTGTGAATCGAGTTTCGAAGCTGCAAAAACAACCGAGCATCCTCTCTTAGCCAAGTTTGTCGTGTATCATCCGTAGGTGGATCTTTAGTAAGGTGATCATCTTTATCAATGCTACGCAAATAGACCCTAACAGTCTTACTCCACTCCAAGTAATTCGAACCATTAAGTTTGTGTTTCGTAATCTTAGTCATCACCGGAATCACATAAGAAATAACATTCTTATTTTCTGCCATTTGTTGAGACAAAGAAAACTAACCGAAACGCTAATCCAAAGTGCTTACAACAGCAAAATAACCCAAAATCACAAATCAAGCAAATACCAAAATAGGATATGAGAGCCAAACCTCAGAAGTCCTTTAATGGTATACTGGATCAGGCAACCACACACAGTGGTAGAATGAGGGGGTTGAGGCGACGCCGGCGATGTTGATCGGAGTTGAAATGGCCGGTCGGCGGCCAAGGTCTCTCCTGAGCTGGGTGGTGAGAACAAATAGTCATCTTAGATAGATGACCTGCTCTGATACCATGTAGAAAGAGATGATTCTTCTTAATTTCAATTAATCTGTACATGGGTATATCTATACAATTGATTCCTATAATTGTGTTCTACTAATTAGGAAGAAATCATAAATAAGAAATCCTAAATAGGAATACAGAATACAGAATATACAAAGAAATAATATAGTGATTGAATTTCTATGACAAGATAGATCCTCTGGATAGTGTTCAATATCTTTGGCTGATTATAAAGGTCAGTACTTTAGGAAGTTTTGAGAAAGGCATGTGATGTACTGTGATGCTGGACAGTACACTTACAAGGGGATGTATATGTGGAAGATTTTTTATCATGTTATAAAACCAGATTTGTGTTGGTAACCCCCAAATGGGTGGGGGGAGTTGATGATGTTGTTCCGGCTTCTATGAACTGCAGTTCTAGTTAAGAATTTTTTCCTTGAAAGCTGACTTTGTTGCATTAACCATTTTAGGATGTAGGGGCAGATCTGTGTATCTAAATGCTGCAGTGGGCAACTTTTAGTGTTTAGTTTTCAAATGGAAAGATAGCAGATGCCATGATCAATGGAAAATTGGAGAATAAATAGATGGTAGGAAAATCAGCATTAATTGTGTCTATGACCTAGAAGATAAATTATTTTTCTGATTATATAGACTTTCTTATAAGTTAAGTACTCTAGAGTACTCTAGAGTCAAAGGGTTTTAAGTTAAGTAGAACGAAGACAGAATACATGCATTGCAAGTTCAGTGAAGGCCGAACTGGTAATAGGGAATGAGTTAGTTTTGATGGAGTAGTACTGCTCCAAAGTAAGCACTTTAAATATCTCGGCTCAATCCTTCAAGTAGATGGGGGATGTGAGGAGGATATTAGTAACAAGATTAAAGCCGGATGGTTGAAGTGGAGAAGTGCCACTGGAGTTTTATGTGATCGCAAAATTTCCAATAAGTTGAAAGGAAAATTTTACCGTATAGCCATATGACCGGCCATGTTATATGGTAGTGAGTGTTGGGCACTAAAGGAGTCGTATGTGTCTAAGATAAGAGTTGCGGAGATGAGAATGTTAAGGTGGATGCGTGGTCATACTGGATTAGATAAAGTTTGTAATGAGAGTATTAGAGAAAATGTATGAATGGTGCCAATTGAGGATAAGTTGAGAGAAGGGAGATTGAGGTGGTTTGGTCATGTAAAGCGTAGACATACGGAGGCTCCAGTTAGACAAGTGGAGCACATTAGGTTAGAGGATAGAAAGAAAAGAAAAACTGACTTGGAGGAGAGTAGTACAACATGACCTAGAAGCATTGCACATTTCCGAGGATTTAACCCAAAATCGTTTAGAATGGAGAAAGAGAATATATATAGCCGACCTTAAATTCTTGGGATAAAGGCTTAATTGAGTTGAGTTGAATTGTATATAGACTTTCTTATGATTGGGGATAATCATTTCTGGTCTGTTACATTTCGGAGTTGCCTTTGCTATCTATTTTGGCAATTTCTGTTTGAAATGTTGTGCTCATTCTGGTTGATTGGTTTGTTTCTCTAGACTTTCCCCCCTCTTTTCTAAATGGATACATGTTTTACTTTTTATGATGAATGTTTTTGCTCATTAAACGTTAGAATGTGCAAACCATGCAAATATAAGAAATATAGAATTTTTTGCATTCACTTGACTTGTTTAGTTGTCATAATAACTGAAGCAAGTTTGGGCGATGATATTGTTGTTTTATACATAAATCAACATGTCCCTTTGTTCATTCCTTGGTAACATAATATGTGGATGCTTAACAGGATGTAGCTCAAAAACTTATGATGTTCATGCAACAAAGTAAGCGTGAGATGTGCATTATGTCTGCGTCTGGTTCAATCTCAAATGCATCCCTCCGGCAGCCAGCAACTTCAGGAGGCAACATTACATACGAGGTAATTGTTTGTGAGTGCATTCAACAACAATAACTAAGCCTTAATCCTAAACAAGTTAGTGTCGGTTATATGAATCCTTATTCACTATTCAACTTTATTTGAGACCAGTAAATTTGAAGTTAGGCATGGTATTATAAAACAAAAGAAATATCAACAAGATCCACAATGTATATAGTTTTGCCAAACTCATCAACCTATGCTGCTTTTATGGTCTCCGATTACTTTTTTTAATATCATGATTAATTATTTGGCTGGAAGGATGCTTGTCAGTAGAGTGCAACATGGAACAATGTATTGATGCTGGCATTAAATGGGAAAAAGAGGAAGAAGAAGAAGGGGGGAGGGGGGGAGGGGGGGGGGGGGGGATTGTTGTGGTGGGTGTGTGGTTGGTGTAAAGGAATTGAACTGCACAAAGAAGAGTCTAACAAAAGTTAGGTCCTGAGTTCCGACAAACAAATCTTGTTCGTGAATATCTTAGAAATCATTACATTTTACTCTCCAGAAAGTAGAACTATTCTGTAGAAGTAGCAGATTGCTTATTCTTGTGAAATATAACATCAAAATGATAAGGAGCTCATATATCAGTGGGTCCAGGGTTACTAATCCAGTAATCCTGAAATCTAAACAAATGGGAATTTGATCTCAATGATTTCATTGTTTTAGAAATCAAAATATTTAGTGACTTTAAGCAACTAATTGAAGCTGGGACTTTAAATTGATTTAATGACAAGTTGAGTGACTGTTGTGACAAGTTTGTTCTTGAGGTCAGACCAGCTAGTTGCAAAAGTGTATTTGCATTTCCCAGTGGATGAGCCATTGCCAGCATGATTATGTTACCATAGATTGAGAAGATTCAAAAGTAAATACATTTGATGTATTACTCAAACTGGCATGCAAAATTGCTAGTTGAACTGTTGGAGTATTGAAAATTTTACTTTTTTCGTGTGCGACCAAAAAATCCTCTCTTAGTTTGAGTCCTTGACACGAGAATTGATTTATGTTTTCTGCATACTCTTATGCCAGGGTCGGTTTGAGATCATTTCAATATCTGGATCATATGTGCGCACCGATATTGGAGGGAGAACAGGTGGGCTCAGTGTATGCCTATCTAATACAGATGGACAGATCATTGGAGGAGGAGTTGGTGGACCTCTAACAGCTGGTGGCCCTGTTCAGGTTTTTTTAACACAATTGCTTGGAACAAGTATCTGATGCATAATGCTCTATGAACTAGCACAGTTTATATCTTTAATAGTTTCAGAGGCCTTTTATATCTATAATTTAGTATTCAGATATCTGCAGATCATTGTTGGTACATTTCTGCTTGACAAGAAGAAGGAAGCTAGCACTGGTGTGAAAGTTGATGCGCCTACCAGCAAGTTGCCTTCTCCAGTTGGAGAAGCATCAATATCAAACATTGGCTTCCATTCTCTCATTGAATCATCTGGGAGGAATTCAGTCAGGGGAAATGATGATCATACAAATATCGGAGGAAATCCTTTCATGATTCATCCTCGGGGAATGCATATGGCACCTTCAAGGACCACAGATTGGCTGGGTGGTCCAGATGCCAGAGTGAATACCGGTTATGAATTGACAGGTATATTTATTTTCCATCCGAAAGAGAGAGACGGGAAGGGAGGAAGAGAGAGACTAACATGCAGTGTTCTCTTTTTCAGGAAGAGTAGGTCATGGAGCTTACCAATCCCCTGAAAATGGGGACTATGAACAACTTCCAGACTAGAGATTAGTTTTGGGCTTTGAATCACCATTCTCCCATCTTTCCCTCTCTCCCTAAATGACGTAGGTACTTTGACAAGAGAAAATACATGGTACAACTTTTTTCATCTCCTGTGGAATGTAACATGGGTATATCTGTACAGATTACTTGCACTCTTAACCATAACTCATGCTTTCTTAAATTATCCTCAAAATTAAAAGTGTTGGCATTAATAATCTCTTGGTCTCCACCCCATGGGTTCTTTTTGCATCCTGGAGTCATTGGCTGATTCATATTTGGGTTGAATTGGATTTTAATGGAAACTTCCATTGGGGAAAATGGGTGAGTAATGCAACACAAGATAATGACAAGCAAAGATAATCAATGTTTTAAGGTATGTGGTGTGGAATGAAGTTCTAACGTTATAATTAAGGTTGAGCTGTAGTACTGTTGAATATATGCTGTCTTTTGGCATCCATATTGCAGATAAGTCAAATCTTGTTTGGTTGATTGCTATGCTAAATCCAGTTTTTAACTTGACACCACCGTGTGAAATGGGACTGGCAATTTACACCGTCATGGCGTCAACTGTGGATTTTGAGGCTCTATCCACTGATTGGTGGAGGAGGTGGGCGTTGTTTGCCATTGCTTTGCTGGAAATCATAGGGAAGCAGAGACTTGTCCCGGCTTAGCAATGATATTATATTATCCGCAATCTATTCACACAACTGAGCTTGAAGCCCACTAGCTGAAGCAAATTTAATGAAATGGGAATGTGGGTTCTTAAAAAAATCGAAGAGGTTGTATGTATCTGACACGATCAAAATTTAAGGGGTGTTTGATTTACCTGTTAGATATAGTTGATAGATATTTAAATAAATAAATTATAGTGTTTAATAAGCTTAAAAAAATAAAATTAATAGCTGATGGGCTACTGATATGATACACATCAGTTGTAGTTTATCAATTCTATTTTTAGAGTTATCTCTCATCTAGCTAATAGCTGATTTGATTTTATTTTTTATTTTAATTATATTATTTTTTTATTTAACTTAAAAATTAATATTATTATTTTTTTATTTATAATTTTAATATTTTAATTAACGTATTTTAATTTTATTAAAATATTTTTTATTAATAACATAAAATATAAAATATTTATTTATATCTAAAAACTTAAAATTAATTATAAATTTTTCTATCAATAATAATAATTATTTTATTATTTTATCTATATTTTTTAAATTATTTAATTATCTTAAAAAATAATTATTTTCTTATTTGAATAATAAAATAAATAATATAATATAATAGATTAATAATTATATATTTATTTAAATAATATAATATATTAATTTAATAATTATATATTTAATTTAATAATAAAATAAATAATATAATACAATAATTTTATAATTATTTAAATAATAAAATAAATTATATAATATATATTTTTATTAATCATTTCACAATAACAATAACTAAATATAATTTTATTAAATATTTAATATAAAATAACTATTATTAATTATTAATTAATAAAAATAATTATCAACTAACACGTATAAATTATATTAACAATTAAGCGGTCCTTAAAAAAACAATAGTGATGCACAGGATGATGTCAAGTCATGGAGCGAGTGAATCTTCTTCAATAGTAAAATTAATTAAATTTTACTAAATTCAATGACATAGTTGCCCTTCTCCAATCTCAACGGCGTCAACGTCACGTGATCATTTCTTCCCAGCTTTGCTACCATGCAAAGATTTAATACATGAATTTTAGAATATAAAATATAATTTAAATTTTGAAAATTATGAGATATTTTACATATTTATATTCTGATCATTTATTTTTTACATTATTATGTTAAATAAAATATTTAAAAATTAATACTATAAATTTGCATTGAGACGACGCAAATTTTGCTATATTGGCGGTTGTGAGTCCGAGTCAGCTCAGTTGGATCTACAAGTAACTGCCATTCTTGGTAACGGTCAGGATTTCCACGTAAGCGTCAGTGATAGAAAATTACATTAACTAGTTAAGTAAATTTATTTTAATAGTATTATTTTGCAAGATAAAATATATTCTAAATATATAAATTATACACACTAATTTTTTATTAACTAAAATTAATAAATATTTTTATTAATTAGCTTATCTTGATGATACAGTCCTATGGATTTTCTGAAAAAGGTAATTCTCCATGGAATTCAAGATATGCTTAAATTCATGGATTTATTATTTATCATTTAATATAAAAGAAATTTAAAATAAAAAAATTATATATATATATATATATATATATATATATATATATATATAATAGCATTCAATATTAAGATATTGTATTTTTATGAATAAAAATTTATGAATTCTCAGAAGCAGAAATCACTTGTTTAAAGGAGGAAAAAAATGCTTTCATGAAAATTTACACTTTATTTAGTTGAAGTAAATTAAAGTAAATTCAACTTATCGAAAAGTGCAAACTTGTGTAATTAATAAAGTGCACTTTTCTTATTAAATAAAATAAAGTTTATTAATTTAATATTTAATTATTATATTTTAAATTAGTATATATTTAATTTCTTATAAATATATAAATATAATTATACATATATATATATATTTAAGAAAAATATACTTACATATTTTAAATCAAATGAAACCTTAAAAATAAGTAAAAAGAAACAAGAAAAAGGATATAATGCCAAGGATGAAGAAGTGGTAATTTGATTAGGAGAGATCCTTCTCCAATTATGTCCATAAAATAAGGAAACCAATGCACAAAAATAAGGTAATAAATAATAATTTTTATGTTAAATAAAAGAAAAGGCATAATAAATAAATTTATATGGTAATTATGTGTATGATATTTTAAGTTGTGATGTGAGAGGGATATAGTCTAGGTTCTCTTCACATTTAATCTGTGGGTCCCAATACTAAAACCCTTGCTTCTCTCTTAGGAAAAAAAAAAAACCAAAAGCACTTTCAGACACTTGTTTGTACTTTCTCTTTCAACAGGAAGAAGGAGAGAGAGAGAGAGAGAGAGGATGTGCTTTATAAGATCTCTTCAACAAATATAATTCTCTCCTTCTTCTTTTTCTTCATCTTCTTCTCAGTGGGTCAAAGCTCAGCACAATATCTGCACTCTGTTTTTTTTTAGAGGGTTTTGTTTCTTTTCTTTTCATTTCATTTTAATGAAAAAACGGGTTTTTTCTAATCTAGAGATGATTTAAGAGGGAAATTAAGTTTATCAAGAATCTAAAAGATTTATTTTTGGCTTTGGAGGCTGATGAAGCTTGGATTTTGGAGGGTTTGGCACACGGGGGATTCACAAGGTGTGTTCTTTTTAACTCCCCTTTTTCGTGGACGTTTCTCTATCTCTAATTTGTCATTTTCATTTTCTTCCTTTCCTGATACTAGTTGCTTTCAATTTAGATTTCTCTCTCTCTCTCTCTCTCTCTCTCTCTCTCTCTCTTTTTCATTTTGTTGTTCTTTGGTACAAAAAATAAAGAAACATTTGAGAAATAAGCTATAAGAAGTACAAGGCAGAAGAGAAATGTGGGGAAAAGAAGACTAGTCTATTAGAGGGGGAAAAAGAGAGAATTATTGTGGAATTATGGAGTTTTTGTCAGGTCGTTGTGCAAGATCTTGAAATCTAGAAGTTACTGTTGTTATTTTATACTGAAAAATAAAGGTGAGTATTTTGGATCTTCAACTACTTCTGGTGGTTTTACAATAATTGATGGTTTTTGAGGCCATGCCAGAGTAGTCTTCTCCTGTTTTTCTGCTACTATGAATTCTAGAATCTAAGGGGTTTCTAAGATTGAGGAACTTTGACAAGAATGTGTTGAGCAAGTGTTGACTTGGGTGCAATGTTAAGAGCATTAGCTCCTGGAATATTCTTTCTGATATCATATATTATGATCTCGGTCTCTGCCCTTGACAACGAGTTTGTTAATTGTAACTGCGATGATGAGGGTTTTTGGAGCATACATAGCATTCTGGAGAGTCAGAGGGTCAGTGATTTCTTGATTGCAATAGCGTATTTTTCAATACCTATCGAACTTCTTTACTTTGTTAGCTGCTCCAACTTTCCATTTAAATGGGTCCTCCTTCAGTTTATAGCTTTTATAATCCTTTGTGGATTGACGCATTTGCTCACTGGATGGACCTATTATGGGCCTCACTCATTTCAACTGATGCTGTCTCTCACCGTTGCCAAATTCCTTACTGCTTTGGTTTCATGTGCAACTGCAATAACACTTTTGACTTTGATTCCTCTTCTTCTCAAATGGAAAGTAAGAGAGCTTTTCTTGAAGCAAAATGTGTTGGAATTAGACCAAGAAGTTGGTATCATGAAAAAGCAGAAGGAAGCGAGTTTGCATGTCCGAATGCTAACCCAGGAAATCAGGAAGTCCCTCGATAAGCATACCATATTGTATACAACTTTGGTTGAGCTTTCTAAGACTTTGGATTTGCATAATTGTGCTGTATGGATGCCAAATGAGAATAGAACAGAGATGAATCTCACCCATGAGTTAAAACCAAGTTCTAAACGTTATCACGCTTCTATTCCTGTCAATGACCCGGATGTGTTAGAGATAAAAGATGCCAATGGGGTAAAGATTTTGAGGCCAGATTCGGCACTTGGGGTGGCAAGTGGTGGTGGTACTGAAGAGGCAGGTGCTTTGGCAGCAATTCGGATGCCAATGCTTCAGGTTTCAAATTTCAAAGGTGGCACACCTGAACTAGTGGATACTTGTTATGCTATACTTGTTTTGGTTCTTCCAGTTATGAATTATAGGGCTTGGACCTATGAGGAAATGGAAATAGTGGAAGTTGTTGCTGATCAAGTGGCTGTGGCATTATCTCATGCTTCAGTTCTTGAAGAATCTCAGCTAATGAGAGAGAAGCTGAGCGAGCAAAATCGTGCTTTGCAGCAAGCTAGGAAGAATGCTATGATGGCAAGTCAGGCAAGGAACTCGTTTCAGAAGGTGATGAGTCACGGGATGAGGAGGCCGATGCACTCAATTGCGGGCCTACTTTCAATGTTCCAAGATGAGAGCATGAGCTTTGAACAGAGGATTATTATTGATACATTGATGAAAACCAGCAATGTTGTTTCAACTTTGATTAATGATGTGATGGAGATTTCAGCAAAAGATAATGGAAGGTTTTCATTAGAAGTGAGGCCTTTCCGTTTACACTCTATGATCAAGGAAGCTTCTTGTCTTGCTAAGTGCTTTTGTGTGTATAAAGGCTTTGGTTTTGAAATTGACGTTCAGAGTTCTTTGCCTGATTTAGCGATAGGGGATGAGCGGAGGGCTTTTCAAGTGATTCTGCATATGGTTGGATATCTATTGAATGCCTATGATGGAGGTGGGACTGTCATATTTCGGGTTTTCTCAGAGAGTGGTAGTGAGGGCAAGAATGATAGAATGTTGGGGATGTGGAAACCAAATGCTCCTGAGGAGTATGTGTGCATCAAGTTTGAGATCGAGATTAAGGGTGGAAGTTCTTTGTCAGATGGATCAGTCTCAACCACACATTCTTCTGGAAGAAGGCAAAACGGTGATGAAGTTAAGGAAGGCTTGAGCTTCAGCATGTGCAAAAAGCTTGTGCAGGTGAGCACTCTGAAATGTTGTCTAATGTTCCTTTCCTTCTTGTTGATGCTGTGCTTTCAATGATTGTTGCAATATCTGCAAAGTTAATTAGGGAAGATAATCCCATAGGATTGAAATATTGTTATTTTGTTCAATGATATCTAGACATGAATATTTTTTTTCCCATAGAGCATTGCTGTTGGTAAAATGTATAAAAGAATGGTTTGTTGCCTATAGTGTTAAATGATTTTTTTTTTTTTTTTTTTCCGAATGGATTGCATTGAAACCATTTTCCTGTCATGAGAGATACATGACTTTCTTTTATGGACAACCTTTTTCCCTAGTTCTATATCTAGACATGAATATTTTTTTCCCATAGAGCATCGCTGTTGTTAAAATGTATAAAAGAATGGTCTGTTGCCTATAGCCTTAAATGATTTTTTTTTTTTTTTGAATGGATTGCATTGAAACCATTTTCCTGTCATGAGAGATACATGACTTTCTTTCATGGACAACCTTTTTCCCTAGTTCTATGTCGGAAAAATTGAAGTTATTTCTGTGCTACAATGAGATATTGTCTTGTTTTCTTTAGACGGTAATTTTTCTTTGCATGAAGCTTTATTTTTCCTTAGGCATCCAGACAAGAAACTGGTGAAGCCTTTACAATACAAGGTTTTGTTTCTACTGGTTCATGAGTCAGCTAGATAGAAGCCTTCTTTTTTTCTTTGTTTTTTTGGGAAATTAGGCTTATTATGTCTTTAGGGTAGCCTAAAGGGAAGGCCCACAAAATTGGATTATATTCCCTGTGAACAGAAGGATACTAAAATGGAACCATAAATATATATTTGGCATTACATTAATCATGTATACAATCCATCACTTGCTAAAAACTAAGACTCACTAAATGAAATTAAACTCATACCTTCATCAAAGTAAATTTCTCTATGGCCACAAGGAATTTGTTCAAAATTTGACTCAGTATTTTCATTGAATCATTCAGGCTCAACTGTTTTCTGCATCTCCTGAGTAATCACTTTCACTCTCATTTTGTATTGTTTACAGCTGCAGGAATGCCTCACCCCTTTTTCCTTGAGTGAGAAATATAAAATTTGATTTTTCTTGGGAGTATCCAATTACATTTAGGAATTCCAGTGTCTTTAGTACCTGGAGGCTAATATTCAACATTATTTCTTGTTGATGATGCTTTGTTCATGCCCCATTTGTTTCTTCATCTGTAAAATAATTTCATGTCTGCAGATGATGCAAGGTAATATCTGGATATCTCAGAACTCTCTGGGTTTTGCACAAAGCATGACTTTGATTCTCAGGTTTCAAATCCGACCTTCTTATGGAAGAGCCATATTTGCCTCTGGAGCTGCCTCAGAACAACCTAATTCCAATTCTATGTTCAGAGGCCTCCGGGTTATATTTGCTGATGATGATGATGTTAATAGGACTGTGACCAAGAAGCTGCTTGAGAAGTTAGGTTGTGAAGTGATTGCTGTTTCATCTGGATTTGAATGCCTTAGTGCTCTTAGTTCTGCTGAAAATTCTTTTGGAGTTGTTATTTTGGATCTTCAGATGCCTGAAATGGATGGCTTTGAAGTGGCAATGAGAATCCGAAAGTTCCGAAGTCGTAATTGGCCATTGATTATAGCCTTGACTGCCAGTGCCGAGGATAATATTTGGGAGAGATGCCTACAGATGGGAATGAATGGAGTGATTCGAAAACCTGTTCTCTTACAAGGAATGGCTGATGAACTTCGAAGAGTTCTGCAAAGGGCAGGTGAAGGGTTGTAACTTGTAAGAGTAGGATATTCAGATAATCTTGCATTGATTTATAAAAATATCTTGTGGGGTCTTGGTCATACCACCTTCAAGATCCATCATGGAGACATCAAAAGCATTTATATGATGGTATACAAAATGTAAACATTCAGTTTTAGCTGTCCATTTTCTTCATTGTGCTCTATGACTGAAGTTCATAGAATGAATTATAACTTGATGTGAAACTAGTCAAACTTTTATCTAATAGTGAAACAAAGGATAATTAATATGATTCTCAACATTGAAGTAATACAGACAAACCGTGTTGACTGTTGTCTTGAAGTCTTCTGAAAAATTTTCTGAATTTTAACTGTCGGCCTCCGATGCATTGGTGGATTATAGTTCAACTGATGTGGAAGTCTGGGGTCTTCTATTAGGAGTATTAAACTTGAGGGATTTGGATTAAGAAACCTATTCAAAAGTATATGTGTCCTTGCAGAATTATATATGAACTCCAGTCATGAATCATAAGCCAAATACAATGTAAAATTTAATTTCATGATCTTTCTGATTCTTGGTTAAAGTAGCAGAACCCCAGTTCTTATGAATCATAAGCTAAATACAATGTACAATTTAATTTCATCATCTTTCTGATGCATGGTTAAAGAAGCAGAACTTGAAAGTGTTGTAGTTGTCTACTTCTCTTATTCTATGTTGCAAGTAAACTGCTATTTATGGAGGTCATTTAGTTTTGTTACTTGCAGAGAAAAGCAAAAGAAATTTTCTGCATTCAGAAGAAGAAAAGGTGGCCACTTTAAAATGATAACATTAGAGACTGACAAGGGCATATGCTTGGTAATGCTAGGACCTCTCATAGAGCATGGAACTTTGTTTGACATATTAAGGAAAACATGACTGGTTGAAATCTATGATATTTGTTACCATGTCCCTAGTGCTTCCAATTGATATGATGGGTAGGTTACTCTCCTTAGGTGATCAGATGTATAATATAAAAGGCTGTTCTCTGATTTTTCAAGCAATTCTTTGTGGCTGATAGAGGTGGTGATTTACAGCTGCCGCCTTATATTTTCTTGGTCTTGAATTCTTTTTAATTTTTTTTTAACTAAATTTTCACTCGCATGCCCTTTGTAACAAGTAAAAATTAACAAGTAATGCTTGTTAGAGTTGACACTGATACGAGTGTTGTAAGCATGTCCTGCATTTGTAACAATTAAAGTCTAGTTTGGCGTTGTGGGCTAGAGAATTTGCATGGAAGTCGTGCATTAAATAGTAATTTTTTCAAAAGAAGTTCTATTTCTTAGCTTATTTAGAAATTAGATTCTAGTTATTTGATACAGTATATCCCACATTGCCTGAAGGTTCAAATTGATTAACCGGGTGTCCTAATAATGATCAGGATCGAGTCCGAGATTCAGACATATGAAAGATTCGATCATCACACATTAATAATTTGAATGCAAATGCCTAACTGAATACAGTTTAAATCCAATACGAACTCCATCAACTGGGGATAATTTTCCCACGTTATTTAAAATTTCAGATTTCAAATAGAATTTCTTTCAGACAGAAATTTTTAACATCTATTTTTTTAGCACTAGCAGGAATCTATTTGATGCCTATAAAGGTGACTAGTTAAATATATTCTTTTCTCTTAATCAATTGTATAATTTCAGAATTCTCGTTATTGACTTAATTATCCAAAAAGTTGTCAAAATTAATTTATTCCTTTTTATATTGCAGGTTCAGACTCGTAAAAAATACCCCCAAACAGCATCATTATTGTAGACAACCAAAGTGGTTCTATGTTAGTGGTGGGATTGGGGGTGCATAATGTTTGTTTCAAAAGATACCAAGCTTTGGTGTTAAGGTGCTTGGAAGCAGTAGCAAGTATTGTCAAGCAGATGTAGGATAAGTGCAAGTGACTAAAGAAAATTTGGACAAAGCTTGGAATTGGAGGAACGTCACTATAAAGTTGGTCCTTTTTGTTGGTCATGGACCCATGCTTCCAATATTCTCACCCTGTACCCATTTTTAATCAAAGTAACTGTTATTTTTGTGGCTTAAATTTTGGATATATTTTTTTATGGACCTGATTTGTGACCTGACCCGAAGTTTTTCGTGCTGCGATCAGATTGGGATGAAAAGTGAGATTTGTGGTGGTAGCAGAGGGCACAAGTCTATAGGCTTGGGCCCGAAGTCCACCACTGATCTCCTTGGGGTGTGGGGGCAACGCTCCCGCGGTATAAACCAGTATAAATATTGTAATATTTTACCCTTTGTGGTAGAGTTGTGAGATATTCAGAAAATACACTGGGGTTAGGGTTTGAGAGTTCTGATTGATTGTATCTTGCTCTTTTCATCATAGTAGAACCTTTTTCTCTTGTCTTGCCCGTGGACGTAGACCTTACGGTTGAACCACGTTAAATTCTGTATTATTCTTATTCTCTTTTCAATACTATGTGATTGTGCGATTTGTGTGTGTGCCTTAGATTTGTGTGCTTGTTATAACAAACTTATATCAGAGCTTTGTGTGCAAAACTTAGGGTTTACAGATGGCGTCATCTTCAACGAAGTATGAGATGGAAAAGTTTGATAGTGGATCGAGTTTCAGTCTGTGGAAGATTAAAATTAAATCTTCCTTGATCCTATAAGGTCTATAGAAGGTAATCGAGGATAACTTTCCAAAATGTATGAAAGAGGCGGAGAAGGCTGATATAAAGGAGAGAGCCTTGAGTGCGATTTTCATGAGCGTAACTGATAATGTCCTACGCGAGATTGCTGGAGAAAGCTCAACATCTATGGTATGGAAGAAATTAGAGGAGCTATACTCTGCCAAATCGCTGACCAACCACCTATATCTAAAGAAAAGACTTTACAATATGAGAATGAGCGAAGGTACGCCCATTAAAGAACATCTAGATGAATTCAATTCAATCATTATGGATCTGAAGAATATTAATATTGAGATTGATAGTGAGGATCAGGCTCTTATTGTGTTATGTTCTTTGCCACCCTCCTATGAAACTTTTGTTGATACTCTGTTGTATGGGAAATACAGTATTTCACTAGACAATGTTAGTAATTCTCTAAATCGAAGGAGTTGAAAAAGAAATTTCCAGATAATAGAGAAAGATTTGAGGGGGAAGGTTTGGTGAGCAGGGGAAGAACACATTCAAGGGAGGGTTCTTCCAACAAGAAGAAATCTAAGGCCAGATCTAAGTCAAGAATGAAAAAGGCCAACTGTTTTGAGTGCAGAGAGCAAGGTCACTACATGAGAGACTATCCCAAGTTGAAAAATAAAAAGGGAAAGCAATCAGAAAGTTGTGCGAATGTGGTTGATAGTTTTATTGATTCTGATGGTGATAATAGTGTTGGAGAAATTTTATCCGTGAGTTCAGATAATGGACAAAATTTCTGGATTCTTGATACTAGTGCTACTTATAACATATGTCCACACAGAAATTGGTTTGTCACTTACAAATAGATGAGTGGCAAGGTGTTTCTAGGCAATTATCGTGTATTATCTGTTGAAGGAATTGGTAACATCAGATTGAGGATGTTTGATGGCGTTGTCAGAACTATAGAATATTGACATGTTCCAGGACTAAAGAGGAACCTGATTTCTCTTGGGACACTTAACTCTCATGGATTCAAATACCATGCAGAGAATGAAGTTCTCAAAGTGTGCAAGGGCTTTATGGTACTCATGAAGAGCTGTTTGGTTTCAGGATTATATTTTCTTCAGGGCAGTACAGTTTCAGTGTAAGCTGCAGTAGCATCCGGAAGCAATAATCAGAATCAGACTCAATTGTGGCATATGCGTCTTGGTCATATGAGTGAAAGAGGATTATCTGTGTTAAGCAAGCGAGATTTGTTGGACGGGCAGAAAATAGAATCTATGGACTTTTGGGAACACTGTGTGTTTGGCAAATAGACTAAGGTGAAGTTCAACAAAAAGGCAATACGCAAGACTAGAGGAACGATGGATTATATCCACTCAGATCTATGGGGTCCTAATAGAATCCCTTCCAAGAGTGTTGCTAGGTACTTCATGACTTTAATTGATGAATACTCTTGGATGGTGTGGGTGTATTTTCTGAAAACAAAAGATGAGGCATTTTCAACCTTTATAAAGTGGAAGACGATGATTGAGAAGCAGACAGAAAAGAAAGTCAACCCTCTTAGAACTGATAACGAGTTAGAATTTTGAAATCATGAGTTTGATGCATTCTGCAACAATGAAGGTATAGTGAGACATCGCACTTGTACAAGGACACCACAACAGAATGGTATTGTAGAACGCATGAACAGAACACTTTGTGACAAAGCACGAAGCATACTCTCACATTCAGGATTAGAAAAGGATTTCTGGGCTGAAGCAATTAACACAACCTGTTTCTTGGTTAATAGATCTCCATCTACTGCTATTGAGTGCAAAACTCCTTTTTACATCTAGTTCGGTTCACCTGCTGATTACTCTCAGCTGAGAGTATTTGGTTGCCCTGCTTATGCTCATGTGAGAGATGGTAATTTGAGCCGAGGGCAAGAAAATGCATATTTCTAGGGTACGCATATGGAGTGAAAGGCTACAGGTTGTGGTGCAATAATCCAAAGTCTCTAGGATTAATTATTAGCAGGGATATGACATTTAATGAGTCTGCTTCAATGGATAGTCAAAAGGAGAAGTCAATAACATAATCAGATCACGGTGTCAAAGAACAAGTGGAGCTTAATATTGATACTTCAGCAGTTTAGTCCAGTGATTCAGAGGATGAGGTGCAAGATCCCGATCAACAAGAGGATGCACCTGAGCAACAACAACAGGAATCGTATAGCATTGCAACTAGTAGAGAGAGAAGATAGATTAGACCACCACAGAGATATGCATATGCATAGCTAGTTGCATTTGCCTTATCAGTTGCTGAAACAATTGATGTGCATGATCCCAGCAATTATAGAGAAGCTATTTCTTATTCAGATGCAGATCAGTGGATCGGTGCTATGAGTGAAGAAATTGAATCTCTTCACAAAAATCAAACTTGGAAGCTTGTAACATTGCCTAAGGGACAAAAAGTGGTAGGTTGCAAATGGGTGTTCAAGAAAAAGGAAAGCACTCCAGGAGTTGAAGCACCTCGATATAAGGCACAGTTGGTAGCAAAAGGCTTTACTCAAAGGGAGGGGATTGACTTTAATGAAGTGTTTTCTCCAGTTGTGAAGCACAATTCTATCAGAATCTTACTTACTATGGTTGCTCTTCATGATATAGAGCTTGAGCAACTAGATGTGAAGACAACATTTTTGCATGGTGAGTTGGAGGAGCAAATTTATATGAGTCAACCTGAGGGATTTGTCATTCCAGGTATGGAAAACCGTGTTTGCTTGCTTAAGAAATCTTTATATGGTCTGAAACAGTCTCCTAGGCAGTGGTGTAAAAGATTTGATACATTCATGGTTCGTAATGGCTTTAATCGTAGGTCATATGACAGTTGTGTGTATCATAAGAAGCTTTCAAATGATTCCTTTATTTATTTGCTGTTGTATGTGGATGACATGCTTATTGCTGCTAAAAGTATGTCACAAATTAACATTCTGAAAAAGCAGTTGAGTGATGAGTTTGAGATGAAGGATTTGGGTGCTGCAAAGAAGATATTGGGAATGGAAATTACCAGGGATAAAAGTGTTAGGAAGCTTTTCTTGTCTCAATAGGCCTATGTTGAGAAAGTGCTTAAGCGTTTCTGTAACACCTCTATTTATATAGCCTTTTATATTTCACTATTCTGGTGATCGGTGTTGGTTTGGATAATTTAGGGGATTAGAACCACACTTAAGACAACTAGATAAGCCCTAAACACAAATAATTAGTAATTGTCAATTAGTTAAATATAAATAAAAAAACAGAACATAAGAGGTTAAATGAATCGAGAGTCACAGCGATGGGTGACCTTCTCGGGAAGGATTGCGAAGTCGATTTAGACTTAAATTTCGAACTGTAAAATGTGACGCCGCGGTCCTTAGGATTATTGCAAACACAGTGGAAAAGAAAAAATCATGAAAAAAAATTGTTAAGCCAGTCAAATAATTAGGTTAGGAATCTGGAAGAAATAT
The DNA here is from genome assembly GCF_030052815.1 of Hevea brasiliensis. Taxonomy (NCBI): domain Eukaryota; kingdom Viridiplantae; phylum Streptophyta; class Magnoliopsida; order Malpighiales; family Euphorbiaceae; genus Hevea; species Hevea brasiliensis. The sequence continues at coordinate 6,420,153 of NC_079497.1, read as the reverse complement.
TAAATTATTTGCAAAGCGGGTCGAACCGGCGAGAGGTAATTTGGTCAATTGACCCCGAGAGCTGACTCCTGACCTAACTGTCAAATAAAATCGCAGAAAAGAAAATTTTAAAATCGGGAATTAAATTAAAGAACTAATAGAAAAGTAAAGGAAAAAGAAAAATAAAATAAAATAGGAGTATGACATCATGCATGACCTAATTACTTTAAATTTGTAAATTATAAAAATTAGAGATAATTGTGACATAAATAAAGTTAAAATTAAAAAGAAAAACAATTTTTTTATCCTCTCATCTTCTCCTTGTCGTCCCTCCCTTTCTCTCTCAATTCTCTCATTCCTTTCCACCATTAACACCCATCTCAAGCTTTCAAAACCTTGATTTTATTCTATAAATTCCCTAACTCCTTTAAGTAAATCTTATTCTTAGATCTTGACAAGCATCTTGTGAACAAAAAGGAAGAGGAAAGTGGAGAATTGAAGAACTAGTGAATTCACAAATTGAGGTAAGTGTAACTTCAAGCTTAGATTTTTATCAAATGCATGAATTTAAGTTTAAATGTGATGAAATTTCATTAGAAATAAAGAAAAGTATGCTTGAATAATGGGAGTGAGAATTTGGCAGCCATGGGGTTAGGAGATGTTGAAGTGTTTTAACTCAATTAATTATATATGTAAGCTTGATTAAGCATGTAAAGATGATTATAACATTTTAATTGTATGAATTATGAAGAATTTAGAAAAATTAGGGTTTGGACCTAGGGTTTTGGAAGACAAAAATTGGAGAAATGGTCAAATGGTGTGTTTGACCTTATTTGAGCTAAAAAATGGTCATTTGTGACCAATTGGGATATGTTGGAAGTGTTAGAATTATGTTTAAATTCGGATTGGATGTGGTCAGTTTGCAGACAGCAGGACCAAGGTCCCTTTCAGAGACCAAAACTGAAAATTTACGATCTCAATTGGTGTGAGGCCAATTGGGAACGAAACTAGACACAAAATGACACATTTTTTATTTAGGAATCATGCTCAAAAAGTGACCAAAACCTAGTGAACAAATTGACCAAATCCAGATTAGGCAATCTGACCTGTACAAAAATGACCAAATGATCAGTATTTGTTCATTTGGCCATAACTTGGGCTAGGCAGGTCTAAATAACCTGAAATTTTACCAGTGGAAAGTTGAGATATAGACCTAAAACTTTCATGAAGAATACAAACCCAAATTATACATTTAACCAAGTCATTTAGCCACCCAAAGTTGGTAACCTAAAACTGCCAGAACCAGAATTTGCCCAGAAAATATGGGTTAAGTCCAATCTGGCAGTCGTGATTCAAATGGCTATAACTTGAGCTAAAAAACTCCAATTGGAGTGATTCAAAAAGTAAAATAAATTAAGACAATATGAAACATTTTCTATGAAGAAAATTTTGCCAAATTCTAACAGCAAAATGACTAATGAAACAGTGTAACATAAGACACCAAAACTGAAAATTTACAAATTTACCTAAAAGACTTAAGTTATGAGAAAACAACCAAAACCAATAAAATTGGTGATCAAAATGTGGTATGTGAGTATAGTTAGAATTTCTATACCCATTAAGCCTTAGAAAGTCAACAAATTGACTTAAATAGTAACCCCGAAATACAAAATTTAAAGAACGCCAAGTTTAGCATATTAAAGCTAGGTATAAGTGAATTTGAATTTATTTTTGGATTTATAATGAGTTATGATACTGAAACACTATGAAACTGTGTTTCAATAGAAAAGAATACCGGGAAAGAACCCGAGGGATCGAGTCAAGGTTAAGAGGCGACTCGCTTAAGGTTTGTGCACAACATCAATATGTTTTAAAATTCATTTACAAAGTGCATGAAATGTGTATTATGCTTTTGCTTTGAATTGTTGAAAGTTTATTTTTGTATGTTTGAAATGACAATAAATGTTTAGTAAATTGTTAAGATAAGTTTTGAAACCACAGTGTCATGACCATATATTTGAACACCTCACTAGCATGACTAGTGGGGAAAATCAGTTTTGAATTTTGATTCCTTCTCTGGCTGAAGTGTTGAGGTGTATGCCAGTGGAAGAAGAAAAAGAATGGGTTTCCATATATTTGAGCTAGCTAGCCTTATGATGTGACTTCTCCTTAGCCTCTGGCTATTGAGATTATATTTGTTTCGAATGGTATGATATAACTGTGTGTTTTTAAAAATTTTTTTTGAGACTTTTGCAATGAAATTGTTTGGATTAAAATCTTATAAATCATGTTTTGAATTTATATTTCATGTTCAGTTTAATTTTTGAATAAATATGATTTAAATTCCGCATAAAGATTATTTTAGTATGTTGTGTACCACTGAGTCCTAGTACTCAGCGATGGCTGTTATTGCTGTCGCAGATATAAAGACTAGAGGAGCAGCAGAGTAAGCTGTTGAGGATTGAGGAGCTACCTGCCTTGAAGTCTATTGGGTATATTTTATACCCTGATTGTAAAAATTATTTTGATGTAGGTAAATGTATGTAACTATATGGACATGTAAAATTGGTTATGAGCAGTTGTATGAAGTGGTATAAAGTTGTATAAAGTTGTATAAAGCTTGTGATAAATTTTGGTTTGGATTTCTCTTAATGTAAATTTTTGGAATGTTTTATATAAATTGTTTTATCTTTAATGAAATATGAATGAAAATATTTTGTTTTAATTTGAATGAAATTAATTGGTAGTATTTTGATGATTGTTGAATTTTGAAAATTGAGAAATGATATTGAAATTGGTTGGGATGGTTGTGAAATTGATGAAGTTGTTGAGATAAATCTTTGGAAGTGTTTTTACAGGTATTTGAAGAACTGTTTTCTCAAAATACAGACGACACTCTGCTGAAATTTTTATAAAATTTGTTGAAAAATAAAATGGGACAAAAATTTTTACTAGTTTTAAATCTTCGAATAAATGATTTTAATACCTATTAGAAAATTCTCACCACTTATAAAAGTAAGAAAATTGTTTTAAAATCCCTTGTAGGGTACTTAATGAGTTATCGGTAGGTGAAGTTCGGTAGTTCATTAGGTATTCTACGGGATCATATTATGCCTTACAGAGGGGTAAGGTGTGACAGTTTCAACATAAATAATGCTAAGCCTGTGACTGTTCCATTTGCTACCCATTTCAAGTTATCTGCAGACATGTCACCAAAAACAGATGAGGAGATGAAGCAAATGTCTAGTGTTTCCTATTCGAGTGCTGTTGGTAGCATCATGTATGTTATGATATGCACCCGACCTAACATTTCACATGCAGTTAGTGTTGTGAGTAGATACATGGTGTGTCCTGGGAAAGAGCATTGGCAGGTAGTAAAATGGATTTTGAGGTATTTGATAGGTACTACAGATGTTGGTCTAACATTTGACAAGGCCAAGATGAGTGATTCAGTTGTTAGCTATGTGGATTCAGATTTTGCAGGGGACTTAGACAAGATGAGATCTTTGACAGGTTATTTGTTTACTCTTTCTGGAAGTGCTATCAGTTGGAAGACAATATTGCAAGCTACAGTTGCTTTGTCTGCCACAGAGGCTGAATATATGGCCTTAACAGAGGCAATATAGGAAGTTTATGGTTACAAGGTTTGGTGGGTGATCTTGAGTTGATACAGAACAAGGCAACAGTATTTTGTGACAGCCAGAGTGTAATACATCTCATAAAAAATCAGATGTACCATGAGCGAACTAAGCATATTGATGTCAGATATTACTTCATTTGGGACATTATATCTCAGGAGACTGTAGTTGTGCAGAAAGTCTCTACACATGATAATCCAGCAGATATGATGACCAAGGGAGTCCCAGTCAGCAAGTTTAGGCATTGCCTAAACTTGGTTGGTATTTGTAGTGCTCAATAATGCCCTTGCGAGGGCATATGACAAGACAGAGTATTTTGTGGTTATTTTGTTGATGATAAAGGGAATTCAAGCTAAGGGGAAGAATTGTTATTTTTGTGGCTTGAATTTTGAATATATTTTTTAATGGACCCGAATTATGAACAGACCCGAAGTTTTCGTGCTGCGACCTGATTGGGATAAAAAGTGAAATCTGTTGTGGTAGCGGAAGGCATATGGACCAATATAAATATTGTAATATTCTACTTTTTGTGGTAGAGTTGTGAGTATTCGGAAAATACACTGGGGTTAAGGTTTGAGAGTTCTGATTGATTGTATCTTGCTCTTTTCATCATAGTGGAACCTTGTTTTGTCTTGCCCGTGGACGTAGACCTTACGGTTGAACCACGTTAAATCCTGTACTATTCTTCTTCTCTTTTCAATACTGTGTGATTGTGCAATTTGTGTGTGTACCTTAGATTTGCGTACTTCTTATAACAGTACATATGTTATATCATACTACAATTCAATTTAGAATTAAAATTAGATCAAATTGAATTGACTCAATTTGAATTACAACTGATAAAATTAAATGAATTAAAATTAACTCATGTTACTGTCACCACACGCCTCCAAAGAGAAGAAATGAACGAAGAAGAAGCAGAAGCAGAAGCAGAATACTTCTCCAAGGACTTCGAATGGGATCATTAAAGGAGAAGAACGTGTTGATTCAAAGGCATGGCAAAGGTTCCACATCCGTCACTCCTGTGACAAATTCTTCAAGTTAGTGGCAATAAAAGCATCATCATTTATGCTTGCGATTGCGGATGCCACTGATATATTCTCAGTCCAAAACTGTTTTAAGCCATTCCATTGTGATTTTGCTTTCACTGTCTTTCCCAAGTGGTTGCTTTGCAATTCTTGCTCACTAATTCCTCCACCAGAAGAACAACAGGAATGATTCTCCTCAGGTTCTTTAGTTTCTTCTTCTTTTCTAATCAATATAAACTGTCGTCAACCGTGGCTGAATTTTAATTTTTGGAATTTCTGTTTCCTTCTCAGATGTTAAATAGACAAATGCAATAGATGCAAGTGGTTCATATTGGTCGGAAGAAGGTGGCTGTTCCATTGGTGGGGTGGATTTTGTTATCTTGGTTTGCCTTATGCTTTATCTAATGTCAGTAGAGCCATTAGGCTTTGGGATATACCTTGAATACATATCAAATAAATTACTAAATGATATCTGACTTAAATTTTTGTGCACCACTATGGTAAGCATTCGGTTCAAATCGAAATTATAAATATTAAATTATAAATTTTAAAAATTGAATCAAACCGAATCACTCTATTTCAGTTCGATTCGGTTTAAATCAATTAATTTTTTATTTTTAATTAATTTTTTAATTTAGACTTAATTTTTAAGTTATTTAATTTGATTTTGACCTTGATTTGAATCTAATAATTATTAATCAATAAAATTAAATAATTTATATATATATAATTATATATAATTCATAAATTTTCTATAAAAATAAATCAAATAAAAATTTATTAAAATTATTCGATTCGATTCGATTTAATTATTTTTTTTTTCTCTTCAAAACAAATCAAATATAAATAATTAAAATTTTTATAATATAAAATTAAATCGGTTGAATTATTTTAAAAATTAAATTAAATTATTAAATTAAAATAATTTAATTTAATTTATTTAATTTAAATTAAATAATACTCACCTTTTATGCACTACATATCACATCCATCAAATCCATAACTGAATGCCTAAGAACTTTGGAACATGGTATGGATGCAGCAGCCTTCAGGGATGGTTTCTGATCCAATGGTGACTTTCTATGAGGGGGTCCAGGAATAGAGTTGGGTTTCGATAGTACAGACTATCCAATGGCACTCGTTCTTATTTCTTCTGTTTAGATACTGTCAGGGATAGGTACAGGCTTCATTGACGCATTGACATTATTTTTTTCCCAATATTGGGTTGTTGTAATGGTAACCAAAAAAGGACTCTTTCAATTGTTTGGTTGGAACAGTATTCTATTTGTTGATTTTGACACCTAAGACTTGTATATAAGCTAATTGATTTTATGCATATTCAAGTCAAATTATCCAGAAGGACCACCACAGCCATCATTTCATTTGTTGGGAAGCAAAATTTGATCATAAATGATGCTGTTTGGTGATCAACTCCATAGACTCGCTGTCTTATTCTGACTCCAAATTCAATTATACACAAGCTCGGGTATTGTAACAGGAGTGTAACGCGATTAGGTAGTATATAATTAGATATAAAATAATATTTATATTGAATTTTAATTGAATTTAATTTTTATATTATATCATAAAAAAATAAAATTTAAATATTTTATAAAATTAGTAATTAAAATTTTATTTATTTTAAATATATAAAGTTAAACACAGTATCCGAAGAAAATATTAAAATTATTAATAAATTTAAATACTATGATTTTTGCATTGATTCATTACAATCCCTAATGTCAGTGCGGCAACGAGATTCCATTGTCAGGACAGGGACGGTGGAATTCCAGGCGGGTCTGGGGCGGATTTTCTAAAAGCCTAAAACGCTTCGCCATAAAGTCAAAAAGTCAAACGAAGATCCATTGGGAAAAAAAAAAAGGGACCCACTACCCTTAAATAGGAGATATGGCACCCTGACTGATTTATCGATCCATTTGTCTGTTTCAAACAGCGGTCTGCTTTTCAATCCCAGTAAAATTGAATAATGTCAATCACCTGCCTTCAGCTTGGACAAAATTTCACTGGTTTCTCTCACAAGCCATTTCTGCAGAAGCTGACTGAGTATTTTTTTAAAATAACACATTTATTTTTAAATATCTTAAATCAAGCATTTTGTCGAATATAAAGATTAAAAAAATACATTCACATATCTAAAATTTCTGATGAGTTTATTCTTAAAACGAAATCATTACATTAAATAGTTTTTTTTTTCTTTTTAGAAAAGTATGTTTGAGAATATATATATATATATAATCAAAAAGAAAAATGAAAGTCAAGATCAACACTTTGTGCTGGGAGTGAAAAGAGGTTTAACAATTGAATTTTATGCACAATGGAATGGTAATTAAGCCTATCTAAATGTTTGTTTCTTAGAAAAAATTTGTCTAGACTTAGATTCAACACAAATAGATTTTACTTCTTTTACATATGAATTTTATTATACATTATTATATTTTAATCAAAATACATAAACTTTAAATATAATATATATTGTAAATTATCAGAATAATCTTAAATCTCTGTTTGGATAGATAATTGATCTTAGTTAACTAACACATTTATTCTAGTTTTTTTTCCCTTTAAAAAAAGGCTAGTTGTGGAGGAGCTGGTAACAATATATAATTTCATTTAAGATCATTGTATTTAGATATAATTTGGAGTAATGTCATGATCATATCACTGAATTAATTATGAAGAACAAGTCAATTATTAATTAATATGCTTTCAATGTGTATGGATCAAAGATGCTACATTACCATTGGAGACTTGGATAAAATTAGACAAGTTCTAACCGAAGATGAAGCATAATAAACTTTTGAAGGTTAGGTCAAAAGGTACCTAATCCGGCTCAGAGCAACGTGTACTCCACGGCAAGTGCGAGCAGAAAATATATATATTTTTTTTGTGTATATCAGAACTGAGGGCTTGGAAAGTGAACATGCATGCCCCCAAAGTTCCATTGCTAGCTTAGCTGATGCATGATTCCTCATTATCATTGTTATTAAATTAATGGTTAATTTGCTTTATTGTTCATATAATTTAGGCTTTATCTGGTGGTCCACATTTTCTTAATGCTTGTTTTGTGGATTCCTTTTCAAATTCTTATACTTAATTGGCTTATTGTTAGACTTTCGAAACAAACCAATTAAGGGTCTGAGAAACGCTGGTAAAACTAGACTTTAGACAGAGAAATTATAGTGCAGAGAAAAAGAAAGTAATTGGAGATTATTTTAATAGCAGAGAGAGATTGAGAGATTTAATTATCAAACACTAGGTGGGCTCCAACAGCACTGCTGCTTTTACCATAAGAATGTTGTATGCAAGTTACTAGGTCATATATATATACATATATGCATAAAATAAATTAGGGTTCATTAACAATGGCATGTGAATCCATGTGAAGAGGGTCCTATCTGTTGCTATAAACTCTTGGATCCTTTGACAGTCTAGAAAACATCCTTTCTAAGAACATTGTACTTAGCTAGAAACTGGTGCTTAACTAGCTACCCACCTTCACCTCCTTTCTTCCCTTTTCTTTCCTTCGTGCGACAATGGGATAGGCTAGCTAGATTTGAGGTTTCTGTAAGCTTTATTGATTTGTTTCATAGTTAATATTAGAAAGATTTGTTTGAGAATTGAGTCAGGCTTAGGCTTAAAGTGTTGAGTTATAATATAGAGTTGCCAATTAACCTTTGTCAGCTATTTAATATGCCTTAAAAATCCCACATCAAGGGCATTGTTTGAGTGAATCAATAATAAACACCTTTCTTATCATATATATCAGCTTTTATCTTCAGGGTTTATTTCTCTTCACCTCCTAATAATTTCAGCCAAAGTAACCTAAAACCTGTGCTATATCAGCTTCTGGAATTAATTAATTAACAAATTATCACCACTAGGGTGATTTGCATCCACTAATAAATTAGTTCCTCCCTTTTAGTAATTTCAAGTAAGATTCAACTGGGAAGTATAATATGTGAAGCTAGAGCCTATAATTTTGGTGACTTGGATGCCGATTAATAAAATTATCCTTTGCATTTTTACGATTTTTAACTTAGCATTTTATGTCCTAAGATGAATGTAATTAGGTAGATTTGTTGACTTGAGTTTAGTGAATGTTGCCATACTAAATTTTTCATGAATACTATTTGATAAATTAAAATAGTCTCATTTCTTATAAAAAAGAAAAATCTAATGGAAGTTGAAGCAGTAGCTTATCAAAATCCTTGTTTTCAACTAGTTGCCAAGAAATCAAGTGTCAAGAATTATTAATAATTCTTCACCCCTACCTCAAAAACCAGTCTTCGCGGTAGATTACAGCATTTACCATTCTTTTTACTGGCTAGGAGTTCGTTTTCTATGCACAGCACCTACAATGCACTATCTACTATCTAGGCGATTATGCTTTTTTTTTCCCCCTTCACTTTCCGCCCTTATGCTTTCTGCTAAAGGGAGTTATTCATCACGTTCTCTATATATATATGAAAATTTACATCATAATCCTAAACATATATCAGTTGGTCCTCCTTGATAATGTAACACCCCATGAAGAAATTAAACTTATGTTTAATTCTCTCTCTCTCTCTCTCTCTCTCTCTCTCGATATATATATATATACTAATTCCAGTCATTGCAAAGCTTCGGCTTCAATAAAATATTTAGTTTTTCCCCCCAGATAAACAAATATTGTATATGAACTCAATATATTCATATTTCTTTGATGTTCTTATGCAACTAATTACTCCAACAGCTCCTTCTGTAATATACAGGTACATAAATTGCATCCATTTTCCCTGTTCGTGCGTTTGTCAGACTTCTGATCAGCTATAAAACACTGCAATTGAAATTAGTAAATTATATATATGAAATTGAAACGATTGAATAACTAATCTACGATATAAAATCAGTACTATGCCACCACTTTGTTCATGAAGAAATTAGAGATGATAGATTAGAGTGTATATAAAACTGAATAAGAATAAATTATCTACCACTTTAATACTTGAGATTATGAAACAAGTAAAAGTGTATATAAAATTGAAGAATAAATTGATCAGAGTGTCCTAAAAATTGATTAAAATTTTGGGAAGTAGAATACTTATCATTTCTTATTTTTCTTTTTTATTTTTTGAAATTTATTGTTAGGATCTGAGAGGTGATCAACATCAATTGCAATATAGAAAGATTCTTAGCTTGGTATGATGTAAATAAATGAATTAAAAAAGAACAACTCTATACAATCCAAGAGAGGGAATTATTATTAAAAATAAGGAGCTCAAGCATCAGAAGAAGAAGAAGAAGAAGAAGAAGAAGAAGAAGAAAAAGAGATACTTGTACTCCAAAATCAAGTGAAGGGCAATAGTCACTTAGATGGAAATATACAAGATATAGACCATGAGTCTTATTTTTTCATTCCTAACTTACTTCGTTATCTCTCAATAGTTTCCAACATAAGCCAGAAGATGAGACGAATCCTTCTCTTCTAAAAGGTTGGCCTTCCATGAGCCCATCCATATCCCTCAAGGTTCAATTGTCCGCCATTAGGCACCAAATTTGGAGGCAAATTATTATACACTGGCGTTGATGCAGCAGGATCCCCCATCCCCCCACTACCCCCTTCAGCACCACCGATCTGCCCTTGCCCTCCGCTACCACCACCGCCACCCTCCTCCTCCTCCTCCAGTGGCAACCTCTCATAAGTAGCATTCGAAAACGTTGCTGCAATCACCATAACAGGCCCTGAGGCCACTAAAGATCCCACCACACTACCTCCCACCACTTGCCCTTGCCCTCCAGCTAAATATATAGTCAATCCCGTCGCTCCTGGTGGTGCTGGTCCAGGCAAGAAAGCTCCGGTCAATGACAAAATCTCGAACCTGCCATGTAGTGCCATGACTGCTCCTGGTGCAGATGGTTGCTTAAGGGTTACATTAGTAACCATCCCGCTTCCGCTGAGGACACAAACACCTCTTTGCCTCTTTCTTGCAAAGCAAGCTAAACTCTCAGCTACATCAGACCCATTAGCTATCTCCATTACATGACTTTTGAGAGCATTAGGGCTGTCTCTGGTGATAAAGATGGGTGGTTTAGGTTTGTTCTTTGATCCTGGTGGGCGGCCCCTAGGACGGCGAGTGCCAACGTCTATGGCTCCTTCTTTAGGTTCATCGCTGTGTTCTCTTTCATCTTCTTGCTCCTCTTCTCTCCTATCGCTCTCGGGTGTTTCTCTATTGCTGTTGGACATGGAAATACCTAGATCTGGTTTCTTCAAGGGAGATGATGAGCTGGTTGATGTGTCCATTCCGGGTAGACCCACCTGCCCGGCCCACCACCGGTTCGCCATGGCTGTAGCCTGTACAAGAAACACTAATCACCACAAGACACGATAGCTAGCTTGGAATAGGTTGATCTCCTTTGGATCTTATGTGAATAAACTCAAGATAGTTGCTTGCCCATACATATAAACAGCTGGTCAAGAACTAAATATATGGATCAAACAAGTAAGGAAGAACGATCCGTTCAGTAGGAAGAAGAAAGAGAAAAGATGCAAGAACTTGCCTTTAAAAAGAAAAGAAATTAAGAAAAACCCAAGAAAAGTAAGTGTAAAACAAATGAAAAGTTGAAACCTAGGAGTAAGGAGAGAGGTGTAGATAAGGCTAAAGATATGAAGAAGAAGAAGAAGAAGAAGGGAAGAGATGAAAATCTCTGTTAAATCATAAGATTGATGGGGTTTTATGGATGCGTGTGTGTTTGCCTTGATTTGGGTTTGTCAAGTCCATAGGGAGCTGCGGGTCATCGTTCTTTTCTCTCATTAAATGTTAGATATCTCTTTCTTTCTTTCCTTCTATATCTCTCTCGATATATATAATTGGAGATGAGAAGATGATGGTCTCGTTGGAAATTAAATTAGGGTTTGGAGCGTAGGGTCGCGTGCAATTGAGAAGGTGGGGTGCACGTCGCATCCCGACATTTTTCAATTGATGCTGTTCAGAGAATGCTCCATTAACAATAGGGTAGTTAATTTAATTAAGTTTATCTCTTCCTTAAGACCAACATCATTTTGAATATATCATCTCTTAACCCAACTGCTCAACATTGTCATAAGTTGAAACGTTGAAACGTTGAATGTTGAAGTCTCGCCCATCCTACTCTCCATTTTGTTTATTTATTTTACTTTATAAACTATTTAAGAGATCTAAAATAAAAATCTCTTTTATAGGTCGATTATGACGTATTCTGTAGTAGTAATATAACATATATTTATCTCTTATTTTATGTATTTTTTTTTCTGAAATCATATATTTAAATCATAACATCAATTTTATTCTTTAAATTTTATCATGCAAAACATTTAAGAAATTTTTATAATAATGTCTAATTTAGTATCTGAATTTTATAATAATAATAAAGTTAATTATTTTGTTTTTTAAAAGTTAATTATTGCCATTAAATTTTTTGTTTCTTTTCTTTTTTAGCAAATTTATTCATTTATTATATAAAAATTATTATAGGAATTAAATTATTGACAATTCAAAGCATGTGTGTTCTGGCTGCATACACGATGGCCATTATATATATAATATTAAAAATTATATGAGATTTAAATATGAAAAATGATAATATTTTATGATACATGGTGTATGGATAATTTAAACTAAAGCATATAATAATGGAGCTTTACGAATTACGAGATTTTCAAGTGACGAGGTTCACTGATTTTAGGAGTTTTTATATAGAAATTTATATATCTACATGTTTTAATCTATTTTTCTCAAATAAATAAATAAAAATATTTATTATATGGTCAAATTTGTGAACAAAATAGTAATTTACTTAAATTTTTAATCTTTCCAATCAAATATTAAAATATTAATAAAGAAGATAAAGATATTTTAATTTATTTTTTAAAATAAAGAAGAAAATATTGATAATAATTAAATTTAGATACTGGACAAAATAAAGAAGAATGCCCCAAAGAGAAATGCAGAAGGCAAATTAGTAATGGTTTACTCATACAGCAAATATTTGCATGCTCATTCACTTTTTTGGAGAGTAATTTATTAGTGACCAATTTCAATTTTAAGCCCATCCTTAATTTAATAGCCATATTTGTTTTCCTCTAAGAATATTATATATCAAACCTCTTTTTCAAATCATTTAACATTCTCCAAAGAATGAGGAAGCCACAACATTAACTTTTTTAAATTAAAAAAAAAAAAAACCCATTATCTATTTGAATGGAGAATTCTATGCCTTATCTTAAATAATTTTTTTTTTTTTAAATAAGCTTACCATATTTTATATATAATTTATAAAAAAAATTAAAGACCCAACATATAAATTTAAATTCATGAATTCTAACCAATATTTATCACCATATTCGTTTCACTAATTTACCATATAATCATGTGAATAATATGAATTATATAGATTAACCACAAATGTGCACCTTAATTATTTTGTAGAAATTAATTGCTCCATAAATCAATAAAGAAAGAGTCTTCTAAACAGAAAAAAGAAATGCTAATATACAATCACTTGCACACACTTTACACTTGTGTTTTTTCTCTTATATCATTAATGAAGACAAAAACTTAAATATTAATAAGTCATGACACATTTTGACCAAACAGTTGCATCATTTCGTGCGCTCAAATGTTAAGAAGAGTTATATTTCTTTATATAGTTATATCTTTTGGTTAATGTACTTTACATTTAGATTTTGTCACCTTTTGGCAGTATACATAATTTTAATTGGATTTTGCCATCTTTTGACAAATGTATATAATTGTCTATGCGAACTATAAACTTAGATTGACTCACATGAGTGACCTAAACTATATTTCTTATAAATTAAACATTATTATTGAATGATCACTAATTATTTATTTAATAAAAAAATTAATTAAATAATTGATCAGTGTGAATGGATTCAAGTTAATAGTTTAGAGACGACTTAATACGCTGAACTAAAGCTCATTCATTAGAAAAAAGAAAATAAAAATTATTAATTACTTAGTGACTTGAAAATATATATGATATTAGTTATCGTTGTCCTTAAGTCTCTAATTTTAATTATAAAGTGACTAAGTGAAGGCATAAAAATTTTATAGTGGAGATGCATTGATGACTTCATCTCATAACTTACTAACAAGGAAAACATAAAACAAAATGTTAACATCAGTTGCTGCTAGCTAGGTTTTGCAGGCAAAAGGTGGTTGAGCTTTCACTTGGAACTTCAACTTCATTAACTTCATTTTAATGTTATCAATACAACACCTGCAATTTTAAATTACACTACCCTGTTTAAACTTTAAGCTTCGCCCATTAATTAAAAAAAAAAATACTGTTATATGGATAATTAGATTTTATACTATAATAAGTTCTAAATAGTATTATAAGCAATGAAGATCATGAAAATTAAAAAAAGGGTTCTTATTATTATATATCAAGTCATTATAGTTGATTCCTATCAATACATAAAAATTAATAAAAATAAAATAGTTTAAAAAAAATTGATTAGTTAGTGTACAAGTGTTTGGGCAAAAAAGGAAAAGGATAAAAACATTAGAGGTGAAGCCAATTTGGTTAACTCAGTCTAGCCAAGTGAGAATGGGTAACACAAGATGGTAAAGATTCTTGTTTTTGTTGTTGTGTTCTCAATGCAAAGATGGGAATCTTACAATGAGTGTGTTTGTTGTTCATAGAATTAATTAACTCAAGGTTTTGGAACTTTATATGTGTGGTCATCATTAGAGGGAGCACTAACTATTGTAGGATAATGCAATTTTTTATTATTAAATAATAAATATTCTTAATAATATATAAATATGCTTCTTCTTTTTTTTCCCTTTTACAATTTAAATATGTTATGGCTTGACTTTATGATAATTTTAGTTTTAATACATTTTGATTTAGGAAACGTTGTCTCCATATAATATAAAGCTAGACACTAGACTAAATCTCAAGCATATGACCTATTATATATATATATATATATATATATATATATATATATATATATATATATATATATATATATATATATATATATGCTTTTTATTTTGGAGTAGGCATCTTTCATGATATGATGTCACTATCTACACTATCATATCAAGTGATATTTTTTTTTGGCATATTATTAATTGTGTTTTAATTTTATGAGAATATGTTTATAGAGAGTTTGAATTAATATGAAAAAGTGTATTAATTGTTAGATTAAATTTTTTTTATATAAATTTATATATATTTTTTAATTAATTTTATATGTATTTTAATATAAATATTTAATTTAAAAATAATTTTACTCGTTTTTATATGAAATCAAAGTTATATTAGATATATTTATTTTATAAAAATATATGAATAATGATATGAAAAAATCTTCAATGATTAAATTTTTATGATTTATTTATTGCAGTAACTAAGATCCGCGGTGCATGAGAGTTTGTGCGCATTGAATTTTTTTTTTTATCAAATTACAAATTTCTTTATTATAATTTATTAAATTATTTATCTTTTCATTGCATTTAATATAAATGTACAATAATGTGTTTGGAGGTGAGGGAAGCATGGCAGAAATTTAAGGCCAAATTTTTAGCCCAAATGAAATTGGGCTATAAGGCTCCATTGGCCAGCATATAGCCACCGTCTATTTTCCGTCGATGGAAAAAGAAAAGGGTTTGTTTAACTTTTTCTCGAGAAAGAGGGTTCCATGAATCTGTAGTTGCAGTAGAGGGAGAGAGGAAATGGGTGATAATCTATTCGAAGGACTACCACCTCCCTCTAATCAACAGCAACAAAATCAACAAGTAGAAGAGAATGCTTCAAATAACAGAGAACCATCTCCAGTACCACCACCAGCTCCAACCCCTGTTTTGAAGAGTGCTCTCAAGCGCCCCAAACCCGTTGAATCCACCCCGGACCATGAAGGTAACTTTTGAAACCCTACGAAATCTCGCGATTATTTACGTCTTGTCCATCTTGTTTCTGAGTTTTTCTTTTTCCTTTTCTTCCTCTTCCCTCAATCCATCCTTTGGGCTTTGCCTTTTGGTTTCTGCTCTTCTTGCTTTTGGAAGTGAAATAGCAGCAAAAAAAAATGCTTTCAGCTTTTGAATCTAATGCTAGCTTTTGGCTTTGCTGTAGTGCAATTACCTTCTTCTTTTCGTTTCTAAATTGTTCTGTGTTTGATTCCAAGGAAAGTTGGGGCTAAGGATAGAAACATACTGTGTGCTAGATTTTTTTCCTAGAAGGATGGTGGATTTTCATAAACTGTCAAGAACTTGGCTGATTGCTTGTTTAAGGGTCTTGAGTGGCGAAAGTAGGAATCAATTGGGATTATGAAGTTTTTTTAGCCGTACAATTGTCTCGTTCTGAATTCACTTAGGGTCATGTTTCATTGATTTTCAGTAAATTGTAGAGCACATTTAGCTGCTGAAAATAAAAGTGAAAAGAAGATAATTTCTGGGGATTTGAATCTTTAAGAATTTAATTGTTTGGGACCTATAGAAGCAAGAATTCCACTCACATGGTACACTTTTCCAATAGTGAGAGTGCTTCTTAGAATATGTTGACATATCTATTACAAGATGAATCTATATTTTTTGTTTTGCACCTCAAGTTGATCTCTTCCCTATAAATTTGTTGAATAGAAGATAACATGTTTGATGCAATTCTCAGACACTATGACTGAAAAGGCCACGGCACCAGAAAAGCGGTTGAGGTTTAAAACCACAACAGATGCCTCAGTGACGCAACTGATAGAGGCCATGCAGAAGATAGCATCACACATCAAGAATCCAACAAAGTTTTCTAAGGCTTCTAAGCTTGCCATACAGCTAATTCAGGCTGGAAGTGTAAAGCCAGGAACTAGTGACCACTTCTTTGCCATACTTGAGGCTGCAATGTCATCAACCACCTCTTGTACTGATCCTTCGTTGAGGGCAGATTATCATGCCTTGTTCTCAGCGGCACAGGATGCTGCTGAAGTAAGTATTTGTTTGTTCCCAATATCTAGATGAATTTGTTTTGTAGAAAATGTCACCATTGAAGGTTTTGTCTGACAATATTGTCTTTTGGCAGTGCCTCACTAAGAACAAGAAGAATGAATTAGCTATATGGACAATTAGAGCGGTGGTGGCAAATGACTTATTCACTGATGACAGCTTTGTGGTAGGCACTTAACTTCTATTAAATTTTATTATGAGGATTTCTGAATCATAATGACGATAAATTTCTTCATATGACATGGGAGGGGAAGTGCACCACCTATAAAACAAGTTTTTATTTTCAATTATGCTTTGCTAAATTTTAGGATTACGGATGTTTGCCTTATTGAATGCACTGCATGGTTTTGGTTACTTTCCCCTTCTTTGAAATAACAGATGTTCCTTTCGGCTGTTTTGGCCCATTACTTCTGAAAACTAGATTAGTGACATGGAACAATTTGGCTTAATCTGCCTTTCATGTCCTTTGTTTCAACTGTTGGTGAAATTGGGAATTTGTGACTGGAGAAGTTTACAAAAATGCTACCATTTTAGGCTGTTTTACTGGCAGGAAATTAATATAAAGGTTGCAGGATTTTCTGGCAGCAATACATTCATGTAATTGGTTATTTTTATGGTTAATTGATGAGGTAAAGACCATCAGGTTTATGTTGGGGTAGTATGGGATGCATAGAATAGGCGAAGTAGCTGCAATAGTTATGGACTATGTAGCATGAAAACGGAAACGCGGAAACGGGGAAACATGGAAATGGACATTGGGAAACATATAAATATAAAAAATATAGGAGTATATATATATATATATATATATATATATATATATATATATATATATAAGTTATTACATCAAAGCCAGATTTCATTTTTCCTCTTGTCAGAATAACCCACTCTTTCATCCTCAAGAGAATCCATTAGAGACTGAGTTACAGAGAACCCATGTGTTGTGGGTGTGTGGCTGCGTTTGTGGCCGTGCGTGTGGCTCTGTGCATGTGATTGTGAGTTATGGGTGTGATTGCGTTTGTGGCAGTAGGCTTGTGACTATGTTTGTGAGTTTTCTGGTTTCTTCTTCATTTCTGTTGTTTGATTGGAAATCTGGGTTGGGAATTATTTGAGTTTGAGATTTGGAATTCTTTTTTTTTTTTTTCTTATAAAAGAAATTTGCTTCCATCTTTTGAATTTTCTGGACACGGCCCCAAAATGTGTCATGGCTATGTCCTGCTGTTTACATCTCAGAAACGTTTCCGATACGGGGAATCTGGCGTTTCCCTGCTTCACTGGTTATGGAGAATGCAT
The DNA here is from genome assembly GCF_030052815.1 of Hevea brasiliensis. NCBI lineage: Eukaryota > Viridiplantae > Streptophyta > Magnoliopsida > Malpighiales > Euphorbiaceae > Hevea > Hevea brasiliensis. The sequence continues at coordinate 6,402,210 of NC_079497.1, read as the reverse complement.
TTCTTAAAGATATATTTATTTTTTAAAGACTTTTGATAATGGAATTATAAGCATCTTGATATCCACTTTAAGACATGTATGCCCAGTGAATGTTTCTTTTGAATGCTTATTTCTTCTCATTTCTTGCCTAAACATCTGTAATGGATGCTGCTCAATGATCATTTATTACGGTTGATATTTGTTGGAAGGCTTCAGTTGAGTGGTGTTAGGATGTACATGTAAACGCCATTGTAAGTTGTAACCAAATTCTGTTTTTAACGATATGAAAGGAAAGATTTTGTTTAATTTTGTTGAGTGCTGGTATTAGAATATTTAACTTGTTGACATCGACTTCCTTCTATGCTTTGCTTGGTTAAGCATGGTTCGATTGATTTTGGTTTTGATTTTTCTCCTTGTCTATTACTTGCAATCACATCTTGCTTGAAAGTAATTTTTGCGTTAATGGTTTTTGGACCTTCATGTAGTTTTCAAAGGCGGCAGGACGAATAAAAGAAGCTATAAGTAGTCTTCCAGTTGCATCTGAGGATGATGACATGGAAGAAGCTGAAGCCCTAAAGGATGATAAAGGAACAACTAATGAAGACAATGAAAACAAGCAGGATTTATGTTCAGGTACTTCAGCTGAAGAAAATAAGATGGATGAGTCTGATCCATTTGGGCTCAATGCTTTTATGAGTAACGCAAAGAAAGATGAAAGGGTAAAAGGAAAGAAAAATACATTAGCCAAGATGCGCAAGGAGGAGGAGGAAGGGAATAAGAGCTTCCTCAAAGGTCAGAGAGAATCCTTGATTATTTGTTTAGAGATTGCTGCACGCCGTTACAAAACTCCATGGTAAGTCTTATGCCTTCATGCTACTTATATAAAACTTTTTGGTTTTTTTTTACTATTGCACATGGCTGTTATATTGGATTTTGATTGCAGAAATCAAAAATTTTCTTTTTAGGTGCCAGACAGTGATAGACATTTTGGTAAAGCATGCCTTAGATAATGTTGCAAGGTTCACATCTCGACAAAGGGATGCAATAGAGAAACTTTGGTCCTCTATACGGGAACAGCATACTCGTAGAAAGCAAGGGAAATCAGTAAATGGGAAACTTGATGTGACTGCTTTTGAATGGCTTCAACAAAAATATGCAAGTGAAAAAATCAGTATTCGGCATTCTGTTGGTGGCAGTGGGGATCGTCGTGCTCAACAGTGGCTTGGTTGATACCTTATTTGATATTGCAATACAACAGTACTGATGACAGCTAACACCCAGAAAACAAATTGAAAATCTCAAGTGAAGTATTGTTTATTCCAATGTAACATGAATTATCAAGTTAGAAATTCTCACTATTATGGAGTTGAAGAGAGTGATTATGGGTGCCCTCCGAAATTTCCAATGGTATCAACGACAAAACCAGGAAAAGGAGAATAGAAACCGCAAAAGCCATTAAATTTACATTATTTCCAAAGTTTTAGTTCCATTTCTGTTTCATCTTCTATTGTGATGAGATAAATAGCGAGGCTACTTGCATGATTTTTGAGTCTAATTAGATAATCATTGATTTTCAGAAGAGTAATAGAGGAGGGAGCTGCTGGCTTAAGCACACAATTGCACAATGTTTAAAGAAATTCTTAGTACAATTGATCGACCATGACCTTAGCTTTTACTGTAATTGTCAGCCTATACATAAAGAAGGCGTTTGAAATCGACAGTAGACAGGCGTCAAATACAATTGATATCTGCCTATACATAAAGAATTATGTTACATTTTGTTGTAGACTTCTGGTAAATCGTAATGCTGCCAATGATAGCCGCAAGAAGAGGACTCTTCTCTGAAATAGATTACGGTCCATGATAATAGATTGGTTACTGTGTGGCTATCATAGCGTTTTGCCTGGAGCTGGGCTATAATTAGTCCAAAAAGTCAGGGCCAACTTCTCAGTTCTCATTGTGGTGCTTAAGTGCAATTTCTCTCTCTTCCTGTGGCACTACGGATGTGTTTGGCATGTATCCTGCCACTTACTTTATTGCTCATTTCAGCTAGATACAACAACATTTGCCCACAATGTTGGGGTTCCAATGAAAGAAGCTCACTCGCTATTAATTACTCTATATCATGATTTTATGACCCTTGCAGGCAGCAAGCAGAGCACGCCAAACAGCATTATTAGACGCCATCGGCATGCTTTCAATCACTTCATATGCTTCATCAAGCAGTCCAGCTCGACCAAGAAGATCCATCATACACCCATAATGCTCAACCTTTGGATTCAAGCCAAAATCATGGAAGGTAAGATAAAATGTTTGATCTCATTTTGTTTATAAAAAAAAAATGTATGATGAATAAATTCATTAATTTAATGAGTTGAAAAAAATGAAAATTTTAAAGATTTATTTTGATAATGAAAATTTTAAAAACCTTTAAATATCCTTACAAATTCTAAAAAAATTTACTTTTTTTTTCTAAATTACTCTCAAACAAGTTATTTAATTTAATTTAAACTTCATCAAAAAGCACCCACCAATTAAACTTTGTAGAATCTCTAAGTATAAAATTTTATTATGGTAAAATTAACAATTGTATATAATTAAAATATTTAATGATATAAAACAACATTTGAATTCAGTTTTAAAATTAAAAAATTTTCATTATTATTTAATTTGAACATTTTAATTACACCATATTTTAGTTTTTAAAATTTTAAACAATGGGAAAGGGGAAAAAATGGCATATACATGGGGCGAAATATAAATTATGTGAAAAAATAGGGGCAGTATAGCAACCAAGAATAAAACCCTAAGTCTACCACTACCACTCCTCAGTCTATATAAATCGCCGCTAAAACCCTGCTCCATCTCTATATTTGGCGTCTCTAGCTGCAGCCTGAGCCAAAGGTGAGCACTTTCTCTTCGTACTTCCCTTTTCCTTTCATCCCTTTTCTTTATTTTGTTTCACTTTCACTTGATCAATGGGGAGCTATATACATATGTATGATCGTATACGCACATATCGAAGGCTTGCTGTTGATTTTACTAAAGGATCTGTGAGCTCAAAACCTGTGCAATATTGTAACTCATCCACCAAATAATACTCCCTTGATTTATCTCACTGTTTTGCCGGAGGATTCTACGGTGGATGATGTACATCTAATGGCCTTGTGGGATTTTATGTTCTTTTAGCTTTTTGTGAATTCATGTACCCATCATTTACTTAGATTGGTGTGTTTCTTCCTTTTCTAGTTTTATAATGCCAATTTGCAGAGCAAGAGCGTCGAGAATGGCGAAATTTGCATTGAAGGTTGGCGATATCAATAAAAATAGCAATTCTCCGTGCCTATCAAATCTCTCATTTTCATTTTGATTATGGCCTCGAACAAGTTGCTACATTTTTATTTATTTATTTACTTTTCCCTATTGGAAATGGAAATGGAAATGGAAAAAAAAATGTTTTTTTTTTTTACTAACTTTTCCACCTTGTGTTGTGAATGTTGGCAATTTATTTTGTCGGTTTATTTGGAATTTTTAGTTGATAATATATGATCAAGATGAATGAAATATGTGCTGTGTGGATTTTGACTTCTCTTTTGCGTTCAAGTATTTGTATAAGCTATGAATATGTTTTGTAATGTTAATAAAAAATTGTTTGTGGAAGTATTTGACTTAGGTAATGACTGTAGGTATTGAAATGCATTGCCTTTTGGCCAGAGGTATACTTTTACATTTGTATTAGGTGCATATGTGGATGTCTGTGCACATCTTTCCTCAGCACATTGGGCCTTTTGTGTTTCCTTTTTGGTCTTACCAAGCCAATTTGCAGAGCAAGGGCGTCGAAAATGGCGTGATTTGCATTGAAGGTTGGCAATAAAAATTGCAATTCTCCGTGCCTATCAAATTGCTTAATTTCGTTTTGATTATGGCCTCGAACAAGTTGCTACATTATTTTTTCCTGCACATTTTCTCTATCCCATTTTCTTCCAGCAGGAATAAAAAGGAGACATTCCAAGTTTTTTTCTTTTGCACTACACAGCTCATTTGCATGTGTGCACTGTCCTGTTTTTGCATTTGAAATTCTCAGTAGTGATTTTTGTGAAGGTCTAAAAATGCATTGCTGAAGAGTTCTTTGATTGGTTTTATTCTTATTGGCAAGACGAAAGCTGGTCTTACTGTGATGGAGCCCTTTGCTGATGTTACTCCAAAAACTGCTGAAATTTTTCGTGCTTTGTGCACTGATGAGAAAGGGATCGGAAGATCTGGAAGGCTACTACACCACAAGGGCGCACCTTTCCACTGAATCATCCCCAACTAAATGTGCCAGGGTGGGGATTTCACAAGAGGGAATGGGACTGGTGGAGAATCAATCTATGGCTTGAAGTTTGCCAATGAGAACTTGAAGCTAGAGCATAAAGGGCCTGGCATTCTATCTGTGGGAAATGCCGGTCCAAACACTAATTGTTCCCAATTTTTAATTTGCACTGAGAAGACCTCATGGCTTGATGGAAAGCATGTTGTATTTGGGAAAGTTGTTGATGACTACAGCGTGGTTAAGGAGATGGAGAAGGTAGGTTCAGAAAGTGGCAGGACCTCACAAACTGTTGTGATTGAAGATTGTTTTCAGATGATAAGAAGAGATGGTGGACTTCAAAATACAAGATTTTGTTGTAGATCTATGTTAGTTCCAAGATTGATTGCTATCTTTACCATGGAAAGCTACATTGTAGATCTATGTTGGTTCTCAGGAAGAACGTGTAGAGTAAATATTGCATTTGCACAGATGGTTTAGGTCAAATTTTAGAAAAGTTTATGAATACTTTGTCATTCATTTCAAACTTACGTCTTCAGGTCAAACTGTACTTTGTACCCAGTTGTAGAAGGGTACTGATCCTTTTGGAGTATATACGGGAAAATAGATTTGTAGTGAGGTGTTTCTGTTCTTTCTGAAATCTGAGAGGGCAGTGGATTGACTATTGCATGTATGCTTTCAATTCAAACCACCGTTTTTCTTAACAAGATCTTTCAGTTCATTGTACATGTACTTGATATATACATCACTTGGTTTTTGGCAGCTTGGTGACTCTTATAAGAAGGCTAAAACCTTTGATCCCTGGAGAAGGTGCTGTGTGTGTACTGTCATGTAACCTCCCCATCAAATAATATAATATACATACAAAACTGATGTGTTTTGACTCATTTGATGCCCTGCAAATTGAATAATGTGCGAATTATCAATGTTTACACAGCTTACATGAATAACTGACAAAACCGTATAATTCAAGAAAAGAGCAAACAGATGGGCTGCAGATGCATGCTATAAGTTGATTTTCACATCTTAACAGTTGACTGTTAACGATCGTGCTTTTGCGAAGGCCTCCACAAAGTTGATTCAAACAACCTTTAATTTGCTTAACTGCTCATTTTAGGGAGCTGCCAAAAGCAATTCGCATTTGAGATCCTCAAATCAGGAACAAAGTCATTCATAATTTCGAGGACTAGAGAAATGCATAAGTTGGAAGCAGTCGAACGTGATAGTAGATTGCCCTTTACCTGATGAAGCCAAGTACATGAAAATAATTGCAAGTTGCAACAAACAAGAAAAAAAAAATCGAATTTTTTAGATTTTTGTTGATTTTCTGATATGCACAATTAGGATCGAGGAAAATTAGCTAACAGATACTAATCTCACAAAAACAGTTGCTAAAAGTTCCACTAGTTCAAACCAGTTCTTTTGAAATATCATACTAGCTAATCCAAGCAATACCTGATAAAAACACCCTCTAGAACAAGATCATTGAAAAATCCAGTATGCACTTCATGATAAATAAATGTAAAAAGGACAATGGCTTATGAATACTTAATCCTTCTATCCATCACAAAATTCTATTTGGCCAAAAATATATATATATATATATTGTTGGCTCTAACAAATAACATTAGTAAAGTATTACACCAGCATCACTAGTTTTGGCAACAAAATGGAAAAAAACCTGCCACTGGGTATTTAAATGAAGCCCTCATGAGGATGAGGTTCAAGTTTCCTTCTTTATTATCATGGGCAATTTCCTCCATTTAATCAAATATTAGCATGGCTTTGCCATCCCATTAACCTTTTTCACTCCCAATCTTCATCACATAGTTGATCATCAGTCTCTTCTTTTGGTGGTCTAACCACCAAAACCACTGTCCCAAAACTCTCCCCAACACCCCTTTCCTTCAACTCGGAACCCCTTTCCACCTTCAATGCACTACTACGACCATCACCATTGTCATCAACAGCCACCAAGTAAAATCCATCATCCACATTCACCTTCTTCCTCCCCCTATCAGCCACCACCAAAATAGCCTCTTCCTTGTACAATCTATTCACCTTCCAAGGTAAAACCCTTGCATCTGTGAAAGCCACCACCACTCCTCCTTTCTCCAATCCCACCACTGGCTCCCACCTTGGCAACACCACCCATCTTTTCCACCCTTTCTCTGCCACCACCACACCAAACTCACCCTCAGTCCTGCACTCCCATGGAGCTTCCAATATTTCTCTTTCCCTCTCCTCTGCTCTACAAACAGGTAATACCACTACGCTAGTCGCCTCTGCAACTTCACCAATCTTCAATCTCACAACTGGAACACGAACGCCATCTCTTATTTCCTCTTCCTTCTCATCTTCCCCTTCACCCTCTCCTAGCAGTTCGCTCAAAACCGCACTTTTTGCCTTTTCAGACACAGCAACATCCAATGCCATCTCCAAAGCATTTGTCCTCTGCTCCGATGGGTTCTTATGCTCTCTGGCTTGCCTGTAATACATAAATGACAGGCAATCTCCAGGGAGAGTGTAATCAAAGCTCTCCCATGCCTTCTCCCCACGCCTACGAGGGTAATCCTTCATGGAGCGTGCTAGGTCCTGAGCGCCCTTGGCATCTAACTTGCGCTCGATTATGAAGCGGGCAGCTGCAGCTCGCTGTGTAGCACTCAGGAGCCGAATTTCGTAAAGTAGCTCTGCACCTCCAGTATCAAATGCGGAAACAATTTGTGGTTCAGTGTTAGACTGAACAAGAGATTCACGAACTTGAGCTGCAACGACTAGACGGTTCTGCTCAACCCCAGAAATGCCAGTACATTCCTCAATGGATGGTGGGGTGAAGCCTTCTTGAATAAGAGAGGGGATTAAAGTGGCGTACTCGTACCAGAGGGCAAGGCGATTGGCGAGGATATCGAGACGAGAGGCAGTGTCGAGGGATCTGTACTGGGAAGGGAGAGGAGAAGGAGGAGGTCTAAAGGGCTGGTAAAGTTGCTGATTAGAAGGAGGTGGAGAGGCAGGGATTAAAGTGGCTGATATGGGTTTTAGAGGGGTTTTTGGGGATGGAGATAGGGAGATAAAGAGGGAAGAGTAGTGGCTAAGGAAAGAAGAAGAGAAGGGTTTATTGGAATTGGAAAGAGAGATGAGCATGTGGGCGTTTACAGTTGCAGAAAGCATGGTGGGAAGAGTGAAGATGAAATGAGGTTCAAACTTCAAAGGAAGGGAAGAGTTCCTGTACCTGTTTGCCTTATCTGATAAAATGCAAAATTTCTTAGATATTTTAGAGGTCTAGGCTTTACACTTTGAGCTGGGCCTTATTACATCGCAGGTTACAATATCAAAAGTTCCTGGTGTCAAGCCTCTTATCATCTAATTGAATCAAATTATAAGATGTGGCCTGAATCTACTAACTCTGGCAATTTCGTATCAGTTCAATTCCACGGGTCCAAGGGCCAACGTTTTCACCCAATTGTACATTCATTTGATCTGCGTAAACTCTTTTAATAAGTTGTAAGATCCAGTTCCAGTGGCGTCCTACTGTTAGATACCAGTTTTAATGATTGCATCTGCAAGATTTCATATTGTTGGCTCTGATAATCAAGTGAGAAAGGTCTGGTGAAAATTTGTATAATACATTTGTGATTTCATATAAGATAAGATAAATGACAATATAATTAACATTAAACACATATACGTAAGCGAGTCCCAAAAAATATAATCACTATTTTTTTTAACTAATTTTAATAATTCTAACGGCTTATGTGTTAATTTTGCAATGACTTGCTATTTTACGTAACTTATTTACATTGAATCACTGTTGCACTATCAATTACACTGTAAATGTGCTTAGTAGCTGAATATAATACAGTTTATTAATGCTTAAAAATTATTTTTTAAGTTGTTTATTCGAGGACATCCTATAAAATTGAAACGATACAGAGAAAAAATATATTTAACCTTTTATTTTATTTATTTTTCTATTTCATTGTTTAAATATATAATTTTTTTAAATACAATTTAAAAAAATTATTGTGTTTTGTAAGTAATATGAAAATTTAAAATAAAAAAATAAATTTATAATAATTTTTAAAAAAATACAAAACGATTTTTTTTTTATTATATATTGTCTCTTCAATATAATTAATTAATTAGTTAATATGATATCAATAAGAGAAATGGGCTATTTTTCAGAGAATTAGTCAAAGAAGTGGGATCAGCAAACGTCAACTTGGCTACTTCAAATCAGCTATGAATAGTAAGATTTTGTCATTGTTTAACTGAAAAGAAAATTAAAAAATTAACCCCTCTCTCTCTCTCTCTCTCTCTCTCTCTCTCTCTCTCTCTCTCTCTCTCTCTCTCTCTCTCTCTCTCTCTCTCTCTCTCTATATATATATATATCCAGATGATCCAGGTGGATGTCGCTATTGATTCATGCATCATATCTATATGATCGCTGCCTGGATGCAAAAATAGAATTTCACTACATTGAATGCATCACGAATCTAGCTGCTATTTGATCCATTAATGTCCTCATTCTCATAATTTTGAAATATTTGGGATGGCTTTCATAATTGAAGCTCATCAACATGATGGAATGGAAGGAAATAGCTAAATGGCTCATGTAGAAAATTAAATTTTAGATTAAGAACGGAAAATAATTTATTTATAAAAATAATTTTAAAAAATACATATTATTTTGAAGAATAATTAAATTTATTATAAAAACTGAGTGAAAAAAAAAAAAAAACTAAAATTATTTGTTGATTATTAGCGTACGTAATTCAAAAGCCCACAACAAAATTAAACATTATAGAAAATGACTTTCTAAGCTTAAAACAGGAATTCATTTTCCCACACTTGAAAAGCATTTTTCACATAATAGAGAAAACGATTTTCTTATTGCATTTTTAAGAAAACGTTAAACGAACCCTAAATTTAAATTTTGTGACCCATTCACATTTTGATATTTTCCCAATTTTGGTGCAAAGAACCTATTGATTTGATAGAAGGCATGCATGCATGCATCTGTGTGCTGAATGAGAGATTAATAAAAGCCAGATACAAGCCTATCATGTGAACTAATTAGTGAGGAGGAGTAATTAATTAAGAATTAAAATAATTGATTTGTTTTTTGATGGCCCAAATTGAAAATTTGACCAAGTCAAAGGTGTGTGTGAACAGCCCAAAGACTTTCAAAATCTTCTTTACAGTCTTAAAAACACAATGATCTCATATATATAATGCTAGATTGACCAACCTCTAAGGAGACAGCAGCACTATCACAAAACTGTTTATTTTATTTCCTAGACAAATCACAATCATAAACATCATCGCTGAGAGAATATGCATATGTTGACCAACTTTCTTTCAAGCCAATCATAATTATAAGGCATTGGTAGATACATACAGCTTTTGTGCCTATTGACCTAAAAGCATAGCACAATCGGGTATATTACAAGCAACATTCAACTTATAATCCTCTTCCTCTATAATCTTATTTAATTAATTACTTATTAATAATAATCTGATAATGTCCTCAACATACTCAAATATGTTTCAACTGAGCAATCACAGTCTTTCACAGGATAATATTAATGCGGCTTCTTTCTTCCTAGTTTGCCTCTTGTACCATTGGTGGAGAGGTCAAAAATTAATATGAACTCGACCATGTCTGGTAAATTAATGAACATAGAAGATTACTATATGACGACACCCATATAATCCTTGTTCATGGTGAACTAATTTCTTGTTGGACTAGTTAAAGTTAGTGTGATTTACGTATCCCATTTGAACAATAATTTTAATTTGCGTGTTCAAATGTAAATGTGATGTTTAATCGTTGCCTTTTTGATGTGATTAAAAAAAAAATTGCCCAATTTAATTTGATTTAATAATTAAAATCTAAAAAATTTAAGTTCGATTCTTTGCTCTTTCAAATTCTTTGGAAAAAGAAATATTAATAAATTAAAAAAATTTGGGGCGTGGGCACGTACGATGGCTAATTGCTCGAAGGAAGGCAATATTTGGGAGAGCTAGGAGCTATATATTAATTTAATAGGCCAATGAACGCGGATTCAAGGAGGTAGTGCAGTTTGGTGAAGAAAAAAAAAATCAATGAGCAAATCGACACTTGGTTTTAATTTTACACATATTTTCACCCAATTATTAATATTTTATAATTCAGTAATAGTGTTTTCAAATTCTTTTATTTTCAAAAGTTTTTCATATATTATAAGAAATAATTATACACACTATATATGTACTAGCTTCCTAGCTAGCTTAAAAGTGTCTCTAGTGGGACTAATTTCTATTCTTTGGTAATTATTTATGTTAAAAAGCATATAATTAATACTAACCCAACGCATCTTTTGGAAATAAACAGAAGGTAAAATCTTTTGGCTTTTCTCTTTGTGCTTATGCTCAACTGAAAATGAACCTAAGTCCAGCTCTTACTATATATATATATATAACCCATTTTAAAGGACCCGAATTTTTTTAACTTTTGACAATGTGCGAGATATATGAGAAATTATTGGGTGTACTCGGTATTTATATATATATTTTTATACCATATGAAATTTACTTTTTAAAATCAATAAAAAAACATTTTTTTATTTTTATGTGAAATACTATTTTTTAGTGTTTTTATATATTTTAGAACTTTTCCAAAACACACACGTGACTTAAAAAGAAAAGAACATAAAAATAATACCAATAATTTTTTTTTCTTCCTCTTTTTATGTTAAACCAAACGTGTAAAATATAAATTAGCCATAAGCAAAGGATCCAAAACTCTCTTTCTTGTATGTATAGGTTCATGCACTTACCTTGATGAGTTACCAGATTGCTGTTTCTTTTATTTAATATTTGCAATTATTAATGGGATCTCCTTTTTTTTTTATTTGACTTTAGTTTTCAAAATCTCATAATTTTTTAAGATAATTTTAATATTATTAATTATTTAAAAAAAAAAAAGCAACAATGAGTATAGCTTAGTCTTGAATCTGTAAACTCGAGTTCAATTCTCCATTTTATATTTGTCATTATATATATATATATATATATATATATATATATATATATATATATATATATATATATATATAAACAAAGTTTGAGATTAGAAAACTCCACGCATATTATGAAGAGTCAGATCACTCAAAGCTTAAAGTTGAAATTTATTCAATTATCTTTTTATCTGTTGATTTCATGACATCATGTTGTGGATCAGAAAGTGTCACTGATTGATGTTTCTAGTCAAACTAGTTACACAAATTGATTAATCTGTTAGGTTTTGTTTGTTTCATTAAAAATAATTTATATATAAATGTCACAATCCAACTCATAGACCAGATCGGCACTAGAATCTAAGGCTGTATAAAATCTCCGAGACCCATAGTACGCCTTATTATTCTCAAATTCGTAACCAAGACAAAAAAAACTTAGATCAATATGTAAATAAAATTAAATATTTTTATTCGGGTCAATCCAATCCGATAACCATAAAAAACTGAAGTCAGAGGAGCCCCGCTCAACCATGATACCATCACTTACAAATTATTTAAATACCATACAAATTTTCATTTATTAATATCAAGAATTTAAATTAACACGATTTCTAACAATGTCCATATTACTACTAACACATGCGGAGTTCTAGATTTCAAATTTAGAAAAAAAAAAATAAAACAATTAAATAACCGACGTTAAACCTGCAAGGAAGAAAGCAGGTTGCTCTGTAAAAGAACTCATCCTGTAGCCTGGAAAAATAGGTGAACAGCGTTCGACTCAGAGAGTAAAATACTAATTTTAACCACAATTTCTATAACTATCTATAGCTAATGCATCCTAAGAAATGGAATACAACATCATCATAAATTTCATATAAATCACATCATAACAGTAAAAAGGCAATTTGGAGCACTCACCCACCCAACACTGTTCAAACGGTACATACATGAGAGTTGATCCCCTATACAGCTCTTTTAATCTAACATCTGCCAGCGAGTGTGTCTCAAGTCGGATTTTCGCTTAATAAGTCAAATGCGGGGTCCCAGCGAATGTCTCTCAAGCCGTGTCTACCCCGACTTATCCATAAATGACCGGGTCTTAGTGAGTGTCTCTCAAGCCGCGTCTACCCGTCCTGTCTATATCCAATACCATATCACACGCACGCCAACGCACGCATACTGCTCTAAATTACCACAAATAACATCCATGGCACTTCATTAATTATGAAAGCAATATAAAACGTGCCTAGTGTTTAACTATATAGATACATATTTATATGTGATGCATGGGCATGCTTGAACATATAATAATATCGAAATTATAATTAAAATTAATATTTTATTCACAGTACACCGAGGACTATTGTGGCTGCTGGATGGAGGAAAATAGCTGACCTCAATCACCTAAATAATTATATTATAAATTTATTAGTACTAAGTCAAAATAAAACTCTAAAGAGACAACAGACAGCCTAATTCATGCCGGAAATCCGACAGAGTTTCTCCTATACCTGAGATCTACCCAACCAGCAAAAATGATTCAAATAACACTTCTAAACTTAACCAATATCTTATCATCATTATATGGACCCTCCTAGGCTCTCCAAACCAAACAATAATCATAACATCAGACAACTTAATTATAAGAATTTAAAAATAATATTTTTCAAAAACTATCCAAATTAACTTTAAAAATTCTATAAACTTGCACCGCGGTCCGTAACAATATTATAAGGCTATTGCAAAAAGAATCATAATTTTTCTGATCATCCACGAATATTTTATAAATTTTATTTTAATTCAGTACAAGGCAAAAAAAATTGCGTAGAGTTCGAATTTACCTATGCCAAATCTAACATCTGAAACTCGTCCAGAACGTCTAAAAATGTTAGGATTGACTATAATATCGATCATGTTCTGAGACAGGCCGCCGGACAGCTGAATCTGGCCGAAAATGCGGTCCTGGCGCGGGTGAGCTATCTTTAATCCGATAGCACCTAGTGATCTGGACCGTCCGATAATCGTCTTTTTCCAACAGTGTCCGATCGAAGCGGGGCTAGTCCCAATTCGAAGATTTCATTGCCCTGAGTTCATCAGTGGTCTCGGATTTCCGATCCAATTGTCGGATTACTGGAAAAGTGGTGGGAAAGCCACTACCATACCCATTTTCTCTCTCCTCTCTCGTCGGAACACCATTAAGATAGGCAAAGCTTGCTGCCATCTTCCTCTTTAGACTAAGGTGTGTTGATGTGGTCGGAAAGTGGCTAGAATGGTAGAAGGAAGATAAAAGCTTTAGTCCTTCTTCCCTTTGCATCGCCCGAAAGAATGGAGGATTCCACCTCTATTCAGCTGCTGTTGGGTGTTGTCCCGAAAGTGACTCACTAAAATAGCCTTCTAGCTGTTGTCCATGTCCAATTGGTGAGGCTCGTTGGTGCGAGGGTCCCCTTGCTGTGGAAGACGACGCAGAGAGGGAAGGAGCAGTAGCTCCATTTCGGTGGCTATGGTAGGTAGAATCTTGATTTTTTATTGGTTATGGTATATTATTATTATTATTATTATTATTATTATTATTATTATTCAAAATATGTATTATGCACTAGTTTGCAATATACGAATACACTAATATATATATTAAGACAATATAATTAATATAATAATACCACATTTAAAAATTTACTCTTTAAAACTAAATAAATAAAATTTGTAATATAGTTAAGTCATGTTAATTTACCTTTCAAATAACCATAATAACTATCATGTTAGGTAAATTAAATAAACACTTTAAATTTTAATAATGATAATAAAAAAAATAAATAAAGATAACTAATATCAATTGCTATATCTTTGAATTATATTGCTCAAGATAATGACAAAAATTTAACCAAATTTCTTTCTTCCATTCGCAAGAAAATAAAAACATAAGTACATAATAAAATAATACACAATGTAAAACTTTGATTTAATATATATATAAATGAAAGTATTACAAAATTGTAAATTAGTTAGATAATATTAAAATAATATTTAAATACTATTAAAATTTATAAATTTCTTATTTAAAATTTAGGTTATTACGATAAATTTTTTTAAAAAATATTTTTTATTATTTATTTGAAATATCAAATTAATTATATGTATTTATATTATGTATATATGAATGAGTGTTTCCACATTTTAATAATCTCTAAAAAATAATTTATTCTTTAAAAAAAGTTACTTTATAATTTATTCTTTTAAAAAAAATTATTTTTCTTAATAATGACTTAATTTTCTCTTTAATAAGAAAATATTTTCTATTAATTATTTTTTAATGTGTCAAATACTAAATAAATATAAAAAATATTTTTCACAAAAATATTTTATACAAAACAAACAGAGACTTAATTTCATTCATAGACCTCCAAGTTATTATTTGAAGAGAGATATCCAAAGTTGTATTTAAGATGGCTCTATTATTGTGGTAAACATATGTCCATGTGTTAAATCTAATGTTACTATGTATATTAATAATAATAATATTATTATTATTATTATTATCATTATTAAATTTAAATTTAAATAATTATACTTCATTTATTTCATAAAAAATAATTTGTGCATAGAAGAAAATATTTTTCATGAAAATATTTTTTATTATTTAGTTATAATATTAAACTAATAGTATAGGCTTATATTATGTATATATGTGTAAATATACCAAGAAGACATGGTCTTTGAAACCAAAGAAATTCAACCCATTTAATTTGCCGGTCAAGGATTTGGGATTCCGCCCCTTGTTTGCAAATAATATGCGCCTTACAAAAACTGTTGTCGTATTTCAAGCGAAATTTTTGTCTAAATAAAAAATTTTCACATCCGAATGCATTTTTTGCTTCAATTTGTCTGTTTCTAAGAAAAAAATAATAATAATCTTGGCTTATCTTGATTTATTATTTTTTTAATACTTAAGATGAAGGGTAAATCCATTATATTTAAATATTTTTTTAATAAGGCTCTATATATTTTATTTTTTTTCAACAAAATATATTTTAATCTTTATTAATATTCTTGAGTAGTTTATATTTCAAGAGACCCTATTATGCTCATATAGTTAATTATGGGAAAATCTAAATTATTTATAAATAAAAAGAATAGTAGTTATCATGTTGTGCATCATATAAATATATAAATCGTAAAAAAATTAAATTATATTCAATATAATCCTAACTGTATAATTACTCATTGTAAATATATTACTGAGTCATTCTTATTATTTTTAGCCTTCAATAAGAGCCCATCAATAGACAAAAAAAATTCCCTTTTAAATATTATACCCTTTCTCCACTTTAATCTGGAATTCTTTCTTCATGTGAGACTACTATATATAATAGTCTATTTTTTTTAGACTATGCCCTTTATCTACGATGGGTAAAAGCTTCTCAATGCACAGAAGTCAAATAACCTTTTTCACTATACTCTATTTATTTTTATTCTAATTTAATTAAAAATCTTACTCAATTTATAAATAATACTATAATAGGAATTATATTATATATAAGAAATATTACTCTATCAAATTGAAAAATACTTTTCCTACTCAAATTAGGAAAATGTATCTCTCTAAATCTTACTAAAATTTTGAATAACATATTTAATAGCTAAAATTATTAATCTGGATAATAATTTCTTTATTATTTCCCTGCCTCATCAAACAGTGAGCAAATTTTGTGCAAGGAACTTAAATTGGTAATCAAACAACGTCCACCAAGGACTATGGAGATACCTAATTCTAATGCTGAAAGGAGTATTTAGCAATTGCAGTCTTGAGCTACCATTTTGTTGGCAATGATGAGCATAACAAGCAGAAGATAACACTAAAACAAGTAAAAGGACATTTATTACAAATCAATAATTTGCCAAGTGGAGTGCTGGACAAGGCCCCCTTAAGGACTGGTCCGACTGGCGGAGCCACCATCCAACCCACCCAAATGAAAATGAAATCATCAACCTGATGTCACCATGAGCCCTCATTTGACCTAGCCGCCCTGCCCCACACGAACCTTTTTGACTCACGTGTGATATCTCCTCTGTAGGCTCCACTAACGACCAAAATGTTGAAAGTGCCCACCAATTGCCATGTTCATATAATCTTATCCCTTTCGCCTTTTCCCTCTCTCATGTGCCTATATAAACCTTTTGCCTCCAAAACAAATTAAATCCTCCTACGAACAAAGACCACCTCACCATCTAAGAGTGCTCAAAAAGAGAACAGGGATTTTGTACTCGTTCAAATTAAGTTCAAGAAATGGATTCTTCATTCTTTCAATGCCAAAACTACTCCCATTTCTCCCCTGATCAATCATCTTCATCCTTCAGCTCCCTTGAGTCTTTCTACGCCCAGTCCCTTCCCTTCAACGAAAATGACTCCGAGGAAATGCTTCTCTTAGGAGTCCTTAATGAAGCCCCCATGAACTCTTTTGATACCATTTCTCCCACCAACTCTACCCACTACGAGGAGGTAAGCTCCAGAGATGATTATTATCAAGAGGAACCTACTCAGGAAATTGCTTATAGAGGGGTTAGAAGGCGTCCTTGGGGAAAATATGCGGCGGAGATTAGGGATTCAACAAGAAATGGAGTAAGAGTATGGTTAGGAACATTTGATACAGCTGAAGCTGCAGCCTTAGCTTATGATCAAGCTGCATTGGCAATAAGAGGTTCACTGGCTATACTAAATTTTCCTATGGAGAAAGTTCTCAAGTCATTTCAAGAAATGAACTACGAATTCAAGGAGGGTTACTCACCAGTTTTAGCATTGAAAAAGATCCATTCAAAGAAGAGGAAAGGAGAGAGCAAGAAAAAGAAAGTCAAGGAAATGAGAAATGAAAATGTGGTGGTATTAGAAGATCTAGGAGCCGAGTACTTGGAGGAGCTTCTAACCTTCTCGGAGACTGCCACTTCTTGGTGATCACTCTATGCTAATATTAGTTGAATAGTTCTTATTAGTTTTGGCGACACTATTAATTAATATCATCGCATTGTCTAAACATTTTCTAATCTTTCTTTAAGTTAATGGTTCAATTTTTAGATGATGGAGATTGTGACCTTTCATTTTATTTATTCGTCATTGCTGAATGATGGAATATGGTTAAAGGTTTGATTTTGATTGGTGGTGTAGTCTTTTGGCTAAAGAGGGGACCAAGTGTTATCTCACTAATCTTTGTTTAATCTAAAGTGATTATTATTTTATAGTAGCAAATTGTGCTTAGGCTGTGACAGTTAGTGACAGTTATTAATCCACAAATCATATCTGCCCATGCATTCATTCAACAAGTCAAACACAACACTGGCCACAGATATATAAAAGTAGTAATGATTTACCTTAAGACTGGAAATGGTGCCTATTTTTTGTTTAATTTATTATAATTTTCGTCTACATGGTTGAGTCCTGCAAGTTTATACACGATCGAATGGAAGTGTTAATTTGAAAATGGTTATGTGTATATATTTATTCTCCTCACATCCCCAGATGGAAAATACTGTAAGTAATGGACTTCGAAGGAAAAGAAATGATTATCAATTAATCTGCACCAAATAGAAATTAATTTAATAAGTAGTAAAATGATATAATGCCAGTCAAGATAATTGAAGCTTTCTTAAAAACCAAACTCTAATTTTTTAATAATAATAATAATGAGGTAAATAATATTTTTAATAATAATAATTTAATAACCTTTCTAAATTAAAACACCATCCTTTCTTTCTATTCTAAACAATCTATTAGGAGTGGCAATTTGGGTTGATACCGTGTTCATGTGGTGTCAACACGCGACACGAATACAATTAAGGTCTACACGAATACGACATTATTAACAATCGTATCAAAAATTTAAACACAAACACGACCCTTTTATTATACGGGTTACACGACACGGCACGATTAATATTAAATTGTATTAAGTATATTCAATATGACACGAACTATTTAACACGAAATAATCTATTTAACACGATTGACATGACTTAATCCATTTAACATGAGTGGGTTCATGGGTCAAATGGTTTAGTTGGTTACGGGTCAATAACATTAAATCGTGTCATAAATGTGTCAAGTCGGATTAGCTGGTTAACCTCGTGATACAACAACATTATAACCGTGTCATAAATAAGTCGACACGAACATATATAAGTCTAACTCAAACCCTATATTTTCGTGTTGTGTTCATGTCGTATTCGTGGACCGTGTCTAAAATTACCACCCCTACACTCCATCCCGTCTCTAAAAGCTTTCAAGTGTAGTACCTGAAAAGTCCGACCGTCTGGCCATCGACCCTCCTCCATTTCTCTTTCTTTAGATAGGGTCATATGGTTTCTCAGCTGGCTTTCTTTTCATTTTCTTTCTTAGTTTCTTTCGTTCTCCTTTTTGGAGTATCAATACCTCTTTTTTAGATGGGGATGTAGTTGAGTTTACGAGGGATACTTTGCATGCTGTAGTTGGCTCCCCTATTATGTGCTGTGAAACTATTTGGAGCTTTGTCGGCTGGCAGTCACGGAGGTGAGCGCTATTAGGTCACCTTTGCTAGCCTTTCCCGGTTCGTTCGGCATGGTCCCAGTCCCTGATTGCTTAATGGTTCTGCTGCATTTTCCTCTGTTTTCCATCTGGGTTTGATAGCTTTTGAGCAAGGAAGGTTTCTCAGTTGTTTGGGTTTAAGCACTTGTTCTGATATTGAAGTTTTTTTTTTCTCTGCATGCTTCAGTTAACAAGCTAACTCGCAGATCTCTCGTTGTAGGTTGGTGAAACTCATTAAAAGTCGATGAAGTGGAGTCGACATTGGTTTGCTGACGAAGAAGATAGTTTGGGTCATATGTTTGGGTCATACCCATAAGCATAGGGTTCTCGTATTCTTAAGAGTTGGATTTATGGGTTTGGGTTGATTTATGTAGCAACCATTTTGTTTAATGGATTTGGGCTTGTAATCCATATTTCATCAATAAAATATTATTTTTAGTAAAAAAATAATAACAATATAATAATGGAGACACATAATAATTTTAATAATATAATAACAATGGAAATGCACAAACCCAACCCCTTGTCCCATGCCCATTTTAACTCCAACCAAAAGGATTAAAATAGTTTTAGATGGACATGTTGGGGTCTTCCATTGGCCCATTTACATTGGGCTAAATTTGCCTAATTCTTGTGTATCTTCTAATAGTCCTGCTGGGTGTTCCACAGGCCACGCTAGACACTTGATAGAGGCCTAAAGATAAAGAGGATAGACTAGACGAAGGGATCAGGTTTTAGTTTAGGCTAATGGTAAAAAAAATGAATAAATAAATAAAAATAAAGATTGTAAAAATTTTTGAATGTTTTTATAATGTTGTTTTATTTTTTTCAGTTGTAGTAATAATTTTTTTAATAATTTTAAATTTTAATTGTAATAATATTTAATTAATAAAATTAAATAAATTACATTTACTATTACATAAATATAGTTCTCTCTCTACTAATTCTTAACAGAAAAATAATAAATTTTTAATTTTTTTTAGTACAGTCGGATACTAAAATTTAACAACAAATTTGAAGGTGGAAGAAAAATAATCATCAAAATGTATAATATATAATTAATAAATGTTAGGTGCAATGTTAAAATTTACTAGGATTTTATGGGAGAAATCAGATTCAATTATTGGAGA
This sequence comes from Hevea brasiliensis, assembly GCF_030052815.1. NCBI lineage: Eukaryota > Viridiplantae > Streptophyta > Magnoliopsida > Malpighiales > Euphorbiaceae > Hevea > Hevea brasiliensis. The sequence continues at coordinate 6,382,242 of NC_079497.1, read as the reverse complement.
AGATGATATTAAAAGGAGCAATTGCAAACTTCAAAAGAATTAATATTTATAGACCGTAAATCGAATACTGAGAATATTCTAATATATTAAAAAAATACACAATATACACCATTATTTTTAAGTATAGATACTAACTAAAGTTTAATACAAATAAACTGGTGACGGTTACAGAAAAGTATTCGAGGCTGAGACAGTCACATAAAATTTTGGCTAGGGTTTAAGTTGTAATTATCATAGTTTGAGTCATCAAACCTAATTTTTCCATACAGATGCTTATACCAGAGACTTTGTCCTTTTTCAGGATTCAGAGAGACAGCACTTTCAATGGTTTCTTCTTGTTCCACGTCCATAGGGTCATGAGAATCTTGCCAGAGAGGATGAGTGTAGTCAAGACCAGAGGATTTAAGGCCAAGTGTCAAAGTAGGATATGGCTCAGGGAGGAGCCATGCTTCAGTGGTCCTAATTTGTGAAGCTTCTTGCGATTTAGGTCCAAGAGAGGTACAGTTAATCATTCTTCCTTTGGGCTAGTAATTGTTTATTGCATAAAGGTGAGTGTTAAACTCAGTCCTTATGATTGCCATCTACCAGTGATTAGTAATTGTGTCTTCATAGGTTTTCCATTCATATTGAGAATTCTGAGACCAAAGCATTCCGTTAGAATTCCTGAAAAATGATAGGTGGAGAATCAGCAGAGAGTGGACTTTGGTTTCCTGTTCATAAGGCATTTCCCATACTCCATTTATTTCAATAGTCTTATGTTTCAGGAAGTGCCATAATAGAAACTTTTAATTATCATCATTGTTGAGAAAGTCATAAAGATTGATAACAGGTACTTCAAATGCTTTGGCATATAAGACTGATAAGAACTAGATTTCCTCCATTATGAGGTTTGTGCTAGGATTTATTACAAAACATGTGAGAAATGACACTTCATGGTAAAATATGGAGGTGGTTTCCTTAATGCTTCTGAGGACATTGATTAGATTCTAAAAATGAAACAGATTCTAATATATTAAAAAAATACATAATATATAAAAGTTCTGGCGAGGGATATAAATGTTAAAAAAAATTGTCAGAAAAAATTACTAAATTGTACACATAGAGATACAGTGAAATAAACAGGAGTTTTTAAGCAACGCAAGGAGCAGGACTTGGCAGCGGCAGAGGCGGCGGTGGGTGGTGAAACACTTGTTGACGTGAATGAGCGGCCTGGGGAGCTGGAATGCGATGAGCTACTGGAATTCTCCTCCTTGTCTGCAGAAGGTTTGTGTGATAATCAAGCATAAGCCGCAAGGTCTTTCTGGCCTGAATCAATTGATGATGATAGGCAGATGCAGGCATAACCTTGCCTTTATCATGACAATTATAAGTAATGACAGCAAGTAAGATAATGCCAAAAATCAACACCATTACAAATATCTTGGAACAAATACCCTCCATGATCGGTTGTGCCTGTTCATACACGCAAGTCAGTGTACTACTTGCGTTGCTTTATAGGAGGAGATAAAGCGGACTTTCAACCCTGAACTTACTTTGAGTACCCCTGTTATTGCTTCACTATAAAGTCAAGTTCTCTTGACTATAAGAAAATGCTGGATGTCTGTGAAGGTTTTGTCAATAAAGTTAAATTCTAAATCATTTTATTTTTTTATTTATAAATCACTCTAATTAAAATTTAAATTCAAGACTTTAAAATTTTGGAGATGAGTCAAATGCCACTGAATTAAGCTCTATTCTTTTTATGGATCTCTATGAAATCCCACAACCTTCATTTATTGATTATTGATTCAAGGATACTCAAGTCAACTTTGCCAGTTATGGATTGGCTGGACATTTTTGGAGTTTTGTATGGCAAATTATTATCTTGGAAATGAGTGTATTGTTAACTTCTTCAAGGGAAGGTGGTGAAAATGGAAATGAGTTTGGACTTGGAGGAATCCACCATTGTAGGTTGTAAAAGAAAATGATTTATAACTTCAAGGTTTAATTAGGATCCTGCATAAAGAAACTCAAGAGTCAAGACAATAAAATTGGAGCAAGAAGCCATAAATCGTCATCATATTAAATATATTATTTGAATAAATTTATATATAAATCATGAAATTATTCAACTAGCAATGACAATCCCCTGACTATGCTATATATATAGAGTGAGGGTAACATAATTTGATTTCAACTGTTAACCCCAGGTGGTGCATGTGGTGGGGCACCTTGACGACGGGCGATACCGGCGGCCGGAGCAGAAAACAGCTGAACTGTTGGAATTGTCCTTCTAATTGGTAGACGCTTAACAACCTCCAAGGCCATTCTTTGATGCTCCATTTTATAAAAGTGCAAAACATTCCAATTAGCAAGATAATTGCGAGCACATATCGACGAGCCTCCATTGCTGTTTTGTGGTTGAAGACCTACGTATTGAATTGTGGGATTTTTGAGCTGTCTATGGAGTCATATTTATAAGGGAAAGATATATGCTTGCAATCTGTGAAATTGTGTGAAAATAATTAAATTATACATTATTTCATGAACAAATAATAAACAAATCTTTACCACTTAAAAAACCATATGTAATTATTTTCGTTTTAGAGGAATTCGAATTTGGAACTTCTTTATTATCTTTACTTGACAATACTATAAAAAGGGCAACTTCTTTATGATCTTTACTTGACAATATTAGACAAAGGGCATCATGTGCATATACAAATTTAATACATCATCTTTATGATCTTATATCAATTCCCAATCCCCACATGATTATATTTTAATAGAGAAAGTTAAAAATAAATTTAAGATATAAACATGTGAATCTTATTTATTTAATTTCACCCCTCTTTTTAATACTTCAAAAAATTGTGAAGTCAACTTTTGCCAACTATGATTTGGCTGCATTTGGTATTAACTACAGAAATTGTTCTGCCTTGCTTGTGGCAATTTGTATTTAATTAGAAATAAGTCGATACACTATAGTTTATTTTTTTATAACATTCCCTAAAATAAATTTGAGTTACTTGTTCATGTACCAAGAAATATTAATAAGTCAGCTATCATTTTTTTTTTGTTTTAATAAATGTTCAACAATTTGGATGTCTTCTACATCTTCAATTTTTTTTAATCTTTTATTATATATGTAGGAGATAGAGGAGTTGAATTTAAATCTCTTTTAACATATATGCAGTAACTGTTAGATTATATTCATCATTTCTTTTCGATCTTCAATTTGGTGTATTCAGATAAATAATTATACAAAAACAATATAAATATATAATATTTGTAATAATATAATTTTTATAAATTATTATTCGAAAAAAACAATTTTTTATAAGCAATTAAATTTTATTAAAATAGAAAAAGAACTTCAAAACTTGGCAACAATTGATAAATAACTAAGAAGCAAAAGGACTAAAAACACAAATGGAAGAGAAATTATATGATGAACTGGCTATTACATATAGGGCACTTGCTAAAAACAAACGGACGAAAACAAGTTTTCCATGTTATTCTAGTCATAGTGGCGTACGTGTAGTTGCACATATATATTGGCATACACTAATTAAGATGGTGCTGGTGGTGAAAATGGAAATGGAAATGGACTTGAAACTATTGGAGGATTGATTTCAGGTGGAGAAGAAGGATTGACTGCAGTGGAAGGTGGTGGAAATGTATGTGATGGTGTTACTGGTGGTGGTGATGGTACTGATGATGAACATGAACATGGCCGCGGTGGTGGTGGCGCACACGCCACAGGCGGTGGTGGCGGCGGCGGTGGTGGTGGTGGTGTACACGCCACAGGTGGTGGAATTTTCGGTGGCGGCGGTGATCCAGGACAAATATTAGGTCCACATCCGTTTTTTTCAGGTGGTCGAATGGTGGGTGGCGTCATCACCGGCGCTTCTTGGAGTAACTTAAACTTACGTGAAGCGTCTCCTGACTTGACCATGTGAGAAAAAATAAGAAAATAAATTAACGAAAACCTGCAGAACCACAAAGAAATGGCTTCCATTTCTACAATCTCTTGTTTTAAAGCCAACTGTAAGAGATTGATCTTCTCCTTGCAAGTGATCCATTATATAGTACTCCATTCTCGACCCATTAAATCGATCATACATTGGTTTTGGGTCAGCAAAGAGAGAACTTTTTGCAACTGTATCCACGGCCATTTAAATTTGTTCTTGGTCTCAGGATTTTCTTGTGGAAATTTGCTCTTCTGTGATTATAAATTAATGGGAAATAAAAGGTATTGAAAATTACACTTGGGATAGGTCTGGAGATCATCTCCTTGTCAAGAGCACTGAGCATATCAAAAGGTTCATCAGAATGAGATTGCCTGAAAACGAAGGATCACTAAGATTTCCACAAGGCACCATAGATATTTTAATTAGAACTTGTGATATGGTTGATGGTACGTGTTTTTGTTACAGATAAATGAAAGCATCATTTTGGCGAGGAATTAATAGATTAGTCTTGGATTACTGTCCTGTAGACTAGGGAAGACTCCCAGAAAGAAAAAAGAAAATGACAGTGACTGCTAGCTAAAATACGCAATGCCATGTGAATAATCTTTAATTATAGTAGCTTTCATGTTCTTGCTTTCCTCTTTCATTTTGGGTAGAATTATGATTGTCGCCTTTTATATTGTCATTTTTAAGGAATTAATTACATTTTTAATGCATTAATTGCAAGTATAATCTTTTTTTGTTCAAAATAAATGAGCATGCTCTTCTAAAGTTATCAATAATTGATTGCAACTTATTTTTTTATTTCTATATGAAATACTATTTTTTAATATTTTTAATATATTTTAGAGCCTTTCCAAAACATGCACGTGACTTAAAAAGAAAAGAACATAAAAATAACACTAATAATTTTTTTTTCTTCCTCTTTTTTTATTCCTATATGAAATACTATTTTTTAATATTTTTAATATATTTTAGAGCCTTTCCAAAACATGCACGTGACTTAAAAAGAAAAGAACATAAAAATAACACTAATAATTTTTTTTTCTTCCTCTTTTTTTATTCCTATATGAAATACTATTTTTTAATATTTTTAATATATTTTAGAGCCTTTCCAAAACACACACGTGACTTAAAAAGAAAAGAATATAAAAATAACACCAATAATTTTTTTTTTCTTCCTCTTTTGATGTTAAACCAAACGTGTAAAATATAAATTAGCCATAAGCAAAGGATCCAAAACTCTCTCTTGTATGTATAGGTTCATGCACTTACCTTGATGAGTTACCAGATTGCTGTTTCTTTTATTTAATATTTGCAATTATTAATGGGATCTCCTTTTTTTTTTATTTGACTTTAGTTTTCAAAATCTCATAATTTTTTAAGATGATTTTAATATTATTAATTATTTAAAAAAAAAAAGCAACAATGAGCATAGCTTAGTCTTGAATCTGTAAACTCAAGTTCAATTCTCCATTTTATATCTGTAATTATATATATATATATATAAACAAAGTTTGAGATTAGAAAACTCCACGCATAATATGAAGACTCAGATCACTTAAAGCTTAAAGTTGAAATTTATTCAATTATCTTTTATCTGTTGATTTCATGACGTCATGTTGTGGATCAGAAAGTGTCACTGATTGATGTTTCTGGTCAAATTGATTAATCCGTTTTGTTTGTTTCATTAAAAATAATTTATATATAAATGTCACGATCTAATCTATGAGCCGGACTGGTACTAGGATCTGGACCTACATAAAGTCTCCGAGACCCGTTGTACACTTTATTATTCTCAAATCCGTAACCAAGGCCCAAAAACTTAGGCCCGATAAGTAAATAAAATTAAATATTTTTATTCGGGTCCATATTACTACTAACACATGCAGAGTTCTAGATTTCAAATTTAAAAAAAAAAATAAAACAATTAAATAACCAACGTTAAACCTGCAAGGAAGAAAGCAGGTTGCTCTGTAAAATAACTCCTCCTATAGCCTGGAAAAATAGGTGAACAGGAGTAAGCATTCGACTCAGAGAATAAAATACTAATTTTAACCTCAATTTCTATAGTTATCTACAGCTAATGCATCCTAAGGAATGAAATGCAACATCATCATAAATTTCATACAAATCGCATCACAACAATAAAAAGGCAATTTGGAGCACTCACCCACCCAATACTGTTCAAACAATACATATATGGAAGTTGATTCCCTATACAGCTCTCTTAATCCAACCTCTGCCAGCCAGTGTCTCTCAAGCCGGACTTTCGCTTAATAAACTAAATGCGGGGTCCCAGCGAATATCTCTCGAGCCGTGTCTATCCCGACTTATCCATAAAGGACCGGGTCTCAGCGAGTGTCTCTCAAGCCGTGTCTACCCATTTGTCCATATCCAATATCATATCACACGCACGCACACTACTTCAAATTACCACAAACAACATCCATGGCACTTCATTAATTATGAAAGCAATATAAAATGTGCCTAGTGTTTAACTATATAGATACATATTTATAAGTGATGCATGGGCATACTTGAACATATAATAATATCGAAATTATAATTAAAATTAATATTTTACTCACAGTACACCGAGGACTATTGTGGCTGCTGGATGGAAGAAAATAGCTGACCTCGATCAACTAAATAATTATATTATAAATTTATCAGTATTAAGTCAATAAAACTCTAAAGAGACAACAGACAGTCTAATTTATGCCGGAAATCCGACAGAGTTTCCCCTATGCCTGAGACCTACCCAACCAGCAAAAATGATTTAAAGAACACTTCTAAACTCAACCAATATCTTATCATCATTATATGGCCCCTCCTAGACCCTCCAAACCAGACAATAATCACAATATTAGACAACTCAATTATAAGACTGTAAAACTAATATTTTTCAAAAACTATCCAAATTAACTTTAAAAATTCTATAAACTTGCACCGCGGTCCTTAAAAATATTATAAGGCTATTGCAAAAAGAATCATAATTTTTCTGATCATCCACGAATATTTTATAAATTTTATTCTAACTCAAATACAACGCAAAAAAATTGAGCAATGTAGAGTTTGGGTTTACCTGTGCCAAATCTGACACCTGAAACTCGTCCAAAACGTCTAAATATGTTAGGATTGACTATAATATCGATCATGTTCTGAGACAGGCCGCCAGACAGCTGAATCTGGCTGAAAATGCGGTCATGGCGCGGGTGAGCTATCTTTAATCTAATCGCACCAGCGATATAAACCGTCCGATAATGGCCTTTCTCTAACGTGTCCAATCAGAGCGGGGCCAGTCTCATTTCGAAGATTTCGTCGCCCTGAGTTCATTAGTGGTCTCGGATTTCCGATCCAATGGCTAGAATGGCAGAAGGAAGATAAAAGCTTTGGACCTTCTTCCCTTTGCATCGCCGGAAAGAATGGAGGATTCCACCTCTATTCAGTTGCTGTTGGGTGTTGTCCCGAAAGTGCCTCACTAAAATAGCCTTCTAGCTGTTGTTCATGTCCAATTGGTGAGGCTCGTTGGTGCGAGGATCCCCTTGCTATGGAAGACGACGCAGAGAGGGAAGGAGCAGTAGCTCCATTTCGGTGGCCATGGTAGGTAGAATCTTGATTTTTTATTGGTTATGGTATATTATTATTATTATTATTATTATTATTATTATTATTCAAAATATGTACTATGCACTAGTTTGCAATATACGAATACACTAATATATATATATTAAGACAATATAATTAATATAATAATACCACATTTAAAAATTTACTCTTTAAAACTAAATAAATAAAACTTGTAATATAGTTAAGTCATGTTAATTTACCTTTCAAATAACCATAATAACAACCTTATTAGGTAAATTAAATAAAAACTTTAAACTTTAATAATGACAATAAAAAAAATAAATAAAGATAATTAATATCAATTGCTATATATAATAAAATAATACACAATGTAAAACTTTGATTTAATACATATATATATATATATATATATATATATATATATATATATATATATATATAAATTAGTTAGATAATATTAAAATAATATTTAAATACCATTAAAATTTATAAATTTTTTATTTAAAATTTAGGTTATTACGATAAATTTTTTTAAAAAAATATTTTTTATTATTCATTTGAAATATCAAATTAATTATATGTATTTATATTATGTATATATGAATGAGTGTTTCCACATTTTAATAATCTCTAAAAAATAATTTATTCTTTAAAAAAAGTTACTTTATAATTTATTCTTTTAAAAAAAATTATTTTTCTTAATAATGACTTAATTTTCTCTTTAATAAGAAAATATTTTCTATTAATTATTTTTTGAGTGTCTCAAACACTAAATAAATATAAAAAATATTTTTCACAAAAATATTTTATACAAAACAAACACATACTTAATTTCATTCATAGACCTCCAAGTTATTATTTGAAGAGAGATATACAAAGTTGTATTTAAGATGGCTCTATTTGTCACGACCCAACCTATGGGCCGGACCGGCACTAGGACCTGGGCCAGCCTAAAGCCCCCGAGGCCCGTAGTAAGCCTTAACTATTCATTAACCCAACTCTAAGGCCCATTTGGGCCCAATATCAAGAAAACAAACGGACAGAGTCCGGCCATAAAATGATTGACTTTCCAACGGGGAGTTTTCGACTCACCCGACCTGTAAAACACAATAAACAATCCATTGGGGAGCTCAGCTCACCCTCCACATACTCATCAACATAATAATAAATGGGAGCTCAGCTCCCTCATCCAATCCATCAAAACAGACTTAAGATATTAAGTTTACAGGTCCAACATGAATATAATATTACAGACCAAATTCAAATAATTACTGCTAACACATGCGGAAATTCTAGGAGTAATTAAAATTACACAAATATTAATAAACAACCTGCGAAGTAGAAAAGCAGGTTAACCCAGAACAAAATATCCTCCTGTGGCCTGTAAAAATTTTTGAACAGGAGTGAGCGTTCGACTCAGAGAGTAAAATATCAATTTTAACCATAATCTCTATAACTATCTAGAACTAATGCACCCTGTAGAGTGAAATGCAACATCAACAACATTTTCACATCATAACATCAAAAAGGTAATTTGGAGCACTCACACACCCTGTAATATCAATCATAACATATGGGAGCTGATCCCCTATGCAGCTCTCTTAAATCCAACCTGGTGCCAGCGAATTACTCAAGCTTAGACTTCCACTTAATAACAAAATCGAGGGTCACAGCGAATTACTCAAGCCGTGACTACCCCTCGAAGGATCGGGTCCCAGCGAATTACTCAAGCCGTGACTGCCCCGTCCTATCCATAGTCCACACCACATCACACGCACGCCAACGCACGCACACTGCTCCAAATTACCACAACAACAACCATGGCACATCAACAGTTATGAATGCAACATAAATCGTGCCTAGAGTTTAACTACATAAATATATGCATATAAGTGATACATGGGCATGCTGAACATATAATAATATCGAAATTACAATTAAAATTAATATTCTACTCACAGACTTGACGATGGTCACTGAGGCGGCTGAGCGGAGGAAGAAGGTCATCGGCTCACGACAATTATATTACAATTATTTAATACAATCGACTCAATACAAACAAAGAAAAAGACCAATTACGCCCTAAGTCGCAGAAAATCGCAGAGTCTCCCTATACCTAGGACCTACCCAACTTTGCAAAGGGCTAAAAACGCACTTCTATATTCACAATCCATATATCAACAGTTCAATCATATCACACAGCCCCTCCTGGGCCCATCAAATCAGTCATCCATCACAATATGTAAAATTTCAATTTAGTCCTTATTATTGATCATTTTTGCAAAAACTGCCCAAACAAGCTCTAAAAATTATAAAACTTTGCCCCGCGGTCCTCACCAATATTACTAAGCTATTGCAAAAAGAATCGTAATTTTCTAAGCTACCACGAATATTTTATGGATTTTTAATCCTATTTAAGCACTAGAAAATTACGAAAAAGCAAGGTTCGGGTTTACCTTTGCCGATTCCGACTTCGGGAACGCACTCGGGACGTCTGACAATGGGGGGCTAGCCAAAACCTCGGTCCAATTCGAGACTTTTCCAGAACGGTCCATTCGCCCGAAATTTGCGCATCTTGGCCAATCGCCGAATTTCCGCCAATCGAGGATACTTACACGAAGCCCATAACATGGGGGTTAGTACATAAATTTTTCAGAATTTTCTAAGCCCATTAAATGCTCGGAAAAACACTGCGAAGTTCCGTGGGACCCACTGAAAAACGGTGTCGGAAAAATTTGAAATTTATGTCGTTGCGAAGCTCTCGACGAATGGAGCGTGCTGGTGGCCTCGGTTTTCTCGTGGGATTCACGGTTTTCGAGAAATCTAGCCCAAAAGTCGAAATGAGCTAAAATCTTCCCGAGCAAAAATCGGACAATCCGCTCGATGGATTTCGGCGTTCTTGGTGTCTATGGAAAGCTCTCGCCGAGTAGATGATTTTGGACACAAGACCCGGTCCAATTGGTGGCCGGATCGGCCAGATTTGGCCGGGGAAGCTGGAGCGGCGCGCGCGCGCAGGGGGCGTTTTCGCGTGCGTTTTTCCCATTGTTCGGCGGAGGCACCTACCGGCTGGTTGGGCGGCGCGCCGACCGCTGGCCGGGCGGCGGCTGGGGGTGGAGAGGAGAGAGAAACGAGAGAGAAAAGGGAGAGGGACGACGCGTGCGGGGAAGAAAAAGGGAAGAAGGAAAAAGGCCGGTCCGATTCGACCGGTCCGATCCGGTCCGGTTCGATTCGGCCGGTTCGATTCAGAATACAAAATTTTGAATTTTTACTCTGCCTCGGGACCGAAAACGAGGTCCAAAAATTTCGAAAAAATTTCAGAAAACTCAGAAAAATACGTAGACTCCAAATATATTTTTAGTTTTGCCACGTGGTCTTTAAATTAATTTTTAAAAATTATCAAAGTTTATATTTTCGAAAAATCAAACCCGATTTTTAAAATTCGAAAAATCTCAAAAAAATTCCAAAAGTTTAATAAAATTAAAATACTAAAAATGCTCATAAAATAAAAAATTTTGGGGTGTTACATTCTTCCCCCCTTACAGAAAATTCGTCCTCGAATTTTTACACAAGGCAGAATAAAGCACATGATTATACATTGAACAGATAAGGGTACTTGCTGCGCATGTCCCGTTCTGACTCCCAGGTGCACTCTTCCACTGACTGACTCCTCCACAAAACCTTAACCATAGGGATCTGTTTTGATCTCAGCTGTCTCACTTGGTAGTCCACTATGGCTACAGGCTGCTCCTCAAATGTCAAGTTCTCTTTTAGCTCTATCACATCCGGCTGCAGTACATGAGAAGGATCTGGAATGTATTTCCTGAGCATGGAGATGTGAAACACGGGATGAACGTGAGAGAGGTTGGGTGGTAGCTCCAACCGGTAGGCAACTGCTCCAACTCTATCCGTAACCTCAAAAGGTCCAATATACCGAGGTGCCAACTTGCCCTTCTTTCCAAATCTCATAACTCCCTTCATTGGAGAAACCTTCAGGAATACATAGTCGCCCACTGCAAACTCCACATCCCTCCGTCTGGGGTCTGCATAACTCTTACGCTTCATCGAAAGCCGCCTCGCCGTTCTCGATTAAAGGAACTGCCTCTGAAGTGTACTGCACTAGGTCTACATCATGCACCTTCGCTTCCCCCATTTCTGTCCAACACAGAGGAGACTTACACTTTCTTCCATATAATGCCTCATAGGGTGCCATCCCTATGATGGAGTGGTAACTGTTGTTGTAGGCAAACTCCACCAAAGCTAGCTGCTCATCCCATTGACCTCCAAAATCCAAGACACTCATGCGAAGCATGTCTTCCAGTGTTTGGATTGTCCTTTCGGACTGTCCATCTGTCTGAGGGTGGAAAGCCGTACTGAAGTTCAACTGCGTGCCAAGTGCCTCCTGCAACTTTCTCCAAAACCGAGAAGTGAACTGGGGCCCTCTGTCAGATATTATGGAGTTTAACTCCATGCAATCGACTATTTCTCGAATGTAGAGCCGCATACTGTGCCACGAGTATGTAGTCTTCTGACAGCAAGAAGTGAGCTGATTTGGTCAAGCGGTCTACAATTACCCATATCGAATCATATCCTCGCGTGGTACGAGGCAACCCAGTCACAAAATCCATAGTGATCATTTCCCACTTCCATTCTGGGATAGGGAGCTCTTGCAGCTTCCCTGACGGTCTCTGGTGTTCAAACTTCACTTTCTGACAAGTCAAGCACTTGGACACAAAGTCTGCTATGTCTCTCTTCATGCCATTCCACCAATAGCTATCCTTCACATCATGGTACATCTTGGTGGAACCTGGGTGGACACTGTACAGTGTGTACTGTGCCTCTCGCATGATTTCATTCCTGAGGTTGTCTACATCGGGCACACATATCCTAGAACCTTGTACTAGGGCACCATCATTGGTAAATCCAAACTCACCACCTTCACCTTGCTGTACTCTTTCTATGATCTTCATCAATTGTTGGTCTCTGTGCTGGGAAACTCTAACTCTGTCCCTCAAGTCTGGCCTCACTGAAAAGTGAGCCAACAATACCCCCTCATCTGAAAGATCTAGGATTAAACCTTGATCCATCAACTCATGTACCTCCTGAATCAATGGTCTCTTCTCTATTGAAATGTGCACCAAACCGCGGAAGATTTTCTGCTCAAGGCATCTGCCACAACATTGGCCTTTCCAAGGTGGTACTGGATGGTGCAATCATAGTCTTTCAGAAGCTCCATCCATCTCCTCTGTCTCAAGTTTAAATCCCTCTGTTGGAAGATGTACTTCAAACTCTTATGGTCGGTGTATATCTCGCACACTTCACCATACAGGTAGTGTCTCCAGATTTTTAGTGCAAAGACTACAGCCGCCATTTCCAAATCATGGGTGGGGTAGTTCTGCTCATGCCTCTTCAGCTGCCTTGAAGCATAAGCCACTACCTTTCCATTCTGCATCAAAACACACCCTAGGCCAACTCTGGAGGCGTCACAATACACGGTGTATCATTCACCACTCACAGGTAGTGTCAACACAGGTGATGTGGTTATACACTACTTAAGCTTCTGGAATATAACCTCACAGTCATCTTTACATATGAATGGAATATTCTTCTGGTCAACTTAGTTAGGGAGCCGCTATCTGGAGAAATCTTGTACAAAACGCCTATAGTAGCTACTAAACCGAAAACTTCACCTCGAGGTATTTGTAGGCCTAAGCCAATCGATTCTGACTTCAATTTTCTTGGGATCCACTTGAATGCCGTCACTAGAAACCACATGTCCCAAGAATGAGATGCTCTCTAGCCAAAATTCACATTTCGAAAATTTGGCATATAGCTGGTGCTCCCTCAACGTCTGCAACACCATCCTCAAGTGCCACACGTGTTCTTCCTCGGTCCGAGAGTGTACCAGAATGTCATCTACGAACACGATGACAAAACGGTCCAAAAATGGCTTGAACACCCTGTTCATCAAGTCCATGAAGGCTGCTGGTGCATTAGTGAGTCCAAAAGACATCACCAAGAACTCATAATGACCATATCTTGTCCTGAAAGCCGTTTTGGACACGTCCTCATTCCTGATTCTCAACTGATGGTAGCCTGATAGCAGGTCTATTTTGGAAAAGAATCTAGCTCCTTGGAGCTGATCAAACAGATCATTGATCCGAGGAAGTGGATACTTGTTCTTCACAGTCACCTTGTTCAGCTGTCTATAGTCGATACACAACCTCAATGACCCATCCTTCTTTCTCACAAATAAAACAGGAGCGCCCCAAGGTGAAGTGCTCGGACGTATAAAACCCTTGTCCAAAAGCTCCTGTAGTTGCTCCTTTAACTCTTTCAATTCTGCTGGTGCCATCCTGTAAGGTGGCATCGATATGGGGTTTGTACCCGGCACAACATCAATGCAAAACTCTATTTCCCTTCCTGGCGGCAACCCTGGGAGCTCCTCTGGGAAGACATCCATAAATTCTCTGACAACAGGAACACTTTCCATGCTGACACCTTCTACAGATGTATCTCTCACCAATGCCAAATACCCTTGGCATCCACGCCTCAATATTTTTCTAGCACTAATTGCTGACACCAAATTATATGGAGCCATGCTCCTGTCGCCATCAAAGCTAAACTCTTCCACACCAGGTATGTGGAAATACACCTTTTTGTTCCTGCAGTCTAAAGTGGCATAGTGAGTTGCCAACCAATCCATCCCCAAAATTACATCAAAGTCCATTACTGGTAGAGGGACCAAGTCTGCTGGGAGGATCTTTCCATCCACTACTACTGTGCTACCCGGAAAAATCATATCTACATCTATGTTGTCGCTAAGTGGGGTAGCTAATGACAAAGGGCACTCTAAAGTTGTAGGGTTTCTACCCAACCTCATGGCAAACACAGGGGAGACAAATGAGTGCGTAGCACCCGGATCTATCAAAACACGAGCCTCATAAGAACAGACCAGAAGAATACCTGCCACAACTGCATTTGAAGCTTGAGCATCCTGGTGGGTCAGGGTGAAAACTCGAGCTTGACCCCTACCCGAGTGGCGTAACCACGATCGACTTCTACCTCTGACCGCCTCCAAATCCACGTCCCCCTTATCCTCGACCACATTGAATCGATTGCTGCCATGTTGGAAGTACCGGATACAATGGCGAGGAACATTTGCAATGAACCACTGTGACCCCATCGTGGCTCGTGAACATGGGGCATTCCCTAGCAAAGTGACACGTTGGCCACACACCTGAAGCATACTCCTGACCCCATCAAACAAGGTTCTGAATGTCCTCTTCCACACTGTGCACACGGTGCCAAAGAGGATCTGAACTGACCAGGCTGCTGTACCCAGCTGTGACCCTTCTTTGGATCCGTACCACAGTGCAGATCCTCGTGGTGCGTGTCTAAAACCACTTCTCTTGCTCCTACCCTTTCCTCTGTAATTACCACGCCACCACCGTCCGAGTACCCATGGAAGGGACACGAGAACCCTCTGCTCTGTTTTTCTTTGCTCTCCCACTGTCATCCGCAGCATAGCTAATCTCAATCTGTCTGGCTCGATCAACCACCACATCAAAAGACTGATCCGACATCATGGCCAGGTTCGCATACCTCCTGTCAAGCCCCTTTAGGAACCTCTTCACCTTCATAGTTTCTGTAGCTACTGCTGTAGGGGCATATCTGCTCAATTCCAGAAATTCTGTAGCATATTCATCTACAGACCTGCCATTCTGTCTTAAGGCCTCAAAGGCCCACTGCTTCTGATCTCTGAAGCTTTCTGGCACAAACCGATTGATAAAAAGTTCCACAAACTGAGCCCATGTCAAACCCTCCATCCGGGGTAACACGTAGTCATTCATCCATTGTCTAGGCATAGGCCCCATGACATGCTGCATACACTCTATCAGTCTCCTGTCAGTCAACTGTAATTACATTTCTGCACATGCAGGAATCCAGAAACCGATATGCATCGTCTGACACATCATAAGTACCAGGCACCAACTTCTTAAAATTTATGATCTGTTTGTAAGGTTCCCCTCTTGGTGCGGTGGACTGCTGCTGCTGTGGAGGGTGGACCATATACTGCGCCATCATATCTATGGTCCTCTGCAACCCAGCTAGAGTAGCTGCCATGGGGTCCATGGGACCCTGTGCCATGAAAGACTGTTCCTGAACTGTGGGTAGCTGCTCTTCTACTTGAGCAGCTCTAGGCCTCCTACCCCGCCTCCTCGGGCGGCGCCTCATCTGTCTTGACACCTCTTGAGCACATCCAGTTGCAGTGCGATGGCGGCTCTCACCTTCTACGCATTTTCCTGAAATTCAGCAGCATTAGCCCACAAAAATTCAAAACTGCACATTATACAGCTCTATAGACTCATATTTATACATAACATATGGAGCAGAAACTAGAAGCAAAGATGACAATGCAAGATGAATATGGACCCTATATTTTCCGCATGTGACTCCTATTAGACTTTTCCCAACACTTTAGACAACATTCCCTAAGAATCTGGAGCCTAAGCTCTGATACCACATTTGTCACGACCCAACCTATGGGCCGGACCGGCACTAGGACCTGGGCCAGCCTAAAGCCCCTGAGGCCCATAGTAAGCCTTAACTATTCATTAACCCAACTCTAAGGCCCATTTGGGCCCAATATCAAGAAAACAAACGGACAGAGTCCGGCCATAAAATGATTGACTTTCCAACGGGGAGTTTTCGACTCACCCGACCTGTAAAACACAATAAACAATCCATTGGGGAGCTCAGCTCACCCTCCACATACTCATCAACATAATAATAAATGGGAGCTCAGCTCCCTCATCCAATCCATCAAAACAGACTTAAGATATTAAGTTTATAGGTCCAACATGAATATAATATTACAGACCAAATTCAAATAATTACTGCTAACACATGCGGAAATTCTAGGAGTAATTAAAATTACACAAATATTAGTAAACAACCTGCGAAGTAGAAAAGCAGGTTAACCCAGAACAAAATATCCTCCTGTGGCCTGTAAAAATTTTTGAACAGGAGTGAGCGTTCGACTCAGAGAGTAAATTATCAATTTTAACCATAATCTCTATAACTATCTAGAACTAATGCACCCTGTAGAGTGAAATGCAACATCAACAACATTTTCACATCATAACATCAAAAAGGTAATTTGGAGCACTCACACACCCTGTAGTATCAATCATAACATATGGGAGCTGATTCCCTATGCAGCTCTCTTAAATCCAACCTGGTGCCAGCGAATTACTCAAGCTCGGACTTCCACTTAATAACCAAATCGAGGGTCCCAGCGAATTACTCAAGCCGTGACTACCCCTCGAAGGATCGGGTCCCAGCGAATTACTCAAGCCGTGGATCGCCTGTCCTATCCATAGTCCACACCACATCACACGCACGCCAACGCACGCTGCTGCTCCAAATTACCACAACAACAACCATGGCACATCAACAGTTATGAATGCAACATAAATCGTGCCTAGAGTTTAACTACATAAATATATGCATATAAGTGATGCATGGGCATGCTGAACATATAATAATATCTAAATTACAATTAAAATTAATATTCTACTCACAGACTTGACGATGGTCACTGAGGCGGCTGGGCGGAGGAAGAAGGCTGTCCCGGCTCACCTGACAATTATATTACAATTATTTAATACAATCTGACTCAATACAAACAAAGAAAAAGACCAATTACGTCCTAAGTCGTCAGAAAATCCAGTGAGTCTCCCTATACCTAGGACCTACCCAACCTGCAAAAGGGCTAAAAACGCACTTCTATATTCACAATCCATATATCAACAGTTCAATCATATCACACAGCCCCTCCTGGGCCCATCAAATCAGTCATCCATCACAATATGTAAAATTTCAATTTAGTCCTTATTATTGATCATTTTTGCAAAAACTGCCCAAACAAGCTCTAAAAATTATAAAAATTTGCCCCGCGGTCCTCACCAATATTACTAAGCTATTGCAAAAAGAATCGTAATTTTCTAAGCTACCACGAATATTTTATGGATTTTTAATCCTATTTAAGCACTAGAAAATTACGAAAAAGCAAGGTTCGGGTTTACCTTTGCCGATTCCGACTTCGGGAACGCACTCGGGACGTCTGACAATGGGGGGCTAGCCAAAACCTCGGTCCAATTCGGAGACTTTTCCGGTAACGGGTCTGTCTGGCCCGAAATTTGCAGACCCGGTCAACTGTCGAATTTCCTCCAATCGAGGATACTTACACGAAGCCCATAACATAGGGGTTAGTACATAAATTTTTCAGAATTTTCTAAGCCCATTAAATGCTCAGAAAAACACTGCGAAGTTCCATGGGACCCACTGAAAACGGTGTCGGAAAAATTCGAAATTTATGTCGTTGCGAAGCTCTCGACGAATGGAGCGTGCTGGTGGCCTCGGTTTTCTCGTGGGATTCACGGTTTTCGAGAAATCTAGCCCAAAAGTTGAAATGGGCTAAAATCTTCCCGAGCAAAAATCGGACAATCCGCTCGATGGATTTCGGCGTTCTTGGTGTCTATGGAAAGCTCTCGCCGAGTAGATGATTTTGGACACAAGACCCGGTCCAATTGGTGGCCGGATCGGCCGGATGGCCGGAAGCTGGAGCGGCGCGAGCGTTACGCGCGTTTCCCGTTCGGGCGGTGGCCGGCCATTGGTTGGCGGCGCGGCCGGTCTCTGGCTGGTGAGGCGGTGGCCGTGGTGAGGTGGAGGAGAGAGAAACGAGAGAGAAAAGGGAGAGGGACGACGCGCGCGAGGAAGAAAAAGGGAAGAAGGAAAAAGGCCGGTCCGATTCGACCGGTCCGATCCGGTCCGGTTCGATTCTGCCGGTTCGATTCAGAATATAAAATTTTAAATTTTTACTCTGCCTCGGAACCGAAAATGAGGTCCAAAAATTCCAAAAAAATTTCAGAGAACTCAGAAAAATACGTAAACTCCAAATATATTTTTAGTTTTGCCACGTGGTCTTTAAATTAATTTTTAAAAATTATCAAAGTTTATATTTTCGGAAAATCAAACCCGATTTTTAAAATCCGAAAAATCTCAAAAAAATTCCAAAAATTTAATAAAATTAAAATACTAAAAATGCTCATAAAATAAAAAATTTTGGGGTGTTACACTATTATTGTGGTAAACATATGTACATGTGTTAAATCTAATGTTACTATGTATGTTAATAATAATAATAATAATAATAATAATAATAATAATAATAATAATATTATTATTATTATTATTATTATTATTAAATTTAAATTTAAATAATTATACTTCATTTATTTCATAAAAAATAATTTGTGCATGGAAGAAAATATTTTTCATGAAAATATTTTTTATTATTTAGTTATAATATTAAATTAATAGTATATACTTATATTATGTATGTATGTGTAAATATTTCTATATTTTAATAAAATTATTAAAATTTAAAAAATAATTTTATTATCTTAAGAGAGAAAAACATTTTTATATAAATAATTTAATTTTTTTTATAAAAAATAATTTTTCATTAACTTATTTTTCATTAACTTTTTTTGTTTTATAAGATATTGATAGGCCCTTAAAATTTATGCATGGACGATGACAATTTTTGCACCAAATTTTGATAAACTCCAAAAAGAATGATTGGTGCAGGTGGTGGGAAAAGGGAATTGGAAGAGATGCATGGAATATACCAAGAAGACATGGTCTTTGAAACCAAAGAAATTCAACCCATTTAATTTGCCGGTCAAGGATTTGGGATTCCGCCCATTGTTTGCAAATAATATGCGCCTTATAAAACTGTTGTCGTATTTCAAGAGAAAATTTGTCTAAATAAAAAATTTTCACATCCGAATGCATTTTTTGCTTCAATTTGTCTGTTTCTAAGAAAAAAAAAATAATCTTGGCTTATCTTGATTTATTATTTTTTTTAATACTTAAAATGAAGGGTAAATCCATTATATTTAAATATTTTTTTTGATAAGGCTCTATATATTTTATTTTTTTTTAACAAACTATATTTTAATCTTTATTAATATTCTTGAATAGTTTATATTTCAAGAGACCCTATTATACTCATATAGTTAATTATGGGAAAATCTAAATTATTTATAAATAAAAAGAATAATAGTTATCATGTTGTGCATCATATAAATATATAAACTATAAAAAAATAAAGTAAACATATAAATCAATAATAATATTTATATGATTCACCATTTTCACGTAGGGTTATATTTATGAACATTATTATATTTCACTATTAATAAATAAATCATTATTTATAAACTCAATGCTATCTCACCTTTAATTAAATTATATTCAATATAATCCTAATTGTATAACTACTCGTTGTAAATATATTACTGAGTCATTCTCATTATTCTTAGCCTTCAACAAGAGCCCATCAATAGACAAAAAAATTTTCCCTTTTAAATATTATACCATTTCTCCACTTTAGTCTGAAATTCTTTCTCCACGTGAGACTATAATATAAAATAGTCTATTTTTTTTAGATTATGTCCTTTCTCTATAATGGGCAAAAGCCCCTATCAATGCCTAAAAGTCAAATAAACTTTTTTATTATACTCTATTCATTTTTATCATAATTTAATTAAAAATCTTGCTTAATTTATAAATAATATTATAATAAAAATTATATTATATATAAGAAACATTATTCCATCAAATTGAAAAATATTTCTCCTACTCAAATTAGAAAAATGTATCTCTCTAAATCTTACTAAAATTTTGAATGACAAATTTAATAATAAAACACATATTTAATAGCTAAAATTATTAATCTGGATAATAATTTCTTTATTATTTCCCTGCCTCATCAAACAGTGAGCAAATTTTGTGCAAGGAACTTAAATTGGTAATCAAACAACGTCCACCAAGGACTATGGAGATACCTAATTCTAATGCTGAAAGGAGTATTTAGCAATTGCAGTCTTGAGCTACCATTTTGTTGGCAATGATGAGCATAACAAGCAGAAGATAACACTAAAACAAGTAAAAGGACATTTATTACAAATCAATAATTTGCCAAGTGGAGTGCTGGACAAGGCCCCCTTAAGGACTGGTCCGACTGGCGGAGCCACCATCCAACCCACCCAAATGAAAATGAAATCATCAACCTGATGTCACCATGAGCCCTCATTTGACCTAGCCGCCCTGCCCCACACGAACCTTTTTGACTCACGTGTGATATCTCCTCTGTAGGCTCCACTAACGACCAAAATGTTGAAAGTGCCCACCAATTGCCATGTTCATATAATCTTCTCCCTTTCGCCTTTTCCCTCTCTCATGTGCCTATATAAACCTTTTGCCTCCAAAACAAATTAAATCCTTCTACGAACAAAGACCACCTCACCATCTAAGAGTGCTCAAAAAGAGAACAGGGATTTTGTACTCGTTCAAATTAAGTTCAAGAAATGGATTCTTCATTCTTTCAATGCCAAAACTACTCCCATTTCTCCCCTGATCAATCATCTTCATCCTTCAGCTCCCTTGAGTCTTTCTACGCCCAGTCCCTTCCCTTCAACGAAAATGACTCCGAGGAAATGCTTCTCTTAGGAGTCCTTAATGAAGCCCCCATGAACTCTTTTGATACCATTTCTCCCACCAACTCTACCCACTACGAGGAGGTAAGCTCCAGAGGTGATTATTATCAAGAGGAACCTACTCAGGAAATTGCTTATAGAGGGGTTAGAAGGCGTCCTTGGGGAAAATATGCGGCGGAGATTAGGGATTCAACAAG
This sequence comes from Hevea brasiliensis, assembly GCF_030052815.1. Classification (NCBI taxonomy): domain Eukaryota; kingdom Viridiplantae; phylum Streptophyta; class Magnoliopsida; order Malpighiales; family Euphorbiaceae; genus Hevea; species Hevea brasiliensis. The sequence continues at coordinate 6,360,930 of NC_079497.1, read as the reverse complement.
AAATGGAGTAAGAGTATGGTTAGGAACATTTGATACAGCTGAAGCTGCAGCCTTAGCTTATGATCAAGCTGTGTTACCGTTATAAACTTGCTGAATAAATTTAAATGTTGCTGTCATTGTTTTTTGATTGAGTTTATTTGTTATTTCTTCTGCTAGTATGTAGGAGTAGTGGACAATAAAAGTGGAGCTGAAACAGTCCATGTAGAAACTATTTTTTAGCATAATAATTGCTGATTTTTCTGTAACAAACTCCCTCTACAGACTATAAAGAGGGGAGTAATTTAGAGGTTTGAAATATATATAAAAAAGTCTAATAACAAAAATAGCAAAAAAAGTTTTTTTTCCTCTATCTGCTGTTGTTTGATTTCTGTTTTTGCTGTTTTAGTTCTAATATTTGGTATCAGAGCCTTAAGATCAAGGCCCAAAATGTCTCATATTGAATTACAGAGAGCTAAAAGAGAGAGAGAGTTAAAAGAAAAAGAGGAAGCCTCAAAGATAGAAAGTTCTATCACAAATGAGAACCTTGTTCCCTGAGAAAGAAAGTTCAGTGTCGTTAAAATATCCTATGCTGACAAAAAGTAATTATGCAGCATGGGCTATAAAGATGGAGGTTTTTATGATGGCTCAAGGAGTATGGGATGCTATTGAGTCACCTGATCCAATTGATAGCCGCAGAGACAAAATGGCATTGGCTGCCATTTACCAAGGTATAGGGGAAGATACCTTGCTTCAGTTGGGTGCAAAGAAGACCGCCAAGGAAGCATGGAATATGCTAAAAATGATGAACCAGGGGGCTGACAAGGTTAAAGAGGTACGATCTCAAACGCTTTGGAGAGAGTTCGAAGCATTGAGAATGGGGGATTCCGAAAATGTTGATGATTTCTCAGGAAAGCTTACAATCATTGTCAACAAATTAAGGAATCTTGGAAATACTGTAGAAGAAGAAAGGGTAGTGAAAAAATTGTTGAGACTGGTCTCATCCAAGTTCCTACAGATCGTATCCGCCATAGAAGAATTCGGTGACCTAACCACCAAATCTGAGGAGGTGATAGGTTCACTAAAAGCCCATGAAGAACGCTTACTTAGCCGTGGTGGGAAGTCGGACGAAACACTCCTTCTCACTAGAGCCGAGTGGAAAGCGAGAGGAGGCTACAAAGAACAAGAAAGCTTCTGCTAATTCAAGAGGAGGAAGAAGCGGAGGACGCGGAGGACGCGGTCGTGGTAGAGGAAGACACTGTGGTGAATCAAGCCGAGGCGGTGATGATGAGTCGAAACCACAAAAGAAGAAATTCGACAAATCAAAAATTAAATGTTACGGCTGCGGAAAGATGGGACACTTTGCATCGGAGTGCTTGTCAAAAGAGAAAGATGAACAAGCCAATTTGACAGAAACTGAAGAGGTAGAACCGGCTCTTTTATTAATTGAGAATTGCGAGCTGAATGTTTCGAAGGAAGAAATTTACATTGAAGAACCTTCTTTGTTAATGATTGAAACCTGTGAAGTTACTGAAGGGGAAGTATATGTAGCTGCAACAGGAGGAAGTCTTATGAAGGAAGCCGGGTGGTACCTCGATACTGGAGCCAGTAATCACATGGCAGGTGATATAAATTATTTTTCTGAAATTGATCAGTCAATTTTTGGTAAAGTAAAATTCGGTGATGAGTCTGTAATTAATATACATGGGTTAGGCTCAGTGTTATTCCAATGCAAAAATGGAGAACACTTAACACTAACAAATGTATATTATATACCAAAATTGAAAAGCAATATCATTAGCCTAGGACAAATCGATGAAAATGGCGGACGTGTGATTATTGAAGGAGGAATTTTGAGGGTGTATGATGATCTAAATCGGCTCACAATCAAGGTGAAGAGACAACCTAACAGATTGTTTGTTGCAAAGCTCCAGGTTGCCGAGAAAGTATGTTTAATGACACATATGTCAGATCAGAATTGGCTATGGCATGCAAGATGTGGGCATCTGAATTTGCAAGCATTGATGAGAATGTCAAAACAAAGAATGGTGGAGGGACCGTAAATTACACAAACTAATCAGTGTGTGATGGTTGTGTAGTGGGAAAAACAACACGCATCGCCATTCCCACATCTCGCAACATTTAGAGCAGAGGAACTTTGCTTTGATTCATGGAGATCTCTGCGGTCCGATTTCACCAACAACACCAGGAGGTAACAAATACTTTATGCTCTTGGTTGATGATTATTCACGTTTTATGTGGATTTTTCTATTAAAGTGGAAAGGTGAGGCATTTGAAGTTTTCAAACGGTTCAAGAAATTGGCCGAATCTGAAAGTGGAAAAAGATTAAAGTGCTTCAGAACAGATCGCGGGGGTGAATTTAATTCATCTGAGTTCAAGAAGTACTGCGAAGAGGAAGGTGTGAAGAGACATCTCACGGCACCATTCTCCCCACAACAGAATGGCATCGTGGAGAGAAGGAATCAGACTGTTCTTGAGATGGCGAGATGCATAATGAAAAGTAAATCGGTACCTGCAGATTTCTGGGGTGAGGCTGTTAAAACTTCAGTTTATGTGTTAAACAGGTGTCTGACAAAAAGTGTAGAGGGGATGACACCATATCAAGCTTGGTGTAAGAAGATTCCAAATATACACCATCTTCGTGTATTTGGGTGTCTTTCTCACATCAAGGTAACATCACCTCATCTCACCAAACTTGAAGACAGGAGTGTAAAAGGAGTGATGATTGGATATGAGGAAGGATCAAAAGCCTATCGTCTCTATGATCCAGTTAAAAAGAAACTAATAATAAGTAGAGATGTCATTTTCGAAGAAGAAAAGAGCTGGCCATGGCAGTCCGAAAAGAAAGAAGAGGAGCTGGAAAATGTCGATATTTTCACTGTAAAATTAAGAGATGCAGGGGGTGCTACAACGGTATCGGAGGAGGGGGAAGTGTCACCTAAATCCACGGCACAAATCTCTCCTACCAGTACATCAGAATCAGAGTCAGATTCAAACTCTACCAACTCCACTCCACCTCGAAAATTCAGATCATTGCAGGAAATCTACAATGAAACCAGAGAAGTCGAAGCAGAGATTGGGTTGTGTTTCTTGTCGATGGAGGAGCCAACACAATTTGAGGAAGCAAATCGCAATCAAAATTGGCGACAAGCAATGGAGATGGAGATTGAGTCAATTCAGAAGAATGAAACTTGGGAGCTTGCCGATTTGCCTAAGAATCACAAAGCTGTAGGGCTCAAATGGATTTATAAACTGAAGAAAGATCCAAATGGAAAGATAATCAAGCATAAAGCCCGACTTGTAGCAAAGGGCTATGTGCAGAAATATGGAGTCGATTACAAAGAGGTGTTTGCTCCAGTTGCGAGGATTGAGACGGTAAGAACAATTCTTGCATATGCAGCACAAAGGCAATGGAAAGTTCATCATATGGACGTCAAAACAGCATTTCTAAATGGTGAACTTGAAGAGGTGGTGTACGTGCTGCAGCCTGAAGGATTTATTGACAAGAATCATCCGCAGAAGGTGCTTAGACTGTATAAGGCCTTGTATGGCCTAAAGCAGGCCCCAAGAGCATGGAATGCCAAGCTGGACCGAAGTCTCATATCACTAAATTTCAGAAAATGCCCATTCGAGCATGCGGTCTACATGAAGGAAACAGAAAATGATGTTACTGTGGTGGGAGTATACGTAGATGATCTTATCCTCACAGGATCAAGTGCAACTTTAATTGATAAATTCAAGCATGAAATGAAGAAGGTGTTCGAGATGAGCGACTTGGGACTCCTAAGTTACTACTTGGGAATCGAGGTGAAACAAAACTCAGAATCTATAACTTTATGCCAATCAAGTTATGCCAGCAAGATTCTTGAGAAAGCAGGGATGTCGGATTGCAATAGCTGTAGTATACCCATGGATCCAAGATGCAAACTGATTAAGCATGATGAGGAACCACCAGTTGATGCTACAACATACAGGAGCATTATTGGAAGTCTGCGATATCTGGTGAATACCCGTCCTGATCTAGCCTATTTAGTTGGGGTGGTTAGCCGATACATGGAGTCTCCAACGACATCACATATGAATGCTGTTAAGCAGATTCTTATATATGTGAAAGGAACTCTTGATCTTGGAATTGTGTACAAGAAGAATCAAGAGTGTGAGGCGCTGATTGGGTATAGTGGCAGTGATCTTGGAGGAGATACAGATGACAGGAAGAGCACAATTGGAATTTTATTTTTCCTTGGTGAAAGTCCAATCACTAGGGTTTCACAAAAACAGAGAATTGTTGCACTTTCGTCATGCGAAGCCGAGTACATTGCAGCAACAGGAGGTACATGTCAAGGAATATGGCTTACAAAGATAATTGCAAGTTTAAGAGGCGATAATCAAGTCAAACCTATTCTAAAGATAGACAACAAGTCAGCAATCTCGTTAGCCAACAATCCAGTACATCATGAAAGAAGTAAACATATCGACACAAGGTTCCACTTCATTCGTGATGTCAGAAAATGGAGATGTCAAGATAGATTACACGAGCAGCAATGTATGCAGATATTACGACTAAACCGTTGGGAAGACAGAGATTTACGGAGCTAAGGGACAAGATAGGAGTCAAGCAAGTTTAAGAGGGTGATTGTTACCGTTATAAACTTGTGAATAAATTTAAATGTTCTTGTCATTGTTTTTGATTGAGTTTATTTGTTATTTCTTACGCTAGTATGTAGGAGTAGTGGACAATAAAAGTGGAGTCAAACACTACATGTAGAAACTATTTTTTAGCATAATAATTGCTGATTTTTCTGTAACAAACTCCCTCTACAGACTATAAAGAGGGGAGTAATTTAGAGGTTTGAAATATATATAAAAAAGTCTAATAACAAAAATAGCAAAAAAAGTTTTTTTTCCTCTATCTGCTGTTGTTTGATTTCTGTTTTTGCTGTTTTAGTTCTAATAAGCTGCATTGGCAATAAGAGGTTCACTGGCTATACTAAATTTTCCTATGGAGAAAGTTCTCAAGTCATTTCAAGAAATGAACTACGAATTCAAGAAGGGTTACTCACCAGTTTTAGCATTGAAAAAGATCCATTCAAAGAAGAGGAAAGGAGAGAGCAAGAAAAAGAAAGTCAAGGAAATGAGAAATGAAAATGTGGTGGTATTAGAAGATCTAGGAGCCGAGTACTTGGAGGAGCTTCTAACCTTCTCGGAGACTGCCACTTCTTGGTGATCACTCTATGCTAATATTAGTTGAATGGTTCTTATTAGTTTTGGTGACACTATTAATTAATATCATCGCATTGTCTAAACATTTTCTAATCTTTCTTTAAGTTAATGGTTCAATTTTTAGATGATGGAGATTGTGACCTTTCATTGTATTTATGCGTCATTGCTGAATGATGGAATATGGTTAAAGGTTTGATTTTGATTGGCGGTGTAGTCTTTTGGCTAAAGAGGGGACCAAGTGTTATCTCACTAATCTTTGTTTAATCTAAAGTGATTATTATTTTATAGTAGCAAACTGTGCTTAGACTGTGACAGTTAGTGACAGTTATTAATCCATAAATCATATCTGCCCATGCATTCATTCAACAAGTCAAACACAACACTGGCCACAGATATATAAAAGTAGTAATGATTTACCTTAAGACTGGAAATGGTGCCTATTTTTTGTTTAATTTATTATAATTTTCGTCTACATTGTTGAGTCCTGCAAGTTTATACACGATCGAATGGAAGTGTTAATTTGAAAATGGTTATGTGTATATATTTATTCTCCTCACATCCCCAGATGGAAAATACTGTAAGCAATGGACTTCGAAGGAAAAGAAATGATTATCAATTAATCTGCACCAAATAGAAATTAATTTAATAAGTAGTAAAATGATATAATGCCAGTCAAGATAATTGAAGCTTTCTTAAAAACCAAACTCTAATTTTTTAATAATAATAATAATGAGGTAAATAATATTTTTAATAATAATAATTTAATAACCTTTCTAAATTAAAACACCATCCTTTCTTTCTATTCTAAACACTCCATTAGGAGTGGCAATTCGGGTTGATACCGTGTTCGTGTGGTGTCAACACGCGACACGAATACAATTAAGGTCGACACGAATACGACATTATTAACAATCGTGTCAAAAATTTAAACACAAACATGACCCTTTTATTATACGAGTTACACGGCACTGCACGATTAATATTAAATTATATTAAGTCTATTCAATATGACACGAACCATTTAATACAAAATAATCTATTTAACACGATTGACATGACTTAACCCATTTAACATGAGTGGGTTCATGGGTCAAATGGGTTAGTTGGTTACGGGTCAACACATAACACATTAAATCGTGTCATAAACGTGTCAAGTCGGATTAATCCCGTGACACAACAATATTATAACCGTGTCATAAATAAGTCGACACGAACATGTATAAATCTAACCCAAACCTTATATTTTCGTGTTGTGTTCATGTCTTATTCGTGAATCGTGTCTAAAATTGCCACCCCTACGCTCCATCCCGTCTCTAAAAGCTTTCAAGTGTAGTACCTGAAAGGTCCATCGACCCTCCTCCATTTCTCTTTCTTTAGATAGGGTCATATGGTTTCTCAGCTGGCTTTCTTTTCATTTTCTTTCTTAGTTTCTTTCGTTCTCCTTTTTGGAGTATCAATACCTCTTTTTTAGATGGGGATGTAGTTGAGTTTACGAGGGATACTTTGCATGCTGTAGTTGGCTCCCCTATTATGTGCTGTGAAACTATTTGGAGCTTTGTCGGCTGGCAGTCACGGAGCTGAGCGCTATTAGGTCACCTTTGCTAGCCTTTCACGGTTCGTTCGGCATGGTCCCAGTCCCTGATTGCTTAATGGTTCTGCTGCATTTTCCTCTGTTTTCCATCTGGGTTTGATAGCTTTTGAGCAAGGAAGGTTTCTCAGTTGTTTGGGTTTAAGCACTTGCTCTGATATTGAAGTTTTTTTTTCTCTGCATGCTTCAGTTAACAAGCTAACTCGCAGATCTCTCGTTGTAGGTTGGTGAAACTCATTAAAGGTCGATCAAGTGGAGTCGACATTGGTTTGCTGACGAAGAAGATAGTTTGGGTCATATGTTTGGGTCATGCCCATAAAGCATAGGGTTCTCGTATTCTTAAGAGTTGGATTTATGGGTTTGGGTTGATTTATGTAGCAACCATTTTGTTTAATGGATTTGGGCTTGTAATCCATATTTCATCAATAAAATATTATTTTTAGTAAAAAAATAATAACAATATAATAATGGAGACACATAATAATTTTAATAATATAATAACAATGGAAATGCACAAACCCAACCCCCTGTCCCATGCCCATTTTAACTCCAACCAAAAGGATTAAAATAGTTTTAGATGGACATGTTGGGGTCTTCCATTGGGCCATTTACATTGGGCTAAATTTGCCTAATTCTTGTGTATCTTCTAATAGTCCTGCTGGGTGTTCCACAGGCCACGCTAGACACTTCATAGAGGCCTAAAGATAAAGAGGATAGACTAGACAAAGGGATCAGGTTTTAGTTTAGGCTAATGGTAAAAAAAATGAATAAATAAATAAAAATAAAGATTGTAAAAAATTTTGAATGTTTTTATAATGTTGTTTTATTTTTTTCAGTTGTAGTAATAATTTTTTTAATAATTTTAAATTTTAATTGTAATAATATTTAATTAATAAAATTAAATAAATTACATTTACTATTACATAAATATAGTTCTCTCTCTACTAATTCTTAACAGAAAAATAATAAATTTTTAATTTTTTTTTTAGTTCAGTCGGATACTAAAATTTAACAACAAATTTGAAGGTGGAAGAAAAATAATCATCAAAATGTATAATATATAATTAATAAATGTTAGGTGCAATGTTAAAATTTACTAGGATTTTATGGGAGAAATCAGATTCAATTATTGGAGAAGATGATATTAAAAGGAGCAATTGCAAACTTCAAAAGAATTAATATTTCAATTATTGGAGAAGATGATATTAAAAGGAGCAATTGCAAACTTCAAAAGAATTAATATTTATAGACTGTAAACCGAATATTGAGAATATTCTAATATATTAAAAAAATACACAATATACACCATTATTTTTAAGTATAGATACTAACTAAAGTTTAATACAAATAAACTGGTGATGGTCACAAAAAAGTATCCGAGGCTGAGACAGTCAAATGAAATTTTGGCTAGGGCTCAAGTTGTAATTATCATAGTTTGAGTCATCAGACCTAATGTTTCCATACAGATGCTTATACCAGAGACTTTGTTCTTTTTCAGGATTCAGAGAGGCAGCACTTTCAATGGTTTTTTCTTGTTCCACGTCCATAGGGTCGTGAGAATCTTGCCAGAGAGGATGAGTGTAGTCAGGACCAAAGGATTTAAGGCCAAGTGTCAAAGTAGGATCTGGCTCAGGGAGGAGCCATGCTTCAGTGGTCCTAATTTGTGAAGCTTCTTGCGATTTAGGTCCAAGAGAGGTACAGTTAATCATTCTTCCTTTGGGCTAGTAATTGTTTATTGCATAAAGGTGAGTGTTTAACTCAGTCCTTATGTGTCACGACCCAACCTATGGGCCGGACCGGCACTAGGACCTGGGCCAGCCTAAAGCCCCCGAGGCCCGTAGTAAGCCTAACTGTTCATTTACCCAATGCTGAGGCCCATTTGGGCCCAATTTCAAGAAAACAAACGGACAGAGTCCGGCCATAAAATGGACTTACCAACGGGGAGTTTTTGACTCACCCGACCTGTAAACACAATAAACAATCCATTGGGGAGCTCAGCTCACCCTCCACATACTCATCAACATAATAATAAATGGGAGCTCAGCTCCCTCATCCAATCCATCAAAACAGACTTAAAATATTAAGTTTACAGGTCCAACATGATAATAATATTACAGACCAAATTCAAATAATTACTGCTAACACATGCGGAAATTCTAGGAGTAAATAAAATTACACAAATATCGATAAACAACCTGCGAAGTATAAAAGCAGGTTAACCCAGAATAAAATATCCTCCTGCGGCCTGTAAAAATTTTTGAACAGGAGTGAGCGTTCGACTCAGAGAGTAAAATATCAATTTTAACCATAATCTCTATAACTATCTGTAACTAATGCACCCTGTAGAGTGAAATGCAACATCAACATCATATTCACATCATAGCATCAAAAAGGTAATTTGGAGCACTCACACACCCTGTAGCATCAATCATAATATATTGGGAGCTGATCCCCTATACAGCTCTCTTAAATCCAACATGGTGCAGTGAAGAACTCAAGCGGACTTCGCTTAATAAACCAAATCGAGGGTCCCTGAAGAACTCAAGCCGTGACTACCCCTCGAAGGAACGGGTCCCAGCGAAGAACTCAAGCCGTGACTACCCCGTCCTATCCATAGTCCACACCACATCACACGCACGCCAACGCACGCACACTGCTCCAAATTACCACAACAACACTCATGGCACATTAACAGTTATGAATGCAACATAATTCGTGCCTAGAGTTTAACTACATAAATATATGCATATAAGTGATGCATGGGCATGCTGAACATATAATAATATCGAAATTACAATTAAAATTAATATTTTACTCACAAACTTGACGACAAATTACTGTGGCGGCTGGGCGGAGGAAGAAGGCTGTCCCGGCTCACCTGACAATTACATTACATCTATTTAATAAATTTGACTCAATACAAACAAAGAAAAAGATCAAGTACGTCCTAAGTCGTGCCGAAAATCCGGCAGAGTCTCCCCTATACCTAGGACCTACCCAACCTGCAAAAGGGCAAAAAAACGCACTTCTATATTCACAATCCATATATCAACAGTTCAATCATATCACACAGCCCCTCCTGGGCCCATCAAATCAATCATCTATCACAATACGCAAAATTTCAATTTAGTCCTTATTATTGATCATTTTTGCAAAAACTGCCCAAACAAGCTCTAAAAATTATAAAACTTTGCCCCGCGGTCCTTAGCAATATTACTAAGCTATTGCAAAAAGAATCGTAATTTTCTAAGCTACCACGAATATTTTATGGATTTTTAATCCTATTTAAGCACTAGAAAATTACGAAAAACAAGGTTCGGGTTTACCTTTGCCGATTCCGACTTCGGGAACGCGCTCGGGACGTCTGACAATGGGGGGCTAGCCAAAACCTCGGTCCAATTCGGAGACTTTTCCGGTAACGGGTCTGTCTGGCCCGAAATTTGCAGACCCGGTCAACTGTCGAATTTCCGCAAATCGAGGATACCTACACGAAGCCCATAACACGGGGGTTAGTACATAAATTTTTCAGAATTTTCTAAGCTCATTTAATGGTCGAAAATACACTGCGAAGTTCCGTGGGACCCACCGAAAGCGGTGTCGGAAAAATTCGAAATTTATGTCGTTGCGAAGCTCTCGACGAATGGAGCGTGCTGGTGGCCTCGGTTTCCTTGTGGGATTCACGGTTTTCGAGAAATCTAGCCCAAAAGTCGAAATGGGCTAAAATCTTCCCGAGCAAAAATCGGACAATCCGCTCGATGGATTTCGGCATTCTTGGTGTCTATGGAAAGCTCTCGCCGAGTAGATGATTCTGGACATGAGACCCGGTCCAATCGGTGGCCGGATCGGCGGTTGGTGAGGAAGAAGCTGGGCGCGCGCGTAGAGCGTTCAGCGCGTTTCCGTGGTCGGCGTGGCCGTATTGGTTGGTGAGGCGGCCGCCTGGTCAATGGCTGCGGCCGGTGGCTGGGGGTGGAGAGGAGAGAGAAACGAGAGAGAGAAGAGGGGAGGGAGCGTCGCGCGCGGGAGGAAGAAAAAGAGAAGAGACCGGTCTGATTCAACCGGTCCGATTCGACCGGTCCGATTCGGTCCGGTTCGATTCGGCCGGTTCGATTCAGGACACAAAATTTTGAATTTTTTACTCTGCCTTGGGACCGAAAACGAGGTCCAAAAATTCCGAAAAAATTCCATAAAACTCAGAAAAATACGTAGACTCCAAATATATTTTTAGTTTTGCCACGTGGTCTTTAAATTAATTTTTAAAAATCATCAAAGTTTATATTTTCGAAAAATCGAATCCGATTTTTAAAATCCGAAAAATCTCAAAAAAATTCCTAAAATTCAAATAAAATTAAAATACCAAAAATACTCATAAATAATAAAATTTTGGGGTGTTACATTATGGTTGCCATCTACCAGTGATTGTTAATTGTGTCTTCATAGGTTTTCCATTCATATTGATAATTCTAAGACTAAAGCATTCCGTTAGAATTCCTGAAAAATGGTAGGTGGAGAATAAGCAGAGAGGGGACTTTGGTTTCCTGTTCAGGAGGCATTTCCCATACTCCATTTATTTCAATAATCTTATGTTTCAGGAAGTGTCATAATAGAAACTTTTAATTATCATCATTGTTGAGAAAGTCATAAAGATTGATGACAGGTACTTCAAATGCTTTGGCATATAAGACTGATAAGAACTAGATTTCCTCCATTATGAGGTCTGTGCTAGGATTTATTATAAAATATGTGAGAAATGACACTTCATGGTAAAATATGGAGGTGGTTTCCTTAATGCTTTTGAGGACATTGATTAGATTCTAAAAATGAAACAGATTCTAATATATTAAAAAAATACATAATATATAAAAGTTCTGGCGACGGATATAAATGTTAAAAAAAATTGTCAGAAAAAATTACTAAATTGTACACAGAGATACAGTGAAATAAACAGGAGTTTTTAAGCAACGCAAGGAGCAGGACTTGGCAGCGGCAGAGGCGGCGGTGGGTGGTGAAACACTTGTTGACGTGAATGAGCGGCCTGGGGAGCTGGAACACGATGAGCTACTGGAATTCTCCTCCTTGTCTGCAGAAGGTTTGTGTGATAATCAAGCATAAGCCGCAAGGTCTTTCTGGCCTGAATCAATTGATGATGATAGGCAGATGCAGGCATAACCTTGCCTTTATCATGACAATTATAAGTAATGACAGCAAGTAAGATAATGCCAAAAATCAACACCATTACAAATATCTTGGAACGAATACCCTCCATGATCGGTTGTGCCTGTTCATACATGCAAGTCAGTGTACTACTTGCGTTGCTTTATAGGAGGAGATAAAGCGGACTTTCAACCCTGAACTTACTTTGAGTACCCCTGTTATTGCTTCACTATAAAGTCAAGTTCTCTTGACTATAAGAAAATGCTGGATGTCTGTGAAAGTTTTGTCAATAAAGTTAAATTCTAAATCATTTTATTTTTTTATTTATATATCACTCTAATTAAAATTTAAATTCAAGACTTTAAAATTTTGGAGATGAGTCAAATGCCACTGAATTAAGCTCTATTCTTTTTATGGATCTCTATGAAATCCCACAACCTTCATTTATTGATTATTGATTCAAGGATACTCAAGTCAACTTTGCCAGTTATGGATTGGCTGGACATTTTTGGAGTTTTGTATGGCAAATTATTATATTGGAAATGAGTGTATTGTTAACTTCTTCAAGAGAAGGTGGTGAAAATGGAAATGAGTTTGGACTTGGAGGAATCCACCATTGTAGGTTGTAAAGGAAAATGATTTATAACTTCAAGGTTTAATTAGGATCCTGCATAAAGAAACTCAGAGTCAAGACAATAAAATTGGAGCAAGAAGCCATAAATCATCATCATATTAAATATATTATTTGAATAAATTTATATATAAATCATGAAATTATTCAACTAGCAATGACAATCCCCTGACTATGCTATATATATAGAGTAAGGGTAACATAATTTGATTTCAATTGTTAACCCCAGGTGGTGCATGTGGTGGGGCACCTTGACGACGGGCGATACCAGCGGCCGGAGCAGAAAACTGCTGAACTGTTGGAATTGTCCTTCTAATTGGTAGACGTTTAACAACCTCCAAGGCCATTCTTTGATGCTCCATTTTATAAAAGTGCAAAACATCCCTGCCGCCATGAGCTAGCTCGAAAACTCCAATTAGCAAGATAATTGCAAGCACATATCGACGAGCCTCCATTGCTGTTTTGTGGTTGAAGACCTACGTATTGAATTGTGGGATTTTTGAGCTGTCTATGGAGTCATATTTATAATGGAAAGATATATGCTTGCAATCTGTGAAATTGTGTGAAAATAATTAAATTATACATTATTTCATGAACAAATAATAAGCAAATCTTTACCACTTAAAAAACCATATGTAATTATTTTCGTTTTAGAGGAATTCGAATTTGGAACTTCTTTATTATCTTTACTTGACAATACTATAAAAAGGGCAACTTCTTTATGATCTTTACTTGACAATATTAGACAAAGGGCATCATGTGCATATACAAATTTAATACATCATCTTTAAAATATTACAGAAATTCATACAAAGTCAAGTCCTTGTATCTTATATCAATTCCCAATCCCCACATGATTATATTTTTATATTTTAATAGAGAAAGTTGAAAATAAATTTAAGATATAAATATGTGAATCTTATTTATTTAATTTCACCCTTCTTTTTAATACTTCAAAAAATTGTGAAGTCAACTTTTGCCAACTATGATTTGGCTCCATTTGGTATTAACTACAGCAAATTGTTCTGTCTTGCTTGTGGCAATTTGTATTTAATTAGAAATAAGTCGATACACTATAGTTTATTTTTTTATAACATTCCCTAAAATAAATTTGAGTTACTTGTTCATCTACCAAAAAATATTAATAAGTCAGCTATCAATTTTTTTTTGTTTTAATAAATGTTCAACAATTTGGATGTCTTCTACATCTTCAATTTTTTTTAATCTTTTATTATATATGTAGGAGATAGAGGAGTTGAATTTAAATCTCTTTTAACATATATGCAGTAACTATTAGACTATATTCATCATTACTTTTTGATCTTCAATTTGGTGTATTCAGGATAAATAATTATACAAAAATAATATAAATATATAATATTTATAATAATATAATTTTTATAAATTATTATTCGAGAAAAACAATTTTTTATAAGCAATTAAATTTTATTAAAATAGAAAAAGAACATCAAAACTTGGCAACAATTGATCAATAACTAAGAAGCAAAAGGACTAAAAACACAAATGGAAGAGAAATTATATAATGAATTGGCTATTACATATAGGGCACTTGCTAAAAACAAACGGAGGAAAATAAGTTTTCCATGTTATTCTAGTCATAGTGGCGTACGTGTAGTTGCACATATATATTGGCATACACTAATTAAGATGGTGCTGGTGGTGAAAATGGAAATGGAAATGGAAATGGAAATGGACTTGAAACTATTGGAGGATTGATTTCAGGTGGAGAAGAAGGATTGACTGCAGTGGAAGGTGGTGGAAATGTATGTGATGGTGTTACTGGTGGTGGTGATGGTACTGATGATGAACATGAACATGGCCGCGGTGGTGGTGGCGCACACGCCACAGGCGGTTGTGGTGGTGGTGGTGGTGGTGGTGGTGGTGTACACGCCACAGGTGGTGGAATTTTCGGTGGCGGCGGTGATCCAGGACAAATATTAGGTCTACATCCGTTTTTTTCAGGTGGTCGAATGGTGGGTGGTGTCATCACCGGCGCTTCTTGGAGTAACTTAAACTTACGTGAAGCGTCTCCTGACTTGACCATGTGAGAAAAAATAAGAAAATAAATTAACGAAAACCTGCAGAACCACAAAGAAATGGCTTCCATTTCTACAATCTCTTGTTTTAAAGCCAACTGTAAGAGATTGATCTTCTCCTTGCAAGTGATCCATTATATAGTGACTCCATTCTCGACCCATTAAATCGATCATACATTGGTTTTGGGTCAGCAAAGAGAGAACTTTTTGCAACTGTATCCACGGCCATTTAAATTTGTTCTTGGTCTCAGGATTTTCTTGTGGAAATTTGCTCTTCTGTGATTATAAATTAATGGGAAATAAAAGGTATTGAAAATTACACTTGGGATAGGTCTGGAGATCATCTCCTTGTCAAGAGCACTGAGCATATCAAAAGGTTCATCAGAATGAGATTGCCTGAAAACGAAGTATCACTAAGCTTTCCACAAGGCACCATAGATATTTTAATTAGAACTTGTGATATGGTTGATGTTACGTGTTTTTGTTACAGATAAATGAAAGCATCATTTTGGCGAGGAATTAATAGATTAGTCTTGGATTACTGTTCTGTAGACTAGGGAAGACTCCAAGAAAGAAAAAAGAAAATGACAGTGACTGCTAGCTAAAATACGCAATGCCATGTGAATAATCTTTAATTATAGTAGCTTTCATGTTCTTGCTTTCCTCTTTCTTTTTGGGTAGAATTATGATTGTCGCCTTTTATATTGTCATTTTTAAGGAATTAATTACATTTTTAATGCATTAATTGCAAGTATAATCTTTTCTTGTTCAAAATAAATGAGCATGCTC
This sequence comes from Hevea brasiliensis, assembly GCF_030052815.1. Classification (NCBI taxonomy): domain Eukaryota; kingdom Viridiplantae; phylum Streptophyta; class Magnoliopsida; order Malpighiales; family Euphorbiaceae; genus Hevea; species Hevea brasiliensis. The sequence goes on along the minus strand of NC_079497.1, from coordinate 6,345,497 downwards.
TTCTAAAGTTATCAATAATTGATTGCAACTTATTTTTTTATTTCTATATGAAATATTATTTTTTAATATTTTTGATATATTTTAGAGCCTTTCTAAAACATGCACGTGACTTAAAAAGAAAAGAACATAAAAATATCACCAATAATTTTTTTTTCTTCCTCTTTTCTTATTTCTATATGAAATACTATTTTTTAATATTTTTGATATATTTTAGAGCCTTTCCAAAACACACACGTGACTTAAAAAGAAAAGAACATAAAAATAACACCAATAATTTTTTTTTTCTTCCTCTTTTTATGTTAAACCAAACGTGTAAAATATAAATTAGCCATAAGCAAAGGATCCAAAACTCTCTCTGTACGTATAGGTTCTTGCACTTACCTTGATGAGTTACCAGATTGCTGTTTCTTTTATTTAATATTTGCAATTATTAATGGGATCTCCTTTTTTTTTATTTGACTTTAGTTTTCAAAATCTCATAATTTTTTAAGATGATTTTAATATTATTAATTATTTAAAAAAAAAAAGCAACAATGAGTATAGCTTAGTCTTGAATCTGTAAACTCAAGTTCAATTCTCCATTTTATATCTGTAATTATATATATATATATATATATATATATATATATATATATATATATATATATAAGCAAAGTTTGAGATTAGAAAACTCCACGCATATTATGAAGACTCAGATCACTCAAAGCTTAAAGTTGAAATTTATTCGATTATCTTTTATCTGTTGATTTCATGACGTCATGTTGTGGATCAGAAAGTGCCACTGATTGATGTTTCTGGTCAAATTGATTAATCCGTTAGGTTTTGTTTGTTTTATTAAAAATAATTTATATATAAATGTCACGATCCAACCTATGAGCTGGACTGACGCTAGGATCTGGGCCTACATAAAGCCACCGAGACTCGTAGTACACTTTATTGTTCTCAAATTCGTAATCAAGGCCCAAAAACTTAAGCCCAATATGTAAATAAAATTAAATATTTTTATTCGAGTCCATACTACTACTAACACATGTAGAGTTCTAGATTTCAAATTTAAAAAAAAAAAATAAAACAATTAAATAACCAACGTTAAACCTGCAAGAAAGAAAGTAGGTTGCTCTGTAAAATAACTCCTCCTATAGCCTGGAAAAATAGGTGAACAGGAGTGAGCATTCGACTCAGAGAATAAAATACTAATTTTAACCACAATTTCTATAACTATCTACAGCTAATGCATCCTAAGGAATGAAATGCAACATCATCATAAATTTCATACAAATCGCATCACAACAATAAAAACGCAATTTGGAGCACTCACCCATCCAACACTGTTCAAACAGTACATATATGGAAGCTGATTCCCTATACAGCTCTCTTAATCCAACCTCTGCCAGCGAGTGTCTCTCAAGCCGGACTTTCGCTTAATAAACTAAATGCGGGGTCCCAGCGAATGTCTCTCAAGCCGTGTCTACCCCGACTTATCCATAAAGGACCGGGTCTCAGCGAGTGTCTCTCAAGCCGTGTCTACCCGTCCTGTCCATATCCAATATCATACCACACGCACGCACACTGCTTCAAATTACCACAAACAACATCCATGGCACTTTATTAATTATGAAAGCAATATAAAATGTGCCTAGTGTTTAACTATATAGATACATATTTATAAGTAATGCATGGGCATACTTGAACATATAATAATATCGAAATTATAATCAAAATTAATATTTTACTCACAGTACACTAAGGACTATTCTGGCTGCTGGATGGAGGAAAATAGCTGACCTCGATCAACTAAATAATTATATTATAAATTTATTAGTATTAAGTCAATAAAACTCTAAAGAGATAACAGACAGTCTAATTTATGCCGAAAATCCGACAGAGTTTCCCCTATACTTGAAACCTACCCAACCAGCAAAAATGATTTAAAGAACACTTCTAAACTAAACTAATATCTTATCATCATTATATGGCCCCTTCTGGACCCTCCAAACCAGACAATAATCACAATATTAGACAACTCAATTATAAGATCGCAAAACTAATATTTTTCAAAACTATCCAAATTAACTTTAAAAATTTTATAAACTTGCACATGATCCTTAACAATATTATAAGGCTATTGCAAAAAGAATCATTCATAATTTTTCCGATCATCCACGAATATTTTATAAATTTTATTCTAACTCAGTACAAGGCAAAAATTGAGCAATGTAGAGTTTGGGTTTACCTATGCCAAATCTGATACCTGAAACTCGTCCAAAACGTCTAAAAATGTTATGATTGACTATAATATCGATCATGTTCTGAGACAGGCCGCCAGACAGCTGAATCTGACTGAAAATGCGGTCATGGCGCGGGTGAGCTATCTTTAATCCGATCGCACTAGCAATATAGACCGTCCGATAATGCCTTTCTAACGTGTTCGATCGAGCGGGCGATCTCATTTCGAAGATTTCGTCGCCCTGAGTTCATTGGTGGTCTCGGATTTCCGATCCAATGGTTGAATCACTGGAAAAGTGGTCGGAAAGCCACTGCCATACCCATTTTCTCTTTCCTCTCTCTCTCGTCGGAACTCCATTAAAATAGGCAAAGCTTGCTGCCATCTTTCTCTTTAGACTAAGGTGTGTTGAATGCTAGCTGAGACGTGGTCGGAAAGTGGCTAGAATGGCAGAAGGAAGATAAAAGCTTTGGACGTTCTTCCCTTTGCATCGCGGAAAGAATGGAGGATTCCACCTCTATTCAAATTTCTTTGTTGGGTGTTGTCCCGAAAGTGCCTCACTAAAATAGCCTTCTAGCTGTTGTCCATGTCCAATTGGTGAGGCTCGTTGGTGCGAGGATCCCCTTGCTATGGAAGACGACGAGAGAGGGAAGGAGCGAGAGCTCCATTTCGGTGGCCATGGTAGGTAGAATCTTGATTTTTTATTGGTTATGGTACATTATTATTATTATTATTATTCAAAATATGTACTATGCACTAGTTTGCAATATACGTATACACTAATATATATATATATATATATATATATATATATATATATATATATATATATATATATATATATTAAGACAATATAATTAATATAATAATACCACATTTAAAAATTTACTGGGTAATAACAATCATGTTAGGTAAATTAAATAAACACTTTAAATTTTAATAATGATAATAAAAAAAATAAATAAAGATAACTAATATCAATTGCTATATCTTTGAATTATATTGCTCATGATAATAACAAAAATTTAACGAAATTTCTTTCTTCCATTCGCAAGAAAATAAAAACATAAGTACATAATAAAATAATACACAATGTAAAGCTTTGATTTAATATATATATATATATATATATATATATATATATATATAAATAAATGAAAGTATTACAAAATTGTAAATTAGTTAGATAATATTAAAATAATATTTAAATACTATTAAAATTTATAAATTTCTTATTTAAAATTTAGGTTATTACAATAAATTTTTTTAAAAATATTTTTTATTATTCATTTGAAATATCAAATTAATTATATGTATTTATATTATGTATATATGAATGAGTGTTTTCACATTTTAATAATCTCTAAAAAATAATTTATTCTTTAAAAAAAGCTACTTTATAATTTATTCTTTTAAAAAAAATTATTTTTCTTAATAATAACTTAATTTTCTCTTTAATAAGAAAATATTTTCTATTAATTATTTTTTAGTGTCTCAAACACTAAATAAATATAAAAAATATTTTTCACAAAAATATTTTATACAAAACAAACACAGACTTAATTTCATTCATAGACGTCCAAGTTATTATTTGAAGAGAGATATCCAAAGTTGTATTTAAGATGGCTCTATTATTGTGGTAAACATATGTACATGTGTTAAATCTAATGTTACTATGTATGTTAATAATAATAATAATAATAATAATAATAATAATAATAATAATAATAATAATAATAATAATAATAATATTATTATTATTATTAAATTTAAATTTAAATAATTATACTTCATTTATTTCATAAAAAATAATTTGTGCATGAAAGAAAATATTTTTCATGAAAATATTTTTTATTATTTAGTTATAATATTTTTCATGAAAAAAAAGCAACAATGAGTATAGCTTAGTCTTGAATCTGTAAACTCAAGTTCAATTCTCCATTTTATATCTGTAATTATATATATATATATATATATATATATATATATATATATATAAGCAAAGTTTGAGATTAGAAAACTCCACGCATATTATGAAGACTCAGATCACTCAAAGCTTAAAGTTGAAATTTATTCGATTATCTTTTATCTGTTGATTTCATGACGTCATGTTGTGGATCAGAAAGTGCCACTGATTGATGTTTCTGGTCAAATTGATTAATCCGTTAGGTTTTGTTTGTTTTATTAAAAATAATTTATATATAAATGTCACGATCCAACCTATGAGCTGGACTGACGCTAGGATCTGGGCCTACATAAAGCCACCGAGACTCGTAGTACACTTTATTGTTCTCAAATTCGTAATCAAGGCCCAAAAACTTAAGCCCAATATGTAAATAAAATTAAATATTTTTATTCGAGTCCATACTACTACTAACACATGTAGAGTTCTAGATTTCAAATTTAAAAAAAAAAAATAAAACAATTAAATAACCAACGTTAAACCTGCAAGAAAGAAAGTAGGTTGCTCTGTAAAATAACTCCTCCTATAGCCTGGAAAAATAGGTGAACAGGAGTGAGCATTCGACTCAGAGAATAAAATACTAATTTTAACCACAATTTCTATAACTATCTACAGCTAATGCATCCTAAGGAATGAAATGCAACATCATCATAAATTTCATACAAATCGCATCACAACAATAAAAACGCAATTTGGAGCACTCACCCATCCAACACTGTTCAAACAGTACATATATGGAAGCTGATTCCCTATACAGCTCTCTTAATCCAACCTCTGCCAGCGAGTGTCTCTCAAGCCGGACTTTCGCTTAATAAACTAAATGCGGGGTCCCAGCGAATGTCTCTCAAGCCGTGTCTACCCCGACTTATCCATAAAGGACCGGGTCTCAGCGAGTGTCTCTCAAGCCGTGTCTACCCGTCCTGTCCATATCCAATATCATACCACACGCACGCACACTGCTTCAAATTACCACAAACAACATCCATGGCACTTTATTAATTATGAAAGCAATATAAAATGTGCCTAGTGTTTAACTATATAGATACATATTTATAAGTAATGCATGGGCATACTTGAACATATAATAATATCGAAATTATAATCAAAATTAATATTTTACTCACAGTACACTAAGGACTATTCTGGCTGCTGGATGGAGGAAAATAGCTGACCTCGATCAACTAAATAATTATATTATAAATTTATTAGTATTAAGTCAATAAAACTCTAAAGAGATAACAGACAGTCTAATTTATGCCGAAAATCCGACAGAGTTTCCCCTATACTTGAAACCTACCCAACCAGCAAAAATGATTTAAAGAACACTTCTAAACTAAACTAATATCTTATCATCATTATATGGCCCCTTCTGGACCCTCCAAACCAGACAATAATCACAATATTAGACAACTCAATTATAAGACTGCAAAACTAATATTTTTCAAAAACTATCCAAATTAACTTTAAAAATTTTATAAACTTGCACCGCGGTCCTTAACAATATTATAAGGCTATTGCAAAAAGAATCATTCATAATTTTTCTGATCATCCACGAATATTTTATAAATTTTATTCTAACTCAATACAAGGCAAAAAAATTGAGCAATATAGAGTTTGGGTTTACCTATGCCAAATCTGATACCTGAAACTCGTCCAAAACGTCTAAAAATGTTATGATTGACTATAATATCGATCATGTTCTGAGACAGGCGCCAGACAGCTGAATCTGACTGAAAATGCGGTCATGGCGCGGGTGAGCTATCTTTAATCCGATCGCACTAGCAATATAGACCGTCCGATAATGCCTTTCTCTAACGTGTTCGATCAGAGCGGGGCCAGTCTCATTTCGAAGATTTCGTCGCCCTGAGTTCATTGGTGGTCTCGGATTTCCGATCCAATGGTTGAATCACTGGAAAAGTGGTCGGAAAGCCACTGCCATACCCATTTTCTCTTTCCTCTCTCTCTCGTCGGAACTCCATTAAAATAGGCAAAGCTTGCTGCCATCTTTCTCTTTAGACTAAGGTGTGTTGAATGCTAGCTGAGACGTGGTCGGAAAGTGGCTAGAATGGCAGAAGGAAGATAAAAGCTTTGGACGTTCTTCCCTTTGCATCGCCGGAAAGAATGGAGGATTCCACCTCTATTCAGCTGCTGTTGGGTGTTGTCCCGAAAGTGCCTCACTAAAATAGCCTTCTAGCTGTTGTCCATGTCCAATTGGTGAGGCTCGTTGGTGCGAGGATCCCCTTGCTATGGAAGACGACGCAGAGAGGGAAGGAGCAGTAGCTCCATTTCGGTGGCCATGGTAGGTAGAATCTTGATTTTTTATTGGTTATGGTACATTATTATTATTATTATTATTCAAAATATGTACTATGCACTAGTTTGCAATATACGTATACACTAATATATATATATATATATATATATATATATATATATATATATATATATATATATATTAAGACAATATAATTAATATAATAATACCACATTTAAAAATTTACTGGGTAATAACAATCATGTTAGGTAAATTAAATAAACACTTTAAATTTTAATAATGATAATAAAAAAAATAAATAAAGATAACTAATATCAATTGCTATATCTTTGAATTATATTGCTCATGATAATAACAAAAATTTAACGAAATTTCTTTCTTCCATTCGCAAGAAAATAAAAACATAAGTACATAATAAAATAATACACAATGTAAAGCTTTGATTTAATATATATATATATATATATATATATATATATATATATATATAAATAAATGAAAGTATTACAAAATTGTAAATTAGTTAGATAATATTAAAATAATATTTAAATACTATTAAAATTTATAAATTTCTTATTTAAAATTTAGGTTATTACAATAAATTTTTTTAAAAATATTTTTTATTATTCATTTGAAATATCAAATTAATTATATGTATTTATATTATGTATATATGAATGAGTGTTTTCACATTTTAATAATCTCTAAAAAATAATTTATTCTTTAAAAAAAGCTACTTTATAATTTATTCTTTTAAAAAAAATTATTTTTCTTAATAATAACTTAATTTTCTCTTTAATAAGAAAATATTTTCTATTAATTATTTTTTAGTGTCTCAAACACTAAATAAATATAAAAAATATTTTTCACAAAAATATTTTATACAAAACAAACACAGACTTAATTTCATTCATAGACGTCCAAGTTATTATTTGAAGAGAGATATCCAAAGTTGTATTTAAGATGGCTCTATTATTGTGGTAAACATATGTACATGTGTTAAATCTAATGTTACTATGTATGTTAATAATAATAATAATAATAATAATAATAATAATAATAATAATAATAATAATAATAATATTATTATTATTATTATTATTAAATTTAAATTTAAATAATTATACTTCATTTATTTCATAAAAAATAATTTGTGCATGAAAGAAAATATTTTTCATGAAAATATTTTTTATTATTTAGTTATAATATTTTTCATGAAAAAAAAGCAACAATGAGTATAGCTTAGTCTTGAATCTGTAAACTCAAGTTCAATTCTCCATTTTATATCTGTAATTATATATATATATATATATATATATATATATATATATATATATAAGCAAAGTTTGAGATTAGAAAACTCCACGCATATTATGAAGACTCAGATCACTCAAAGCTTAAAGTTGAAATTTATTCGATTATCTTTTATCTGTTGATTTCATGACGTCATGTTGTGGATCAGAAAGTGCCACTGATTGATGTTTCTGGTCAAATTGATTAATCCGTTAGGTTTTGTTTGTTTTATTAAAAATAATTTATATATAAATGTCACGATCCAACCTATGAGCTGGACTGACGCTAGGATCTGGGCCTACATAAAGCCACCGAGACTCGTAGTACACTTTATTGTTCTCAAATTCGTAATCAAGGCCCAAAAACTTAAGCCCAATATGTAAATAAAATTAAATATTTTTATTCGAGTCCATACTACTACTAACACATGTAGAGTTCTAGATTTCAAATTTAAAAAAAAAAAATAAAACAATTAAATAACCAACGTTAAACCTGCAAGAAAGAAAGTAGGTTGCTCTGTAAAATAACTCCTCCTATAGCCTGGAAAAATAGGTGAACAGGAGTGAGCATTCGACTCAGAGAATAAAATACTAATTTTAACCACAATTTCTATAACTATCTACAGCTAATGCATCCTAAGGAATGAAATGCAACATCATCATAAATTTCATACAAATCGCATCACAACAATAAAAACGCAATTTGGAGCACTCACCCATCCAACACTGTTCAAACAGTACATATATGGAAGCTGATTCCCTATACAGCTCTCTTAATCCAACCTCTGCCAGCGAGTGTCTCTCAAGCCGGACTTTCGCTTAATAAACTAAATGCGGGGTCCCAGCGAATGTCTCTCAAGCCGTGTCTACCCCGACTTATCCATAAAGGACCGGGTCTCAGCGAGTGTCTCTCAAGCCGTGTCTACCCGTCCTGTCCATATCCAATATCATACCACACGCACGCACACTGCTTCAAATTACCACAAACAACATCCATGGCACTTTATTAATTATGAAAGCAATATAAAATGTGCCTAGTGTTTAACTATATAGATACATATTTATAAGTAATGCATGGGCATACTTGAACATATAATAATATCGAAATTATAATCAAAATTAATATTTTACTCACAGTACACTAAGGACTATTCTGGCTGCTGGATGGAGGAAAATAGCTGACCTCGATCAACTAAATAATTATATTATAAATTTATTAGTATTAAGTCAATAAAACTCTAAAGAGATAACAGACAGTCTAATTTATGCCGAAAATCCGACAGAGTTTCCCCTATACTTGAAACCTACCCAACCAGCAAAAATGATTTAAAGAACACTTCTAAACTAAACTAATATCTTATCATCATTATATGGCCCCTTCTGGACCCTCCAAACCAGACAATAATCACAATATTAGACAACTCAATTATAAGACTGCAAAACTAATATTTTTCAAAAACTATCCAAATTAACTTTAAAAATTTTATAAACTTGCACCGCGGTCCTTAACAATATTATAAGGCTATTGCAAAAAGAATCATTCATAATTTTTCTGATCATCCACGAATATTTTATAAATTTTATTCTAACTCAATACAAGGCAAAAAAATTGAGCAATATAGAGTTTGGGTTTACCTATGCCAAATCTGATACCTGAAACTCGTCCAAAACGTCTAAAAATGTTATGATTGACTATAATATCGATCATGTTCTGAGACAGGCCGCCAGACAGCTGAATCTGACTGAAAATGCGGTCATGGCGCGGGTGAGCTATCTTTAATCCGATCGCACTAGCAATATAGACCGTCCGATAATGCCTTTCTCTAACGTGTTCGATCAGAGCGGGGCCAGTCTCATTTCGAAGATTTCGTCGCCCTGAGTTCATTGGTGGTCTCGGATTTCCGATCCAATGGTTGAATCACTGGAAAAGTGGTCGGAAAGCCACTGCCATACCCATTTTCTCTTTCCTCTCTCTCTCGTCGGAACTCCATTAAAATAGGCAAAGCTTGCTGCCATCTTTCTCTTTAGACTAAGGTGTGTTGAATGCTAGCTGAGACGTGGTCGGAAAGTGGCTAGAATGGCAGAAGGAAGATAAAAGCTTTGGACGTTCTTCCCTTTGCATCGCCGGAAAGAATGGAGGATTCCACCTCTATTCAGCTGCTGTTGGGTGTTGTCCCGAAAGTGCCTCACTAAAATAGCCTTCTAGCTGTTGTCCATGTCCAATTGGTGAGGCTCGTTGGTGCGAGGATCCCCTTGCTATGGAAGACGACGCAGAGAGGGAAGGAGCAGTAGCTCCATTTCGGTGGCCATGGTAGGTAGAATCTTGATTTTTTATTGGTTATGGTACATTATTATTATTATTATTATTCAAAATATGTACTATGCACTAGTTTGCAATATACGTATATATATATATATATATATATATATATATATATATATTAAGACAATATAATTAATATAATAATACCACATTTAAAAATTTACTGGGTAATAACAATCATGTTAGGTAAATTAAATAAACACTTTAAATTTTAATAATGATAATAAAAAAAATAAATAAAGATAACTAATATCAATTGCTATATCTTTGAATTATATTGCTCATGATAATAACAAAAATTTAACGAAATTTCTTTCTTCCATTCGCAAGAAAATAAAAACATAAGTACATAATAAAATAATACACAATGTAAAGCTTTGATTTAATATATATATATAAATAAATGAAAGTATTACAAAATTGTAAATTAGTTAGATAATATTAAAATAATATTTAAATACTATTAAAATTTATAAATTTCTTATTTAAAATTTAGGTTATTACAATAAATTTTTTTAAAAATATTTTTTATTATTCATTTGAAATATCAAATTAATTATATGTATTTATATTATGTATATATGAATGAGTGTTTTCACATTTTAATAATCTCTAAAAAATAATTTATTCTTTAAAAAAAGCTACTTTATAATTTATTCTTTTAAAAAAAATTATTTTTCTTAATAATAACTTAATTTTCTCTTTAATAAGAAAATATTTTCTATTAATTATTTTTTAGTGTCTCAAACACTAAATAAATATAAAAAATATTTTTCACAAAAATATTTTATACAAAACAAACACAGACTTAATTTCATTCATAGACGTCCAAGTTATTATTTGAAGAGAGATATCCAAAGTTGTATTTAAGATGGCTCTATTATTGTGGTAAACATATGTACATGTGTTAAATCTAATGTTACTATGTATGTTAATAATAATAATAATAATAATAATAATAATAATAATAATAATAATATTATTATTATTATTATTATTAAATTTAAATTTAAATAATTATACTTCATTTATTTCATAAAAAATAATTTGTGCATGAAAGAAAATATTTTTCATGAAAATATTTTTTATTATTTAGTTATAATATTAAATTAATAGTATATACTTATATTATGTATATATGTATATGTAAAAGTTTTTACATTTTAATAAAATTATTAAAATTTTAAAAATAATTTTATTATTTTAAGAGAGAAAAACTTTTTTATATAAATAATTTAATTTTTTTTTTATAAAAAATAATTTTTTATTAACTTATTTTTCTAAATAGTCAAACACTTAACAAAACAGACGAAGTAATAATCTCATAACTTTTTTCGTTTTATAGGATATTGATCGGCCCTTAAAATTTATGCATGGACGATGACAATTTTTGCACCAAATTTTGATAAACTCCAAAAAGAATGATTGGTGCAGGTGGTGGGAAAAGGGAATTGGAAGAGATGCATGGAATATACCAAGAAGACATGGTCTTTGAAACCAAAGAAATTCAACCCATTTAATTTGCCGGTCAAGGATTTGGGATTCCGCCCATTGTTTGCAAATAATATGCGCCTTACAAAACTGTTGTCGTATTTCAAGAGAAAATTTTGTCTAAATAAAAAATTTTCACATCCGAATGCATTTTTTGCTTCAATTTGTCTGTTTCTAAGAAAAAAAATATAATAATCTTGGCTTATCTTGATTTATTATTTTTTTTAATACTTAAAATGAAGGGTAAATCCATTATATTTAAATATTTTTTTTGATAAGGCTCTATATATTTTATTTTTTTTTAACAAACTATATTTTAATCTTTATTAATATTCTTGAATAGTTTATATTTCAAAAGACCCTATTATACTCATATAGTTAATTATGGGAAAATCTAAATTATTTATAAATAAAAAGAATAATAGTTATCATGTTGTGCATCATATAAATATATAAATCATAAAAAATAAAGTAAATACATAAATTAATAATAATATTTACATAGCTCACCATTTTCACACAGAGTTATATTCACAAACACTATCATCTTTCACTATTAATAAATAAATTATTATTTATAAACTCAATATTATCTCGCCTTTAATTAAATTATATTCAATATAATCCTAACTGTATAACTATTCATTGTAAATATATTGTAAATATATTACTGAGTCATTCTCATTATTCTTAGCCTTCAACAAGAGCCCATCAATAGACAAAAAATTTTTTCCTTTTAAATATTATACCATTTCTCCACTTTAGTCTGAAATTCTTTCTCCACGTGAGACTATAATATAAAATAGTCTATTTTTTTTGGATTATGCCCTTTCTCTATAATGGGCAAAAGCCCCTATCAATGCCCAGAAGTCAAATAAACTTTTTTATTATACTCTATTCATTTCTATCCTAATTTAATTAAAAATTTTACTCAATTTATAAATAATATTATAATAAAAATTATATTATATATAAGAAACATTACTCCATCAAATTGAAAAATACTTCTCCTACTCAAATTAGGAAAATGTATCTCTCTAAATCTTACTAAAATTTTGAATAACAAATTTAATAATAAAACACATATTTAATAGCTAAAATTATTAATCTGGATAATAATTTCTTTATTATTTCCCTGCCTCATCAAACAGTGACCAAAATTTGTGCAAGGAACTTTAAATGGGTAATCAAACAACGTCCACCAAGGACTATGGAGATACCTAATTCTAATGCTGAAAGGAGTATTTAGCAATTGCAGTCTTGAGCTACCATTTTGTTGGCAATGATGAGCATAACAAGCAGAAGATAACACTAAAACAAGTAAAAGGACATTTATTACAAATCAATAATTTGCCAAGTGGAGTGCTGGACAAGGCCCCCTTAAGGACTGGTCCGACTGGCGGAGCCACCATCCGACCCACCCAAATGAAATGAAATCATCAACCTGATGTCACCATGAGCCCTCATTTGACCTAGCCGCCCTGCCCCACAGGAACCTTTTTGACTCACGTGTGATATCTCCTCTGTAGGCTCCACTAACGACCAAAATGTTGAAAGTGCCCACCAATTGCCATGTTCATATAATCTTATCCCTTTCGCCTTTTCCCTCTCTCATGTGCCTATATAAACCTTTTGCCTAAAAAACAAATTAAATCCTCCTACGAACAAAGACCACCTCACCATCTAAGAGTGCTCAAAAAGAGAACAGGGATTTTGCACTCGTTCAAATTAAGTTCAAGAAATGGATTCTTCATTCTTTCAATGCCAAAACTACTCCCATTTCTCCCCTGATCAATCATCTTCATCCTTCAGCTCCCTTGAGTCTTTCTACGCCCAGTCCCTTCCCTTCAACGAAAATGACTCCGAGGAAATGCTTCTCTTAGGAGTCCTTAATGAAGCCCCCATGAACTCTTTTGATGCCATTTCTCCCACCAACTCTACCCACTACGAGGAGGTAAGCTCCAGAGGTGATTATTATCAAGAGGAACCTACTCAGGAAATTGCTTATAGAGGGGTTAGAAGGCGTCCTTGGGGAAAATATGCGGCGGAGATTAGGGATTCAACAAGAAATGGAGTAAGAGTATGGTTAGGAACATTTGATACAGCTGAAGCTGCAGCCTTAGCTTATGATCAAGCTGCATTGGCAATAAGAGGTCCACTGGCTATACTAAATTTTCCTATGGAGAAAGTTCTCAAGTCATTTCAAGAAATGAACTACCAATTCAAGGAGGGTTACTCACCAGTTTTAGCATTGAAAAAGATCCATTCAAAGAAGAGGAAAGGAGAGAGCAAGAAAAAGAAAGTCAAGGAAATGAGAAATGAAAATGTGGTGGTATTAGAAGATCTAGGAGCCGAGTACTTGGAGGAGCTTCTAACCTTCTCGGAGACTGCCACTTCTTGGTGATCACTCTATGCTAATATTAGTTGAATAGTTCTTATTAGTTTTGGCGACACTATTAATTAATATCATCGCATTGTCTAAACATTTTCTAATCTTTCTTTAAGTTAATGGTTCAATTTTTAGATGATGGAGATTGTGACCTTTCATTGTATTTATGCGTCATTGCTGAACGATGGAATATGGTTAAAGGTTTGATTTTGATTGGTGGTGTAGTCTTTTGGCTAAAGAGGGGACCAAGTGTTATCTCACTAATCTTTGTTTAATCTAAAGTGATTATTATTTTATAGTAGCAAACTGTGCTTAGACTGTGACAGTTAGTGACAGTTATTAATCCATAAATCATATCTGCCCATGCATTCATTCAACAAGTCAAACACAACACTGGCCACAGATATATAAAAGTAGTAATGATTTACCTTAAGACTGGAAATGGTGCCTATTTTTTGTTTAATTTATTATAATTTTCGTCTACATGGTTGAATCGTACAAGTTTATACACGATCAAATGGAAGTGTTAATTTGAAAATGGTTATATGTAGATATTTATTTATATGTATATATTTATTCTCCTCACATCCCCAGATGGAAAATACTGTATGTAATGGATTTCAAAGGAAAAGAAATGATTATTAATTAATCTACACCAAATAGAAATTAATTTAATAAGCAGTAAAATGATATAATGCCAATCAAGATAATTGAAGCTTTGTTAAAAACCAAACTCTCATTTTTTAATAATAATAATAATAATAATAATAATAATAATAATGAGGTAAATAATATTTTTAATAATAATAATTTAATAACCTTTCTAAATTAAAACACTATCCTCTCTTTCTATTCTAAACACTCTATTAGGGATGGCAATTTGGGTTGATGGGTATTATTCGTATCGTGTCAACACGCGATACGAATACAATTAGGGTCGACACGAACACGACACGATTAATAAATCGCGTCAAAAATTTAAATACGAACACAACTCTTTCATTACACGGGTTATACGAACGGCACGATTAATATTAAATTGTATTAAATCTATTCAATATGACACGACCCATTTAATATGAAATAACCTATTTAACACGGTTGACATGACTTAACCCATTTAATACGCTACATAAGTGGGTTCATGGGTCATAGTGGGTCAAAAGTCAAATAAGTCAGTAGGTTACGGGGCAACATAACACGAATTTTAAATCGTTTCATAAAAATACGACACCATTATAATCCTGTCATAAATAGGTCGACACGAATATGAATAAATTTAACGCAAACCATATATTTTCGTGTTGTGTTCATGTCGTATTCACGGATCATGTCTCAAATTGCCACCCCTACACTCCATCCTGTCTAAAAGCTTTCAAGTGTAGTACCTGAAAGGTCCGACCGTCTGGCCATCGACCCTCCTCCATTTTTCTTTCTTTAGATAGGGTCATATGGTTTCTCAGCTGGCTTTCTTTTCATTTTCTTTCTTAGTTTCTTTCGTTCTCCTTTTTGGAGTATTAATACCCCTTTTTTAGATGGGGATGTAGTTGAGTTTACAAGGGATACTTTGCATGTTGTAGTTGGCTCCCCTATTATGTGCTGTGAAACTATTTGGAGCTTTGTCGGCTGGCAGTCACGGAGGTGAGCGCTATTAGGTCACCTTTGCTAGCCTTTCCCGGTTCATTCGGCATGGTCCAAGTCCCTGATTGCCTAATGGTTCTGCTGCATTTTCCTCTGTTTTCCATCTGGGTTTGATAGCTTTTGAGCAAGGAAGGTTTCTCAGTTGTTTGGGTTTAAGCACTTGCTCTGATATTGAAGTTTTTTTTTTCTCTGCATGCTTCAGTTAACAAGCTACCTTGCAGATCTCTCGTTGTAGGTTGGTGAAACTCATTAAAGGTCGATGAAGTGGAGTCGACATTGGTTTGCTGACGAAGAAGATAGTTTGGGTCATATGTTTGGGTCATACCCATAAGCATAGGGTTCTCGTATTCTTAAGAGTTGGATTTATGGGTTTGGGTTGATTTATGTAGCAACATTATGTTTAATTGATTTGGGCTTGTAATCCATATTTCATCAATAAAATATTATTTTTAGTAAAAAAATAATAACAATATAATAATGGAGCCACATAATAATTTTAATAATATAATAATAATGGAAATGCACAAACCCAACACCTTGTCCCATGCCCATTTTAACTCACACCAAAAGGATTAAAATAGTTTTAGATGGACATGTTGGGGTCTTCCATTGGCCCATTTACATTGGGCTAAATTTGCCTAAATGATCCTGCTAGGTGTTCCACAGGCCACGCTAGACACTTCATAGAGGCCTAAAGAGGATAGACTAGACTAAAGGCTCAGGTTTTGGTTTAGGCTAATGGTAAAAAAAATGAATAAATAAATAAATAAAAAGATTGTAAAAAATTTTGAATGTTTTTATAATGTTGTTTTATTTTTTTCAGTTATAGTAATAATTTTGTTAATAATTTTAAATTTTAATTGTAATAATATTTAATTAATAAAATTAAATAAATTACATTTACTATTACATAAATATAGTTCTATCTCTACTAATTCTTAACAGAAAAATAATAATTTTTTTTAGTACAGTTGGATACTAAAACTTAACAACAAATTTGAAGATTGAAGAAAAATAATCATCAAAATGTATAATATCTAATTAATAAATATTGAGTGCAATGTTAAAATTTGCTAGGATTTTATGGGAGAAATCAGATTCAATTATTGGAGAAGATGATTTTAAAAGGAGCAATTGCAAACTTCAAAAGAATAATATTTATAGACTGTAAACCGAATACTGAGAATATTGTAATATATTAAAAAAATACATAATATACACCATTATTTTTAAGTATAGATACTAACTAAAGTTGAATGCAAATAAATTGGTGATGGTCATAGAAAAGTATCCAAGGCTAAGACAGTCACATGAAATTTTAGCTAGGGCTGAAGTTGTAATTATCATAGTCTAATCATCAGACCCAATATTTCTATACAGATGCTTGTACCAGAGACTTTGTCATTTTTTAGGATTCAGAGAGGCAGCATTTTCAATGGTTTCTTCTTGTTCCACGTCCATAGGATCATGAGAATCTTGTCAAAGAGGATGAGTGTAGTCAGGACCAAAGGATTTAAGGCCAAGTGTCAAAGTAGGATCTAAATCAAGGAAGAGCCATCCTTCAGTGGTCCTAATTTGTGAAACTTCTTGCGATTTAGATACAAGAGAGGTACAGTTAATCATTCTTTCTTTGGGCTAGTAATTGTTTATTACACAAAGGTGAGTGTTCAACTCAGTCCTTATGCTTGCCATCTACCAATGATTGGTAATTGTACTTTCATAGATTTTCCATTCATAATTCTGAGATCAAAGCATTCAATTAGAATTTCTGAAAAATAGTAGGTGAAGAATAAGCAGAGTGGACTTTGATTGCCTGCACAGGAGGTATTTCCTATACTCTATTTATTTCAATAATCTTATGTTCCATGAACCGCTATAACATAAACTTTTGATTATCACTATTGTTGAGAAAGCCATAAAAATTAATGATAGGTACTTCAAATGCTTTGGCATATAGGACTGTTATACACTATAAGAACCAAATTTCCTCCATTATGGGATCTGTGCTAAGATTTAGTGCAAAACAAGTGAGAAATGGTACTTCATGATAAAACATGGAGATGGTTTCTTTAATGTCTCTGAGGACATTGATTAGATTCTGAAAATGAAATAGATTTAATATATTAAAAAAATACATAATATATAAAAGTTCTGGCGAGGGATACAAATGTTAAAAAAAATTGTCAGAAAAAATTACTAAATTGTACACATAGAGATACAGTGAAATAAACAGGAGTTTTTAAGCAACGCAAGGAGCAGGACTTGGCAGCGGCGGAGGCGGTGGTGGGTGGTGAAACACTTGTTGACGTGAATGAGCGGCCTGGGGAGCTGGAATGCGATGAGCTACTGGAATTCTCCTCCTTGTCTGCAGAAGGTCTGTGTGATAATCAAGCATAAGCCGCAAGGTCTTTCTGGCCTGAATCAATTGATGATGATGGGCAGATGCAGGCATAACCTTGTCTTTATCATGACAATTATAAGTAAGGACAGCAAGTACGATAATGCCAAAAATCAACACCATTACAAATATCTTGGAACGAATACCCTCCATGATCGGTTGTGCCTGTTCATACATGCAAGTCAGTGTACCTTGCGTTGCTTTATAGGAGGAGATAAAGCGGACTTTCAACCCTGAACTTACTTTGAGTACCCCTGTTATAGCTTCACTATAAAGTCAAGTTCTCTTGACTATAAGAAAATGCTGGATGTCTGTGAAGGTTTTGTCAATAAAGTTAAATTCTAAATCATTTTATTTTTTTATTTATATATCACTCTAATTAAAATTTAAATTCAAGACTTTAAAATTTTGGAGATGAGTCAAATGCCACTGAATTAAGCTCTATTCTTTTTATGGATCTCTATGAAATCCCACAACCTTCATTTATTGATTATTGATTCAAGGATACTCAAGTCAACTTTGCCAGTTATGGATTGGCTGGACATTTTTGGAGTTTTGTATGGCAAATTATTATCTTGGAAATGAGTGTATTGTTAACTTCTTCAAGGGAAGGTGGTGAAAATGGAAATGAGTTTGGACTTGGAGGAATTCCACCATTGTAGGTTGTAAAAGAAAATGATTTATAACTTCAAGGTTTAATTAGGATCCTGCATAAAGAAACTCAGAGTCAAGACAATAAAATTGGAGCAAGAAGCCATAAATCATCATCATATTAAATATATTATTTGAATAAATTTATATATAAATCATGAAATTATTCAACCAGCAATGACAATCCCCTGACTATGCTATATATATAGAGTGAGGGTAACATAATTTGATTTCAATTGTTAACCCCAGGTGGTGCATGTGGTGGGGCACCTTGACGACGGGCAATACCGGCGGCCGGAGCAGAAAACTGCTGAACTGTTGGAATTGTCCTTCTAATTGGTAGACGTTTAACAACCTCCAAGGCCATTCTTTGATGCTCCATTTTATAAAAGTGCAAAACATCCCTGCCGCCATGAGCTAGCTCGAAAACTCCAATTAGCAAGATAATTGCAAGCAAATATCGACGAGCCTCCATTGCTGTTTTGTGGTTGAAGACCTACGTATTGAATTGTGGGATTTTTGAGCTGTCCATGGAGTCATATTTATAAGGGAAAGATATATGCTTGCAATCTGTGAAATTGTGTGAAAATAATTAAATTATACATTATTTCATGAACAAATAATAAACAAATCTTTACCACTTAAAAAACCATATGTAATTATTTTCCTTTTAGAGGAATTCGAATTTGGAACTTCCTTATTATCTTTACTTGACAATACTATAAAAAGGGCAACTTCTTTATGATCTTTACTTGACAATATTAGACAAAGGGCATCATGTGCATATACAAATTTAATACATCATCTTTAAAATATTACAGAAATTCATACAAAGTCAAGTCCTTGTATCTTATATCAATTCCCAATCCCCACATGATTATATTTTAATAGAGAGTTGAAAATAAATTTAAGATATAAATATGTGAATCTTATTTATTTAATTTCATCCCTCTTTTTAATACTTCAAAAAAAAAAAATTGTGAAGTCAACTTTTGCCAACTATGATTTGGCTGCATTTGGTATTAACTACAGCAAATTGTTCTGTCTTGCTTGTGGCAATTTGTATTTAATTAGAAATAAGTCGATACACTATAGTTTATTTTTTTATAACATTCCCTAAAATAAATTTGAGTTACTTGTTCATCTACTAAAAAATATTAATAAGTCAGCTATCAATTTTTTTTTTGTTTTAATAAATGTTCAACAATTTGGATGTCTTCTACATCTTCAATTTTTTTTAATCTTTTATTATATATGTAGGAGATAGAGGAGTTGAATTTAAATCTCTTTTAACATATATGCAGTAACTGTTAAACTATATTCATTATTACTTTTCGATCTTTAATTTGGTGTATTCAGGATAAATAATTATATAAAAATAATATAAATATATAATATTTATAATAATATAATTTTTATAAATTATTATTCGAGAAAAACAATTTTTTATAAGCAATTAAATTTTATTAAAATAGAAAAAGAACATCAAAACTTGGCAACAATTGATCAATAACTAAGAAGTAAAAGGACTAAAAACACAAATGGAAGAGAAATTATATAATGAACTGGCTATTACATATAGGGCACTTGCTAAACACAAACGGAGGAAAACAAAGTTTTCCATGTTATTCTAGTCATAGTGGCGTACGTGTAGTTGCACATATATATTGGCATACACTAATTAAGATGGTGCTGGTGGTGAAAATGGAAATGGAAATGGAAATGGAAATGGAAATGGACTTGAAACTATTGGAGGATTGATTTCAGGTGGAGAAGAAGGATTGACTGCAGTGGAAGGTGGTGGAAATGTATGTGATGGTGTTACTGGTGGTGGTGATGGTGCTGATGATGAACATGAACATGGTACTGATGATGAACATGAACATGGCCGCGGTGGTGGTGGTGCACACGCCACAGGCGGTGGTGGCGCACACGCCACAGGCGGTGGTGGCGGTGGTGGCGGTGGTGGTGGTGGTGGTGTACACGCCACAGGTGGTGGAATTTTCGGTGGCGGCGGCGATCCAGGGTAAATATTAGGTCCACATCCGTTTTTTTCAGGTGGTCGAATGGTGGGTGGTGTCATCACCGGCGCCTCTTGGAGTAACTTAAACTTACGTGAAGCGTCTCCTGACTTGACCATGTGAGAAAAAATAAGAAAATAAATTAACGAAAACCTGCAGAACCACAAAGAAATGGCTTCCATTTCTACAATCTCTTGTTTTAAAGCCAACTGTAAGAGATTGATTTTCTCCTTGCAAGTGATCCATTATATAGTGACTCCATTCTCGACCCATTAAATCGATCATACATTGGTTTTGGGTCAGCTAAGAGAGAACTTTTTGCAACTGTATCCACGGCCATTTAAATTTCTTCTTAGTCTCTGGATTTTCTTGTGGAAATTTGCTCTTCTGTGATTATAAATTAATGGGAAATAAAAGGTATTAAAAATTACACTTGGGATAGGTCTGGAGATCATCTCCTTGTCAAGAGCACTGAGCATATCAAAAGGTTCATCAGAATGAGATTGCCTGAAAACGAAGTATCACTAAGCTTTCCACAAGGCACCATAGATATTTTAATTAGAACTTGTGATATGGTTGATGGTACGTGTTTTTGTTACAGATAAATGAAAGCATCATTTTGGCGAGGAATTAATAGATTAGTCTTGGATTACTGTCCTGTTGACTAGGGAAGACTCCCAGAAAGAAAAAAGAAAATGACAGTGACTGCTAGCTAAAATACGCAATGCCATGTGAATAATCTTTAATTATATTAGCTTTCATGTTCTTGCTTTCCTCTTTCTTTTTGGGTAGAATTATGATTGTCGCCTTTTATATTGTCATTTTTAAGGAATTAATTACATTTTTAATGCATTAATTGCAAGTATAATCTTTTTTTGTTCAAAATAAATGAGCATGCTCTTCTAAAGTTATCAATAATTGATTGCAACTTATACCATAAAAAAAAATCTTCCAGGAAGTGGTCCCAACGAAAAAATTCGTGGAAGAAATTATTAAAAAGCGCCCCATGCATATCGATATTGATGTATCAAATAAATTATTTACTACACTCTATATATATATATATTCACTGATATTTATATAGAATGGGATTTACTCTTTCTAATTAAGAATAGCCTACATTTTTATAGAAAGCATTATATTCAGTGTATATGTTAGAAGAAAGAATACAAGTAATGAAGAAAAGGATTGTGTATTTGTCTGTATCTCATTTACAGAGATATTACATCTATTTATATATGAAAATATGAACTGATTTGGATAAGAATAATAATTGCTATAATTATGCTACACAAATCTCCTATAATCATGCTAATTGCTGTAATTATGCTACACAAATCTCCTATAATCATGCTAATTGCTGTAATTATGCTAACACCCCCCTCAAACTCAAGGTGGTAGCACAGGTGCCAACTTGAGTTTGCTTAAGAGATCTGGCGGCGGGAGTATGCGTTTTGGTGAATATATCAGCGGTTTGGCTGACAGAGGAGACAGGAATCAAACATATGGTGCCATGAGCAACATGATGACGTACAAAATGACAATCAATTTCGATGTGTTTGGTACGCTCATGAAATACATCATTATGAGAAATCTGTATGGCACTTCTATTATCGCAATGAAGCATTGCGGCACCTAGGTCCCCCTTGGCCAGGGCCCCCAGGTCAGCCTCCCCCTATCTGGCAAGCTCGCATAAGCCCAAATAATAAGCATCTTCGAGGTTTACGCACGCACTGCATGATTCACACTAGTTAGCTCCATAGGGCAAGAGACAGCTTGTGACGGCCTTGCCAACTGCCAAGAATAGGAGTGGGGAACTCCCGTCCCGTGACAATGTGGTATCAGAGCAAGGCCCCAGACGATCCGAATCACGCCAAGCGCCCCAACGGGATAGGGGTAGGCAGGGTGCCGATGGCGATAAGGGTGTTGCTAGAATCGGGTGGGGGAGAATGTCAGGCCTCAACGGGACAGAGGTAGACACGGGTTTTCTCAATCCCACATCGGACCAGAATGGGGTCGATTCGAGGGACAAGTGCGGCCTATCATGTAGCAGCTGGTATGCATCTGGCGAGCAACATGATGAATCTTGGCAAAGGCATTTTAGAGGATGTCTGCGTGCGGAAGTGGGTGAGTGAATTGGCAAACTGGTGGCCAATATGCTGCTCAAGTGTTTGTGTTGGGCGAGCGCAACGAATGGCGTATGGACTCCTATGTGCGAGGGAGTGTGATCAAGTTGCGCAGAGAAGCGGCGCGAATGCACGCAAACGAGGGCGTTTGCGGGATTGGGTGGGAGAGAATGTAACGGTTCGGAAGTTCCCCACTCCTATTCTTGGCAGTTGGCAATGCCGTCACAAGCTGTCTCTTGCCCTATGGAGCTAACTAGTGTGAATCTGTACAGGTACGTGCCAGAAACCTCGAAGATGCTTATTATTTGGGCTTATGCGAGCTTGCCAGATAGGGGGAGGCTGACCTGGGGGCCCTGGCCAAGGGGGACCTAGGTGCCGCACGGGGCTAGAACTCCCGTCCCATGACACCATAACAGGTTGTAGAGAGAGCAGAGAGATCCCAAAAACTAGAAATAAAAGCTTTATGGCTCTGATACCATGTTAGAAGAAAGAATACAAGTAATGAAGAAAAGGATTGTGTATTTGTCTGTATCTCATTTACAGAGATATTATATCTATTTATATATGAAAATATGAACTAATTTGGACAAGAATAATAATTGCTATAATTATGCTACACAAATCTCCTATAATCATGCTAATTGCTGTAATTATGCTACACAAATCTCCTATAATCATGCTAATTGCTGTAATTATGCTAACAGTATACAATAATCTGTCTGTGCACCATGTATAGCCTTTCTTTTAAAATAATGATTTTCAAAGATAGATGTATACCATGATCATAAAATTAAGTATAAGCAAATTAAAAACCATGGTGAGATGAGAACATGCAAGAAACAGTCGCTACAAAAAATAATCAGTTTTGTAATCTATTTTTATGATTGACTGAAATTGATTACTATTAATAATTAATTTTATGATCGATTTGTGATTTCGATTGTTATTAGCAACCATTTTATAATTAGTTATTAAATTTATTACTAATCGATTATTAAAATCTGTTACTAATAGCAACTGATTTAGGAAATCTGTTGCTAAATTAAAAAATTATTTTAATTGACTCCAGAGTTAGCAACTGATTTGTAATTAGTTGCTAAAATTAGTTGTTATTTACAACTGATTTTGCAACTACTTGTAAATCAGTTGCTAAATTTTTTTTCCAAAAAATTCTTGCTCAAATTTTTTTTTTAATTTGCAACTTATTTGCAAATCTGTTGTTGCTTTACAACTGATTTTGCAATTGATTTTTTTTTATTTGCAACCAATTTTCAAATTAATTGCTAACAATAGTCGATTTTTACAACCGATTTAATAACAATCGATTTTGTAACTGATTTTTTTTCTCTAAAAATTTCTATTCAATTTTTTTTTATTTGTAACCGATTTGTGAATCGATTGCTAACAGCAACCGATTTGCGAATCGATTGAAACTACTTAAAATCGGTTGTTATTAACAATCGATTTTACAACCAATTTTTTCTCCCCAAAAATTTTGGCATATATATTTTTTTCATTTTGATTTGTAATCATTTGCAAATCAGTTACTAATAGCAACTGATTTCTGCAATCAATTGAAATCCGTTATTATTAGTAATCGATTTTGTAACAAACTGTGAATTAGTTCTACGATTTTCTTCTTAAAAATTTCCATCCAATTTTTAAAAGAAATTAACAATCGATAATTAATTGCTAAAATCAGTTACCAATTCACTTACATAAATTGCTATTCATTTTTTTTCTTACAACTCATTTTTTTTCTCTCATTTTCTTCATCATTTTTTCATTCTCATCTATTTTCTTCATTTTTTTATCTATTTTCTTTTTCATCATTTTTTTTCCTTATCATCTATTTTCTTCATCATCTTTTTCTTTTTCGTCTTTTTTCTTCTTTATCTTTTTTTCTTTCTCATCTTTTTTATTTAATTTATTTTCTTTGACATGAAATAAAAAGTTTTGTAGGAATATATTTTTTGTTAGCAAATTATTTGTAGTTTTAATTTTTAATAATTTTTTTTATTATAATATATATATATAATATATGGTAATTTTTTTAGTAATTTTTTTATAAATATGTTTTTATATTTAATTTTTTTTTAATTTTTTTATAATAGTTATTATTAGTAATTTTTTATAATATTTTTATATTAATTTTTAATACTAATTTTCATAATAATATATTATTTTACTAATTTTTGAAAATTTTATTTATTTGAATTTTTTTTATTTCTTATTTAGAAATTTAATTTTTTTTATAATTTTTTAAAATTAACAACCATTTTTCAATTACTAAATTAGTTATAAATAATAACCGATTTATAAAATAATTGTAAAATTATAAAATTAAATATATTAAATTTTTTATAACCGATTATGTTTGGATTGATATTAACAATCGATTTAAGTTGTTAATTCTGTTGCTGCTAACAATCGATAGTTTTTTTACTAAAAATTTTATTTTTTTAAGTTTAATTAATTTAGCGATCAATTTGATTGTCGGTTGCTATTTATAACTAATTTGATTATCAATTGCTATTTGCAATCAGACTCATTGCAATTGATTAAATCGATTGCTAAATCGATTAGCAACCGATTTTAATGGATTAACAATCGATTCGGCTGATTTCTATTTCTTTTTTTTCTAAGTGTAGTGCAAAACAAACTCTGGAACGATGAAATCTAAGGTCAACATTGGAGAGAGTGGCGGTGGTGGTGATATTCTACGAACCCTTCTGTCACCGCCTTTAACTTGTAATGACAGGAAAATTCATCTGAAGGGGGTTTCCATATTTAAAGGCCTTCCTTGCAAAATTATACCATAGAGCAGCAGCAGCAGCAGCCCATGGATCAAGAGGCAAGTGAGCAATTCGGTGAATTAATGGTAAATATATAAGACTACACAACATATATGTATAGTAACCAATTTATCTTATAAATAAATAAATAAAACGAGAGAAAGAGAGGCCGTCTTGTAGTCAGATTCTCAGGAGGCCATTCGTTTGGTGGAAGGTTCCCTTCACAAGCCCACCCCTCTTGCTGCCTTGGTCATGGATTGAATCCGCAGGCGCATGAGCTTTTCCACCATTAGAGGGAGAGGGATCGTGTGCTATTACATTGAGCCTTTCTTTTTTATACTATTAATTTGCAAATTTACAGAACCATACCAAGATCACGCAAGGAAGTAAATCAAAACCTGGAAAAGAAAATCTGTTGTCAAACAAGCTTTTGAACCATGAAATCTAGCGTCTACACGGTGGTGATTATATTGGAGAAGGTGGCGGTGGTGGTGGAAGCCGAGGCAGCTTCTGATGAGAAAGAGACTTAAGCCTAGGAGGTGGTGGTGATATTCTATGATCCAGCGTTCTGGTCATCACCTTTCAGCTTGTAATGATGTGAAAATTCAGGAGAAGGGGCTTTCCATTCAAGGGCCTTCGCTACATAACTAGTAAGGAATGTTAGAAATCAATGAAAAGATTGAAGTGTTAAATGTTGACTGTCAGAAATTTCAAATCATTTTCTGCTTAAAATATGAATTTCAAAGTACATAGGGTTCAAGCTTTGATCCAATTTATCCGAAAATCCAACTCAGATCGATTTTGTACCATTGCTATTGCAAATATCCTTACAAAAAAGAAAGCAAAAGAACTTGCAGTCAAAAACTATCCTGAAGAAGCTTTTGAACCGTTACATATGCAGCATCAGTTGCATGGGGGTGGTGGCGGTGGTGGCGGTGACACTGGCGGTGGTGGTGGCCGAGGAGGAGGAGGACTTTTGAAGTGAATAGGAGGATTAAGCCTGGGAGATGGAGGCGAGGATCTTCTAACCTTTCTTGTCACCACATTCAACTTATAAGAAGAAAATTCATTGGAAGGGGCTTCCCATGCGGAGACCTTGCCTGTGAAACTAGCGTGAGATTGTAAGAGCAACCCATGAATCAAGAAGAACGCTACCAAATATGACATGACATTCATTTTGATGCCTAGTTGATGGCTGGACTAGCTAGCAATGAGATTTCCCTTATATTTGTTGAATGGTTCACATAAAACTACACAATATGTTACCTAAACTAGTTGCAAATTTGTCAACGGAACTTATCAAGAGTAGTTGGGTTGTCACTCCATTAAATTCAATAGTGATGTGCTTAAAGACTCTTTGACGCGTTCCTTGGGATTTGTTGACCTTCAATAATTTCACGCCCATACGTGATTTAATTTTAAAGCATGTAATCTTATGGCTATAATAGAACTGACAGCTTATAGGACAGCTTCAACTGCTCACATGAACAGGTGACCAAAGAGATCAAGAAAGACTTTCCCAGATTCAAACAAGTAGAAGTTCCCATATCTTAACACAATTCTATGAATACAATGTAGTCTAGTTTGAATCCAGATACATTCCTTCTGACAATTTCAACTCTGTAAAAATCCATGCATCTAACAACAATTCTGTAAATACATCGTAACCTAGATCAATCCAAATACGTTATAAACTATTGACAGGTGCTGAAGAATAAATACAGCAAAAAGTAACCAGCTAACAAGTAATCTTCAACTGATTGCAGGCTGACTTGAATCTCTGCAAGATACGGTCAACTTCTGGAGGCCACTTGTATGGGATAATTACTGTGCAAAACTAATGCTCAACAGGAACAACATAAATTCAGGATGGCTTCAGCCCTCTAACTGCAGCAGCAAAAATCTACAAATCCAAAGATGGCACTTCTTAAAGAATGGAAAATGAAATACCAATCACATGAAAATTAATAAAGAAGTCAGTTTTGCAGTCTTCTGTTTCTTTTAGAAAGCATTGACTTTGTTCTCAACCAAGTTCAAATTTTCCATTACATGAGAGCCCTGAGAGAACAAAAGGTTGCTCCCTTAATATACAAACCACCCTGACCCTCACAAAGCAGAGAGCTTCATGCATGAGGAGCAGCACAGTAAGCTTTTGCTAGCATCATACATTCTCATTAATTTAAAAAATATAGAGCATTCACAATAGACCTTATGACATAGGACAAAGAGCAACAATAGTCCCACCCACCCAAAAAGGGCACAGAGATCCAATTAGAACCTATTTCAAGGTAATCTGAACTGGCAGAAGAGTTTCTAGATCTAATACCTATAATTTTTACCCATGACCAAACGCAAGAGTCCAAATGAATTGGGAATTAGACACCATCATAAAGCAGCCTACTACAAATGGTAGATAAAATTTTTAAGAAATTAAGGGGAAAAAAGTACTACAGATGATAGGTTAAAGGAATATATATATATATATATATATATATATATATATATATATATATATATATATATATATATATAAAATTTCACACCTTAGCAGGAGCTCCAGGAAGTTGTTTCATATCCGCACGAGTTCGACTATGGCTACTGCTTTCTTCACACTTGATGTAATTGCTTTGATCCGCCTCATTTGACACCGAAGGTTCTCCATACAAGTTAAAATGTGGCTTTTTATGTTCTTCCAAAGGTTTGCTGTTTGCTCGGTCGCTCCTTCTGGAATTAGAATTGCTATTCTGGACAGCATTTACTAGGAGATCTTGATCTTTCTTGTTGAACTGAGTAGCTGCAGCACGGGCACCAGCAATAGCTGCTGTGAGACTTGATGATTTCTCCACTTCAGATGCTTTTTCAGGAAACAGCATTGAAATAGACCCTGGTTTTAAGGAAAAAGGATCACGAGGATTTGGAAGGGGAAATTTTACTGGCATTGGACCTTTAACTGGTGTGAGACCTCTAACTGCGGCTTCATATATCTGTCAAATACACAATACTCATCCAATATTAAATTTGAATCACAAGAAGAGGCAGATGCATTAACTTTTTGCACAATAAATACCTTCTTTTCCAAGTTATAAACACCTTGATAGCCTCGCATCTCAAATGGAACTAGTAATTTCTGCATCATGCAAGAAGCAGGAAATTATTGTACAATTATGCTTTCAAAAGTATGGTAAGTGCAAAGGGCACACCTGTGGCTCTTCACAAAGCCAGCAAAAATCTGTTTGTCCTTCTAACCTTGCCTGTAGGAGAAGAACCGATCCAAATTATTGAATGTAGTACAGAGGATCATCAATTGAAATCAGTGCAGGGTTAATAAAACATCAGAAAAGCTAACTTGCCCACCCCTTCAGGTACTGCCTCCCAGCTTGCTAGTTCTTCACATCTAACACAGCCAACCACTTCAACACACCCTAAATAATAAATAAAGAAATTATAAATTATCAAAATTTTACACTTAAGGAAAGCAAAAATTAAGAACAATCATTTTAAGAATGCTCCCAAAAAATTACACAGTTTAGTAAATTCAGGGTGTTCTTTTAGTCTAAAGTCCAAGAACTACATGCTAGATCTTAAAGACTTTAGTAAAATATGATCTGACTACCAGTTATCCTAAGCCTAGAAGACTGTGTTCATCACATTCATGGGTATATAAAGTGTTCTGAGTGCACATATTCAACACCATGGTACATCATGGTACAACACCACCCCCACCAACCACCCACCCCCCCCCACCCCCAAAAAAAAAAAAAAAGTCAAAATGGATGAAGAAGTTCCATTTAGACCTGTTCATTCTACAAATTGAAATTTTGATTGATTTCAATGCAAACATCTGCATGCCCAGGAACTCAACGTAGCATCTTTGGCCATGGTGGAAGCACCATTATGAGTTACACCACTTCTTTTTTTTTTTTTTTTCAGCAACCTATTCTACAAATTAATCCCCACATTAGTAAAAAGGGACACAAATCCAAGTCACAAAATGAACAATAATGATGCTAGACCTAATGCATGATTTTTAAACCACAGTTAACTTACTACCTTTCTCAGTAAACATAAATTATGCAAGTCATTGGCCCCACAAATTTGAGTAATTTCCAAGTTTGCTAGATAAAATAAATGTTGTCAAAAAGGCACAATACTTTTTTGGATATGTAAGGCACGATACTTATTGCACAGAAGGAAAATAAAATATTCAATACAGCAAGAAGCAGGTCACAGTGTACCCACAATTAGAAATACAGAATGACACAAGGTGGCACAAGCAAGCCAAAATAAATCATATCATTAATTTAAAGAATTCACCAAGAAAAAAGCAAACAGCGATAATGTCCTGAAAAATACCAAAACCCAAATACCTAAAAGTCTTGAAACAGGATAATGTTCTGGAAACTTAATTTCAGTAATGCCATTCACTGCATAGATTTCCTTATAAAAGTCCTCCATTGCTTTGATTGTAGCTTCCTCTGGAACTTTACTTGCAGCATGAATCCAAAGGCGGCCTTCAAAAGACAAGACATGATTCCTTAAAATTAGTAACATCTTTAACTCGAAAAGAGGGATGCACTATAAAGCAATAATACATTGTAATGTTAACTATGAATCCAACTCTTGACCTTAAATGAATTAATTATTTCATGGCCTTGCTGCTCAAGAACTCTATTAGAGTGCCTGAGTTTTTCTGTTACTATGCCATGGACCACTTTTTAGCTCTCAATTTAAATTTCTATAAGAACCAATTTGGAAGTGCAGACATAATATATATATAATTTCTTTTGCCCGGTTATGAGATGAGAAACCACAGTGATAGTGTTTCAATGTAATTCATAGCAAATTAAGCTTGTTTCAATAAAAACATTTAGGTTTGTAAACACTAAGATTCCAGTCCAAACTCAAATAGAATAAGGTTTCTTTTCTTCATATATTTTATTCTTTTATAGGTCTCGTCGAGAAGGGATTTATTACTTAAATTTCCAGAGACCAGACCAATGATAAAAAAGGAAAAGCATTTTGCAAATTATAAACTACCACTTAAATAAATCTGAAATTCAAATGATTAAATCAACTAACAAAAAAATTTAAATCGCTGAATAAAGATTCATTTGAGAACTTTTCAAAATTACTTATGGGATAGTACACAGAAATAGACTGACATCACCATCTCACTCTCACTTTGCTATAGTCACTGTCAAATATAATTTCATTGAAGGGTAAAATAAGAAAAATTTTGTTTGCTGCTTGTCTTTCTAATCGCTAAGATTTTGGCAGCATGGAGTTGCTTCTTTCATTAATGTGAATAGCAGCCAAATGAAATACAAAAACAAGCCTAACATAGGCATTAATAAAAGGAAAAAAAATGGCAGAAGATGAAACTTCTGTTTTCCAAATTAAGTTTCCATCACTATCATCAATAAGGCAGTTAAATTAATAAAAACAAAAAATAATTCAGCCAGAAACCCAGGAGTAAGTTTCAGCTAGCTCAGTGAAATTCAAAAATTAAAAGCAAACCAAGTCCCTTAATCACCAAAAATCCAGTCTTTTTCTACTCTTATTTTCCAAACTTCTAGCAACGAATCTCCGCACTTAAAAAATAAATAATTAAATAAATCCTCGTTGATACCTATAGAACTGGGTATCGCTATTTCGGCAAATTGAAAAGTTGAATGGCTGATTTACCTCGAATAGGAGCAGGCCACGACCTGCCTTCAATGCGCTTGATCCCATAAACTAACAAGGAAGCCCATGGTTGGTGCATGGTCAAGCAGGGGTTCGTGTAATTACCATGGCTCCTTCTTCCTGCCCATCCCCCTCCTCCTCTGCTCATCACTGGGCAATGGGTATTACAATCTTGGCTTTTTTTTTTAGTATTCGGAATCGGGAGTTCGCCGCGTTTCAGGTTGCGAAACCTGCGAGGAAACTTTTCTCAAGGTCTTTTTAACAGCCTCAACTCTCTGAGGAATTACCGATGCGCGTGAGTGTGCGCATATATATATATATATATATACACACACACGCGTGTGTAATTAAGTTAACGTGTAAATTCTTAATTTTTTAATAAAAAACAATTTCACTCAAAATTTTATTTATTATAAAAATAATATTTAGTATATGATATACGATATACTCGTGTAAGATTGATAAGATTTTATTTATTTATTTATTTATATGAATTAAAATTATAATAGCCCAATATTGATTGAATATAAAATTTGAGTAAAATCTAAAAATAAAAAATAGTGGATTATTATTTAATTTTTATATTTTAATAAAATTAATTATTTAATAATTATATTTTTAATAATATATTATTTAATATCTATATTTTATTTTTATTAACTGATTAATTTCTTTTTTAATTTTTTTTATTAATTAATATTGATCAATTTATTATCTAGTCTCTTTATTTTAATGAAACTGATTAGTTAATTTATATATTTTAAAAAAACATATTAATTAGTTATTATTATTTAACTTAATTAACTATTTAGTTTCATAATTATTTTTTATATTTAAACTACCTTAATATTTAATCTTCCCTTACTTCACTTCCTATATATTTCTTTTTCTCTGAATCCACACATTTTTCTCTTCATTATATATTTGTTTTCACCTATCAATAAAAATGATACAAACTGTTTACATAAAAAAGTTAATTAATTTTTTTAAATTTTTAAATAATCAAGAAAAATTATTTTTAAGTAGAGAGAAAATTATTTTTAAGTAGAGAAAAAGTAAAAATAATGTACAAATAATTAAAATTAAAAAAAAATATATGAATTTAGATTTAATCTCTACATAGCCAAATTTCTATTTTTTATTTAAGAATATATTTTTTAAAAATTATAGATCAACTAATTAATTTTATTAAAATAAACAAATTAAATTATTGTATTTTTCAAAATATATAAATCAACTAATTAGTTTTATTAAAATAGATGGGTTAAAAAGTAGTTTGAATAATATGAGCAACGAAAAATTTATTGGAGTGATTAAATAATTTAATGAAAATAAAATATAGAGACAAAATAATATATTTTTTAAAACACAAAGATCAAATAGTTAATTCTATTAAAATATATTAATTAAATAATAATTTTCTTAATAAAAAATGATAGTAAAAAAAAAAAAAGGGAAAAGCATGAAGATTATATTTGACAAAGAAAATGGAAAATTTTCAAATATGATGTTGATATTATACACCATAAAATATCCAAATATGTGACTCAGCAATTCGAGTGTCCAAAAATTCATGATTACGTTAAGACCATGATTTGTAAACTACAAATCCTAATTACAGGATAACTCTATCTACTAAAGATAGCAATTCCCATCTGTTTAAAATTGGCATCCCAGGATTTCCCCCAAACAATAATCTACTATATTTATACTCCTTAAAATACTAGGAGTCCAATAAAGATAGCAATTATATTACTTTCTCTAATCAATTTCATATTATACTCTCAAAGTGTCCTTCAGAGAGGTTGCTAAGCCTACCTGCGCTCTTTACTCTTATTTCTCAGATCCATACACTCATGAGGATCACAATAAAGCTGGGAGGTAAATTTGGGCACCAAAAGTAGCATAAATTGAAGCTAGTGAAAATAATCTATAAGATTCAGAAGGAGAACGACATTAGCGTTGGAGATTCTTCTTCTCTGCATACGAGATTCAGGCCAAATCTCTTTCTTCCAAGTTTAAACTCTAACCTTGAATAAGTATGAGAGGAAGTCTAATTATCGCAGTCACTTGACCAACTTTAGAATCACCTTGATAGTCTGATTACAACTGAAGAGAGCAACTCCTTATATAGACTCAGAGGCTCTTAACTTTACAGACAACCGGTTAGAAACGAGCTACTGATACTCTTAAAGTAGATAAAATAAAAACAAAATAAAGAAGGATACATTATTACATTATTAACTGACAAACTTTAACTTTCTCATGGAGTGGTGGATAGGTTGAGGGCGTCAAAATCGGAGTCATCAGAGTCGATTTCAAAGTTGGTGATGAGTCCTTTTCATAGGTTAACTTGACTAATACATAAAAACAAACGTTATAGGACATCTATTTCATGGCCCGTTAATCTAGTTAACAAAGAAGAGGATTTCACTTTCTTATTAATTATAATTTGATTTTATTGAAAATTATTTTAAAATTATTCATCTGAATGTATTTAATAAATACACGCTTAAATTAATTAAATTAAATTTTCGTAAAATTTTACATTTTAAATATAAGAATTAGCAAAAAAAAATGACATTTTTTAATCTAAATGAAATGTTTATTTTGATTTGTTTTAGTTTGATTTAATTATATTTTATTTTTCAATAAAATTTGGTATGTAATTTTTTTAATTTATAGCTAAATCTTAAATATAATTTCATAATAATGTGTCATGTGGCATAACCTTTTTTTCATTTTGTGATCTAAAATTATCATATTAAATATTACCTTTCATCTAAGCATTTTTAAATTTATATTATTAAAATATTATCTCATATAAAAATATTAATAATTATGTAAAATTTTTTTACTACATCTTTTGAAAATTCTTAAATTTCTAAAATTCTACTCATCATAATATTTTTAAAAATTAACCTTTTTAATTAATTTTTTTACTAAATTAAACAAAGAGTGAATTATTTTTTTTTAATTAATGTAAATAAGTAAATAATTATTTTAATTATATATCTTTATTTTTATTTTTAAATTTTATTCTATAAAAATTTAACTTATTATATTACATATTAAATTTTATCTACATATTTTTTAAAATTTAACTGTTAAAATATCTTCTCATATAAAAATATTTATAGTTATTAAAATTTTTTCAATTACATCTTTGCAAAATTTTAAAATTCTTAAGTTTCTGCTCATCACAATATCTTTAAAAATTAATAAATTTTTAATTAAGATTTTTATCAAATTAGAAAAAATATTGTATTTAAAAAAATTATACATATAAATAAAAATAATTATTCACCAAAAAATTATTTATAAAATTTAAGAATTTATTTTTTAAAAATAATTTTTATTATATTCAAAATCTAAGAATTTTAATAATGATCTTCAAAATTTGCCACGCGACATATATTTATTTATTTAATTTTTTTACTTATATATGCCAAAAATAACAAAAATATATTAATAAATTTATTTATTTATTAACACTTAAAATTAAAACTTTCTTATTAAGAATTTATAATTAATTATAAGAGTATAAAACATGGAAAAATATATATTAAATTATATCATTAAAATAATAAAAAAAAAACAATCCATACAATATATACATAAAACGACAAGTAAAAAAAATGCGAGAAAGGCAAAAATAATGAAAAAAATGAAAAGTAAATGAGGATAATTTACTAATGAGAATATATATATATATATATATATATATATTTTGAAAACATATACTCACCATAATTTCGAATTTCTTTTATCATGGAGAGGAAAAAAAAAAAGAGTCTTGAGTCAACATGTTTTTGACTGAAATTATAGAAGTTCTTCTAAAATTATAAATGTAAATTTTAATTAGACAAATTAAATTAAAAGAACCTTCAATTTTGATATTTAATAAAATAGTTTTTAATGTTGCCAAATAAATTATTATCACAATTCCAATATTTTTTTTAATATCAAAAATTATGATTTCTATGATTTTTCTATGGATGATAGTCATAATCTATTTAAGTATGATAATAATAATCAATTATTAATACCGTTGATTTAATTAAACATTATAGAAAAATATTTACTATCAAATCCGAGATAATTTTCAAAATATTGGGATGTAAATAGCTAACAAATGATTAGTGTCATGAGTAAAAATTTAAGAATTTTAAAATTTTTTAAAAATATAATAAAATGAAAACAATATTTAGTTTTAATTTTGGAGCCAAAATTAAATTGAAGTTGAATACATTCAACACTAAATGTCTATCACCAGTCCATCACGGTCAATAATCAATATTAAAAATTTAATCATAGTATTTACATAAATTGTAATTATCTAATTTATGCGAAAACATTTTTATTAATTAAATATACAAAAAGATAATGTATTTTTAGGAGATAAATTTGAAGAGATGTTCTTGAATTTTAGGGATAATAATAAAAATATTCTTAAACAGAAAATATAATATAAAATTATTTAAATTTTAAAATTTTATATAATAAAATATTTTTAACTTCCAGTAATTAATTTATAATTAATATGTTGATGTAGCCAATTTAAAATAACAATAATATAAACAATTACAATTATTTTTAAATATAAAATCTCTTTAATAAGTCATTATATATTTAACTCTTAAGATTGAATTTTTTATAATTAATTTATAAAAAAATTATAATTAATTTTATTATTATTATATAAAAAAAAGACATATTCAATTATTATTATTATTTTAAATTATATAAGTTAAAAAAAATTTGTTATGTTAAATTTTAAAGTTTCATTATAATTTTTAATTTTAGAAATAAATTTATTATAATATCTAAAATATGGGGATAATTATTTAAATTTATCCTTTTTAAGGGAAATATGGTACGGGAGATAGAACAAGTGGAAGAAGAGCGGAAAAAAAGAGCGGCTTCCTGGAAATTTACTAAAAGAGGCGCACTTGGATTCGCTTGGTTTCTGCATCGAAGTCTAGGTCAGCCCACTTCCCCTTCTATTCTCTTCTCTTATCAGCACAAAACCTCACGTCTCAGACCTAGATTCTTCACGTTCTCCCAAAACGGCATTTCTCCCTTCGACAAAACGACACCGTCACTCCACCAGTGCCCATTTCTCTCTCCCTCTAAGGCATGTTATTCCCTCACTCTCTCTCTCTGTCTTCTCCTTCTCCTCCCTCAGCTTTTCCATCTCTCTATCACATCCATTGGAAATACCCGTTGACTTATTTTCCTTCCCGCTTTGATTTTTAGACATACGAAAAAGGATATTTTTAAAAGCAGGGGAAAATAACAGATAATGGACCAAGCAGTTCTCGATGATATTATCAGGCGCCTTTTAGAGGTCAGGGGCAAGCCCGGCAAGCAGGTACAGTTATCCGAGGCTGAGATCCGGCAGCTCTGTGTCGTTTCTAGAGAGATTTTCGTGCAGCAGCCTAATTTATTGGAGCTTGAAGCGCCCATCAAGATTTGTGGTATTTTGATTCTTTTTCCTATTGAATGCTATTTGGGTTAGTTTTGCTTGCTTGGGTTTTCTGTTCCTTGTTTTTATTTTGCTTTTTTTTTGGCCGATTATTAATCTTTGTTTTAAGTTTAAATATGGTTTATTTGCTTTGTGGAAGTTAATTTTATGAAATCGTTTATATTTAGGATAACCCTATTGCTGTGTTTTCTCTGACATCACGCTGTTTTAGGAGCCCCTATTTTAATAATCCTTTTGTTATTAAGATTATTCTGTGCTTTAATTTGGTATAGCTGTTGCGTTTTAAGTGCTTTTTGTGACCCTTGATTGTATTTTGAGAAGTGCAGATTTTGATTAGTTTTTGTTGTGATTCAGAAATCAGAAGTGTTTTGTCTTGTTCGGAATGCTGTATCCTGAACTTCAGTGACCCTAAAATCTGCATTAAATTGAACTATTGACGATAACATTGTTTATGCCGAGGCCATTTCGAGTTTTGGGTACGGTTATATTACTTGAACTGGACTATGCTTTGTGAGCTGTGGCCACTTTTTTTTATTTTTTTATTTTTTTATTTTATGCTTTTTGGTGAGCTTGGCTGTTCCCTAACAAAGCCATCTAGATTTGGATTGGTTTTCTGGAAACGGAAGTTGGACATTTTAATTTACCTGGTGATTCTAGTTGTTTATTTCATCATTTATTTGGTTTAGAAAGTTGTCCTCTTAACTTGACTGAAGCAGATTTGCATTGAGATGAACTATTGAGATTAACTCTATTTATGCTAAGGTTTTGGCTTTTGGGTATGATTCTACAGGTCAAATTGTAATATGTGAGCTGGTTATGCTTGTATATGAGTATTTTTTTTGGTTGTCTATGTTGAACTTTTTCAAACCCATCAGGATTTATGTTGTTTTTGTATGCTCTGTGGAGAGGTCTAAGTTTATTAGGATGGACTTTTGAAGTAGGATTATGATTGACCAATTCTATTGGTCATTATTTACTTTTGTGATGTCAAGTTTGTGGTTAGTGGATATACAAACCCCTCCTTTATTGGATGCTTTATGTGAACCCAATTTGGTGTTGATTATTGGACTAAACGCTTTCAGTTTTCGAATATTGAATGCTATTTTAGTTAATTTTGCTTGCTTGGGATTTCTGTTCCTAGTTTTTATTTTGCATTTTTTGGTCCATTATTAATCTTTGTTTGAAGTTTAAATATGGTTAATTTGCTTGGTGGAAGTTAATTTTTATGAAATCTAGTCTATATTTAGGATAACCATATTACAATTGCTTTGTTTTCTCTGAGCTCATGGTGTTTTAGGAGCGCCCATTTATATTTAGATGAAAATTTACTTTGCTTATGCCAACCCCTTTTGGTATTAAGATTATTCTGTCCTTTATTTTGGTATAGCTGTCGCTTTTTAAGAGCTTTTTGTGACCCTTGGTTGTATTTTGAGAAGTACAGAGTTTGATTGGGTTTTGTGTGTTATTCAGAAATCAGAAGTGTTTTGTCTTGTTGGGAATGCTGTATCCTGAACTTCAGTGAACCTAAAATCTGCATTAAGTTGAATTATTGATGATAACATGTTTATGCTGAGGCCATTTCGTGTTTTGGTTATGTTTATATTACTTCAACTGGAGCAATTTTTCTTTTTTTGGATTGTATGTTTTCTGGTGAGCTGTGGCTGTCCCTAATAAAGCCATCTAAATTTGGATTGGTTTTCTGCAAACAGAAGCTGGACATTTTAACTTACCTGGTATTTTAGTTGTTTATTTCATCATTTATTTAGTTTAGAAAGTTGTCTTCTTAACTTGACTGAAACAGATTTGCATTAAGATGAACTATTGAGATTAACTCTATTTATGCTAAGGTTTTGGCTTTCGGGTATGATTGTACAGGTCAAATTGTAATATGTGAGCTGGTCATGCTTATATATGAGTATTTTTTTTGATGGTCCATGTTTATGTTTTGATGAGACAATGATGAACCCATCAGGATTTATGGTGTTTTATGATGCCTGTGATTTGTGGAGTGGTCTCAGTTTTTTAGGATGGACTTTTGAAGTGGGATTATGATCGACCAATTCTGTTTGTTATTGTTTACTTTTGTAGTTTCAAGTTTGTGGCTAGTGGATATACAAAGTTACAAACCCCTCCTGTTTTTGCATGCTCTATGTGAAGTGTGAACCCAATTTGGTGTTGATTAGTGGACTGCTTAACCCTTTTGGTTTTCTTTTTGTTTGGTTTGCATTGCTATAAGACCTCACTGATTAATAGATGCTGTGGACATTGACTTAAGTGCTTACTTGGAATACTATCAGTTATTAGTTGAACTCAATTTTGTATTCTCATGGACTTGTTGAAAGTGGCATTCTTTGCATTAGTTGTAGTTTTCTATTGTGGTTTTATTTGCTTTGTGATCTGCATTAACTTCATTAGTTAATTGGGAACTTGCCTATAAAAATATTTTGTATCTATATTTTGAATGGATCGAATGGCTTGAGCTAAAGGTTTATTTTGTGAATCTCAGTTTACAAGTATTATGAGTTATAGGAAACAATATTTTAACAGCATACAATATACTCATGTTTTGACTTTTAATGCTGGGTTCATTTCTGTATTGGGGACTAGATAAAGTCCGTAATAAGAGTATTAGAGAAAAAGTAGGAGTGTTGTCAATTGAGAATAAGTTGAGAGAAGGGAGATAGAGGTGGTTTGGTCATGTGAAGCGTGGACATATAGAGACTCCAATTAGACAAGTAGAGCGCATTAGGTTAGAGGATAGAAAGAAAAGAAGGGGTAGACCTAAACTGACTTGGAGGAGAGTAGTACAACATGATCTAGAAGCAATACACATTTCTGAGGATTTAACCCAAAATTGTTTAGAGTGGAGAAAGATAATCCATATAGCTGACCCCAAATTTTTGGGATAAAGGCTTAGTTGAGTTGAGTTGTTCATTTCTATATTGGTATAATTGTTTTCTATCATTATTTTTAATTTTTCATGTGGTGGAAGAGGAGAGTATTATGGCTTGAACCTATGATCTATACCAAATGCATCTGCCACCTGACCTACGCTCAAGTGGTGTTCAGCTGCTTATCTGATATGCACTGTATTTTTTTCTGAGCCATAGTTGTTTCCATATAAATGTATATAGCTGTTATATGCATGGGGTACAAAGTCATCAATGGCAGATTCTAATTATTTTCTGATGCTGACATGGCATGTGTTTGGTATAATTGCTCTATTTTTATAACTAAAAATTGTATAAATATCACTTAGGATAACTTGAACCAGAATGCTGGCTCTGCATTAGATAATGTTATGGAATACAGTCTCATCGTCATCACAGAATAAGGGCCCTTCAGTGATGCATCCTTATAACTAAGGCATGCATGAAATTGGCTGAGCCACTTGTTGCATTATAGGTATGTTTATAATGTCTGTGCTATGTAATTGTAATACATTACTCTCTCTCTCTCTCTCTCTCTCTCTCTCTCTCTCTCTCTCTCTCTATATATATATATATATATATATATATAATTTGGATGCACTAGGTGCTCTCATTACAGATTGATGAAAAGAATTGCATGCTCAGATTTCTCACGATATTGAGTGTTAGAAAATGCTTTATTTGGACATCTTGTTTGCATTTTTGCCCTCTCACATAGTAAAACAAAATCTGTTTGTTGATATGCAGGGTTTGATTTATATCATGGATTCTACTTTTGTTTTGTTATTTCTATTTAGTGGATGCTGACATATCAGTGCCTGTTATGAGGTTTCAGTTCTCTTTTTGTGTGTGTGTGTGTGTGAGAGAGAGTGTAAGTGGAGCTAGACCCTTGAGGTCTTTTGGTTGCTTACCTGACACAGAAAAATCTGTGCGCTCATGCCTGCGTATAGTACTTGTGTCTATGTGTGAGGATCCTAGGAAGATGAATGCTGGGTTTAACCCAATCTTGCCTTTTGGTTGTTGAGGTCCCTGCTATCCTTTTCTTTTGCATTTTTTTAGTGTAACCTGCCCAACCACCCACATCATGCCACTTGCAATTTATACGTTCTTGTTGATGAAGAAGGGGGAAAAAAGGCACTATTGTCATTTACACCAATGGTGTGCTTCAATCCTTCCCTGATGGCAAAATGTTGGTGAGGTCACAAAAATAGGTGTCTATAGTTGGCATGTATCAACTGGTGATGATGTTCTACTCTTTTATTCGTATTAATATGGCCCAGATTTGTGAAGTCATGACTGTTGTTTGAATCTAATTGGCTATCTTTAAAATCTATGGTTTAAACATTAGATGTTTGACTCATTCTATTGTTGGTATACAGACAGTATTTGTAAAATAATTGTGTGCATCCTGACATGATTGCAGGGAATGTCCGAAATATTCTGTAATGTTTGCTGTGGTGTAGTTTTTTGTGCCTTGGTCATCTCTTCAACAAGCCTTAAACTAAAAAATGTATATGATGGTGAATTTTGTGCTATAAATGTTCACACACACACACACACACACACACACAGATATATATATATTGTGTTTGGCTGCCTTCATTTATTGTTTACTGATGGTACATTGGTAATGGAATTGCATTTTGTGCCCTGATGTGGTTATGAAGTCATTGGTCTGAAAACTTTTCAATGTTCACACACACACACACACATATATATATTGTGTTTGGCTGCCTTCATTTATTGTTTACTGATGGTACATTGGTAATGGAATTGCATTTTGCGCCCTGATGTGGTTATGAAGTCATTGGTCTGAAAACTTTTCAATGTTCATGTGTGGTCTGCCTTGTGATGATGATGGAACTGGCTGATTGGTGAGAACAATAACAATATTTTGAAACCTTTAACATCTGAATATGGTTGCTGGATCATTTTTTTATTTAAAAGAAGAGAAAGTTATGCAAATGTCTGCTGATAAAGTCTGTTTATCACATGCAGGTGACATTCATGGACAATATTCTGATCTTCTAAGGCTGTTTGAATATGGTGGATTACCTCCACATGCAAATTACTTGTTTTTGGGGGATTATGTTGATCGAGGCAAGCAAAGTCTGGAGACAATATGTCTTCTCCTTGCTTATAAGATAAAATATCCTGAAAACTTCTTCCTCTTGAGGGGAAACCATGAATGTGCCTCTATAAACCGCATATATGGCTTTTATGATGAGTGTAAGAGAAGATTTAATGTTAGGCTATGGAAGATATTCACAGATTGTTTTAATTGTCTACCAGTGGCGGCTCTAATTGATGAGAAGATTCTTTGCATGCATGGAGGTCTTTCTCCTGACGTGCATGATTTAGATCAGATTAGAAACTTACAACGCCCCACTGATGTACCAGACACAGGTTTACTTTGTGATCTTCTCTGGTCAGATCCTAGTAAAGATGTTCAAGGTTGGGGAATGAATGATAGGGGAGTTTCATATACCTTTGGTCCTGACAAGGTGACAGAGTTTCTTGAGAAGCATGATTTGGATCTCATTTGTCGTGCTCACCAGGTTTGACCTACCATAACAGTTTAATTTGTTTGTCAGTCTTCATTTAAGTTCATATTCTCTCTATTACTTTAAGGCTGTTGAGAATAAACAATATGGAGCCATATATGTATCTTTTCATAAGTCATTTAGTTATCTTGTGTGAACTGTTCTTAATTAAAACACTTTTTAGGCCCATTGACTCATTTATTTCGTGATCAATGAGAATTGAGCCTAACATTCCCCTCGATAAATTCCATATGGCCACGGTGGTAATGGCTCTGGTTGCCCATTCTTTGCTGTCCTTTGAGTTCTCGTGGGGATAAATTTTCTCATTGTTGCTAGCACTCTTGTAATTCAATTTTCTCCGTGCCGTTTCAGGTTGTGGAGGATGGATATGAGTTCTTTGCCGATAGGCAACTTGTAACTATATTTTCAGCGCCTAATTATTGTGGAGAATTTGATAATGCTGGTGCCATGATGAGTGTGGATGAGACCCTAATGTGCTCTTTCCAAATATTAAAGCCTGCTGATAAAAAGTCAAAATTTAACTTTGGGAACACAGCCACAGCAAAGGTGGGAAACACTTCTGGAGGTGGTGTTTTGGGGAGTACAACTACAGCCAAGCCTGGAAACTCTCCAGCAGGAGTCAAGGTAAAATGCATAACCTTTGAAACACGATAGAAAATTTTCACCAAAGTTTACTGTTACAATGCTTGACATTGTATGATGCAACACCCATAATTTTATAGTTGTGTTTGATAATCCATGAATGTTGAGGATGTCAACTATGTGTGTGGCTTTAATAAGTAGGCAGTAGGTGTTGTTCATATGTAAAACCTTATTTAGTTTTAGAGGGTTTAGTGATAGGTAGTCTCTCTCCAACATTTGACCTTAAAGCTATCTGATTAATTTCCTGTTCTCCTATAGCCTAATTATTGCTTGTCATTTGTCCATTCTTTGGCCTCCATAGTTGTCCTAAACTCATGCGTGCATTTTCTCCCTTTATTCCATTAGAATGAATATTAAGTTACTGAGTGTACTGGTTCTTTCTTCTGCGATTTTAAGATGAATTGGAATATTTAGAATTAACAGATGTAGTATTGAAGCAACAGTACACTGAGAAATTGAAATACTGTCTCTAGTTGCTGATAAGGAATTTTTCTGTTATTAAGGGAATATTTATAATTAATAAGTT
This sequence comes from Hevea brasiliensis, assembly GCF_030052815.1. Taxonomy (NCBI): domain Eukaryota; kingdom Viridiplantae; phylum Streptophyta; class Magnoliopsida; order Malpighiales; family Euphorbiaceae; genus Hevea; species Hevea brasiliensis. Next base: position 6,302,073 of record NC_079497.1, on the reverse strand, counting down.
GAGAAAGAATGAAGGATGATTGTCTAACACTAGCAATGGGTTGTTAAAGAGTGGTAGCAAAAGGAACTATAACCTGAATGCAGCATTTTAGATAAAAGATATTTCGGAAGTGACGGAGTTATTTAGTGGAGAAGAAACAATCAAAGGATGCAAGGAAATAACTAGATTTACAAGGGCTTTCATACTAGGAACTTGTCCTTTTAATTATGCACAAAAGGACATCATTCCTTTCTGGACTAAGGAATTAGATAGCTGAAAGTTCCAGTTTGTAAAATTTTACTTGTCCAATGCCATTTCGTCTGGCCTTCTGAACATAGGCCTAACCAAGACCTTAAAAGATCAGAATGGGAGAATACTAAATAGAAGGGAAGAAGAAGAATAGAGGCAGAGAGGAGAAATAGAAGCAGAAGAAGAACAGAAGAGAGGAAGAAGTTTCGAGAACAAGAGAGAGAGAATTAGAATTAGTGAGAGAAAAGATTCTTGTATTATTCCTTCAATGAATTTTACAGTACAGTTATACAGAGTATTTATACTCTTTATTCCTCAATACAAGTGACCAAACATCTTATTCTGTTACAATCAACCAATTCTCTAACTAATACAACTGTTCCCTCCAAAAGTTGCCAACTCAGCAGCTCAATCACTCAGCTCATATTCCCAACACATTTTAAGCTTTAAATTTGTGTTATTCTGCTTGGATGCGTTGGATATGGTGCATTTTGTATATTGCCAACTAAACTGGTTTTGTACTCTTCTTACATGTGTGATGTTGCTTTTTACATGCATGATTGCCTGGTATAGTTAATTACATCTATTGCTAACTCTAGCAATCCATTTCTGGCTTGCAGTCTTTCCTGGGTGCAAAAGTATGACAAGTCGACATCCGGTTAGAGTCATCATGAACACGCCGAGATTGCTATGACAGGAAATTTGGGGTCCATTTAGTTTCATTATAATATGCTGAAATTGTATAAAATGGCAGAGAGAAAATAGAAGCTAATGCAAAAGATTTTTTTTTTCCCCTTTTATAAAGTTGGGTTGAAGATAGAAGGCTGTACGGATCCTCTTCCTGATTGTACACTAATAGCTGCTGAACTTGCTGCTATGAATTATTTCCATGTTGCGCATAATCCTTAAATGTTTCGCTCATCTCTGAGATAACGGAGAATGTGAAAAACGCTTTTTAGCTCATATGGTGACTGAATGAAGGCCAGCAGCTGGGAGTTTCAGACTTTTTCCTTGTTTTGTTTCTCAAGTAAGATATATTTTTTTTCTTCTTGCCCAGATTGCTTTTGAACATGAAGAATCTGTGGCAAAGAAGTTCTTGCCTTCTTTGACCCAGTGGGTTGCAGTCAAGATTGAAAAATCCAATTCATGATCACTGAAGTTTGTGGGTTTTTTTTTTTTTTTTGGTTTGGCAATATTCTCCCTTAAAATTATCTCTATTTTCTTGTATGGTTGATTTTTCAGTGGTTCAGATTGCAGGATTCAAAACTTTCTATCAATTAGCCATTTTGTTTGTATTGGAAGAGAAAATGGAACTTGGATTCTGAAATGATTGAAATGGTTTCATTGGGACGACTGGAAACTTCCCACAAGATCACGCTTGTATGTTAACCAATTCATATATTGAAACAGGTTGTGTACTCGGATTGAATTAGACGAGGTAATTGAGAAATGAAGCAGGACATGCGAATGAGGTCATAAATGGTTGGATTTTATCACACAGATTTTCTTTTGGTTTGTCACTTTGAAAATAGTTTTTTTCTAGAGAAATTGCAGTGCACTTGGATGAAAAGTTTTAAAAAGTGTTTAGATTGACTTGGTTTAGTGATTAAAATTATATATTTTACTGGACAACGTAACGTTTTGAGTCTTTTTATCAAAATAAAATAAAAGTATGAATTAATAATAAAATTAAATTATCGTTAAAATTATAATAATTTTAATGAAATCTTTTTTCTTATCTTTTAACTCAAAAAAAAAAAAGAAAAAAAAAACGATATGAGATTTTTGATAATAGGGCAAAATTATGAATTTTGGTTGAATTTATAAATATAGAAAAAAAATTTATAAAATATGGGCTTGAAATGTATAGCAAATGGGTGTCGTTTAAAATTCCATATTTTATTTAAAATAATTAATGTAAAAAAAAAACATCAGAATTAAAATTTGCAAATATCTTTTACGCGTTATTCTTTTTGTTGTTTTGTTTCATATTCTTCTTTTGCCAGCTGTTTGTTCAATAATTTTATTTGTGGAAATTTTGCGATAAGCTTCTTTCATATGAAAAGAAAGAAAGAAAAAGATGGACAGACACTCCAAAATGAAGGGACACTTTGTTTGACTCCAAAAATGCATAAGCGGAGAGAGAAATTCAAATTGCACACAACAGCAATAATAAAAGGATGCCTCTTTACTTATCGAACCGCCAGAGTGCCCTTTCTTTCTATCCACAACTCTTTACGTTATATTTGACGCCTTAAAACCAGTAAAATTAATTTGAAATGGTAATGGGCATCTTTCATGTGATCTACCCACTCTCAAGCACACACAGATCCAACGGCTCTGACAGGGATCATCCCTTTTTAAAACTTCAATTTTTTAATTAAGAGTAGATTGAATATATACATGTTTCTAATAAATTCTTATATTTAAATTTAATGAAAATTTAAAAAGTGAATTTTTTTATTAATCTAATTAATATATATATATATATACCCCTTCATTTATATTTATTTGTCGTATTATTAAAAAAATTAAATTATTTAAATTATAATAAAATATTTTTTAATTTAATTAAATTATCTTTTATTTTACTTAATAAAAAAAAAGAGAAAGGATAAAATAAATTTTAAAAAATTATAAAAATAATTATTATTTTTAATATAAATAATTATTTTTTATTAATTTAATTAAATTAAAAAAAATTAATAATTTATATTTTTTAAATTTTTTAAATAATAAAAAAATTAAATAAAAATTAAATTATGAGCGAATTATATAAATTTAAATATTACGTGGGTGAGTGATATTTAAATAAAAATGCAACAGGTGTGAGTGCTGTGGAGTGGAAAATGCACATTGCCAATATTGAATATTTGATTTGATGCGTCAAAAGATGATGACGACCGCATCCCGGAACCGCCCTTAGCCTGCTGCCTTTTGTTTTCGCATTCTAATTTCATATATAAAAATTACAATAAATTTAAAAAGTTTATAAAGATGAATATCCAATTAATTATTCAATCTATTCTAACCATTTCGCAATCCAAATCTAATTAAATTTAGAATAAATTATTATTTAATTACTATATATTTTAATAATATTTATTATTTAATTTTTATATTTTTAAAAATATACTATTTAATATATACATTTTACTTGTATTAAACTGTTTAGTCTTTTTTTAATTTTTTTTATTAGTTAATATTGATAAACTTATTATTTAGTATATTTATTTTAATGAAATTAATTAGATAGTCTCTATAATTTAACTCAATTAACTATTTAATTTCATAATTATTTTTTATACCTAAACTTATATAATTCTCTTCTCTTTACTTTATTTCTTTTTTATCCTCCCTTATCGGCATTTGCACCCTTTTTCCCTCATTCCCTCATTCTCTTTTTGTTTTAATTTGTCAATAAAAATATACAAATTATCTATATAAAAAAAGTTAATAAATCTCTTTAAATTTCTAAATAATCGAAAAAAATTATTTCTAAGTAAAGAAAATATAAAAATAATGTGCAATTATTGAAAATTAAAAAAAAATATGAATTCAGATTTAGTCTTCGCATAGTAAAATTTTTATTTTTATTCAAAAATATATTTTTCAAAACACATTAATCAACTACTTAATTTTACTAAAATAAAAAGACTAAATAATAATAATTTTCAAAATACAAAGATAACTAATAAATTGCCTTAAAATAGAGGGACTAAATAATAATTTAAATAGTATAAATAATAGAAAATTTAGTGAAAAAATTAAATAATTTAATAGAAATAAAATATAAAGACTAAATAATATATTTTTTAAAATATAAAAATAAAATAATTAATTTTATTAAAATATAAAAGCTAAATTGTAATTTTTTTCCTTAAACTTTCATGGATTTATGTCCAGCCTACTCATTGTAACTCTTCATCCTCTCTCCCTTTTTAAGTTATTTGATCCCACAAGCTTCTAGAATCCTCTATCCATCACATGTTTAAGAACACCGATCACTCGCTTATATTATAAGTTATAGTTGTGGAGGTAACTTTTAAATTAATTGTTTGTAAGACAAAGGCATTTTTCCATCATTCATCACAAAAAAAATATATTTAAAATTATATAATTTTATTTAAAAAAAGAAAAAAGAAATAGAAAATGGTAGAGAGTAACCATAGTTGCTGGAAAGCAAGGGAGAAAAGAAAAGGTGTCATTTTCATAGACTTCTATAATTTGACAATATCTATAGCTGGTCAATTTTAATTGCTATAGTTAGTCATCCATTATTAATATAGAAGATGATGTATGCAATGACCATTGATCTATAATTAAACAAAAAATGCTATGGAAGGTAATGTTAATTTTTTACGTTGAGGTCACGAAAGCCAAATGCTGAGGCAATTCAAGAAATTATAGGGAAATGAGACAATGTTTGAGACTGCTTGGCCACCAAGTTCTTCTGAAAATGATGGCAGCTGAGCCTGAGAAATGTGGATGAGAATTGATGAGTCACACGGTTGGTCCTAATTTCTGCTGTAGTGGCACATGTAGTAGGTCTAACATTGTTCAGGGTTCTATTTCTCCCCATCAACACAGTTTCTTAGTGCTTTCACTACTGCTTTTAAGTGGGGCTAATGTGTCGTTGCTTTAATAGATCAATTCAACTCGGATGTTTTTTCAATGTCTACAAATTATATCAGTTCTTAGATTATTGTTTTTTTTTTTTTAATAAAATGATTGAGTAGAGTTGATTTTCAATCCCAAAATTGAATTTAAATTTAAAAATTTTTAATTTATTTTTATATTATGAGTATTTTTTTAATAAAATTAAATTCAAATTAATAAAAAGAGAAATTTTATTTTTTACCAATTCAAATTTAACGTGAAATTTAAGAATTTTTGAATGATCCATACATTTCCAAATCTAAAACTAGCAGTAACGTGAAAATATAGGTTATCAGATCTGCTATCAAAATTCAAACAATCTAACGTGAAGACCATGGAAATGGATTCATAGTTAAAGTCAAACAAAGACAGTACGTACTGGTGGTCCTACCCCACCTGCTATGATTCCCATACTAGAAATTATGGTAAGTGATAACTTATCAAAGAGCTTTCACACCTGATTTTTATTTTTCAGCTGGTCCAAGAAAACATTTAGGGAAGCTTTGCCCCTTCCGTGGATGCAAATTCAAATGCAAATACACGTTTTCAACTTCTAGGAATAGACTAATACTTGAAGCTTTGACAATTCACTCATTAGATTTCACCCATTAAGCCAAAAAACAGGGTAGATAATTCAGGAAAAAAAAAAAGAAGGCATAAATCAAAGCATATGGCGCTGGTACACAAACTTTTTCTTCAAGTTATGGTTTTGGTTTGCAGTGTTGAACTTTTGACTTCAATTTCTTTAACATTTTCAACATTGAAGGTATCGGCATATGCTTCCATTGAAGTACAGTCGAAGTCTACAATCAAGCATCCTTTAAACATGCTTCATGGTTCTTTCAAGTAAGATTTTATCTAAATGAACCAGTACAACATCCAAATCTTTTTTCACAAAACAAGATTCTTACATAAAAAGGGAGGAAAACAGATAAGCAAAACCAGTTTACTCAGTACAACTCGTTAGCTTTCTCACATCCTCCGGCCAAAAAAAGGAGCAAAAGCGGGGAAAGATGGGCTTCTCTCAGTCTTTTATTTTATTATTTTCTTTACATATTTACCTCAAAACACAAAAGCCTGGAAGAAGAAAAAAATATTAAAGTAGTGCTCGGTTTCTTGTTAGAAGAGCCTGTCATGTGATGCTTTTGTCGATAGCTCCTTATCTAGCGTGCAAAAACTGAAATTCGGGAAGTACACATCATGGGGCTTTGTGTTCTACACAGGACACTTGGATGTCATGGGCTGATAGGTAGACCTGTATGTACACAGTGATAAGCTATTGGCTTTCCGTTACATTTTCTTGCTTTTTCCGAGGGCAGATTAGTCCATTGAAATTGTCTCTCCGCCGTTTACAATCCATGGGTGTCCTGCAATTCAAAACAGAGTAGCAGAACGGAGTGAGCTTCCTCAATTCAATCTCACAGAACTCAAATGCACAATAATTAAAAAGGAAATGACTTTGAAAGCTTACTTAGAGCTTGTTCAGCTGAGAACCGCCGTGAAACATCTCTACAGATCATCTTTCTCATCAGATCCTTCGCCGCAGCAGAAACAGTCCTAAAAATCCGCGGCGGAAACCTCAGATTCCCTCTTATAACGGCTTCAAATATCTCCTCTACAGTCTCGCCGTAAAATGGTGGGATCCCTGCCAACATCACATATAAAACGACGCCAGCGCTCCACACATCAGATTTCTCATTATAGTCCCTCCCCATGACCACCTCGGGCGCCACGTAATACGGCGTTCCCACCACACCACTCATCGTCCTCTCCTCCCCAAGCCAATCGGCCGAACCAAAATCCGCCAATTTCACCCTGTTTCCCGAATCGAACAATATATTATCTGGCTTTATGTCCCTGTGAACGATATTGAATCTATGACAATGGGCAATCGCATTTAACAACTGTTTCATAATGGAAGCGGATTTCCCCTCGCATAATCCGCCATTACTCTTGTTGATCCGATCATAAAGAGTATACTGCTCGCAAAGCTCCATGACCATGGTGAGGGAGTCATCAGTATCATAGACGTCGTGGATCTGAACAATGTTTGGATGCGGAGACAAAATAGTCATGATCTTGGCTTCGTTCTGGAGGCACTCGCGGTCGGTTGGATCGGTAAGGAGGTTCTTGTCGATGATTTTACAGGCGAAAAATTCGTTCTTGACGGGGGAAAAGCAGCGAGAGATAGTGCCAAATCGGCCGCGGCCAACCTCCTCCCAGAGGTGGTAGTTGTTCTTCAAGCTCAAGGTGTCGCACATTTCCGGTGATGGGTTTGGAGTGTTTTGGTTTTGGTTTGGTTTGAGTATAGTTTGGTTTTCAGTTAGTTTGGATTTATAGAGAAGCACAGAATAGTTTTGGGAATATTCGGTTGTTGGTGGGGCCACATGGCCAATGAATATTCAATTTTTTTTTTTCGTTTCTTAATTTTTGGAGAGTTTTAAGGTTAAAAATAAACTTACAAAATTTTTTCAACGCCTCTCTCTCTTCCCCATCTCAGACGCTCAACTTCGTGCCGGCGTTGCAGCTGAATTAGGGTTTTGTTTGGTTGGGTAGCTTAATTCAAAAACTTTAAACTTTTACACTGTGTTTGGATAAAAATGGGGGAGAAAAATAAAAATAAAGTTTATTTTTTATTCTCTCTCTATATATATATATAATGAGATAAGAGGAAAAAGGCAATAATATTATTTTTTAAAATTTATTATTTTATTCTCAATTTTGTAAATTATTTAAAAGTTAAAATGAATAAATAGGTAATTTTTTTGAGTTAAACATATGTTTTCCTCTTAATTAATTTATTTTCTCTTCAAATTGGAAGGCAAATAATAAGTGTAAAATCAATATTATTTTCCTTTCATTTACAAAAAAAAAAAAGTAATAATTTCACCTTATTTTCAATTATTTATTTTTTTCCCTCTCCTCTTTTCACATATCTAAATAGAGGCTTAGAGAGTGCTAGAATTTAGTTTATTTAATTGGCTATTATATTTAATTTTTTGAAGTTAAAACTTTTAATTTCTTCACCTTTTAAAAAATAACTTATTTATCAAATCTAATTATGTTATTTTTTATTTTTCATAAAATAGACTCTTTGAATCAAACAAAACCTAAAATAAGTCTCCTGAATTGCCTAGATGGGTGTAGTCATGGCCAAGACCTCCACTCTTTCAAATTTTTTTTAAAAAAAAATCCTAAATTAACCGTTTAATCATCTATAAAAAGTACAATAAAATACATTAAAAGTTAAAATTTAAATTTAAATTTTAGTATATCTGTAAATTATATTAAAGAAGATAGTTGTACTTCAAAAAACAAGTTTAATATCAACACGTATTTGGATGTAATAAAGCATATGAGAATAGTATCTCCCTCGTTTTTGAAGTGGAAAACAACAAATATACTAGCCTTTTGATTTCCAAAGATAAACAAGAAGAATACAAATTGGTTTTGTTCTTGTAAAGGAAAAAAAAAATCCATTCAGAAAGAAAGAATATATTTACAGTTAAAATTATTAATTTCGATGGATTTATTGATTATTATGCAAAATAATATATTTTTCTTGTAAAATTAATATATATATATATATAATAATAATAATAATAATAATATTTAATAGCTGAATCCCACTATATATTTTGTATATTATATATTTTGTGTATTGAATATACAATAGATCAGGTGTAAAAAAAAAAATCCTTTATATAGAGCTTTGACAATACAAAAATTATTACAAACAATTAATTGTAGCGTTAATGCAAAGATTGTTATCAAATTAGCTATCAAAAAACAGGAAAATGAATACAATCCGACGAGGATCATATCATAATCTCTGTTTCCATGACTTATCCATACAGAATATTGTTTGATAGTATTAGCATATCTTATAACCTACTTTCTTTGCTTCAATAGATTGCCTCCACACTCTCTTTTTGCTATACAATACTTCACATGTAAATTATAAGCTTGTCTTTTCATTTAACTTTAATGAATTAATTATAACAAAAATAAAAGTAAAGTACACGTATTTTTTTATTTCGACTTTATCTAAATTAACTATGATTAACACTCGGTTGGCATAGAAGAAGGAAGTATGGTTAAATGGTATGATGAGATTGTGATATACTTTGTTTCAATTAGACATAAAGAGGGTGGCCAATTTTCTTATCACACTTGAGTTTGCCACTGAAGAAGTGGGTGTGTCTATCTCCACTAAGATGATCACTTTTTTCTTTAACTAGATTCCTAGATTAAAGTTACTCTCATATTTTAACGCCTTTTTTTTAAAGGACTTTACACTATTAATTTTTTTTATCTAAAAATATATTTTATTAGATGAAATATGAGCGCAAGTCCTAAGCCCACAAGAGATAATAGTGTTACAAAACTTTAACCCAAACTCAAACCTTAAAAGATATGAAACCCTAGGACTTAGTAGGGTATGACTTGATTCCATCATCATTCTCAGCCGACTTCATCTGCTCTTCATCAACAACTTACTGCCACCATCAAAGGAGATCTGCAGAACTCAACTAAGCATTGAAAAGGAAAACAACATTACTAGGAGCACTTAAGTACCCCACTCATTTCATAATTCTCCCATGCTTTCGAGCTCAGAGGAAAATGGAGGAAATTTGCAACAAAACTAGGAAATAGCAGGGACTAGGACCAATGCCGAATGGACCGGGAATGGGCTTGGCAAATATAGGCCTTTCATGCTTGCTTTGACAAAAAGAAGAACTCGGTACCACATTGACTGTCAGCCGATGATCTCCTCTTTAAAGCTTCATAGTGAACCACAGGGAATATTGCAACATGCAGAGCAGCCCCCTAAACACCAACAAAAAAATCATCTTAAGAAGGTACTAAAACTCCAACAATGGAGACTGAAGAAAAAAGAAAAAAACAGCTAAAACACTATCAAAGTAGCCTTAACTAAAGAGAAGATAAGGGAAGGGTCGACAGCCAGTTAGCCGGGCCTCCTCCAAGGACGAAGTCAGAGCTGGTACCTTTTTTATTTATAGAGAGAGAGAGAGAGAGAGAGAGAGAGAGAGAGAGAGAGTAATGTTGGTGGGTATTTCCTTTTCACACGCCCTTTTTAACTATACACAATTAATTTGATTGAGTTAAAAACAAACTACATATGTAAAATGCATTTTATCTTCTAGATGAAATATATAAGATAGATTCATTGAATATGGACATAGACACTTTAAGTCTGAAGTCTGAAATTACCCGTTAACCTCTTTAATTTAATCCAACCTCACATAAATAGATTTATTATTGAGCCTGTGATAACAACTAATGAGATGAATCATTGAACAATCCATTGTTGACTCTCATTATACTCTTGAATAGAAATAATATTTAATCATTATGCTATGATAGAGATTCAAATCGGTGTGAAATCAGGCCATTTTAGCAATTTATTGAGATTATTAAATGAAGAAAAGTTATTTTGTATTTGGTCAATGGGAGATCACCAAAGTCAGTGGATTTGCCGGACAGTCCAACGTACACCGCAAGGACATTTGTAGAGTGGGTCATCCACTGGTCTCATGCCCATATGAAAATAGAATATGGTAAAGTCTAAAGTCTATTTATCTTTACTTATCGAATAAAAAATCTAATTTTCATCTTGAAATAGTTATAAATTACAATACATGTTGAGTTAGTGAGAGATAATTTAACAACTTAAAAAAAAAAATAAATTTAGAATCTCATAACTCAATATATATATATATATATATATTGTTATCCAAATTCAACTCTCATCTTATTAGTAAAAATTCCATCATGACAAGTTCTTCTTTTTCTTTGAGACGAGTCATTGAAATTTATTTGACGCAAGGGTTAGGTCTAATTAATTATTACTCAACTTATTTTTCCTTAGTTACCCTTAATTTATTTATTTTTTTTTTACTAATAAGATGAATTAGTAGAGTTGAATTTGGATAACAACTCATATATATATTTATACCACCAAATTACTACTTTCGTATAATTTTCACCCTTCTCCCCCTCATTCTTTTTTTTTTTGTTTTCATTTGTTAATAAACTGCTACAAAACTATGAAACCCTAGTGCTACAAAACTACAACACAAACCCAAATCTTAAAAGATATGAAATCCTAAGACTTAATCGGGTATGACCTGATTCCATCGTCATCCTCAGCTGACTTCATCTCCTCTTCATCAACAACTCATTGCTACCACCAGAGGAGATCTTACTCAATCAAGCATAGGAAAAGGAAAACAATGTTATAGGGAGTGCTTAAGTACACCACTCATTTCATAATTCTCCCATGTTTAAAAGCTAAGAGGAAAATGGAGGAGATTAGCAACAAAACTAGGATATAGCAGGGACTAGGACCAGTGCCGGATGAACCGGGAATAAGCTTGGCAAACATAGGCCTTTCATACTCGCCTTGAAGGAAAGATAAACTCGGTACCACACTGACTGCCAGTCGACGATCTGCTCTTTAAAGCTTCATAGTGAACCACAGGAAATACTGCAACATGCAGAGCAACCCCCTTAAACACCAACAAAGAGCTTTAACTAAAGAGAAGATAGGGGGAGGGTTGACGGCCAATTGGCCGGACCTTCCCCAAGGACTAAATCAAAATTGGTATCTTTTTCATTTAGAGAGAGAGAGAAAGCAGTGTTAGTGGGTATTTCCTTTTTATACGCCTTTTTTGACTTTACAAAATTAATTTGATTGAGCTAAAAACAAACTACATATGTAAAATGCATTTTATCTTCTGGATGAAATATATGACATAGATTCATTGAATACGGTCATAGACCCTTTAAGTCTGAAGTCTGAAATTATCAGTTGACGTCTTTAATTTAATCCAACCTGATAGAAATGTATTTGTCATTGAGCCTGTAACAACAACCAATAAAATGAATCATTAAATAATCCGCTATTACCTCTCATTATATTCTTAAGTAAAAATAATATTTAAACATTATGTTATAATAGAGATTTAAATCGGAGTGGAATCAGGCCATTTTAACAAATTATTGGGATTATTAAATAAAGAAAAGTTATTTTGTATTTGGTCAATGGGAGATCACCAAAGTCGGTGGATTTGCCGGACAGTCTCCAACGTACACGGCAAGGACATTTGCAGGGTGGTCATCCACTGGTCTCATGCCTATATGGAAATAGAATATGGTAAAGTCTAAAGTCTATTTATCTTTACTTATCGAATAGAAAATATAATTTTCATCTTGAAATAGTTATAAATTACAATATATGTTGATTTAGTGATAGATAATTTAACAATTTTTTTTTAAAAAAATTAAATTTATAATCTGATAACTCAATATACATATATATATATATATATATATATATATATATATATATATATATATATATATATGAGTTGTTATCCAAATTCAACTCTAATAATTCATCTTATTAGTAAAAATTCCATCACGACAAGTTCTTCTTTTTCTTTGAGACGAGTCATTGAAATTTATTTGATGCAAGAGTGAGGTCTAGTTAATTATTACTCAAATTATTTTTCCTTAGTTACCTTTAATTTTTCTCCCTTTTTTTTTTAATTTTTTTCTCCTCCTTTTAGTAATTTATTTTTCCCTAAAAAAAGAAAAAATAGCAGTTGATTTTTAGTTTTTGGGATTGATTCCTGATTTTTAGTTAGAATAAAAAGCAAAAATCAAGTGAGTTTTGTGTAATAAATAATTAATTATTCAATGTAATTATTATATACATAATAAATATATATTTTTTATTATTATTAATAGTAAAAGATATGTGAAAATTATTATAATTAATTATTAAAATAAACTTATTATATAATAATTATGTTAAATAATTTGTCTCAATAAATCGAGAAAAATATGTGCCTGCTATAATTTTGTTAGTTACCTCAAGTGAAAGGGCAGATGTCGCATTTGATACTCACCAAGCGGCCCGCATAACGAACAACGCTAGTTTCTTTTTTTTAGGTTATGCAAAAGATAATTTAATAAATATTAAAACATAAACTTTTAATACATTATGAAATATATGCACTTGGTTATTAAATTATTAATTAAATTATAAATCTCTTGATTTATGAATACATTAATTATATGAAAGATTTAAAATTTTGAAGAAAAAGAATAAATAGGGGATTTGATAATAAAATATAAAACAATTAGGATAGAAGAGATTTCTTTTGATATATATAAAATAAAATTAACAAATAAATTTTAATTCAATATTATTACAAATCTTTTTAATAAAAAATGTTAGATTTAACTCAACTCCAAAATTTAATTAAAATAAAAGAAATTTTATAAGAGATACATGACCTTTATCCTAAATCAATATAAAATATTAATACATCTTTTTTATATTTAGGATCAAGCGTAAAACATATGAAAGGCCTATATATTTAATTGATGAGACTTTAATGCAACATCTTATAAGAGGCGCATTACTCTATTTCAAATTAATGCGGAATCTTAATAAATCTTTAAAATTATAAAATTTTAAATTTAAATTTTAATAAAATTATATATATATATATATGCAATTGCAGGTTAGGTTTCCATTTTTATATTGGAACGTGTAGCACCCTAAATTTGACAATGGCAATAGGCTTATTCCCATAATCGATAATAGCTGCCAAACCTACCAGCGATCATTTTAGCTCTCTCATTCCTTTTCTTTTTTCTTTAATTTATTTTATTTTATTTTATTTTTTTAATTTTATCTTTTTTTTTTTTTTTAAGTTACTGTCTACCACTTTACCTTTTCACAAAGTGATAATATTATCACTTTTTTATTTTTTAAAAAACAAATTATTAAAAATATTATTTTTTTTAATTTTATATCTTTGATGAGAGATTTGCATTTCTTTTATGAAAGGTTTGTATCATTTTTTTTATAAAAAATTTTGTGTTATGTTAAAGTTTTTAAAATTTTAGTTCTTAATATTCAAATAATATATTGAGCTCATTTAAAAAATATATAAAAATAAATTGTTCTTCTCATCAAGTTGCAAGTTGAAATACTACATTTACATGATTATAAAATGTTAAAGAAAGTAAAATTTTTTTGCAATAAACTTTATATTTTTATATTTTTTAAAAATTAATTAAGATGCAGTATTATTTTCATATTTTCTTAAATTAATAAATAAAAAATTGAAGATACATAGGTAATCAAGTGGTGGCTTTAGATCACGGGTTACGTAAATTATGACCTAAAACCAATTCCTCCCTTCCTTAATTAAGCATGATTCTTGAAAATTAATTAAAAAAAAAATTGTGATAGAGACCAATATTTGTGATTTTGTCAAAATTTGCATACAATCATCTCTTAATTTCAAATAATTAATACTGAGAATCAGTGAGCTATCATGTGTAATTTATTAAATAATAAAGTAATTAAGACAAATGAAATTGATAAACTTCTATTTGCTTAAGGCTTACGCTTATACATAATGCCACGCGAATGGCTTCTCAAATCCAAAATATATATATATATATATATATTTCATTGTCTTGACTAATGGATTATGTGGTTCAATTACATTAGTTTTGTGAGATAAGCACTATGTATTATTGGTCTTTGATTAAGATTGACGAAGCAACTATCTCATAAAATTTACTGTAATTAAGAAAAAAAAATTAATATAATTATGATATTTGTCACATCTAATGTATATATGCAAATCACCATGTAAATTGGATCATGCCTGACGTTTGCAATTTGATGGCGGTGGCTTCGCTCAAACGAATTAGACCTAATTTAATTTTAATAATAGATTAAATTAGAAAAAAAAGGAGATTTATCAAATTTTTATACTTAATATTATTTTTTTAAAATAAATTATTATTTAATATTTATATTTTAAAGAAATTAATTATTTAATTTTTATATTTTAAAAAATATAATTTAATCATTATATTTTATTTTCGTTAAACTATTTAATTTTTTTATCAATTTTTTTATTAATTAATAGTGATTAAATTACTATTTAATATCTATATTAAAAAAATTAATTAGTTAATTTTTATATTTTCAAAAAATATATTAGTTAGTCTATATTATTTAACTGTATTAACTATTTAATTTTACATTTATATTTTATACCTAAACTACTTTAATTCTCTCCCCTTATTTCTCTCTTATGTTGTCTTATTTTTCTCTCAAATTTCTTCTCCTCTACGCCCACACTTTTCTCCCTCTTCATTTGTTAATTCAGTTTCCTTAAATTTCTAAGTAATTAACAAAAATTATTTATTAATAGATAGAATATAAAAACAATGTTCAAGGAATTAAAAATAAAAAAAAATATAATTCAAATTTAGTCTCCACATAGCAAAATTTTTATTTTTATTCAAGATTATATTTTTTAAAATGTTATACTTTCAAAATATATTCACCAACTAATTAATTTAACTAAAATAAATAGACTAGATAGTTGTGTTTTTCAAAATTCAAAAATCAATTAATTAGTTTTATTAAGATAAAGTGACTAAATAGTAGTTTGAATAGCATGAATAATAAAAAATTTGATGAATGGATTAAATAATTTAATAGAACTAAAATATAAGGATTAAATAACATATTTTTCAAAATATAGAAATTAAATAGTTAATTTTATTAAAATTTAATGATTAAATAATAAATTTTTATTTTTTTAATCTTAAATTGATGTGAATAATATATTCTCCTTACACTTAGACATAAATATTTAAATCATGAAATTTGTATATATAAATATCTGTAGATAATCTAAAAATTAATTCAACTCAAAAAATTAATTCAAAGAAAAAAATTTTTCATTTCTTTTATAATTACTACTATTTTCTGTCACGCTGCATAATATTATACCCAGAAGCCCAAAAGAATATGATAAAAGCGACACTATATAGCTACAGTGAGGGACGCTTGCAGAACATGCATCCTTCTGCAACGTGTACAATTTAATATAGGTTATCACAGAACATCGGTTTCAAAAGCATACCCCAGTGGTCTATACATCCATCTTGTATTAAATAAATATCGAAAGTTAGCTGTAATTATATAATTTGAAATACATGGTATCATCCTATAGCTTATGCTTATTACATTATAGGAGTGGCAACAGTTCCCATAGTATTCAGTACGCATGAGCTTTAATTTAATATTATTAAAATCATGACACAGAGTCTTCTACTTCTCCAATAATTTAAATTAAAAGAAGATTTTGATTAGCATGAGAACATCAAGATGCAGATGTGGCTCTTTCAGCAGTATCTGGAGGATACACATCACGTAAAATGTCAGGTATATATTGGCTATCAGACACTGAGGAATCATATGGCTTAAAAACTTATGGAAAAGCTTGGCGATGTTGATTCAAATCAATGATAATTAGCATTTGATGTTAACATAAATCCTTGTGTATTAACGTTCCGATTCATTCAAGGAAGGCTTATATATTGCTGTTTGTTTTGGAATAACTACAATCCTCCTTAAATTTATAAAATTATAATATCATAAATTTTTAATTCAAAAATTTAATATAAAATCTCTTTAACCGTTAAATTTTTTGTAAATAAACTTCTTATAACTTCTTATCACTAATTTTTTAATTAAAAACTGATTTAGATAGTTTTAACATTATGCTTAGTTAGCATTTCTCTTTCTTCTCTTAAATAATGTGTAAATTGAATCATTTTCTCTATAAAGAGAATAATTTTTCACGTGTAGATAGAATAATTTTATACTTTACATAAGAGAGGAGAGAAAAATATTGATTAAGCACCACGTTGAAACTATTTACGTCAGCGTCTTATTAAAGAATCAATAATAAAAAGTTAGAGGGATCTTATTATGTAAAATTTAAAAATTAAGAAGATTTTATGTTACATTTTAAAGTTAAAAAATTATAATATTATAACTATATAAATTTAGGGATAGTTATTAAAATTTATTCACGATTAAAATAAGACTCCAGAATAATCTTTTTCTAATGTAAAATTATATAAATAATTAGTAGGTATAAATTTTTTTGTAGGTGATTGATCAAATATTTAGTATTTTTATATAAATTTGGTAATTATATAATTATTTTTTTTTAATGTTTGAAATTATCAAACAGATTGCGTGCTTCACTTTTCAATTCTATAATATTTTCCCGAGTAGATAATTTCCAAATTTAATTGTTACACAACTTGCAATGGATTTCTTACATTTTATGGGCTTTGGATTGTCCTAACTTTTGGACAATTATTATATAACACTTTTACAGTTGTAATGTATACTAAAAGGTGTGGTTGTTAATATTATAATAATTTATCAAAAAATTCCCAACCTTTTACTCATTTTTATAAGTTTACCCATTCTTTTTTTTAACAATTTCATCACAACTTTTAGCACTCATTTAATTTTACCCTACCGTTAAAATCAGTTGTTAAACTTAACAGTAACATCACATTATCATGTTTAATAAGTATTATATTATTTGATTAACTACTAATCTTATCTCTAAATTATCCTAATAATCTTTAAATTGAAAAGAAAGCTTATGATTCATAATCTAAAATCTATTCTACTCCATTAGCTTATTTTTTCATGAGCAAGAACAAACAAAAAAAGAATGATTTTGTGGAGCAAAATCAATTTTGGACTAGAAATCTAGAGTTTTCTTTTTAATTTAAGGATTATTAGCATAATTTACAGATATGATTAGCAGTTAATTAAATATTATAATGCTTATTATACATGATGACATGGTTAATCAAATATTACAATGCTTATTATATATGGTGACACGGTATTGCTGTTAAGTTTAACGATTAATTTTGATAATAGGGTAGACTTAAGTTGGGTGTCAAAGATTAGGGTGAAATTGTTAAAAAAAAATAAAGTAAAATTATCAAAAATTGAGATTTTTTTTTACAATTTCTCATTATTATTATTATTATTATTATTATTATTATTATTATTATTATACTAAAACAAAATCCCATGACAGTGTTCATATGATCCAGTGCAGTGCAATTCCTCACTTTTACCATTTTTTTAAAATTATTTTATTTTATTATTAAAAATAAAGTCATGTCCTTGAAATTTTTTACATGCCATCTCACTTTTATTTTCTTTTTAATTAATTGAATATTCTAAATTAAGAAGAACATTTGAGCCCATTTAAATTTTTATTTAGGTTTTTTTAATTAATTAAATTTTCAAATGCATATTCATTTTATTTTATTTTTATTATTAAATCACATAAGTCTTTTGTATATGAACTCATATTACCTTTTCTAACTATTTGATTTTTTATTGTCATTTAAATTGTTTTTAAATATTAACTATTTAATTATTAGATTTGCATTCATTATTGTCTTAATTAAACTAATTTCTATTTTGAAAAAATATTTTTATTTTATAAACAAATATTATAGTAATAAAATATCAAACTTTCGTTTATTGTAGTAACAATAAATTATTGATTTATTTTAATTATTTTTTTTACTATAAACAATACCTTAAGTAAGATTTATTTTTTTTTACAAAATTAATGTTGTTGTTATTATTATTAAATTAATATCTTAAAAATATTAAAATTATATATATATATATATATATATATATATATATATATATATATATATATATATATAAGTAATTATTTTTTATTACTTTTTTCTTTTAATATTATCACATTAATATTTTAATTTTAATTTAATTAATTTATTTATTTTTATAAGTGCTGATATATTTTAATTATATCTGTTAACTAATTTTTTTTTATAGAAAATAGATTATTAAATTCTAAATTAAATGAAAAATTAATTTCTATTAAATTTATGTATAGTTCCATAGCAACATTTTCTTGATTCTTGTCACTTGTTTACCCTTAAATTATCCTAACTTTTGGATATATATGTATATATATAAAATAGAAAGATATTTTCAAGAAAATGACATATGATACTTTTTTTTAAAAGCTTGTTATGTGTTACTTTTCATAAATACTCTCATTTATACTAATTATTATTATTTTTATTTATCTTTTAATTATCATTATTTTTTATAACACTACTTTAACATTTATAATTTAAATTATTATTTTCTTTAAAATTTAATTTTTAAAAATTAAGACCTTTTGTAATAAAGTAAAATATTTAAAAATTATTCATATTATTTTATAAATAGTAATTATTATTTAATTTTTTATTTCTTTTTTAATTATCATTATTATTTACAATACTACCTTAATATTTATGATTTAAATCATTATTTTTTTAAAATTAAGATATTTTATAATTAAATGTAATATTTAAAAATTATTTATATTATTTTTTTATAAATTTATTTATACAAAAATATTATTTACGACATGTTACTCTCCATAATGATAACAATAATAATGATGATAATAATAATAGTTTAAAATAATCATAATAATAATTATAATAATAATTTAAAAATAATTTTTATTTTATCTAAATGCTTTTAATTTTTTTTATTTGCATATTTTTTTATTATTTATATCAAAAGTTATTAATTATCATTCTTAAAATTTATTTATTAAAATATATTTAATAATATTTATTTAGTTATTATTTTTTTATAAATTTTTTATTTAATATTTCTTAAACTTTTAAATATTTTATTTCATTATAATTATATATCGAATGTAATGATAATTAATATTTTAATTATTTATATTTTATTATTATTAATTTTTAACAAAATTATTTTTAAATTTTAATTAAATATTTATATTTTTATGCATAAATTATCTCTCAACTATATTTTTATATAGAAGTATAATTTCAAAAATAAATTATAAATAAAATTATATCGAAAATTTAGTTATAAATAAAAATAATTAAAAATAATTAAAGTTACAGTATTAAAATTATATAATCTGTCTTTTAAAAAATAATATATATTTTTAATATTATGTGAATAATAAATGATCATATTTTAAAATTTTAATTTTTATTTAATGTATTTATTTTATATTATAAATTTATATAAAGTGATAACTATTTTTATCAAAGAATTATTTTATAAAAAATATATCAGATTAATAAAAAATTTACACTTAGATATAACATTTTTTAAAAAATAATATAATAAAATATTATTTTTCATTAATAATAATATTATATATTTTCATTATTATTAAAATTAAGTAATCCAATTCATTATTAGTAATATTATTTTTTATTATATTAATAACAAAAAAATATTATATTTATATATTTTGAAAATAATATTATTTTCTAATTAATTTAATATATTTAATGTATTTCTTGTAATTTATAAAAAATAAATATCGATTTACATAAATTATGAGATAAAATATAAAAATTTCATGAAATTTAAATTATTTTTTGAATAAAGTATTTTTATTACAATTTAATTGAAATAATTATAAAAATTACTATTAATATATGTATAAAAAAATAAATAAGTATTTTAATTAATTATATCATAAATTAATTAAAAATTTATTATTATAACAAGTAAAAAATTTATTTAAATTAAATTAAATAAAAAAAATTCAATTTAAAATTAATTTAATAATAATAATTTATCTTATTTATAATGTAATTCAAAATTAAATTAAAAAATAAAAATTATAAGTAACATGACATTATGCTAATTATTATGTATTATTAAAAAAAGTTACACTTTTATAGTTCTTAAGAACAATAAAGTGACATTTTACCCTTCTAACTTCTTTTTTAATGAGAGTTTACACTATTTAGAGATGGGCGGCTTGTATTTCCATCAATAATTAAGAACTTGAATTTTTTTTTTTGAAAAAGGAAGGAATAGAAAAGCTGCACACTTGCCGGTAGGAGTGAGCATTCAGTTCAAATTGAATCGAATCAAATCGAATCGAATTAAATTATAAAAATTGAATTATATATTTTAGAAATTGAACCAAATCGAAATGGATAAAAACCGAATTGAACCAAACAGTTTTATTTTGATTCGATTCGATTCAGTTCAAATTGATCGGTTTTGATTTTTGATTAATTTTTTAATTTAGAATTGATTTTTAAGTTATTTGGTCTAATTTTGATTTTGGTTTGAACCTAATAACCATTAATCAATGAAATTAAACAATTTATATATATATATAAAATTAAATATTATTCATAAATTTCTCATAAAAATAAATTAATTCAAAAATTAATTCGATTCGATTTGATTCAATTTAAATATATAAAATTACTATTCAGTTTGGTTAGATTTAATCGATTTTTTTTTTCTTTAAAATCAAATCGAATCAATTAAATTTTAAAATCAAACCGATTAAACTAAGCCCGCTAAACACGGAGAGGTAAGTATTCTAGCTCAATCCTCAAAAATAAACATTTTGGCTATTGCCGATGGGTTTCACAAAGCTTTAAATAATTTATTTTTTATTTTTCTATTAATGTTGGAGACTTGGAAGAAAAAAAAAAACATTTTAAGAGTAATTTATTTGAAAAGAAATATATACTAAAAAGTGTGGTTGTTAACATTACAATAATTTAGTAACTATTATTATTATTATTATTATTATTATTATTATGCTAAAATAAAATCACATGACAGTGTGCATGAGCCAGTGCAGTGCGATTCCTCACTTTTTACCCTTTTTTTTTTAATTTTTTGTTTTATTATTAAAAATAAAGTTTTTCTTTTTAATTTGTACATCGCATGTCCTTAAATTTTTTACATGCCATCTCACTTTTATTAATTAAATTTTTAAATATATATTTATTTTATTTTATTTTAATTATTAAATCTCATAAATCTTTTGTATACGAACTCTAATTACCTTTTTCTTTTTTAACTATTTGATTTTTTATTGTCATTTAATTGCTTTTGAATTATTTGCATTAATTATTATTATCTTAATTAAATTAATTTCAAGATAAATTTATTTGATAGAATTATTTTTATTTTATAAACGAACAGTATATTAATAAAATATCAAACTTTCATCTATTATAATAGCAATAAATTATTGATTTGTTTTAGTAAATTATTTTACATTTTATTTATTTTTTTTCTATAAATAATAACTTAAAATAGTTAAGATTTTTTAATTGATATTATTTTTTTTTACAAAAATTAACGTTGTTATTATTATTAGATTAATATTTTAAAATTTTAAAAAATAATATGTATATATATATATATAATTATTTTTTACTTTTTCCTTTTAATATTATTGCATTAATATTTTATTTATTTATTTTTATAAGTGATGATATATTTTAATTATATATGTTAGCTAATTTATTTTCCATAGAAAACAGATCCCAAAAAGTAATAAAAAAATAATCTTACTAAAAATCTAAATTAAATAAGTAACATTAAAAGTAAAATATTAAAATGAGAATATTATAACTTCATACTATAAATTTTAATATATCTAGAAAATGGATTTATTTTTGTTTTAATTCGAAACACGTTATCTGGGTGTCAATTTTTTTTTTTTAATCTATCATTTATCATGAAATAAAGCTTACATATTATGAAACTTTTACTTTTTTTTTTATTATTATCGAAAAAATATCATGGCTCCACTAAATAAAAATTATCAATGAGATTTATATTCTTGCATTGATTTTAAATAATTTCATTTTTACTGCTAAATTGAAATTTTACTTAATTTTCCTTTTAACTTCTTGAATTATAATTTTTTTTTATCAAGTAAAAGGTTATATTATTTT
This sequence comes from Hevea brasiliensis, assembly GCF_030052815.1. Taxonomy (NCBI): domain Eukaryota; kingdom Viridiplantae; phylum Streptophyta; class Magnoliopsida; order Malpighiales; family Euphorbiaceae; genus Hevea; species Hevea brasiliensis. The sequence continues at coordinate 6,279,480 of NC_079497.1, read as the reverse complement.
TTTAATTTTTAAAAAATATCAAAATTATTCTATTTTAACAACGATAACACTTAATTACACATTTTCTTTAATTATTTTAACTAATTAAATTATTTTTAAATACTTTTTAACAAAATAATTAAACTACTTACAAATTTTTTATTTAAATAATTTTTCAAAATTATTAACTATTTATTTTTAATTTGACTCATAAGTTAAAAAATATGTTCTGAATCAAATCAAACACCCTTTAAATGCTATTTAAAATTTTAATTCAACACTCATAATTATAAAAAAATAACTTTAATATTATTAAATTAAATTTCATTAATTTACAATTATTTTTTTAATAATATAAATACATAGAGATATCAATCCACTTCAATCCAGATTCTATCAATTAAGTTATATGTTCATATAGGTCAAAAACTTTCTAAATTAAAAAATTCAATTCTAAAATTCACTCGTTATGTCACGACCCAACCTATGGGCCGGACCGGCACTAGGACCTGGGCCAGCCTAAAGCCCCCGAGGCCCGTAGTAAGCCTTAACTATTCATTAACCCAACTCTAAGGCCCATTTGGGCCCAATTTCAAGAAAACAAACGGACAGAGTCCGGCCATAAAATGGTCTTACCTGCGAGGAGTTTTTGACTCACCCGACCTGTAAACACAATAAATACTCAATTGGGGAGCTCAGCTCACCCTCCACATACTCATCAACATAAAATAAATGGGAGCTCAGCTCCCTCATCCAATCCATCAACATGCATAACATATTTAAGTTTACAGGTCCAACATGATAAAAATATTACAGACCAATTTCAAATAAATACTGCTAACACATGCGGAAATTCTAGGAGTAATTAAAATTACACAATATTGATAAACAACCTGCGAGGTAGAAAAGCAGGTTAACCCAAAACAAAATATCCTCCTGTGGCCTGTAAAAATTTTTGAACAGGAGTGAGCGTTCGACTCAGAGAGTAAAATATCAATCTTAACTATAATCTCTATAACTATCTGCAACTAATGCAACCTGTAGAGTGAAATGCAACATCAACACCATATTCACATCATAGCATCAAAAAGGTAATTTGGAGCACTCACACACCCTGTAACATCATTCATAGTATATGGGAGCTGATCCCCTATACTGACTCTCTTAAATCCAACTGGTGTCGTGAAGAACTCGGCTCGGACTTCCACTTAAATACCAAATCGGGGTCCCAGCGAAGAACTCAAGCCGTGTCTACCCCGAAGGACCGGGTCCCAGCGAAGAACTCAAGCCGTGTCTACCCGTCCTATCCATAGTCCACACCACATCACACGCACGCCGACGCACGCACACTGCTCCAAATTACCACAACAACACTCATGGCACATTAACAGTTATCAATGCAACATAATTCGTGCCTAGAGTTTAACTACATAAATATATGCATATAAGTGATGCATGGGCATGCTGAACATATAATAATATCGAAATTACAGTTAAAATTAATATTTTACTCACAGACTTGACGACAAATCACTGTGGTGGCTGGGCGGAGGAAGAAGGCTGTCCCGGCTCACCTGACAATTACATTACATCTATTTAATAAATTTGACTCAATACAACAAAGAAAAAGATCAAGTACGTCCTAAGTCGTGCCGAAAATCCGGCAGAGTCTCCCCTATACCTAGGACCTACCCAACCTGAAAAAGGGCTAAAAACGCACTTCTATATTCACAATCCATACATCAACAGTTCAATCATATCACACAGCCCCTCCTGGGCCCATCAAATCAATCATCCATCACAATGCGCAAAATTTCAATTTAGTCCTTATTATTGATCATTTTTGCAAAAACTGCCCAAACAAGCTCTAAAAATTATAAAACTTTGCCCCACGGTCCTTAGCAATATTACTAAGCTATTGCAAAAAGAATCGTAATTTTCTAAGCTACCACGAATATTTTATGGATTTTTAATCCTATTTAAGCACTAGAAAATTACGTAAAAACAAGGTTCGGGTTTACCTTTGCCGATTCCGACTTCGGGAACGCGCTCGACGTCGACAATGGGGCTAGCCAAAACCTCGGTCCAATTCAAGACTTTTCCAGAACGGTGCATTCGCCCGAAATTTGCAGACCCGATCAACTGTCGAATTTCCGCGAATCGAGGATACCTACACGAAGCCCATAACACGGGGGTTAGTACATAAATTTTTCAGAATTTTCTAAGCTCATTTAATGCTCGGAAAAACACTGCGAAGTTCCGTGGGACCCACCGAAAAACGTTGTCGGAAAATTTTGAAATTAATATCCCGCGAAGCCCTCGTCGAGTGGAGCGTGCTGGTAGCCTCGGTTTTCTCGTGGGATTCACGGTTTTCGAGAAATCTAGCCCAAAAGTCGAAATGGGCGAAAATCTTCCCGAGCAAAAATCGGACAATCCGCTCGATGGATTTCGGCGTTCTTGGTGTCTATGGAAAGCTCTCGCCGAGTAGATGATTTTGGACACAAGACCCGGTCCAATCGGTGGCCGGATCGGCCGAATTTGGCCGAGGAAGGCGAGGAGAATCGCGCTTTTCCGCTGCCGGCGGCGTTGGCCGACGGGCCGGGAGGCGGCGCCGGCGAGGGGAGGACGCAGGGGAGGCGGCTGGCCGGTGGCAGGGGAGGGGAGGAGAGAGAAAAGAGAGAGAGAAGGGGTGCGTCGCGCACGGGAGGAAGAGGAAGAAAAAGAGAAGAGACCGGTCCGATTCGACCGGTCCGATCCGGTCCGGTTCGATTCGGCCGGTTCGATTCGAAATACAAAATTTTGAATTTTTACTCTGCCTCGGGACCGAAAACGAGGTCCAAAAATTCCGAAAAAATTCCCGAAAACTCAGAAAAATACGTAGACTCCGAATATATTTTTAGTTTTGCCACGTGGTCTTTAAATTAATTTTAAAAAAATCATCAAAGTTTATATTTTCGGAAAATCGAACCCGATTTTTAAAATCCGAAAAATCTCAAAAAAATTCCTAAAATTCAAATAAAATTAAAATATCAAAAATACTCATAATTAATAAAATTTTGGGGTGTTACATTCTTCCCCCCTTACAGAAAATTCGTCCTCGAATTTTTACACAAGGCAGAATAAAACACATGATTATACATTGAACAAATACGGGTACTTGCTACGCATGTCCCGTTCTGACTCCCAGGTGCACTCTTCCACTGACTGACTCCTCCACAAAACCTTGACCATAGGGATCTGTTTGGATCTCAGCTGTCTCACTTGGTAGTCCACTATGGCTACAGGCTGCTCCTCAAATGTCAAGTTCTCCTTTAGCTCTATCACATCCGGCTGCAGTACATGAGAAGGATCGGGAATGTATTTCCTGAGCATGGAGATGTGAAACACGGGATGAACGTGAGAAAGGTTGGGTGGTAGTTCCAACCGGTAGGCAACTGCTCCAACTCTATCAGTAACCTCAAAAGGTCCGATATACCGAGGTGCCAACTTGCCCTTCTTTCCAAATCTCATGACTCCCTTCATTGGAGATACCTTCAGGAATACATAGTCGCCCACTGCAAACTCCACATCCCTCCGTCTGGGGTCTGCATAACTCTTACGCCATCTTGAAATTGTCTTGATCGTTCCTCGATTAAAGGAACTACCTCGAGGTGTCTTGCACTAGGTCTACATCATGCACTTTCGCTTCCCCCATTTCTGTCCAACACAGAGGAGACCTACACTTTCTTCCATATAATGCCTCATAGGGTGCCATCCCTATGCTGGAGTGATAACTGTTGTTGTAGGCAAACTCCACCAAAGCTAGCTGCTCATCCCATTGACCTCCAAAATCCAAGACACTCATGCGGAGCATGTCTTCGATGTTTGGATTGTCCTTTCGACCGCCGTCTGTCTCGAGGGTGGAAAGCCGCATCAAGTTCAATCAGTGTGCCAAGTGCCTCTGCAACTTTCTCCAAAACCGAGAAGTGAATGGGGCCCTCTATCGATATTATGGAAGCTTAATTCCATGCAATCTGACTATTTCTCGAATGTAGAGCCGCATCCGTGCCACGAGTATGTAGTCTTCTGGTAAGAAGTGAGCTGATTTGGTCAAGCGGTCCACAATTACCCATATCGAATCATATCCTCGCGTGGTACGAGGCAACGATCCACAAAATCCATAGTGATCATTTCCCACTTCCATTCTCGGGATAGGGAGCTCTTCCCCGACGGTCTCTCGTGTTCAAACTTCACCTTACGACAAGTCAAGCACTTGGACACAAAGTCCGCTATGTCTCTCTTCATGCCATTCCACCAATAGCTATCTTTCACATCATGGTACATCTTGGTGGAACACGGTGGATCTTGTCTGATGTGTAGTGTGCCTCTTGCATGATTTCATTCCTGAGATTGTCCACATCGGGCACACATATCCTAGAACCTTGCACTAGGGCGCCATCATTGGCAAATCCAAACTCACCACCTTCACCTTGCTGTACTCTTTCTATGATCTTCATCAATTGTTGGTCTCTGTGCTGGGAAACTCTAACTCTGTCCCTCAAGTCTGGCCTCACTGAAAAGTGAGCCAACAATACCCCCTCATCTGAAAGATCTAGGATTAAACCTTGATCCATCAACTCATGTACCTCCTGAATCAGTGGTCTCTTTTCTGCTGAAATGTGCGCCAAACTACCAGAAGATTTTCTGCTCAAAGCATCTGCTACAACATTGGCCTTCCCAGTGTGGTGGTACTGGATGGTGCAATCATAGTCTTCGTAAGCTCCATCCATCTCCTCTGTCTCAAATTTAAATCCCTCTGTTGGAAGATGTACTTCAAACTCTTGTGGTCGGTGTATATCTCGCACACTTCACCATACAGGTAGTGTCTCCAGATTTTTAGTGCAAAGACTACAGCCGCCATTTCCAAATCATGGGTGGGGTAGTTCTGCTCATGTCTCTTCAGTTGCCTTGAAGCATAAGCCACTACCTTTCCATTCTGCATCAAAACACACCCTAGGCCAACTCTGGAGGCGTCACAATACACGGTGTATCCTTCACCACTCACAGGTAGTGTCAACACAGGGGCAGTGGTTAGACACTCCTTGAGCTTTTGGAAACTCACCTCACAGTCATCTGTCCAAATGAATGGAACATTCTTCCTGGTCAACTTAGTTAGGGGAGCCGCTATCCTGGAGAAATCTTGCACAAAACGCTCAGAGTAGCCACTAAACCAGAAAACTTCGCACCTCGATGGTTGTAGGCCTAAGCCAATCGATTCTGACTTCAATTTTCTTGGGATCCACTTGAATGCCGTCACTAGAAACCACATGTCCCAAGAATGAGATGCTTTCTAGCCAAAATTCACATTTTGAAAATTTGGCATATAGCTGGTGCTCCCTCAAAGTCTGCAACACTTTTCTCAAGTGCCACACGTGTTCTTCCTCGGTCCGAGAGTATACCAGAATGTCATCAATGAATACGATGACAAAACGGTCCAAAAATGGCTTGAACACCCTGTTCATCAAGTCCATGAAGGCTGCTGGTGCATTAGTGAGTCCAAAAGACATCACCAAGAACTCATAATGACCATACCTTGTCCTGAAAGCCGTTTTGGACACGTCCTCATCCCTGATTCTCAACTGATGGTAGCCTGATCGCAGGTCTATCTTGGAAAAGAATCTAGCCCCTTGGAGCTGATCAAATAGATCATCGATCCGAGGAAGTGGATACTTATTCTTCACAGTCACCTTGTTCAGCTGTCTGTAGTCAATACACAACCTCAATGACCCATCCTTCTTTCTCACAAATAGAACAGAGCACCCGTGGTGAAGTGCTCGGACGTATGAAACCCTTGTCCAAAAGCTCCTGTAGTTGCTCCTTCAGCTCTTTCAATTCTGCTGGTGCCATCCTGTAAGGTGGCATGGATATGGGGTTTGTACCCGGAATAACATCAATGCAGAACTCTATTTCCCTTCCTGGTGGCAACCCTGGAAGCTCCTCTGGGAAGACACCCATAAATTCTCTGACAACAGGAACATTTTCCATGCTGACACCTTCTACAGATGTATCTCTTACCAATGCCAAATACCCTTGGCATCCACGCCTCAACATTTTTCTAGCACTAATTGCTGACACCAAATTATATGGAGCCACGCTCCTGTCACTATCAAAGCTAAACTCTTCCACACCAGGTATGTGGAAATACACCTTTTTGTTCCTGCAGTCTAAGGTGGCATAATGAGCTGCCAACCACCCATCCCGTGATTACATCGAAATCCATTACTGGTAGAGGAACCAAGTCTGCTGGGAGGATCTTTCCATCCACTACCACTGGGCTACCCGGAAATACCATGTCTACTTCTATGTTGTCACTAAGTGGGGTAGCTACCGACAAAGGGCACTCTAAAGTTGTAGGGTTTCTACCCAACCTCATGGCAAACACAGGGGAGACAAATGAGTGCGTAGCACCCGGATCTATCAAAACACGAGCCTCATAAGAACAGACCAGAAGAATACCTGCCACAACTGCATTTGAAGCTTGAGCATCCTGGTGGGTCAGGGTGAAAACTCGAGCTTGTCCCCTACCCTGAGTGGCAGAACCCTGATACTGACTTCTACCTCCTGATCTGCCTCCAATTCCACGTCCCCCTTGTCCTCGGCCTGTGGCCATCGAATCGATCTGCCATGTTGGAAGCACCGGATACAATTGTCGAGGAACATTTGCAATGTAACTGTGAACCCATCGTGGCTCATCAAAACGGGCGATCTCTAGCAAAGTGGCCCGGTTGGCCACACCTGAAGCATACTCCTGACCCCATCAAACAAGGTCCTGAATGTCCTCTTCCACACTGTGCACACGGTGCCAAAGAGGATCCTGAACCAGAGCCAGAACTGCCTTGCCCTGAACTGTTACCACTGCTGGATCCGTACCCTGGTCTGAACCCTCGGGATTTGTGTCTAAAACCACTCCTCTTATTTCTGCTTCTTCCTCTGTAAGTAGTTTGGCCACCACTATCCATAGTACCCATGTGGGGAACACCTGAAGAACCCTCTCGCCTGCTTTTTCTTTGCTCTTCCATTGTCATCCACAAAGATAGCTAACCTCAATATGTCCGCTCGATCCACCACCACATCAAAAGATCGGACATCATGGCCAGTTCGCATACCTCTGTCAAGACACTTTAGGAATCTTTACACCTTCATCTTTTAAGTAGCTACGCTGCAGGGCATATCTGCTCAATTCGTAAAGTGCAGAGCATATTCATCTACTGCACCGCCATTCTGTCTTAAGGCCTCAAAGGCCCACTGTTTCTGATCTCTGAAGCTTTCTGGCACGAACCGATTGATGAAAAGTTCCACAAACTGAGCCCATGTCAAACCCTCCATCCGAGGTAACACGTAGTCATTCATCCATTGCCTAGGCATGGGCCCCATGACGTGCTGCATACATTCTATCAATCTTCTATCAGTCAACTGTAATTCTGTTCCTGCCTGTCTGCAGGAATCCAAAAACCGATATGCGTCGTCTGACACATCATAAGTACCGGGCACCAACTTCTTGAAGTTTATGATCTGTTTGTAAGATTCCTCTCTTGGTGCGGTGGACTGCTGCTGCTGTGGAGGATGGACCATATACTGAGCCATCATGTCGATGGTTCTCTGCAGACCAGCTAGAGTAGCTGCCATGGGGTCCATGGGACCCTGTGCCATAAAGGACTGTTCCTGTACTGGGGTTGGCTGCTCCTCTACTTGAGCAGCTCTAGGCCTCCTACCCCGCCTCCTCGGGGCAGGCGCCTCATCCTGTGCCGACACTTCGTCGGGCACATCTGGTTACAGTGCGATGCGGCTCTCCGCTTCTACACATTTTCTGAAATTCAAGACATTAGCCCACAAAATTCAAAGCGCATATTATCTGACTCTATAGACTCATATTTATACATAACATATGGAGCAGAAACTAGAAGCAAAGATGACAATGCAAGACGAATGTGGACCCTATATTTCCGCATGTGACTCCTATTAGACTCTTCTCAACACTTTAGACAACATTCCCTAAGAATCTGGAGCCTAAGCTCTGATACCACATCTGTCACGACCCAACCTATGGGCCGGACCGGCACTAGGACCTGGGCCAGCCTAAAGCCCCCGAGGCCCGTAGTAAGCCTTAACTATTCATTAACCCAACTCTAAGGCCCATTTGGGCCCAATTTCAAGAAAACAAACGGACAGAGTCCGGCCATAAAATGGACTTTCCAACGGGGAGTTTTTTGACTCACCAGACCTGTAAAAACAATATATACTCATTTGGGGAGCTCAGCTCAACCTCCACATACTCATCAACATAAAATTAATGGGTGCTCAGCTCCATCATCCAATCCATCAAAATTCATAACTTATTTAATTTTACAGTTACAACATGATAACAATTTTAAAGACCTATTTCAAATAAATACTGCTAACACATGCAGAAATTCTAGGAGTAATTAAAATTACACAATATTGATAAACAACCTGCGAGGTAGAAAAGCAGGTTAACCCAGAACAAAATATCCTCCTGTGGCCTGTAAAAATTTTTGAACAGGAGTGAGCGTTCGACTCAGAGAGTAAAATATCAATCTTAACTATAATCTCTATAACTATCTGCAACTAATGCAACCTCTAGAGTGAAATGCAACATCTACACCATATTCACATCATAGCATCAAAAGGTAATTTGGAGCACTCACACACCTGTAACATCATTCATAGTATATGGGAGCCGATCCTATCTGACTCTCTTAAATCCAACGGTGCCAGTGAAGAACTCATTCGGACTTCCACTTAAATACCAAATCGGGTCCCAAATGAAGAACTCAAGCCGTGTCTACCCGAAGGACCGGGTCAATGAAGAACTCAAGCCGTGTCTACCCGTCCTATCCATAGTCCACACCACATCACACGCACGCCGACGCACGCACACCGCCTCCAAATTACCACAACAACACTCATGGCACATTAACAGTTATCAATGCAACATAATTCGTGCCTAGAGTTTAACTACATAAATATATGCATATAAGTGATGCATGGGCATGCTGAACATATAATAATATCGAAATTACAGTTAAAATTAATATTTTACTCACAGACTTGACGACAAATCACTGTGGTGGCTGGGCGGAGGAAGAAGGCTGTCCCAGCTCACCTGACAATTACATTACATCTATTTAATAAATTTGACTCAATACAACAAAGAAAAGATCAAGTCGTCCTAAGTCGTCAGTTTAAAATCGTGAGTCTCCCCTATACCTAGGACCTACCCAACCTGAAAAAGGGCTAAAAACGCACTTCTATATTCACAATCCATACATCAACAGTTCAATCATATCACACAGCCCCTCCTGGGCCCATCAAATCAATCATCCATCACAATGCGCAAAATTTCAATTTAGTCCTTATTATTGATCATTTTTGCAAAAACTGCCCAAACAAGCTCTAAAAATTATAAAACTTTGCCCCACGGTCCTTAGCAATATTACTAAGCTATTGCAAAAAGAATCGTAATTTTCTAAGCTACCACGAATATTTTATGGATTTTTAATCCTATTTAAGCACTAGAAAATTACGTAAAAACAAGGTTCGGGTTTACCTTTGCCGATTCCGACTTGAGGCAGCGCTCGGGGCGTCGACAATGGGGCTAGCCAAAACCTCGGTCCAATTCGGAGACTTTTCCGTGCAGTGCATGCGGCCCGAAATTTGCGAACCGATCAATCGCCGAATTTCCGCGAATCGAGGATACCTACGAAGCCCATAACACGGGGGTTAGTACATAAATTTTTCAGAATTTTCTAAGCTCATTTAATGCTCGGAAAAACACTGCGAAGTTCCGTGGGACCCACCGAAAAATGTTGTCGGAAAATTTTGAAATTAATATCCCGCGAAGCCCTCGTCGAGTGGAGCGTGCTGGTAGCCTCGGTTTTCTCGTGGGATTCACGGTTTTCGAGAAATCTAGCCCAAAAGTGAAATGGCGAAAATCTTCCGAGCAAAAATCGGACAATCCGCTCGATGGATTTGGCGTTCTTGGTGTCTATGGAAAGCTCTCGCCGAGTAGATGATTTTGGACACAAGACCCGGTCCAATCGGTGGCGGATCGGCGGTTGGCCGAGGAAGGCTGGCGCGCGCGCAGGGAGAATCGCGCGTTCCGGCCCGTTAGGCGGCTGCCGGGGACCGGGAGGCGGCGCGAGGAGAGGACGCAGGGAGGCGGTGGCCGAGGAGGAGGAGAGAGAAAAGAGAGAGAGAAGGGGAGTGCGTCGCGCACGGGAGGAAGAGGAAGAAAAAGAGAAGAGACCGGTCTGATTCGACCGGTCCGATCCGGTCCGGTTCGATTCGGCCGGTTCGATTCGAAATACAAAATTTTGAATTTTTTACTCTGCCTCGGGACCGAAAACGAGGTCCAAAAATTCCGAAAAAATTCCCGAAAACTCAGAAAAATACGTAGACTCCGAATATATTTTTAGTTTTGCCACGTGGTCTTTAAATTAATTTTAAAAAAATCATCAAAGTTTATATTTTCGGAAAATCGAACCCGATTTTTAAAATCCGAAAAATCTCAAAAAAATTCCTAAAATTCAAATAAAATTAAAATATCAAAAATACTCATAATTAATAAAATTTTGGGGTGTTACACGTTATTAGAATCATATATATATATATATATATATATATATATATATATATATATATATATATATTTATAGACAAATTATTGAGTGCGACTGAAATACAAATTACTTCCAAAAGAAAGGTATGCACAACATTTTTTTATTTTATTATAGGAGGAATTCATTCACCACAAGCATATAAATTAAATTAAGAAAGAGATACACATAATTATTTTCCACCAAGAAATTTCATCTTCTTGGACTAGAAAAAGGTGCAGACTTATTTTATTATTTTTCCTACTATTGGACTTTCTATGTATAGCACCTATATAAGGAGGAAACAAAAGCAAGAAACTACATAGAAAGCACATATCTCAGTCTTCAGGTACTGGTTCCACGAACATTAACGTGACATGGTCCTTCAAGCTTGAGGCGATGGTGTATCCATCATCGTACTGGAAAACAACTTCCATCATACGAGCAAGGTTTACTATACTCGTGATAAGAGGCATTGGGACAGCAGTTGGCCTCATGGACTCCTCATTCATATCCTTCCATGCATTGTCACACATCTTTCGAAGCTCTTCCATCGCCTTCTCTTTTGAGACACCATATTCTTTCATGTAGCAATTTCCAGCTAAACAGTGTCCTTCCTTTTCTTCATCTTTGCGGGCCACCATGTCATTTAGTAAACGGCCAAAGAATTTGGAAGCTTCAACAAGTTTTGGGTTAGTTTCTAGCCATTTAAACTCCTTAACCCCTGCAAGTTTTTCCACTCCAAGGAAGACTACTGGCGGAAGTAGGGAAAAACAGGATGAGATTAATGCATTATGCATGTACTCATTGAATGGTGGCAAATGGCGATCATTAAACCACTGTGCCTCCACAAGATAAGATCTCACCACTTCTTTGTACTAATCCATGCATATATTTAGCAAGAAAAAGAAAAAGGAAAAGAAAATCAGTTCGTATTCGTAGATTAATTAATTGTATATTGATAGCACAAATCATGGCGCGAGATATAGTTCTTACTCTCTCCTTTGTATAATTGATACAATAGGATCTTCCTTCATTGCCTTCGTCATCCCCCAATTCCTCAAAAAAATCTAAGACCGCCTTGTAAAGAATCTTCAGATAATCTGCAGGTAGCTGATCAGAGTTGCCCCTGGGAATTGTGAAATGGAAATGAGAGACAATATGATTCAGAGGAGGAATTTGATACACATAATGAATAATACAAGAGGTTAATAGTTAGGTGGCAAGGATGTGAAACCTCTCCAGTGCATCTGTAAAGCATTGTAGTTCTTGAAGTGTACCATACGAATCGTATGTATCATCTACCAATGCCAGTATCTGAATACATTTTGTTAAATGTATACGAGAAAGAGCGAAGTCAGGCTCAAATTGAACTCCAGCTGATTGGAAATATCCCTCCGCAATTCTGTCTCTTACATAAGGAAGATCCTTTGCAAGATCCAATTCTTTCCACCACCTGATCAAACACACAATTAAATAACAATATCAAATGTAAATATCATATACACATAAAAACATATCTGCCTCTGATCTCTCAAACAAAGTGTACCTGGAGACAACACCTAGCTCTTGCTTGTGCAGTAACTGCACTCGATTATAATCTAACTTGGCAAACTTAAGTAAAGTTTCATTGTGAGACTCCTCTTCTTCGTAGAAATAGATGAATTTCCTAGCCTCTACTCGTGGCAGGCCTCTGTGAAAAGGCATGCTTAAGGCATCATTTATGTGTTTCGCGAGATGTGGGCTTGATTGCATAGCCAGAGACTCCAAGAGTGGCCTTGCAAAAGCAATTGCTTCATCTAGAATATCTTCTCCACGCATACTCACAAAGCTTGCTTCGTAAAGGCTAAGAATTCCTTTTACGTCATTGGATATGGCTTTACTGAACTTCCCATCGCTGTCCTTGAATTTCTTGAACACATCTGATTAACAAATCACAACACCACCCACTTCATACAACCAACTTCATTAATTAGTAGGTCACATTATTTCTTGCGTCTTTCATTTTGACAATTGACCTTTATTAAGCAATAATATATATTTATATATAGAGAGATTTTTCTTGCCTAAATGGACCCAACTTATAAGATGAAATATGAAACATATAAAATACAATAAATTTTTATTGTAAATAATCATTTACTGCACGATATTTTGTATTTATGTTGTCTTAAAACTCGAAACAGAAGCGCTATATGATAAAGATCATAGTCATCATTAATATCATCATGGACGGCATTAAAAATATGATTCAGTTGTTCTCAATTTCATTTTCAAAGTGATATGATATACCAAGACGACATCATAAATTGATAAACTCAATATTCTTGATCAAATCTTTCTTGGAAGACATTAGTATGTCCCTGACATTTTCTTTTAGCACCTCCACCCTTTTAGTATATGATTCAATTTCCTGCATGAAGGTTGAGAAACATAGTTTTTGAGTCAATCGGCTGTAATTATAATTAATTATAATTTCGATTATCAAAAATTACAAGTTATCTATATTACATGTAATTAAACAGAAAAAGAAAAGTTTGAATGTTGGCTTACGGAGTTAAACAGAGGAAGTGAAGCAAAGTCACAGCCCCACACGGTAGGGGGGAAGTAAGCCAATGGACGAGAAATCTCTTGCTCCATGTTGCTTGCCAAATGCTCTACTTGCGCTGCCATTTCTTTGAGAATTTCAAGACAAGGCCTGCTTATGGTCGTTATAAGGATCAAAACATGGCCATTTATAGAAAAGCATTCTCATTGAACAGCCAATGATCTTTTATTTTCATTTTTTAAAAATGAAATTTAGACATTGACTTAGCAACGTAGTGTCTCAAGATTTTTAGCTAGATACAGTAATTGGGCGAATGATTTGTTAATCAACTATTGGTTAAAATGGGTGATTTTCATAGTCTATCTCTAAATTTTATCTTATAATTTATTATTAAGAAATTCCTAAATTTTAATTTTATTTAATAAAAAAATATCTCTAACATGTAATAACAGATTTTTATATTAAAAAATTCCTCTAATTATAGTATGATATTTATAAATGTAATTTTGATAGTTTTCAGTGAAAGGTAAATTTTAAATCTTTCTAATAAGTAAATATTGTGATGATATTTGTATTTTTATGATAAGTTCAAATTGTGATTGGAATGATAAATATTTTTTTAAGTTTGTAAAAAAATAAAATAAAAAGATAATTTTATTATTTTTTTAATCTAAAAACTTGCTACAGCACAGCAGGTTAGAAAGATTTTTATAGAATAAAATTAAAATTTAAAAATTTTTAATAATAAATTAAAATTAATTAATGAAAGTGAAATACGAATAAAATTAGAGAATTACCAATAAAAATTGTCTAAAATTTCAAGCGCTACGTCCGCTTGAGTAGAAAAAAAATTCTGGGCTCAAATTTCAAAACAAGCAATTCCCTTATAGGGCGGTTATTATGGTAAATATTATTTTGAGTTGCACAATTAACATTACTATCTTATAGTTCAGATTCGATGGCCTTCTATTAAAAAGAAATAAACAAATTCTTATCTTACTAATTAAATGACAATTTATTTTTTTTTATAAAATAAAAATGATATTTCATTAATTGAAAATAAGGTCAAAAATAAAATATAATTTAATGTATTATATTTTGATATAAATAATATTAAATATTTATATAATATTAAATATTTATATAAAAAATAATACAAAGAATTTAAAAGATTGAATAATATCGATAGAGCATGTAGATTAACCACTAGGCAGACTGCATGCTCTACTCTTCGATTCATTTGTTTTTTTACAAATTTATTTAAATAACATTTAAATTTAAATATCTTATTTAAGGTATGTTTTGCATTTCTAGAGTACTCTTTTTTACAAAATAAAATATGTTTCCCCTCCTCTTCTCTTTTCTCCTCTTTTCTTTTTCTCTTTTAGATCTTTTTCTTTGGTGGTCACTGATAAGTTTCTCACCAGTGGCTACTCTCAGATAGATTCTTTATTTATTTGATTTTCTTTATTTGTTTCACTATTTTTCATTAGTTTTTTTTAATAAATTCTCAGAACCTCGTCTGTTTGGAATATATTTGAATTTTTCTCCTTAGATTCGTGTTTGTTAAGAATAGATTTAAAGTTCTCTTTCTAACATTGCTGGGTCCTATTCTTCCCATTACTAGGTTCTTATTTTCTCTAGGTTATATTTATCTTTTTTCATATTAAGCAAAGAATTTATTGATTAATATAAAAGTGTTAGGAAAACTTAACATATATTTCTCTGCTAAACCCCAGCCAATAAGCCCAAAGAAACCAACATAGAGAAATATATGCTAAGAAAAAAAAAAAAAAAAAACCAGACAAACAAACAAAAGAAAGCAGCAAATCACCAAAATGTAGAAGTAAAATAGAAATTAAAAAAAAAAAAGGCTAGACAGACAAACATCTTTTTTTGGCAGTATTTAAATGAGTTCTTTGATAGTTTAAAATATAACATGGATTGTTGATTTCTTTTAATTAGAAACTTTGGATTATCTGATATGAGTAATATTCTTTTATTAATGAAGCCTAGTAGTGCGGTTTGTTCCTCCATTGATGGTTGGTAGTAAGTTTTCGAAAGAGCAATACCATAGAAGATTTTTTTTTTTTTTTATCGTTTAAAATAAAAAAGGACCAATTACATCAAAGAAGATTATTCTCTTTTACCTAATTCATCTCTAAATAGAAGATTTAGTTAATTGTTTATATTTGTAATTTTTTTATCTTATGAAAAAATTAATCTATACTTATTTTATGATTTTTATTAATAAATTACTAAATTTTTTATCAAAACATTTCTCGTAAAAAATATATATATGTTATATTTAATTTCATAATTAATTAAATCCAAATAATAATTTTCTGTGAAAAATATAATTGGAGATAAGAAAGTTAATTAAGAGAAATTATATGAAACTTTAATTTCATACAAGTAGTTTAAATGAAATAACAAGCTAATAGGAGCTAAATATGTAAATAATTTTAGTTATTAAATTTTTAAAATAAAATTATTTAATACTTATCTAATAATTATAATTTTATAAGATTTATTTATTTATATATAATTAATTTTTATTTATTTACCATTTCATGTATATTACTGTTGTATTATATAATTACTCTTGATGATCACCACCAGATGAGGACACATGCAGCTGACGGCCACCACCGGTGAAGGAATATAATGATTTAAATTTGGCAAAATATGAGACTTCCATCCCCTAATAATAATAATATAAATAAGGAATTGCAATAGTCATCCATATTGCCTCGTCTTCCACTTGCACGTGGTACTGACCTTGACCCGTGTTGCCTAGTCTTGCAATTGCTTGCGGTAATGACCATCTATTATAAAATATACAATAGATAAAAATAATACAACTTCAACTCAATTTAAATTAAATTTTTATCACAAAAATTTGAAATCTATTATGTAATTTCTATTTCTCCACTTTAAATAATTTTAAGTTAAATTCTCGGAATAGATAAAAATAATACAAAATAATAAATTATAAAAATTATTTATTAATTTATAAAAAATTATAATAAAATCTCTATGATAAATATAAGTAATATAAATTATAATTTTAATTATTATATAACTTCATAATATAAATTATATTATTTAAAAAATAAAAATAAGTAACATCAAAGTTTTATGTTAAATTCTTATATAAATTTCATAAATTTAAAAGAAAAAAATATAGAAATCCAAAATAACGAATTATATGACATAATAGCATAAAATTAAAAAAAAAAATAATTATTAAAATTAAAAAATATGAAAATTAGAGTTTAGTAAAATAATAAAATGAATATATCATATAAAAATAAATATATATTTAAGTTGATGAATTCAAAATTGGTATGAGAGTTGAGATAAATAATTTTATTTACTTATACCTGTGTAAATAAAATAATTTTTAATTAGAATAAAATAAATGACAAAGAGTAAAATGAAAGAAAGCTAATATATATATATATGAAATCATTAGAAAAAAATAAAAATAGAAAAATCTCATCTAATTTTAAATTATGTGATAGGAAATTATTAAATTAATTTTTATTTAGTTTTCATAAAATAACAACTACCAATAAAAATTTTTAAATAATTAAATTTTAATTAAACTTTTATACTTATTTAATGACAACCAAATAATTTTAATTTTTCAATTTAAATAATAAAATATAAATTATTAGAGATTAATATAAAATTTAAGCGATCAATTAATAAAAAAAAATATATTGCACCTATTTAATATATTTATTTTCTAAATATTTATAAAAGTTAAAATATATTTGTAAAAATTAATTAATGAAAAATAATTTTATTCTATATTAAAATGATTTTAAAAATATTTGAGAGATTAAAATTATCAATAACTGTATTATAATTATTAATTATGATAAAAATTTATAATAATAATAAATATTATATAAATTTCATCATAATTAACAATTAAAATATATTTATTATAAAAAATTATCCTTTGTCTCGCTCCGATGACATGCTTAAGGTTCAACATAATCACAACTCATACCCACTCTATAGAAAATATAATTATGATAAAGATTCATGATGATAATAAATGTTATGTAAATTTCAACATAGTTGGTAATTTAAATATATTTATTATAAAAAATTATTCTTTGTCTCCTCTCCTGATGACAGGTTCAACGTCGTGCCCACTCTATAGAAAATAAATAACTAATCTATTCATATGTATGACCGAAAAATACATCCATATATAATAAATGAAATCTTGAAACTTGTTACAATTAATTTTATTGCCATTAACTACCACTTAATTATTAATTAAATATCCGTCACAAAGTTATTATTTATTTTAATTATTACCATTCAACTATTTAGTTTATGACCATTTACTATGACAAAATAATATTTTTAAGGGATAATATAAAAAACTTCAGTCATCAATAATATAATAATGACTGAATTATTGATGTGATTAAGTATCAAAAATTTATTTAATCGTATTATTATTTAAACTATTAAATAAAAATATTTACTAAATAATTAATAAAAAAACTAAATTTAAAAATTGATTTAAGATAATCACAATCACACAATGGAAATATAATAATGATAAGCACTAAATAATCTTAATTTCATTTGGGCTAATCTAATTTAATCTATTTAACTGATCTAATTCACTCTTAATTATCTAATGTAAGAAAAAAAAATAATTTAATTTATTTAATATTTTCTCTTCAGTGGTATTAAAAATATTAATTAAAATTTATTACCTAGTTCTGAATAAAAATAGTAATTTCTAATTAATTCGTTAGATCCTATGATTGATGCTTTTGCAAACATTATTATTATTAATATCAAGGAAGAAAACAAGAAGGAGGGAAAAACCAGTCGATGCAAAAAAAAAAAAAAAAAAAAGAAGTCGATGCAACATCCAGATGAACAGATCCCCCATACACCCGCTTAAATGCAAAGCTGGCCCTTGTGTCGTGCGCGTGGACGTTCTTGTACCAAACGTGGAAAAAATGAAAATAACAAGGGACCAGGCCGAAGTAATCACAGCCAAGCCAGGAGAAATTGCTTAGGCGCATGGCCTAGGTGCGCGTGCTTTCTCTCCTCAGTTGAATCCTAGCACTAGTTAAGGCAAATTTTACATCTGTTAAAGGATCATGGAAAATCATGGCCTACAATTAAAGAACATGGATGATGATCCATTTAAAGACAAAAGTCATGGCCTTAAAGTTAAAATAAAAAAATAAGTGGAAAATAATTAAATATATTAAATTTATTCAAATTAATAAAAATAATTAACAATATAAAAACATTATAAAATTTATAAAATTGCTTATAATATTAATAACATTAAATAATATTTAAATTTAAATATCTTATTTAAAATTTATTTTACTTAGTAGTTATCTAGTAATTATAATTTTATAAAATTTACTTATTTGTATATGATTAATTCTTATATATTTATTATTTCATATATGTTACCGTTATATTATATAATTATTCCTAATAACCACCACCACCAGATGAGGACACATGCAGATAATCGTCACCACCTGTGAAGGAATATAATGATTTTAATAATAATAATATAAATATGGAATTGCAATACTCATCCATGCTGCCTCGTCTTCCACTTGCACGTGGTACTGACCTTGACCCATATTGCATAGTCTTGCAATTGCTTGTGGTAATGACCATCTATTATAAAATATATAATGGATAAAAATAATACAAAATATTAAATTCTAAAAATTATTTATTGATTTAAGAAAAATTATAATAAAATCTCTATAATAAATATAAGTAATATAAAATATAGTTTTGATTATTATATAACTTTATAATATATTTATTTAAATTTTACAGATTTAAAAGAAAAAAAAATATAAATCCAAAATAACTAATTATATGATATAATAGCATAAAATTAAAAAAATAATTATTAAAATTAAAAATATATGAAAATTAGAATTTAGTAAAATAATAAAATAAATATATCACATAAAAATAAATATATATTTAAGTTGATCAATTCAAAATTTGTATGAGAGGAAGCTATAATATATATATATATATATATATATATATATATATATATATATATATATATATATATATATATATATATATATATATATATATATATTCTAGGAAATCATTAGGAAAAAATAAAAATAGAAAAATCTCAACTAATTTTAAATTATGTGAAAGGAAATTATTAAATTAATTTTTATTTAATTTTCATAAAATAACAACTACCAATAAAAAATTTTAAATATATTTTTTAATTAAACTTTTATACTTATTTAATGACAACCAAATAATTTTAATTTTTCAATTTAAATAATAAAATATAAATTATTAGAGATTAATATAAAATTTAAGCGATCAATTAATAAAAAATAAAAACATATTGCACCTGTTTAATATAATTTTTTTTCTAAATATTTATAAAAGCTAAAACATATTTTTAAAAATTAATTAATGAAAAAATAATTTTATTATATATTAAAATAATTTTAAAAATATTTGAGATGTCAAAATTATCTATAGTCTCTTCATATCTTAAAAATTTTAAAATATAATCGTTTTATATATAATAATTGTATTATAATTATTAATTATGTTAAAAATTTATAATAATAATAAATATTATATAAATTTTATCATAATTAGCGATTAAAATATATTTATTATAAAAAATTATTCTTTGTCTCCGTCCTCGATGACATGGTCAACATACGAGCAAACTAGTTATTTATTTTAATTGTATTATAATTATTAATTATGTTAAAAATTTATAATAATAATAAATATTATATAAATTTTATCATAATTAGCGATTAAAATATATTTATTATAAAAAATTATTCTTTGTCTCCGTCCTCGATGACATGGTCAACATACGAGCAAACTAGTTATTTATTTTTGGTAGAATAGGTATGAGTTGTGATTGCATTGAACTTAAACATGTCATTCGGGGCGGAGACAAAGGATCGTTTTTTATAATAAATATATTTTAATCGCTAATTATGTTAAGATTTATATAATATTCATTATCATCATGAATCTTTATCATAATTATATTTTCTGTAAAGTGGGTACGAGTTGTAATTGTGTTGAATTTGTTACAATTAGTCTTTGAATTTGTTACAATTAATTTTATTTCCATCAACCACCACTTAATTATCAATTAAATATCTATCGCAAAGCTACTATTTATTTTAATTATTATCATTCAACTGCTTAGTTTATGGCCATTTATTACTATGAAATAATCTTTTTAAGGGATAATATAAAAAAACTTAAGTCATCAATAATATAATAATGAGTGAATTATTGATGTGATTAAATATCAAAAATTTATTTAATCTGATTATTATTTTAACTATTAAATAAAAAGATTTACAAAATAATTAATAAAAAAATAAAATTTAAAAATTGATTTAAGATAATCACAATCACACAACCCAAATCCAATAATGATAAGCACTAAATAGTCTTAATTTCATTTGGGCCAATCCAATTTAATCTATTTGACTGATATAATTCACTTTTAATTATCTAATGTAAGAAAATTTATTTAATATTTTTTTCTGAGTGGTATTAAATATATTAATTAAAATTTATTATCTGGTCCTGAATAAAAATAATAATTTCTAATTAATTCGTTAGATCCCATAATTATTTAATATAAATTCCACAAGTCAAGTCTTTTGCTCCCTCCCCAACTATTATTCTAAGGTTGTTTAATTTATTGCTCTTTCGTATTCACTAAACTTCTCTTCCTAGGCAATCAATGAACAAAATTATTTAAATAATAAATATTCAAATGCGTTAAACTCCACAATAAATTAGTGCATTGAATTGAAAAATAAAATAAATTAAAATGTCAAGTTAATATCAATAGATAAGAATTAGCTCACATATAATAGTAGAGAAATCAAAATCCAAATTAATCTATCTCCACTGCAGCGTTGTGGGGTGTCGGCTAATGATCCTTTAACAGATGTAAAATTTGTCTTAAATAGTGCTAGGGTTCAACTGTGGGGAGAAAGCACGCGCACCTAGGCCATGCGCCTAAGCAATTTCTCCTGGCTTGGCTGTAATTACTTCGGCCTGGTCCCTTGTTATTTTCATTTTTTCCACGTTTGGTGCAAGAACGTCCACGCACATGAGACAAGGGCCGGCTTTGCATTTAAGTGGGTGTGTGGGGGATCTGTCCATCTGGATGCTGCATCGACTCTTTTTTTTTTTTTCTTTTGTATCGACTGGTTTTTCCCACTTTGTTGTTTTCTTCCTTAATATTAATAATATTGTTTGCAAAACCATCGACTTTGACTTGGAAATCATGGCCTGCAATTAAAGAACTTGGATGTGATAAGGTTTATCCAATAGTTACAACTGATATCTTGCTGTAACAGATCATATTTATTGTTATTTCTATCTCTATCTCTAATAACTTAGGATAACTTTAAGTGTATATCTTGCACTTCTCTGCATATCCAGTAGCTGCTATATATATATGTATAGTTGTAACCTCTAAAGTAATTAATAAGAGTAAGAATTCTACATGGTATCTGAGCCTTGAGCTTTACAGCATTTTGGCACCATGTCTACTGAACAACAACTCCTTTCTCAGCCGTCCTCCTCCCTTTCTGCCTCTAATTCTAGTACTGTCTCTTATCCCAATGCCTCACCTTTTCTGAATATTAAACTTAACGCCACAAATTATCTGCTGTGGCAAGCACAGCTTCTCCCCTTTTTGAATAGTCACAATCTTGCATCGCATATCTCTCCTACAGTCACTCCTCCAAACCCCAAACTTGCTGATGGTTCTGACAATCCTGATTATGCTAGCAGGTTTCGATATGACCAGCTCGTCCTTAGCTGGCTATTCTCTTCCATTACTGAGAATATACTTCCACAGATTATTGGCCTAACTACAGCTAAAGAAGCCTGGCAGAGGTTACATAGTATTTTTGGTACTAGTTCTCGCACCCAAATGCAACAGTTGGGCAAGCAACTTAAACATTTACACAAAGGAGAGGATTCTATTAAGGTGTACATGAGACGTGCCAAGTCTATCTCTGACCAACTCGCTGCCTTACAATGTCCTATATCTGAAGAAGCCCTCGTCAGTGATGTTATGGAAGGCCTTGGTTATGAGTTTCGTCCTTTCACCAGGGCAATTGAGGCTCGTAATTCAGCAATTTCCTTTGATGATTTGTTTGCTTTATTGCTTAGCGAAGAGAGCCAATTAAAGATGGAGAAACTCTCTCTTGATTCTTCTGTATTACCCACGGCTCAAGTTGCTGCTGCCCCCTCTCGTGGGCAAGGTTTCTCCAAGGGTCAAGGACGTAGACATGGACAAACTCATCCAGTCTCTCCCACCACAACTTTTCCCAGTTCCACTACCATTTGCTACAACTGCAACGGTCATGGCCATCTGGCCTGTCAATGTCCCACACCTAAATCTACAATGTCTTCTGCTATACCACCATTCAACCCTCAGTCTCATTTTATCTCCAACACATCTCATCCTACTCAAGCTTGGACTGTCGACTCAGGTGCAAACTTTTATGTCACAGCTGATGAAGGGAACATCGTTCACCCTCATTCTTATACTGGTCCAGATACCATAACTATTGGCAATGGTAGCTCTTTACCCATCTCTCACTTTGGTTCTTTTGTTACTCATATTCATGATCGTAAATTTTTTCTCAAAAATATCCTGCACTCACCACATATTGCTCATAATTTACTTTCAGTTTCTGCTTTTACTGCTCATAATAATTGTTCTCTTGAATTTTATCCTGAAAAATTTCTTGTGAAGGATATCTCCACCAAACAGGTTCTTTACCAAGGCCGGAGTGAAAATGGTCTCTACCAGTTACCTCTTCAAACCAGCTCTTTGTCATCTCTGTAGGCTCATCTTGTGCAATTCAGTGTCTGGCATGATCGGCTAGCCCATGCTAATGCTCGAATTGTTAATCAGATTTTATCTTCTAATAATTTGCCTGTTAATAAAACTGGTTCTGATTTGCCTTGTAATTCTTGTCACATTAGTAAAAGTCATAAACTTCCTTTATTTGAGTCACACACTCATACTACTCAGCCCTTGCAACTTATTAGTTCTGATGTCTGGGTTCCATCTCCTGAACCTTCAGTCGATGGACATCATTATTATGTGATTTTCTATGATCACTTTACTCGTTATTACTAGATATATTTTATGAAACAGAAATCTGAAGTCTTAAACATATTCATCAAATTTCATCACATTGTTGAACGATATTTTGGTTTACCATTAAAGTCATTTCAAGCTGATTGGGGGGGAGAATTTCAATCATTAACCAGTTATTTGCGGGATAATGGAATTACCCAACGTGTGTCTTGCCCTCACACCCCTGAACAAAATGGTTGTGCTGAGCGCAAACACCGTCATATTGTAGAAACAGGTCAAGCTCTTTTACTTCACTCAGCTGTCCCAAATAAATACTGGAATTATGCCTTCGAAATAACTGTTTTCACAATTAATAGATTACCTTCTATTCCTACTGGATCAATTACCCCATATGAACTATTATTTAAACAACCCCCTAATTATAAGGAATTAAAAGTCTTTGGGTGTTTGTGTTACCCATGGTTAAAACCGTATGCTCCAAATAAATTTTCTCCTCGATCTAGTCCATGTATTTTCTTAGGGTACAGTAAATTGCATAAGGGCTACCTTTGTTTAGATTCTGTTTCATTTAAACTCCGTATCTTACGACATGTTCTTTTTTATGAACATGTGTTCCCTTATAAGAATATTCAAGAAGTTGCACCTACAGTCCGTGGCCACTACTTCACCGTACCCACTGCCTTTGCTACCAAACACTGTTATGTATCATTCCACCAATTCATCATGCCCATCTTCTTTGCCAAACACTATAGTTGGAATATTAGGCCCACCTCCCAAAATAAATCCAATACAACCACATGTCTCATCTACATTATCACCACCTCAGTCCTCATTAAATTCACCACTGATCGAACCTTCTCCTCCACCTCCAGCCACGTTATCTATCCTAACCAGCAATGTCTCACTGTCTCCATCACGTCTTTTATCCCGCTACACCTCATCCCCACCTACTTCCATACCTGGTCTACCTCTCGTTGTTGATCTCTCCTCATATCCCGAATCTGAGTCTGCTATTCCACCTGACCCTCCTTTACCTCAATCCACAAATACTCACCCCATGGTTACACGTAGCAAAATGGGACACCTAAAACCCAAAGCTTTTTCTGCTACAACTCCTCTACCACTTGTTCCCACATGCTACTCCAAAGCAGTACTAGATGAAAACTGGCGAAGAGCAATGTCTGATGAAATAAATGCACTGGTTCAAACCAATACATGGACATTGGTACCCAAAATAGAAGAACTGAATGTTGTGGGCTATAAATGGGTGTATCGCATTAAACAAAAATCGGATGGATCCATTGATCGATTTAAAGCACGGTTAGTTGCCAAGGGATACCATCAGTGCCTGGGGGTGGACTTCACTGACACCTTTTCTCCAGTTCTCAAACCCACAACACTTCGAACTGTGCTATCAATTGCAGTATCGCATGGCTGGACTCTTCGACAACTAGATGTGTCGAATGCTTTTTTACACGGTGATCTTCATGAACCTGTTTACATGAGTCAACCGCAAGGGTTTGTGGATGTTGACAAAGCCGATTATGTGTGTAAGCTAAATCGCAGTCTATATGGTCTTCACCAAGCGCCTCGTCAATGGCATGCAAAACTTAAAGAAGCACTAGTTGCCCTACATTTTAAGTCATCCACAGCTGATACTACTCTATTCCATTACACTTCTGGTGCTACACGATTGTTGTGTCTTGTTTATGTTGATGACCTTATCATCACAGGGAATAACGAAAAAGCTATTTCAGACATGATTAGTGCTCTTCAATAGCACTTTATGTTAAAAGATATGTGCCAGTTAGACTATTTTCTTGGGATAGAAGTTCATCATTTAACAGCGGGTCTTTTACTCACTCAGAGTAAATATATTGATGATCTCTTGGTGAAAGCAAATATGGCGAATTGCAATGGTATCGCTACTCCAGCATGTCCCAAAACCAAGTTACACTTACAAGATTCCAGTCCGGCAACTGATCCTCATTTATATCGCACCATAGTCGGCAGACTTCAATATTTATCCTTGACCAGACCTGATGTCTCTTATGCCATCCACCGTGTCTCTCAATTTCTCCATGAGCTAACTGAAAATCACTGGTCAGCTTGCAAACGCATTATGCGTTATTTAAAGCATACTCAACACTATGGTCTGTTCCTTCGCAAATCTTTCACTCCTCACCTTAGTGCTTATGCTGATGCAGACTGGGCCTTAAATCCAGAAGATCGCAAGTCTGTTTCAGGCTATGCAATATACCTAGGCACCAACCTTGTATCTTGGTCAACTCGAAAATAGCCCACAGTTGCCCGCTCATCTACTGAAGCGGAATACAGGTCAGTTGGAGCAGCTACAACGGAACTTGTTTGGCTTCAATCTCTTTTACAAGACATTTGTTTTTCTTCCTCTACTTGCTCCACATTATGGTGTGACAATGTCGGAGCAACGTATTTAGCCAGCAACCCCGTATTTCATTCCAGGACCAAACACATTGAAGTTGAGTTCCACTTTGTTCGTGATCTTGTATCTAAAAAGCAGCTCCAGATACGATACATTGCATCTAAGGATCAACCGACTGATCTTTTGACTAAAGCCATTTCAAGGTCAAGACATACTGCCCTTTGTCAGCTTTTGTCAATCCGACCTCTTCCCAGTTCGGATTGAGGGGGTGTGATAAGGTTTATCCAATAGTTACAACTGATATCTTGTTGTAAAATATCATATTTGTTGTTATCTCTATCTCTAATAACTTAGGATAACCTTAAGTGTATATCTTGCACCTCCTCTATATATCTAGTAGCTGCTATATATATATATATATATATATATATGTATAGTTGTAACCTCTAAAGTAATTAATAAGAGTAAGAATTCTACAAGATGATGATCCATTTAAAGACAAAAGACATGGCCTTAAAGTTAAAATAAAAAAATAAGTAGAAAAATAATTAAATTTATTCAAATTAATAAAAATAATTAATAATATAAAAACATTATAAAAGTTATTAAATTACTTATAATATTAATAAAATATTTTATAAAATCTTATTAATATTTAATGTCACTTTTATCTATCAGCACTATTTAATTATAACATTAAAATTAGGCCGAATATATAATTTCATCCCGAATTTTCTTAAAGAACTTCATGACATAGACACCTCAACTCTTATAAAATGGAATAAAGATATATATCCTTTGAATCTCAAAAATAAGAGCGTAAACTCCAATCACACTGACATAAATTAAGGGTGCTAACATGGAGAAGTTATTAAAAAAATAATAAAATAATTGAGGTTATAAAATTACCCTAAACACTACAAATATTTCCAAAATCCCTAAATTCCCAAATACAAACCCATGACCTGATTTGATTTCTAATTTATTTAAATTTATAACTATTTTGAAATGATTTGATTTTGAATAATATAATTTAAAAATATTTGAATTTAATTTGAAAATTAAATAAATAATTTTTTTAATTAATATTTTAATTTAAAATTCATAATCTTCGATTTCAATTCGGCCGAAAATCTTTATAGAATAATTTATATTAACTCATAATTCAAAATAAACAAACATTAATTCTTAGGAAAACCCCATATATAAAAAAATAATCCATAGAAAAGAAAAATAAGATTTGAATTTAAAATATTTTGAATTCGTCCTATTTAACTTGTTTGCCACTTTTAATTCTAATGAGATAAGAATGCTTCTTAATAAATAGCCTAGCACTAATTAAGGATGTGCTTTTTGGAGTTCTGAATCGAATTAAATTTATTTGATGATTTGATTTGATTTTGATTTTTTATTAAGAATCGAATCAAAATCGTACTAAAATAAAATCGAAATCTAATTATATATCTATTTTCTATTTTCAATATAATTATATATTTACTATATATATATGAACTACATACAGCTTAACATTATATTTTTTTCTCTATCTTTTCTTACAAACTTTAATTATAAATATATTAAATCACCTTATAATTTTTAATTATAAGTGTATCATTATATTATATATATGCTTAATTTATAATTATATTTTGTAGTTAAAGATTACATACTATTAAATAAATAAAAGTTATATTATATGATGTACTATATTATATAATATAATTAAAAGTAGCTAAAAAATATATTATATGATATATTATATATTAACAATTTATTTCAAAACTTAAATGCTAATATAAGTATGACTTTTTATGAAATAATTATAAAAATTATTTTAAAAAATTTAAGAATCGAATTACAATTATATCGAACTAAATTATAATTGAAGAACCTACAATCAAGTTTAATTGAAATTAAAAAAAGAAAAAATCAAACTAAAATTATACTAAAATTTCAATACGATTATAATTTTTAAATAAACTCCAATTGGAACTGCAACCCAACACCCTAACACCAATATATAATAAATTATTCGTCACCTTAAGGTTATCTCGCATTGTTTAACTCTAAAGAAATATTGCGTACAAATTACATTCATCTTCAATAATTAACGTTTTAAATATTTAACGTTTTAAATATTAAATTGAATTATATTAATAAACTACTTCTCTTAATTTATAGTCACTTGTCAGTGTTTATTAATTGGTGTTACAATTTCAAATTCGAAATTTCATCATGATGGAGACAATTGGGGTATGCACATGCATCAAAAAATGATTTAATAAAATATGAGAAGATTTTGGTCTTCATCCATATTTAAAGGGGGAAGAGAATAGAGGGATTTTAAAATCTAGTTTATTTATTATAAAATTAATTATTTTTATTGTAAAAGAAATCTCTTATTATGTAATTTATTAATTATTAATTATGTCACTTTGACTAAAATACATATAAAAAACATGAAACTGCCTTAGTCTGATTTATGCTTAATTTTATTCTCACTTTCAGGCTTGTTCCCATTGCCCCATGTGTTTGCTGTTGATAAGTGCATAATTTATTAAGTTTACTCTCATCACATTTAATGTTTTTAGTGTGTTTTTATGTTTAATTTAGTTGGTTAAAATATATTTATCATGTAGGCATATTTTTAGATAGTTGTAGAATAATTGTGTTAAATGGAGAAATTTTCAGCATTTGACTTTTGCTGTATTTTTTAGGTGTTTCTAAAGTTGTTGGTCTCCAAATTGAGTGCTGTTTAATCCATTGAAAAGCTAAGAGAGAGCACTTCAAAAGATAAATAGGGACCAAAGCCCAAATCAGTCTCCAAGGTGGACAAAATGAGCTATGGATCTAATGAAAAAAGCCTAGACTTGATGTGTCACTACTAGTTTTGGCATTTATTTTGTATATGGAGTTTCAGATGTCCAAATGAAGCAAGGCCAAGCCCAATTGAACCTTAAGAACCACCTCTACAACTTCTATGAAGGGCTGAATGCGAAATGAGGCCATTTTAATTGTAAAAAATAGCAATGAAGTCATCACTATAGGCTGGACCGTTTGTCTGAACTAGTCCCGATTTTTGGGCCATAGCTTGGGCTATAGACCTCGGATTTGGGCGAATTAATACCCGTTGGAAAGCTAAGAAATAGGCTATAACTTTCCTAAAGAGGGCAGAGGCAGATTCGGAAAGAAAGTCACTGAAAATTAGCCTTGATTCCAGAGACGTGAATGTAGGCTAAAAATCTGCCTTTTGAATTTCAAAACTTTTTCTAGTTTGGTTCCTATCTTTGGGATTAGGTTTTTTATTATAAATACGTCTTTGGGCAGCAGCTAAGGGCATCTCAATTTAGACCTTCGTTCTCCACAGAAGACATTTGTTCTCCATTCTCTTTTTAGATTTCTTCTTTATCTTTCTTTATTTTTCTGTAAGCCATGAACTTGAGTGGCTAAGTTTTTAATTCAGTTCAAGGTATTCAAGTTCTTATGTGTGATTTGTGAGACCAGGTTCTTAATTTAATTTATGTCTTTTTGAATATCTATTGTTTTCTGATTTAATTGTTTTTGATCTATTGAATGATTTGTTAAAAAGGCCTATTAGTTAATTGTTTAATTTGATCAATTGCTAGTTCATCTTCATAATCCGTAATTGTTGTGTAAGATTGAACATGAGTAGCAATTAGGTTTTATTGATTATGATCCAAGTTTTCGATAATAACCTAAGGATCCAAGTTTTCGATAATAACCTAAGGAAACAATAGGATGGATTAAATGATTTATGCTTCATAAATTGTTGTTCAGCTTAACTACTTCCTTTTCTTAAAGCAGTTATTAATTTGATGAGGATTGCTTAATACCAATTCAGTTAATAATTAGAGTCAATAAGAGTGCTGCGCTCGAATTGATGAGTATAGGGAAGTCAGGGGTTTACCTTGCTGTTTGGTAAATCTACGTTAAGTATTCAATAAGAGATAATTGTATTTCTTTTGTCTATGATCAAATCAATGCATTGGAATGCGAATTACCTTGGACTGAAGTTTGTTTAAATTGAGATTTTCATATTTAGTTCTTAAATATCTGATTTCTTCTGATTTTGTGTTACAAAATCCCCCCCCCCCCAATCTTTGTTTCTTTCGTTTTCCATTACACACAAGTGCACGAAATTTAATAATTCAGTCTCTAGAGTTCGACCTGGATTTACCAACTGCTGCAGAAAATATTTCATAATTGGTGATTTCAGTTAATTTAATTTCTGGTGGATTTGACACCCATCAATTGTGAAAACAATCAACTGGCTAACATATTGAATCTTATGAGCATGTCAGTTAATAGGTCTATTAATCAAGAAAATGCACTTTCTAATTTTTAAATAAAATGTGAACTGATTACACTAAACACAGTTTGCTATGAAATTCATTGTTGAATTCAAAATAGATGTAGACTGAAATTAAAGAGTTTGCATATACTGAATAAAATTTGAAATTTAACTGTCAAAAAAGAAAATACAAAACTTGAAATTAAAAGATAATGGTTAAAAAACATGAAATTGCCTTAGCTTGATTTATGCCTTCATTTTCATTCTCACTTTCAATTTGTTCCCATTGCCCCTTGTGTTTGCTATGAAAGCAATCAATTGGCTAATAGATTGAATCCTATGGGCATATTAGATAGTAGGTGAATCAAGAAAATGCACTTTCTAACTTCTAAAATCAAATATGAACTAACTACATTGAATGCAATTTCATTATGAAATGCATTGTTGAACTCAAAATAGATATAGACTAAAATTAAAGAGCTTGTATGTACTGAAATAAAATTTGAAATTTAACTGTTGAAAAAGAAATACAAAGCTTAAAATTAAAAGACAATACTTAACGAATTAAACAACACTTTTAAAATTAAAATTGAAAGTGTAATTAAAATGATAGATTAGCTAATCACCAAAGAATCACCAAAAACAATTGTATATTTTTTAAGTATAATACATAAATTAATTATTTTATACTCAAATGATCACATCACATTGAAAATTGTTTGCATAATTATATATATATATATATATATATACACACACACACACATATATAAACATCTATGAATGTATGACTCTTCACATTGTCTCCATTGACTTACAGCTTGTTTGGCATTGAGTTTTGAAGGCTAAAACTGTTTTTCTGAATAAAAGCACTATTTTAAATGTTGTTGAAAAAAATAGTTTGAAAAAAGCTGTTTTGTTATTTTCATATTCTTATGACAAAAACTGATCAAATTTAATTTTTAATTATTTTTTAATACTCTCTAACTAGTATATTTAAAAAAGTGATTTTCTCAACAGCAGTTTTAATAGCAATGTCAAACGAGTCCTTAATTGAAAGTGTAAATAATTTAATGTACGTTGGTTCCAAATTCTATGAATTGATGATGTGAGCTTCGAGGTCCAAATTATTTTTTAAAATTTTAAATTTTATTAAAAAATATTTTTTAAAAAATTATTTTATCATTTTAATATTTTATGATAAAAATTTATTTAATTTTAAATTTTTTAATACTTTCTAACTAATATATTTAAAAATATATTTTTCTCAACAATAACACTAACAGCAATATAAATTATATCCTAAATCATGTTTATTAAACTTGTAAAAAGGCAATAAATAATCACTAAGTGTAGTTTATTTTTTATTTATTGACAAAATTAAATGCTCTATTAATATAATTATCTTTTTAAATCAATATGATAATTATTTTTTTTATAAATGTTTTATGTTCAATTTATTTATGAAAAATATTATAAAATAAAGATGTGTACTATAAATTTATATTACGTTTTGTAACGCCCTCACCATAGGTAGTCTGTACATTTTACTATTCTGACGACTAATGTCTATTCGGACAGTCAAAATATCTAGAACTACACCTAGACTATAGTGAGGAGGCATAAATTGAAGAAATAAATGTTAAGAAAATATAGGAAATGCTTGAGGACTTGGTGTAAATGTTGAAATTGACTTATTGAGTTGAGATTGTTGCTTATAGAAGTGTATTGCATGCAAATTGAAGTAAGGAAGTTGAAGGAATTGAGATATTGGGAGTGTTCAATTTTCTGCAGGTTTGGACTTAATGAGTCTAGTGGGTTTATTGACCCATAACTGAAAATATGTGACTCCAATTGGTATGAGGCCAATTGGAGGTGAAAATAGACTCAAAATATCCCATTTTTCATGTAGACATCATGCCCAAATTTTGCCAAAATCATGACCAATTCTCTGCCCAAACCCGGATGACCAAATACTGAAACCCGGAAAATGACCAAATGAACAGTACGTGTTCATTTGGTCATAACTCTCTCTATACTGGTTCAAATGACCTAAAGTTTACATTAATGGAAAGCTTAGACATAGGGCTATACTTTTCATGAAGACCACTTGACCCAGTTTTGCCTTTAACCAAGTCAAATTGTTAGCACAAGTTGGGTCACTAAAACTGCCAACCCAGAAATTATCCAAAATATTATTCCTTTAGTATGCTTGACCAGTTTTGGTAACAATGCCATAACTTGGTCTCCAAAGCTGCAAATTAAGCGAAACTAGTGCCAAAAGTTTTATAAAACATAGCACAATAATTTTTATGTTTTGACCAAGCTCTAGAAATCATTGCATCCTAGGGAAAATATTAGCCAAAATTAGGAATTGAAATCTGGAAAATGTTAAGTTGAATCCAGAATGCCATTTGATACCCGTTGTTCATTTAGCCATAACTCCCACTAGGAAATTCCATTTGAGATGTGCCAATATGATCTGGAAACATGATACTTAGGGCTACAATATTGATTGAGACACCTTTGCCAAATTCTAAGTGTAAAGACCCTAAAAAGAGGGTCAAACATACTGCCCTGAAGTTGGTTATTGCCTTTATAGAATTAAGAGTCCAGGTTAATACATTAACTATAACTCACTATACCAAGCTTGAAAAATTATGAAATTGTATATGGGAGTCCCTAAGACATAGAGGAACATATATTGTGAAGGAACCTAAGTCTAAAAATGACCATAAAATGATCAAATGATTGGTCAAAGTTTATTGACCAGGAATTGTAAATTCTGGACAGCTTAGAGGCAAAGGGACCAGTTATGGTATTTTGACCATAACTTGAGTTCTATAACCCCATATTCAGTGATTCAAAAACTGAAATTCAAGTTTAAATATAGAGGAGCATTTGTTATGAAGGAAGTGTGACCAAATAGATATCTTAACCTAGTCAAATTCCTAGATAAAGATAACACATCAAAATGAACCTAAAGAAAGGCTCATAGGAAAAATGCTATATATGATAATTAAAATATTCATAAGGCTAATTAAATATTAAAAATGATATGAATATGTAAATTGGGACTAATGTCCTAGTAATAAAAACGTAAAAGACCCAGAAATCATGATTTACAGATATAAATTCAATTGTTTAATTATTATTATTATAAATTATGCACCACTAAGCGTTATGCTTAACGCGTTGATTTTCCATCGCATAGGTACTGAAGATCAGTAGTCGCCACAACAGCAGCCACCACAGTAGTGTTCGGACAGAGTTTCGACCAGATCTACCACTGTCCAGAGTCACCTCACTGATCTTTTGTATTTTGGTAGGGCCTATGTATAGACTAGTATTTTGGTTCATTATGTTTAGTCATGATGTATTTCATTTTAGACTTGTAATTAAACTTTGAGATTGAAATGAAAACTTGTAATTTATTATCTATGAATTTCTATATGAATGCAATAGATGATACTTCATTTTTAGATCTCATTAATAATTGTAAATGATATGATACAAGAGAATATGATATGGAAATGTGTGAAATGAATATGGACATGTTAACAGGTGATTAGTGGAACTCGCCAGATGCTAATAAAATAGGGGAGGCTCTGTTCGGGTCTCCATAGAAATAAGTTACAAAAAAAAAAGAAAAAAAAATTATACACATAAAATACATGTTTTAAATGACATTCAAAAGTTTACAATAGATATGATATAACAAGATAGGGTGCTCCGGCACCGAATGTGGCACTTCTTGCTCAGCTATACAGTAGACGGGTAAGGGGCATCACATTTAATGGTATCAGAGCAGAGGTTTAGGCGGTCCTAGACCTAAATAGTTAGAAATAGATAGAGTGCATCACATGCATGGATCTTTAAATAGAGTCATGGTGACACTAATGCAGATCTGTTTCTTTGTCTGTTTTATAGGATCGATGGCATCTGATCCTTCAGAGCACGGACCTCCAGGATCGATAGAGGAGGAAGTAGGGAGTCACACACCCGCACCTGCTTCTAGTCAGGGGAGAAGTGATAGTAGAGCGGAGTCATCTAGAGGTACTGTGAGTAGGGCACAGCAAGCCTTCTATGAACAGATGACACAGCTGTTCCATCAGGTCGCTGGAGCCATTCCTCAGCCATAGCCACCTCCACCTCCACAGCCACAGCCACAGCCACCTCCACCTCCACCTCCACAGCCACAGCCGCCACCACCACCACCACCTGTACAGCCACCTCCACCCCCACAGCCGCAACCTGTACACAGATCTCCACTAGAGAGACTGCGGAAGTATGGGGCAATTGACTTTAGAGGTAAGAGGGATGATGATTCAGCCACAGCAGAGTATTGGCTAGAGAGGACAGAGAGGGTATTGCAGCAATTGCACTGCACCCCAGAGTAGCAGTTGGAGTGTGCTCTGTCACTGCTACAGAAGGATGCATATAGATGGTGGGTGACAGTATCTAGAGTATTACAGCCTGCACAGATCATCTGGGAGTTTTTTCTGGCTGAATTCAGAAAGAAATACGTAAGTCATGTGTACTTGGAGGCCAGAAGGAGAGAATTCCTGGCACTGAGACAGAGGTAGCTGACAGTCTCCGAATATGAGCGGGAATTCATGAGACTTAGCGGATATGTATTGGAGTTGATGCCGACAGAGGTTGATAAATGCAGAAGATTTGAGGACGGACTGGATAACAACATCAGGTTGATAGTGACATCTCACCACTTCACAGATTTCTCTCTGTTAGTAGCACCAGTCCTTGATATGGAGAGAGTTAGAAATGAAGAGTAGTCCAGAAAGGATAGGCAATGCAAGACGGGTTCTGGGTCTAGTCAGTTCGGTCCAGCAGGCACAGGTAGTAAGAGGCCCAAGGAGTCTCAGGGTCATACTCAGGGTCAGGGCAAGAAACAGAAGTCTTGGTTTGCTCCAAGGAGAGGAGGAGGACAGTCTGGTGCATCAGTGGGTAGTTCACCTGGTACAGCTACACGGGGATCAGCCCCACCACCTGCTTGTGTACATTGTGGTAGACCCCACAGAGGAGAGTGCAGATTGTTGACAGGTGGATGTTTCAGATGTGGGTCTACGGATCACTTTTTGAAGGATTGTCCACAGAGGAACACTAGTGCTCCCACTGCTCCACCTCAGATAGAGAGGTCTGCCCCAGCAGCACAGAGGGGTAGGAGACCTGCGAGGCCTGATACAGCTGGTACATCACAGAGGCCTACTGCAGAGATAGTGCAGAGGTAGGAGACTAGGGTAGCACCACGTGCTTATGCCATGAGAGGTTGAGATGAGCCAGAGCCCGCTGATGTCATTAGAGGTACATTTTCTCTTTATGATCTGCTAGTATGTGCATTGATTGATCCGGGTTCCACACATTCATATGTGTGTATCACACCACCAGTTGATAGAGGGGTATAGATAGAGGAGTTAGAGGAGCACATATAAGTCACAAACCCTTTAGGCCATAGTGTCAGGGTTTGTCCTCTAAAAATACAAGGGTATGAGTTTTCAACTGACTTGATTGAGCTACCATTCCATGAGTTCGATGTGATATTGGATATGGACTGGTTATCACGTCATCAGGCGATGATAGATTGTCGACTCAAGAGGATGTCACTACAGACAGTAGATGGGGATGAGGTTATAGTTGTGGGTGAAGTAACGAGTTGTCTTTCCACCATCATATCAGCCCCAACAGCCAGGAGATTGATAAAAAAGGGCTGTGAGGCTTTCTTATCACATGTGCTTGACACCAGGAAGACTAGCCCAAGTATGCAGGGGATCCCCACTATATGTGATTTTCCAAATGTGTTTCCGGAAGAGTTATCGGGTTTGCCACCCGAAAGAGAAGTGGAGTTTGCCATAGAGGTTATGCCGGGTACTGCACCGATGTCCATTGCTCCATATAGGATGGCACCTACTGAACTAAGAGAGTTGAAAGTTTAGTTACAGGAGCTACTAGACAAGGGCTTCATACGCCCTAGTGTGTCACTCTGGGGAGCACCAGTGTAATTGTAAAGAAGAAGGACGGTACCCTTCAGCTATATATAGACTACCGGCAGCTGAATAAGGTGATTGTGAAAAACAAATACCCTTTACCTAGGGTAGATGACCTGTTTGATCAGTTGAGGGGAGCTGGAGTATTCTCCAAGATAGATCTCAAATCAGGCTATCACCAGTTGAGAGTGAAGGAGACAAATGTTCCTAAAACTGCTTTCAGGACCCGGTATGGACACTATGAGTTCCTAGTGATGCCATTTGGGCTGACAAATGCACCAGTAGCTTTCATGGACCTAATGAACCGCATCTTTCATCCCTACTTGGATTGGTTTGTTGTGGTCTTTATAGATGATATCTTGGTGTATTCTAAGAACCGGGAAGAGCATGATGAACACCTGAGAGTAGTACTACAGACACTGCAGGAAAAACAGTTGTATGCTAAGTTGTCCAAGTGTGATTTCTGGTTGGATGAGATATCCTTCCTTGGACACATTGTGTCAGCAGATGGAATCAGGGTAGATCCAAGGAAGATTGAAGCAATAGTTGAATGGAAGCCTCCCAGAAATGTAACAGAAGTCAGAAGCTTTTTGGGGTTAGCTAGATACTACAGGAGATTTGTGAAGGGATTTTCCCTTATAGCAAATTTCTTGACTAAGTTATCAGATAAGAATGCAAAGTTTGACTGGAATGATAAATGTCAAACTAGCTTTGAGAAGCTGAAGGCTATGCTTACAGAAGCTCCAGTGTTGACACAACCAGAGTCAGAGAAAGACTATATGATCTACAGTGATGCCTCTCACAGTGGGCTTGGGTGTGTTCTGATGCAGGAAGGGAAAGTAGTTGCCTATGCTTCTAGACAACTAAGGCCACATGAAAAGAACTATCCAACTCATAATCTGGAATTGGCGGCAATAATATTTGCATTGAAGATATGGAGGCATTACCTATATGGTGAGAAGTGTTACATTTACACTGATCACAAGAGTCTAAAGTACTTGCCAACTCAGAAGGAACTCAATCTGAGACAGAGGAGATGGATTGAATTCCTTAAAGACTATGACTGTGTGATCGACTACCATCCTGGGAAGGCAAATGTAGTGGTTGACGCCCTAAGCAGGAAGTCCATGATGGCTTTGAGAGCATTGAATGCTCGGTTGTCTTTAGCACAGGATGGGGTACTTTTGGCTGAGTTACTTGTAAAGCCAAACTTGCTCCAGCAAATACAAGAAGCACAGTTAAGGGATAAAAAGTTGCTAACTGTTATGGGCAGAACTCAAGAGGGGAAGGAGACTGACTATGAGTTGAAAGGAGATGGGTGCCTGTACTATAAAGGCAGAATATGTGTACCAAGAGATGAGGAATTGAAGAAGAATATCTTGAAAGAGGCGCACAGTAGCTTCCATGCTATGCACCCAGGAAGTACCAAGATGTACCAAGACCTGAAAACACATTGGCCTGGAATGAAGAAAGAGATTGGTGATTTTGTGACTAGATGTTTGACATGCCAGCAGGTTAAGGCTGAGCATCAGGTTCCATCAGGGTTGTTGCAACCTATATCCATACCAGAGTGAAAATGGGACCGCGTCACCATGGATTTTGTGACTGAGCTACCATTGACACAGAGGAAGCATGATACTATATGGGTGATTGTGGATAGATTGACCAAGTCAGCTCATTTCCTACCAGTTAGAACCGACTACTCATTAGAGAGATTAGCAGAAATTTACATAGATGAGATAGTCCGGCTACATGGAGTGCCAACATCGATCATATCTAACCGAGACCCGAGATTTACTTTGAGGTTTTATAAGAGGCTACAGGAGTCTTTAGGCACTCGACTACACTTCAGTACGACTTTTCATCCACAGACGGATGGACAGTCAGAACGGGTGATTCAGGTAACCCTTAGAACCTAGTAAATTATTATAGATGTTAAAAGACTATTAAAAATGACATGAATCACATGATAGGCATTGGAGAATATGTTGAGAAGCTGCATCATTAATTTTGAAGGAAGTTGGAAGAAGTATCTTCCTTTAGTAGAGTTTGCTTACAACAACAGCTAGCAAGCTAGCATAAAAATGGCTCCATATGAAGCATTGTATGGGAGGAGATGTAGGACTCCCTTATGCTGGACAGAAATGCGTGAGGAGAAAGTAGTGAGCCCAGATTTAGTGAGACAGACTGAGGAAAAAGTGAAACTCATCAGAGACAATTTGAAAGTCGCCTCAGACAGACAGAAGTCATATGCCGACCTGATGAGAAAGGATATAGAGTATGAGGTTGGTGAGAAGGTGTTTCTTAAGGTATCACTTTGGAAGAAAGTGCTGAAATTTGGTAAGAAGGGTAAGTTGAGCCCTAGGTTTATTGGTCCATACGATGTCATTGAGCATGTGGGTCCAGTAGCCTACAGGCTAGCTTTACCACCTGAGCTGGATAAGATTCACAGTGTATTCCATGTGTCGATGCTCAGGAGATACCGATCAGATCCTTCACATGTCATTTCAGCAGAGGAGATAATTGTGCAACCTGATTTGACATATGAAGAAGAACCAGTCAGAATCTTAGCACGGAAAGTGAAAAAACTCATAAACAAAAGGATCCCACTGGTGAAAGTCTTGTGGAGACACCACAACACGGAAGAAGCGACATGGGAGAGCGAGGAGATGATAAGGCAGCAGTTCCCTTAGCTCTTCACATTAGGTAAATTTTGAGGGCGAAATTTCTATTAGAGGGGAAAAATTATAACGCTCTCACCATAGGTAGTCTGTACATTTTACTTTTCCAACGATTAATGTCTGTTCGGACAGCCAAAATATCTGGACCTACACCTAGACTATAGTGAGGGGGCATAAATTGAAGAAATAAATGTTAAGAAAATATAGAAAAAATTTAGAGAAAAATAAATTAAAGTTTAGAGGATTTATAAATTGTACAAAAATAATAAAAATGACCCGATATGCATTATGAAGGGCATTTCAGTCATTTCACTCCCAGAGGTGAATTTTGACCTAAATGTCAAAATAAAAATTTAGAGAATAAAATAATTAACATTAATTAAAATTTTGAAATAGATTAGGAAAATGAGAAAAGAAAAGAAAGGAAAAGAAAAGAAAAGAAAAGAAAAAGCTTAGGAAAATTCAAAAATCTAAAGTACAAAAATTAAAAAAAATTATAAATAGGCACTAGAGGACAAACTCCCACCCACTTCCATCTTCTTTCTCCATTTCTTCTCTCTCTCTTTCCTCCTTAGAGCCGGCACCTTTGCCCCTTCTTTCCTCCATTGTTGTCAAGCTTCCAAGCTTGATTTCCCAAGCTTCCAAACACCAAAACCCATAGCACCCTTCACAAAAAATACTCCCCACACCCTAAGGAAGCTATAGACACCCATTGGAAGCAAGAAAATTGAAGTTAGGGAAGCTCAAGTAAGGTTACTGCACTAATCTGTCTTCTTCTCTTTATTAAACATAAAAAGCATGTTTAGCCAAGCATAAATATCATTAAAACAAAAAGAAAATCTTGAGGAAAGAACCCTTGAATTTTTGGCAGCCATGGAACTTGAAATTTGTTGCTTTTAAGTGATGAAAAATGATTCCATGAGAATGTGTGATGAGTTGAAATGTTTGGGTGTTTGATTGTACAGGGTTTGTGAAAATTTAAAACTTTGAAAACTAGGGTTTATGTAAATGCTTGAGGACTTGGTGTAAATGTTATAATTGACTTATTGAGTTGAGATTGTTGCTTATAGAAGTGTATTGCATGCAAATTGAAGTAAGGAAGTTGAAGGAATTGAGATATTGGGAGCATTCAATTTTCTACAGGTTTGGACTCAATGAGTCCAGTGGGTTTATTGACCCATAACTGAAAATGTGTGACTCTAATTGGTATGAGGCCAATTAAAGGTGAAAATAGACTCAAAATAGCCCATTTTTCATGTAGACACTATGCCCAAATTTTGCCAAAATCATGACCAATTCTCTGCCCAAACTCGGATGACCAAACACTGAAACCCAGAAAATAACCAAATGAATAGTACGTGTTCATTTGGTCATAACTCTCTTTATACTGGTTCAAATGACCTAAAATTTCATCAATAGAAAGCTTAGACATAGGGCTACACTTTTCATGAGGACCACTTGACCCAGTTTTGCCTTTAACTAAGTCAAATTGTTAGCACAAGTTGGGTCACTAAAACTGCCAACGCAGAAATTGTCCAAAATACTATTTCATTGGTATGCTTGACTAGTTTTGGCAAAAATGCCATAACTTGGTCTCCAAAGCTACAAATTGAGTGAAACTAGTGCCAAAAGTTTTATAAGACATAGCACAAAAATTTTTATGTTTTGACCATGCTCTAGAAACCATTGCATCCTAGGGAAAATATTAGCCAAAATTAAGAATTGAAATCTGGAAAATATTAAGTTGAATCCAGAATGCCATTTGATACCCGTGTGTTCATTTGGCCATAACTCCCACTAGGAAATTCCATTTGAGATGTGCCAATATGATATGGAAACATGATACTTAGGGCTATAACATTGATTTAGACACCTTTGCCAAATTCTAAGTGTAAAGACCCTAAAAAGAGGGTCAAAGATACTGCCCTGAAGTTGGTTATTGCCTTTATAGGATTGAGAGTCCAGGTTAATACATTGACTATAACTCACTATACCAAGCTTGAAAAATTATGAAATTGCACCTGGGAGTCCCTAAGACATAGAGGAACATATCTTTTGAAGGAACCTAAGTCTAAAAATGACCATAAAATGATCAAATGACTAGTCAAAGTTTATTGACTAGGAATTATAAATTCTGGATAGCTTAGAGGCAAAGGGACCAGTTATGGTATTTTGACCATAACTTGAGTTCTATAACCCCAAATTCAGTGATTCAAAAGCTAAAATTCAAGTTTAAATATAGAGGAGCATTTGTTATGAAGGAAGTGTGATCAAATAGACATCCTAACCTAGTCAAATTCCTAGATAAAGAATAACACATCAAAATGAACCTAAAGAAAGGTTCATGGGAAAAATGCTATATATGAAAATTAAAATATTCATAAGACTAATTAAATATTAAAAATGATATGAATATGTAAATTGGGACTAATGTCCTATTAATATGAAATTAATGGTACCACTGAACAGTACCAAAAAATAGTAACAATGAATAGTACTAAAATAATTAAATATGTTTAATTGCCCATAGTATACCTAGACTTATTTATTTAGTTTGGATAAATTGGTATACCAATTAGGGACTACAGATAGCAGTACTACACACCGAGAAAATCATGAACTGACAATATATGTCCGATATGATTGTTCTATAGGCTATATGCCTACTTACTGGCCATTGTGCCTACTTTGTGAAAAAAAAAACTTGACTGTTGTGTTGTTGAGTGAGCTGAAAAGGGTTTATATACAATGTACAAGAATAATCTAGAATTAATAAATTTCTCTATTCTACCCTGCCTAGTTTATAGGATCTAAAAACTAATTTTTACAACAAATCTGTTGGGACAAAATGCATGTAATGTTGAGCTGGAATGGGAAACAATCTAGAATAATCTATCTGCTCTCTTTTTTTTTTTCTTTTCCTTCAGCCCATGTCCATACTTCAGCCCAACCCATTGATGGACTATCTATCAGGCCCCTCCTCAAGGTGGAGACTCGTGCGTATCGTGGAGTCCCATCTTGAAGAGATGTCCATTGAATAAGGCAGAAGTTAAGGGTTTCGTGAAGAGCTCAGCGAGCTGGTGTCTTGACGGTACATGCACGGTGGTGATGAAGCCCTTGTTCAGCTGATCGCGGACCACATGGCAATTAATCTCTAGGTGCTTGGTCCTCTCATGGAAGACTGGATTAGCCGCGATATGTTCAGCTGCTCTGTTATCGCAGTGGAGTGCGATGGGGAGATGGAGTTTTAAGCTGAAATCTTCAATGAGGTAACTGAGTCATTTTAGTTCACAAACAGTAGTTGCCATGCTTCTATCCTCAGCTTCAGCTGAGGATCTGCTTATTGTGGTCTGCTTTTTGGCTTTCCAGGAGATTAATGAAGGTCCCAAGAAAATACAAAATCTTGTAATAGATTTTCTGCTCATAGGACAAGACGCCCAATCTGCATCGCAGAAGGCTCGAAGCTTCAGATCATTTTCTTGAGGGAAGAATAAGCTTTTGGAGGGGCATCCTTTCAAGTATTTGATGATATGGATGGCTGCGTCCCAGTGTGGTTTGCGAGGAGCTTGCATAAACTGGCTCAGCTTCTGAGTAGCATATGAAAGATCCGGCCTTGTAAGTCCCAGGTATAACAATTTTCCTATAAGCCTTCTGTATTTGTCGGGGTCTGTCATCAATTCTCCATTTTCATTATCTAGCTTCAATCCTTTTGGCATAGGATAGGGGCTTGTTTTGGCATTTTGTAATCCCATGTCTTGGATTATATCCAAGATGTATTTGCGCTGGCTCAGGAACATGCCCTTTTCTGACCTGGCTATTTCAAGACCTAAAAAGTACTTGGCATAGCCTAGGTCTTTGATTGTGAATTGGTCATCTAGGAATTTCTTAACTTTTATAATCTGATTCGTGTCTGCACCTGCAATTAGTAAATCATCTACATAAACAATTAGCGAAATAAAATTGAGACCAGATCCTTTAGTAAACAAGCAATGGTCAAATGCTGACTGATGGAATCCAAATGCTTGTAGCTTCCCTGTTAATTCTTTGTTCCATTGTCTTCCTGCCTGCTTTAGACCATAAAGGCTTCTTACTAATTTGCATACTTG
Organism: Hevea brasiliensis; assembly: GCF_030052815.1. Taxonomy (NCBI): domain Eukaryota; kingdom Viridiplantae; phylum Streptophyta; class Magnoliopsida; order Malpighiales; family Euphorbiaceae; genus Hevea; species Hevea brasiliensis. The sequence goes on along the minus strand of NC_079497.1, from coordinate 6,236,616 downwards.
TCCCTGAGCTGCTTTTGTATAACCTTCTGGTGGCTGCATATGTACATCTTCATCCAAATAACCATGTAAATATGCATTGTTGATATCTAATTGATGAATGGGCCAATTGAATGTAGTAGCTATAGCTAAAAACAATCTCACAGTAACTAATTTAGCTACAGGTGAGAAATTGTCATGATAATCAATTCCAACCAATTGATTGTACCCCTTGGCAACTAACCTTGCCTTGTACTTATCCACAGTACCATATGGTTTGTATTTAATTCTGTACACCCATTTTGAAGCTATAGCCTTTTTGCCCCTGGGAAGGGTAGTGAGAACCCATGTGTTGTTCTTCTCTAAAGCCTCGATTCGCTTTTCATAGCAAGAGACCACCATCGTCCTCACTAGCTTGATGGTAATTTTGTGGTTCATGAATAGTAGATACATTTGCCATAAATTGTATGTAATCATGATTATATTGAGGTATGGAGGGAAAATGTGATATGAAAGGTGAGAAAGAGATACCTGTAGATTCTGTGGTAGTACTAGCAAGTGTGATTACATTAGAACTGTTGGCACTAACTTGAGTTACAAAATCATTTGACCACAAAGGTTTTGTTGTCATCCTTGTGCTTCTTCTGACTGGTGCAGGACTGTGTGATGGCTGAATGTGGTTTGAGGAGGATGGAAGAGGTGAATCTAGTTCTACAGCAGGTGATATGTCAATGGTTTCTGAATTATCATTGGATTCATTTAACAAGGTGGGTTCAAAATGTGAGTGAACTGGATCTATGTCAGGTATGGCTAAAGGAATGACACTTTTGTGTTTGGCATGCTCACTTGCACATAGAAAATAGTTTTCATAAAAAATCACATCTCTGAAGATTATGATTTTTTTATTTTGCAAATCATATAGTTTGTATGCCTTAAAACCTGAAGCATAACCTATGAAGATGCATTTGAAAGCTCTTTCTTCAAACTTGTGTTTTTGTGGCCTAATGTTAGTGGCATAACATAGGCAACCAAAAATTTTGAGGTAATTGTAATCAGGTTTTTTGTCAAACAAAATCTCATAAGGGGTTTTCCAATTTAAAACTTTGCTAGGCATTCTATTTATGAGGTATGTGGCAGTTAAAATGCTTTCCCCCCAAAAATATTTTGGCACTTTGGATACAAACATTAAAGCCCTTGCCACTTGTTGTAAATGCTTGTGTTTCCTCTCCACAACTCCATTTTGTTGTGGAGTGTATGGGCAAGTTCTTTGATGTAAAATCCCTTTTGCTTTGAAAACTGTTGTAAGTTGCTGATTGATAAATTCAGCGCCATTATCTGACCTTACTGCCTTGACTTGTTTTTGAAATTGATTTTGAACCATATTTAAAAATTCCAATAAGGTATTGTAACAGGCAGTAAATATGTCCATGTGACTCTTGAAAAATCATCAACAATAGTGAGAACATATTTTGAATGTGAAATTGAGTATTCTTGGTAAGGTCCCATAAATCAATGTGAATTAAATTAAAAAGTTCTTTTGTAGCAATTTTGCTTTTTTGAAAACTAAGTCTTTGTTGTTTAGCAAGTGGGCATACCTCACACATTTTATGGTTTTTAATTTCTGGTGTGATGACTGTGATATGAGATAACTTGGTATCTGAAATGTGTCCAAGTCTGTAATGCCATGATTCATAAGAATTGGGAGAAATAGAAGATTGTATGACTTCATTTGCTTGAAGTTTTGGCTGAACATGACTGAATTTAGGAGCAGAATTACAGTTACCCTTAAAGATCTCATGATTACTTTTGTTTGCTCTTATTACATATAGCCCTCCTTGCAATTCTCCTCTTGCTAGTACTGCCTCAGTCACTGGGTCCTGCAGGAGGCAATGGTCAGAGAAAAATTGGATTGAAATATGTGAGGTTTTAGTAAGTGCACTCACTGACAGTAAATTATATTTGAAACTTGGTGTGTATAGTGTATTGTGGAGATACAGGTATGGGTTTATCATGATGTTTCCACTGTATTTGACTGGTTTGGTGTTTCCATCAGGCAAGGTAACAAAACAGTGATTGTTTAATTTCACAGGTTTTTAGAAAAGGGAAAAATCATGACACATATGAGTTGATGCTCCTGAATCTACTATCCATATACCACTATTCTTACCATGTCTGCTAGTAGAGTAGTAAGTTGGATTCTTACCTGCAAAGCCTGTGAAATTAACACAGCTTGCCTCATTTGTTACAGGATTCTGATTCTGCATGTATTTGGCAATTTCAAGCTGGACTATGCTTGCCCAATCAACTCCTGTTGCTTCATTCTTGTGATCTGTCTTGCCTTTGCATTCAGGTATCTCCTCATACACATTAGCTACTATGTTTTGCTTAGCCTTGCCCTTTTTCTATTTTAATTCAGTAAACCATTCTGGATACCCATGTAGCTTGAAGCATGTGTCTCTGGTATGACCACTGGCATTGCAATGATCACATGTTCTGGTTTCTTTCTTCCCAAACTCCTTTTTCTTGCCTTGAAATTTATCTTTTTGAAATTGCCCCTTGACTGCCATTGCTGTATTAAAATTCTCAGCATCAACATGAATTTCCCTCTGCTTTTCTACTCTAAGTATCATAGAATAGGCCTTGTTTACACTTGGCAAGGGATCCATTAGAAGGATCTGGTTTCTGACATGGTCGTAAGTCTCATTTAATCCCATTAAAAATTGCATAAGTTTATCTTCACTATTTATTTCTTCCATTTGTTTGGCTGCACCACATTCACATACTGGCAAAGGCTTAAGACAAGCCAATTCATCCCATAATTTTTTAAGTTTAGTGAAATATACTAAAACAGATGCATTATCTTGAGTTAGAGTACTTATCTCTCTTTTAAGCTGGTATAGGAGAGGTCCATTACTTTCTCCAAATCTCTCTTTAATCTCTTCCCACAGGTTCTTTGAAGAGGTTGCATAGATGAAGGCATCCACCAATTCTTTTGAGAGTGAGTTGAGTATCCATGAGGTGACCATGCTATCTACTTTCTTCCATTTATCCAGAGTTATAGCATCTGTAGCAGGAACTTCATAGCTCCCATCTACAAAACCCAGCTTATCTTTGGCTCTCAAAGCCAGTACCATGGATCTACTCCATGACAAGTAATTTCTTCCTGTGAGAGGTGAACTTACAAGCATCATGCCCGGATGGTCAGAGTTGTGCAAATGGAAGATATCATTTCCACCATTATCGATCTGCATTCCAGTGGTATTTCTGACAGCATTCACCGCCAAGAGTATTTTCTGCAGTTGGTGTTTCAGCCATGGAAAACCTTGCTGAATTGTATTGAATTTTAGAGAATAACAGTATATCAGTAGCACAGGTTGTGCTCTGATACCATGAAAAAAAAAACTTGACTGTTGTGTTGTTGAGTGAGCTGAAAAGGGTTTATATACAATGTACAAGAATAATCTAGAATTAATAAATTTCTCTATTCTACCCTGCCTAGTTTATAGGATCTAAAAACTAATTTTTACAACAAATCTGTTGGGACAAACTGCATGTAATGTTGAGTTGGAATGGGAAACAATCTAGAATAATCTATCTGCTCTCTTTTTTTTTCTTTTCCTTCAGCCCATGTCCATACTTCAGCCCAACCCATTGATGGACTATCTATCACTTTGTTTCTAGCTTTACAAGCCTGACAGTGGGTCTCGTGCCCCACAGCTGGCCTCTTGCTTGACAGACATATACTGGACAGACATATAGCTGTCTAACTAGTATACACCCGTGCATCTAGCTTTTATAATTTGTTATAGGTTTCTTGGGCCCTGATAAAATTTAATTAAGACTTAAAATACAATAAGTAATCATAAAAGATCCCAATAATGTTAATTGTTTCCAAAAAGTAATAAAAACATAAAAGACCTAGAAATCATGATTTACATATATAAATTCAATTGTTTAATTATTGTTATTATAAATTATGCACCACTAAGCGTTATGTTTAGCGCGTTGATTTTTCATCGCGTAGGTACTGAAGATCAGCAGCCGCCACAGCAACAGCTGCCACAGTAGTGTTCGGATAGAGTTCCGACCAGATCTGCCACTGTCCAGAGTCACGTCATCGGTCTTTTATATTTTGGTAGGGCCCATGTATAGACTAGTGTTTTGGTTCATTATGTCTAGTCATGATGTATTTCATTTTGGACTTGTAATTAAACTTTGAGATTGAAATAAAAACTTGTAATTTATTATCTATGAACTTCTATATGAATGCAATAGATGATACTTATTTTTAGATCTCATAAATAATTGTAAATAATATGATACAAGAGAATATGATATGGAAATGTGTGAAATGAATATGGACATGTTAACATGTGATTAGTGGAACCCGCCAGATGCTAATAAAACAGGAGAGGCTCTATCCAGGTCTCCACAGAAATAAGTTATAAAAATTTTTTTTTTTTCACATAGAATACATGTTTTAATTGACATTCAGAAGTTTACAATAGATATGATAAAACAAGATTGGGTGCTCCGGCACCGAATGTGGCACTTCTTGCTCGGCTATACAGTAGACGGGTAAGGGGCGTCACACGTTTTCAATTAATGAAATATATTTTTTTATTTAAAAAAAAAACCTTAACTGCTATTCGTCATAACCAAATCATCATTCAAATCATAGCCGCCATAGGTCAAAGACAGCGCCAAAGTTTTTTTAGTAATTTAATTCGATCATTATGCATTTTGATGCTAGCAGAAATCTTATTATATAATCATTTATTTTTGGAAGTCTTTCAAAAATATGGTTCTAATTTTATCATAAGACGGCTAATTTCATTTACTTAAATGTATTTTTTAATGTTTATAATTTAGAAACTTCTATATGATACAATATTGAATGGAAAATTTTATTTTTCCCTTTTTTTATTAAGTAGAGTTCATCGCGAATGAGTTAGAGTTAAAATTAAATCGATTAAATTTAAACTTAAAATTATTGATTGATTTACTATTCTAATATAGTTTAACCTAGTTTAAAATTGGAAATAAAAAGACTTAGATTTTGATTCCTCTCATTTTCAAACCTTGAATTGAATCATATCAGAATCAATAATTCAATTTAATTCATTTCATCAATAAAAAAAAATCCACATGCATCATTACTGGAAAGAAGTGTGAGGTGTTAAATTTGGACAGAGCGTTACATAAATTACATATTAATTTAATTTAATTTATATAAATAATTATATTATTTTACATATTCAAATGATTAGTCAAATTAATATTGTAATCTAACCATTTATATTCGTCATTTAATTTATGTTTATTCTTAATGTGAAACTTAGATTCCCAAAACTCTTTTTCTTAAGTGCAATTACATGGCTGTTACTAAATAATCAGTTAGCAATAACCTAATATGGGCTTAATTACACAATTTTTGAGTGGTTGAAACCCACAACTCAATTCATATTAAATTCGGAGACTGCTAAAATTTAACATGAGGCGCATGCTCAAGTTTTGAATGTTTTCCAAATATTTATCATTTTTCCATTGATAGATTTTTAACCTCTTCTAAATTTTTTTATAATAAGTAAAATGTAAACGATAATTTTATCATTTGTAATAATTATATAACAACTATATTTTAAAATAATTTTAAAAATAAAAAATAAAAATTACATATATATACTATCAGAACCTCATTTTCTAACTGTATCAATCAAATTCTCCCAATTTCTTTGATTCTTCTAATTTCTTCAAATCTTTTATACTCTCCGGGTTCTATTTGTGTCATAGAAAATATTTTTCTAAAAAAATCTATTTTATATTTTTTAGCGTTTGCAACACTAAAAAAATGACCTAACGAAAAATATTTTACTGGTCAAAGAAAAAATTAAATTATTTTTTATTTTTTAAACTTTGATAATCTTATTAAAATGTGAAAACACTTATAAATACATGATATAAACACATATATTAGATTAACATTGTAATCAAATAATGGAAAATTTTTTATAAAAAAATATTTTTTTAGAAATTATTTTCTCTCATTCTTGAAAATTTTCTTAATTCTCATTTTTTTTTAATTTTTAAATACCTAATTATTTATATTTTCAACTAATATATCATTCAATTTTTAATTTCTCGTAGCCAATTTCTTTTTTTTTTTTTCTAATCCTTAAATTTATACAAAATATCAAGTGAATGCTTTTCAAGGCAAAGCGATAAGAGGTAACAAACATTTGAGAAAACTCAATTTTCCTGTGATTCGAATTTTCAAATAATGAGAACTGACACTGGAATTGTACAGGGTTCATGCTTCTCCTGAACGAATAAAAAAATTTGACATTATAAGAACTGAATCATTGTCTCGATTGATTTAAATTCCCAGCTTCGCTTTTTATAGGGTAATTAAATAATTTAATTAATTATGTTCATTCGATCTAAATTCTACTGAATTAATGATGCAATGCTAATTAGTCATGTTTATCTAAATCAAATCATTAACATTGAAATACACCAATACTATGGATTATATTTTCGTATGTAAATTAAAATTACAAAATCAAATAATTTTTATAATTAATTAATTAATGGAAAAAAAAATGCAATTCTTTTTAAATTTATCATGGAAGGCAGTCATTGACCACAAGGGTATTACATTAAGAGAAAGAAAAATTATTCACTTGCAAGTAATTCCATCCTTGAGGATAGAACTGAGACAAGATACACACTTGCATTTTATTTATGTCTTTGATTTAATAATTTATACCGATTAAAATTTGAACTTAGAGATTTCATAATTTTAAAAATGACTCTAATATCACTGAGTTAGAATTCATTGTTGCACACTTATATTTTATTAGCACACAGATATATAGTGCACTTACTTTAGCAAATAAATGAAGGCAAACATCTTAGGAAAAAAAATTTCTATAATTACTCAGGTAATGGTTCGAGGAACAATAAGGTGACGTACTCTTCCAAACTTGAGGAATTAGTGTATGCTTCTTCATACCTGCAAATAACTGAATGCCAATTCTACTTTTAACAGAATTAAAATTGAAATCGCAAAGCCATGCATGCTACTTTTATTCCAATTCTTCATAATCTTGAATTGAAATCTTCGATTCAACCTGTTATATAACCTAATTATAAATATCCTAAACATAGATCTATAATTTTAAAATTATGCAAAACCTTCATTTACCATATAAAATCTCTTCCAAATAGAGCATAGAGCATGCATGTATGCACATTTTGTTTTCATTTCTAAAGCCTGAAGTTTTAGAAATAATTATATTTTAGATATCTTTTTGATAATTAATTATATTTTAGATCTATAATGAATACAAAATCATACTTTAATTTTTTTTTTTGAAATGATTTGATTTTGAATAATATAATTTAAAATTATTTGAATTTAATTTGAAAAATAAATAAATAAATTTATTTTTATTTTTAATTAATATTTTAATTTAAAATCCATAATCTCCAATTTGAATTCGGCTGAAAATCTTTATAGAATAATTTAAATTAACTCATAATTCAAAATAAACAAGCATTAATACCTTATTATAGTTCTTAGGATAGAAAAATAAGATTTGAATTTAAAATATTATGAAATCGTCCTATGCGTATAATTCTAATTAAATAAGAATGCTTCTTTAAATCGAATCAAAATTATACCAAAAGCAAATCAAAATCCAATTACATCTATTTTCTATTTTCAATATATTTTAATATCATTTTTTTTTATCTTTTCTTACAAATTTCAGTTATAAATATATTAAATTACTTTATAATTTTTAATTATAAATGTATAATTATGTTATATGTATGTTTAATTCATAATTATATTTTATAGTTAAAGATTACATGGTAATAAATAAATAAAAGTTATATTATATGATGTACTATATTATATAATATGATTACAAATAGTTAAAAGATATATTATATAATATATTATACATTAATAATCTATTTCAAAGCTTAAATGCTAATGCAAGAATAATTTTTTATGAAAATAATTGTATAAAAATATTTTAAAAAATCAATAATTAAATTAAAATCATATTGATCTAAACTGAAATCGAAAAATCTAGAACTCAATCGAATTAAAATTAAAATAATAAAAAATCAAACTGAAATTATAATAAATTTCAATTCAATTATAGTTTTTAAATAGATTTCAGATCAAAATTAGAACTCAACACTCTAGCACTAATGTATAATAAATAATTCGTCACTTTAAAGTTATCTCGCATTGTTTTACTATAAAAGAAATATAGCGTATAAATTACATTCATCATCAATAATCAACTTTTTAAACATTAAATTGAATTATCGTAACTGACTAATAAACTACTTTTCTTAATTTATGGTCACTCATCGATGTTTATTGATTGGTGTTACAATTTCATATTAGAAATTTCATCATGATAGAGACAACTGAGCTATAAATATGGTCTTCATCCATATTTAAAGGGGAAGGTAATAGGGAAATTTTAAATTTGAGTTTATTTATTATAAAATTAATTATTTTTATTGTAAAAGAAATTTTTTATTATGTAATTTATCAATCATTAGTCATGTCACTCTGACTAAAATACATATAAAAAACATGAAATTGCCCGGTGACTGTCATAAAATATATTTAATTTTAGTGTCTGCAATATATACTTAAATTTAGGTGACTCTCATGAAAAAATGTACTGAGGCATTGTTTTAGTCAGTGACGGATCCAACAAGTAATCGTCGTTCAAAATTTTGCCCCATTAATGAAATGATTATTTAGTAGTCAACTAGTGTTAAAAATGAAGGAATCATACATAAAATGTTTTCAAAAATAAAAAAATCACCAAAAACAATTGTATAGTTTTTTAAGCATAATACAGAAATTAATTATTTTATACTCACATGATCACATCACATTGAAAATTATATATATATATATATATATATATATATATATATATATATATATATATATATATATATATTGTCTGCCAAAGCTTGGAGGCTAAAAATTATATTTTACGATTTTAAATATTATTAAAAAAAATTTTAAAAATTATTTTATTATTTTAATATTTTTATAATAAAAATTTATCAAATTTAATTTAAAATCTTTTTTAATACTCTTTTTAAAAAAATTATTTTTCTCAATATTAGCTTTAATAGCAATACAAGACATACACTAAATCATGCTGATTTCCTTAACAGATTTGGGATACATATGCTCAAATTTAATCTTATTGATAGATATTGAATTATTTGTCCTCATTTTAATGAGAATTTATTTTGTTTTGTCTTTATTTTTGTGGAGTTATTTTCCCTAAATGAGGATATATTTTATTTTCTTTTTATGGAGTATTTGGGTGTGCTTTTTATTATTTAGATAGAAATGCATTACAATATATAATAAAAGGCCAAAATTTAGATACAAATTTAAACTTTTAGAAAAATTATAGAGTTAAATAATAGCAATAAATAATCATTGGAGCTTACCTTTTATCGATTGATAAAATTAAATGCTATATTAATATAATTAGACCTTTTAAATTCATATAATAATTATTATTTTTTTTATAAATGATTTATGTTGAATTTATTTATAAAAAAATAATAAAATAATAATTTGTACTATAAGTTTATTTTATGGATTCGATTAATGAAACATATCTTCTTTTCTTAAAAAAAAGGAACCTTAACCACATCATCCATCAAATCCTAGCCGCCAAAGGTCGTAGACAACACCCAGGTCTTTTGAGCAATTTAATTCGGTCATTATGCACTTTGATGCTAACAGAAATCTTATTATATTATCATTTATTTGTGGAAGTCTTCCAAAAATGTGATCCTAATTTTATAATAAGACGGTTAATTTCATTGACTTAAACGTATTTTTTAATGTTTATAATTTAAAAACTTCTAACATAAATATATACACGTTACGTGATACAATGTTGAATGGGAAATTTTATCTTTCCCTTTTCTTGTTAAGTAGAGTTGTTATGAATGAGTTAGAGTTAAAATTGAATTGATTAAATTTAAACTTAAAATTATTATGACGCCTCTTATCCGTCTACTGTATAGCCGAGCAAAAAGTGCCATATTCGGTGCCGGAGTACCCTATCTTGTCTTGTCATGTCTATTGTAAATTTTAATGTCATTTAAATTAGGTAATTTATGTGTAGAGTTTTTTTTTTTTTTTTTTTTTTTTTATCTTATTTCTATGGAGACCCGGACAGAGCCTTCCCTGTTTTATTAGCATATAGCGGGTTTTCACTAATCACCTGTTAACATGTCCATATTCATTTCACACATTTCCATATCATATTCTCTTTTATCATATCATTCACAACTATTTATGAGATCTCAAAATGAAGTATCATCTATTGCATTCATATGGAAATTTATAGATAATAAATTACAAGTTTTCATTTCAATCTCAAGTTTAATTACAAGTCCAAAATGAAATACATCATGACTAGACATAATGAACCAAAAAACTAGTCTATACATGGGCCCTACCAAATACAAAAGACTGGTTAGGTAACTCTGGTCTTTGGCAGATCTGGTCGGAACATTGTCCGAGCACTACTGTGGAGGCTGCTGCTGAGACAGCTACTGATCTTCAGTACCTACGCGATGAAAAACTAACGCGCTAAGCATAACGATTAGTGGTGCATAATTTATAATAAAAATAATTAAACAATTGAATTAAAATTTGTAAATCATAATTTCTAGGTCTTTTATATTTTTATTGCTGATGCGTCCCTACCGCAAGTGCACGGGTCGTACAAGTAGTATAGAAAAGATATCGATCCCACGAGGAGTTGTGTTAATGATTGAATTTTTGATATAAAAAGTTGAGTAAATTGAAATATTTATGAAATTAAAGTAATGAATTGATGGGTATTGAGAATGTGAAATCTATGTATGCAAAATTAATAATCTATTCAACAATGTATTAATTAAACTAAAATTGCATCAAATTGAAATAAGCAAGTTCAAGTATGGCAATATTCAAAATGGCAAGTAATTAAATTTGATTAGAAATTAACAATGGTAAAAATGCGATTCTGGAGTTCGGGATTTCATATTCGAGCTATTTTGGGATTTTAAATTGGTTATCCAATCTTATGAAACTTATGGGCTTTAAGGAGATTAATTCTTAAATCCTTTGAATTCCCTTTCGAGTGAGACAAAGAGTGCCTTAATCAAACTAATCCTACTTTCGTGGAGTTAGAATTAATTAAGACCCATTAAGTTCTTTAATTAATCTGTGAATCCTCTTAATCCTTAGTCTATTTCTAGATCTAAGTTAATTAAGTCCAATTCCTTGATTATCTATCACAAGGCCTTCTCCTTTCGGTGCTTCAACCATGGATTAAGAACATTACTTAATGGGATCCTACACTAAGCATGTCATTAAGTACACAAGAAATGAATAAAACTCATTAAGACCACAAAATATGAATTATCCAATCAAAATCCACAAAATATCTCAAATATTACAACCCCTACTCCAGAATCAAAAGTAAACTACTCACTATCCATAATGCTTACAAGATATTATGAGTTTAAATGGAAATAAAGCTTTAATCTAAGCTAAGGAATAAGAAATTAAACACTAGAAATGTAGAAAAATGTAAGGAAAGAAAGAAATCTGCAAATCTTGGTTGAAAATGGTGTGGAAGGTGAAAGTGACTCCTCAAATTCTGCCTCCCTTCTCCTTTCCTTTTCTGCTCCTTTTGTCCCTCCTCCTAAAATGGGAAATGAGACTATTTATAGCATTTTTCTGACATGGAGCCCTAAAATGGTATGTTCTAGGAGGAATTATTTGAGGGAATCTTCTGCCAGCTCATTAATGAACTCTTTATGGGATCAGATAAATGGATCGCATAAGTTATGATCCTTATGCGCCTTCTTGATTCTGATTCACTTATGCGAAACTGCATGACTTGGTGCATAGGCTATGCACAATTTCGTGAAGGTGCATAAGGGAGGCGAGAATGTGCATAAGCTATGCAGTCTCCTCATGCACATTTCGGCTGGTTCTGGAACAGTGATCTTTCTCCTTATGCAGATCTGCATAGCTTATGCGGCAAGTTATGCACAGTTTGGTCAATGCATATTTCAGCTTGAAAATTTGTTTTTTTGACATCTTTGGCTGTAGAAGACACTCCTCAATGGCAAAATTCTCTTCAGTCCTTCAAAAACACCATTTTTCCTACAAAACAGAGTAAAAATTACAAATTAATGCAAAATTGACAACTATGAAAAACTAACTAATTAACTAATGAAATTAGCTAAAAATAACTAATAATAGAATAAAATAGCTATGAAATTAGACCTAAATGACTATGCAAAATGTATGCATCAATTGCTCTTTGGAAATAATTAACATTATCAGGATCTTTTATGATTACTTATTGTATTTTAAGTCTTAATTAATTTTTATCAGTGCCCAAGAAACCTATAACAAATTATAAAAGCTGGATGCAAGAGTGTATACTGGTTAGACAATCATATGTCCGCCCAAAGATATCGTCATCAAGCACGAGGCCACCGTCGCATAAGGCCTCACCGTCAGCACGAGGCTCTTGCCAAGCTTATAAAGCCAGAAATAAGGTTAGGCACAATGGCCAATGGGTAGGCATATAGCCTGTAAAACAATCATATTATACTTATATTGTTTGTTCATGATTTGCTCTGTAAGCAGTACTGCTATCTATGGTCCCTAATTGGTATATCAATTTATCCAAACTAAATAAATAGGTCAAGGTATACTATGGGCAATTAAGCATGATTTTAATTATTTTAGTACTATTCACTGTTACCATTTTCTGGTATAGTTCAATGGTACCATTAATTTCATATTAATAGGACATTAGTCCCAATTTACATATTCATATCATTTTTAGTATTTAATTAGCCTTATGAGTATTTTAATTACCATGTATAGCATTTTTCCCATGAACCTTTCTTTAGGTTCATTTTGATATGTTATCTTTATCTAGGAATTTGACTAGGTTAGAATGTCTATTTGGTCACACTTCCTTCATAACAATTGTTCCTCTATGTTTAAAATTGAATTTCAATTTTTGAATCACTGAATTTGGGGTTATAGAACTCAAGTTATGGTCAAAATACCATAACTGGTCCCTTTGCCTCTAAGCTGTCTAGAATTTACAATTCCTGGTCAATAAAATTTGACCAGCCATTTGATCATTTTATGGTCATTTTTAGACTTAGGTTCCTTCACAAGATATGTTCCTCTATGTCTTAGGGACTCCCAGGTACAATTTCATAATTGTTCAATCTCGGTATAGTGAGTTATGGTCAATGTATTAACCTGGACTCTTAATCCTATAAAGGCAATAGTCAATCTTCAGGGCAGTATGTTTGTCCCTCTTTTTAGGGTCTTTACACTTAGAATTTGGCAAAGGTGTCTAAATCAATATTGTAGCCCTAAGTATCATGTTTCCAGATCATATTGGCACATCTCAAATTGAATTTCCTAGTGGGAGTTATGGCCAAATGAACACAAGGGTATCAAATGGCATTCTAGGTTCAACTTAACATTTTTCAGATTTCAATTCCTAACTTTGGCTAATATTTTCTCTAGGATGCAATGGTTTGTAGAGCTTGGTCAAAACATAAAAATTGTTGTGCTATGTCTTATAAAACTTTTGGCACTAGTTTTACTCAATTTGCAGCTTTGGAGACCAAGTTATGACATTTTTGCCAAAACTGGTCAGGCATACCAAAGGAACAGTATTTTGGATAATTTCTGAGTTAGCAGTTTTAGAGACCCAAATTATGCTAATAATTTGACTTGGTTAAAGGCAAAACTGGGTCAAGTGGTCCTCATGAAAAGTGTAGCCCTATGTCTAAGCTTTCCATTGATGTAAATTTTAGGTCATTTGGACCAGTATAGAGAGAGTTATGACCAAATGAACATGTACTGTTCATTTGGTCATTTTCTAGGTTTTCAGTGTTTGGTCATCCGGGTTTGGGTAGAGAATTGGTCATGATTTTGACAGAATTTGGGCACGGTTTGTAACACCCTAGGCAAATCCCACATCGGTAAAACACGGGAGAGATGCTGGGTTCATAAGTTGATAGTTCGTAACCCCTATTGACGCGTTTTAAAACCGTGAGGGCTTCGGCTCAGAGCGGACAATATCACTAGTGGGCCGGGCCGTTACATTTGTGGTATCAGAGCCGCTCCGCGTGCAACCTTGAACGATGGTGGGGCAAACCTCAGTGAGGACGCTGAGTCCCATAAGGGGGGTGGATTGTAACACCCTAGGCAAATCCCACATCGGCAAAACACGGGAGAGATGCTGGGTTCATAAGTTGATAGTTCGTAACCCCTATTGACACATTTTAAAACCGTGAGGGCTTCGGCCCAAAGCGGACAATATCACTAGTGGGCCGGGCCGTTACAGGGTTTCTTCTTAAAAAATGAAGGTTTGGATGTCCCAAAACACCTCCAATTGGCCTCATACCAATTGAGGCAACCTAAAGGGAGATATGGCAATAAAAATCTACTGGATTCAACAACAACACAACCTGCAGAAAATTTACACTCCCAATTTCAATCTCCTCCTTCTTCCAAACTCCAAATAAGCATATATGGCACTTCTATAAGCATCAATCTCAACTCAATTAGGTCAAATTCATGCATTTACACAAGGTTCTCAATCATTTACACAAACCCTAGTTTCCAAAGTTTCAAATTTATACAAACCCTACACAATCAACTCCCAATATTTCAACTCATTACACATTCTCATGGAACCATTTTTTTTCATTACTTAAAAACAACAAACTTCAAGTTCCATGGCTGCCAAAAATCAAGAGTTCTTTCTTTCAAATTTTCTTTTCAATTTCATGCAAATTTTCACTTGATTTAGCATGATATTCATGCTTAAAAAGGAGATTAAAAGTTTAAAGCACTAACCTTTTTGGGTGTCTTGCTAAATTTCATTTTTTTTTTTTGTTTTTTTTTTTGGTATCTATAGCTTCCTTAGGGTGTGGGGAGTATTTTTTGTGAAGGGAGGTTAAGGTTTTATAGGGAGAAAGCTTGGGAAATCAAGCTTTGAGAAAGAAGAAAATGGAGGGAGAGAGAGCTTCCATGGTGTCGGCTCAAAGAGAGAGAATAGGAAGATGAAGAAGACTTGTGGTTGGTGAATTTTTATCTCTTGTGTCTTATATATATTCTATAACTATCGTACTTTAATTTTTTTTTATTTCATAAGTCTATTTCCTTTCTTTTCTTTTCTTTCCTTTTCTTTTCTTCTTCTTTCTCTTCTCATTTTCTAAATTCAAATTCATAAATTTAATTTATGTTAATTATTTTATTTCCTAATTTTAATTTGACATTTAAGTCAAAATTCACCTCTAGGGGTGAAATGATCAAAATGCCCTTCATGGTACTCATTGGATTATTTTTATTATTTTATACCAATTAATAAATTCTCTAAATTTTATTTTATTTCTCAAAATTTTTCCTATATTTTTTTAATATTTATTTCACTAATTTATGCCTACTCACTATAGTTTAAGTGTAGTTCCAGACATCCTGACTGTCCGAACAGACATTAATCGTCGGAACAGTAAAATGTATGGACTACCTACGGTGAGGGCGTTATAATTGTTGATTGATTTACTGTTGTAATCTAGTTTAGAATTGGTAATAAAAAGAATTGATTTTGATACTTCTCATTTTTAAATCTTGAATTGAATTTTATCATAATCAATAATTTATCTTAATTTAATTCATAAAAAAAATATTACTCACATCCATCACTTGCGGCAAAGAGGAATGAGGTGTTAAATTCAGAGAGAATGCTAGGCATATTACATATTAATTCATTTTAATTTGATTAATATAAGTGATTAAGTTATTTTACATATCTAAATGACTTATCAAATCAATATTGCAACTCAATCACTCTTTAACTTTTGTTTATTCCCAGCACTCCTTCCTCGAGTGCAATCATATAGTTAATACTTAATAATTAATTATTATTAACTTAATACGGATCTAATTACACAATTTTATTGGGGATTGGAATCCACGACTCAATCAGTATTCTGATAACATTTTAAATTCAAATAGTGCTGGACATGAGGCGCATGATCAAATGATCAAGCTTGAAATGTTTGCCAAATATTTATCATTTTGCCATTGATACAATTTTAACCACTTTTAAACTTTTTTATAATCAGTAAAATATAAACGATAATTTCATTATTTGTAATAATTATATAAAAACTATATTTTAAAATAATTTTAAATATAAAAAATAAAAATTACATATATATAAATATTAACAGAACCTATTTTCTAACTGTATAAATAAAATTCTCTCAATTCTTTTAATTATTTTAATTTTTTCAAATTTTTAATACCCTTAAGGTCCCATATGTGTTACATAATATTTTTAGCGCTTGCAGCATTAAAAAAATAAGTCAATAAAAAATATTTTTTTATAAAAAAATTAAATTATTTTTTATTTTTTAAATTTTAATAATCTTATTAAAATGTGAAAATACTTATACATATGTGACATAAATAAATACATTAAATTAACATTCTAATCAAATAACGGAAAATATTTTTATGAAAAATATTCTTTTAGAAATTGTTTTCTCTCATTCTTGAATTGTTTTTTCAATTCTCATATTTTTTACTTTTAAATACCTAATTATTTATATTTTCAACTAATATATCATTAATTTTTAATTTCTCACAACTTTTTTTTTTAATCCTTAAATTTATACAAAATATTAAGTGAATGCTTTTCAAGGCAAAGCGGTAAGAGGTAATAAAAAATTGAGAAAACTCAATTTTCCTTTGATTCGAATTTTCAAATAATGAGAACTGACTCTGGATTTTTGCTTCTCCTGAACGAATAAAAAAATTTGACATTATAAGAAATGAATCATTGCCTTCATTGATTTTAATTCCTAGCTTCACTTTTTATAGGGTAAATAATTAATAAAATTAACTACCATTAAAAATTAATATATTAAAATTAAATGATTCATGATATTAAATTATTCTTATAAATAATAAATTTTTAGGATATATATTAAGAAACGTATAAATTATATAAATGGTACCTCAATTTAGGGATATGTAACAGTAGAATATCTAAATTTTAATTTATAATATAAAATTTCTTGATCTTTAATTTAAATAATATAAAATCTCTTATGACTTTTAATAACTGATTTCTAAATTATTTATAATGATGTAATATTTATTAAATTAAAAAATAATATTTTATAGATTGATAAATTTAAATAAACAGATTTTAAATTGTTGAAATATCGATTTGTACAAATTGAATTGTTAAAATTATGAGTACGTAGAGAAAGAACAATTAAATTTTTTTTCTATTAAGTGTCAAATTAAACTCCGCCTAAGTAATTTACGCTTAGCCGGTCCCAAGCCCGGATAAAGGAGGAGGGTTGCGGTAGGTGACAATCAGCGTAAAAATTTTGTCACACCTTATGATATGGATTCAAATGATATAAACGTTGGGGCATCCTCTACTTACGACGCTCTACATTAGAGCCCGGGTGTAGTGAGAAATATGCAAGGGTGTAGGGAGTTCACCGAAAGCGATGCGCCATGCCGACGCTCGGGTGTGGTGTTAAGTGAGCAAGGGTTCCTACATTATGGACTGGTGTGGGTAAAGAAGTTAGTCCATAGGACAGATAGTAGAACAGATAGTGGAACAGAACACAAGATAGACATAGAAAACAATAGAAGATATCATAGAAGGAAACCAATTAGGAAGAAACAGGATAGGAGGAGGATCAGGGTTGGTACTTGGAATGTTGGATCACTTACAGGAAAATTAATGGAGCTTGTGGATACCTTGGAAAGGAGAAGGGTGAATATTGCTTGCATTCAGGAGACTAAATGAGTAGGAGAGAAAAGTAAGAAAGTGGGTAATTCAGGGTACAAACTGTGATTTACCGGAAATGAGAGAAACAAGAACGGAGTGGGCATAATCATAGACAGGACATTGAAAGACGCAGTAATAGCTGTAAAAAGAGTAGGAGATAGAATTATAGTAGTAAAGCTAGTACTAGAAGGAGAAACAATAAATGTAGTTAGTTCTTATGCCCCACAAATAGGACTAGACAGTGAGAGTAAATAAAATTTTTGGGAAGATATGGATGATTTAATGCAAAGCATACCGAATGAAGAGAATGTTTTCATTGGTGGAGATTTGAATGGACATGTAGGAAGTGATAGACAAGGTTATGAGAATGTTTATGGAGGTTTTAGTTTTGGCAGTCGAAATGAGGAGGGAAAAAGCATCTTAGATTTTGCTATGGCATACGACCTAATACTAGCAAATACCTACTTTATAAAAAGAGAGTCACATTTAGTGACTTTCAAAAGTAGGCAACATAGAAGCCAATTCGACTTCCTCTTAACTAGGAAGACAAATAGAGCTCTATGTAAGGATTGCAAGATCATTCCAGGAGAGGCTTTAATAAGTCAACATTGGTTGGTGGTCTTGGATGTCAAGTTTAGGAACAATTCAAGTAAGGTTAAAAGAAATAGTGCAGCTCGAACAAAATGGTAGGATTTCAAAGGAGTAAAGTAAGTGAAGTTTAAAAATGAGCTTCTCGAGTCCGAAGTATGGAAGCTGGATATGGAGGCCAATGATATGTGGATACAGATGGCATCAAAGATTAGAGAAGTAGCTAGAAAAGTACTTGGAGAGTCTAAAGGACATGGACCACCCTCAAAAGAGAGCTGGTGATGGAATGAGAAAGTACAAAAGGCAGTGAAGAGAAAAAGGGAATGGCATAAGAAATTACCTAAATGTGATAATAATAAGGCATATGAACAGTACAAGATAGCAAAGAAAGAGGCAAAAAAGGCAGTTAGTCAAGTAAGAGCACAGGCCTTTGAAAAGTTATATGAGAAACTTGGAACTAAAGAAAGGGAGAAAGATATTTATAGATTAGCAAGGAGAAGAGAAAGGAAATGTCAAGATCTCAATCAAGTTAGGTGCATTAAGGATAAAGAAGGAAAAGTGTTAGTGAAAGATGAGGACATTAAAAAAAAATGGAGAAATTATTTTAATGATCTCTTTAATAATAGTCAAAATGGTACTAGCGTGAATATAGACTATAGAACAATAGAAAAAAATGTGAATTATACTAGAAGGATTAGATCTTTAGAAGTAAAGGAAGCACTTAAGAGAATGAAAGTAGGTAAAGCCTGTGGACCCGATGAAATACCAATCGAAGTGTGGAAGTGTTTGGGAGATATGGGAGTGGCATGGTTAACTAAATTATTTCATAAGATTCTAAACTCAAAGAAAATGCCTGATGAATGGAGGAGGAGTATTTTAGTACCTATTTTTAAAAATAAGAGAGACATACAGAATTGCTCAAACTATAGGGGAATTAAACTCATGAGCCATACCATGAAGTTGTGGGAGAGAGTTGTGGAGCATCGACTACGTCATGATACTTCTATCTCTCTCAATCAATTTGGTTTCATGCCCGGTTGTTCAACTATGGAAGTGTTCTTTCTCATTAGAAGCTTGATGGAGAAATATAGAGATGTGAAAAAAGATCTACACATGGTTTTTACTGATTTGGAGAAGGCTTATGATAGTGTTCCAAGAGATGTCTTATGGAATGTGTTAGAACAAAAGAGGGTATCTATTAGGTACATACAAGTGTTGAAAGATATGCATGAAGGAGCAATTACTATTGTGCACACAATGGGAGGGGACACAAGAGATTTTCCGATTTCAATTGGATTACACCAAGGATCAGCCATAAGCCCTTACCTTTTTACATTAGTTTTAGATGAATTGATGAAACATATACAAGAGAGTACTCCTTGGTGCATGATGTTTGCGGATGATATTGTTCTGATAGATGAGACACGAGAAGGAGTCAATAGAAAGCTAGAGCTTTAGAGAAGTACTCTAAAGTCAAAGGGTTTTAAGTTAAGTAGAAAGAAGACAGAATACTTGCATTACAAGTTCAGTGAAGGCCAAACTGGTGATAGGGAAGGAGTTAATTTGAATGGAGTGGTACTGTCTCAAAGTAGTCACTTTAAATATCTAGGCTCAGTCCTTCAAGTAGATGGGGGATGTGAGGAGGATGTTAGTCATAGGATTAAAGCCGGATGGTTGAAGTGGAGACGTGCCACGGGAGTTTTATGTGATCACAAGATTCCTAATAAGCTGAAAGGAAAATTTTACCGTACAGCCATACGACCAGCTATGTTATATGGTAGTGAGTGTTGGGCACTGAAAGAGTCGTATGCATCTAAGATAAGAGTTGCAGAGATGAGAATGTTAAGGTGGATGAGTGGCCATACTAGACTAGATAAAGTCCGTAATCAGAGTATTAGAGAAAAGGTAGGAGTTGTGACAATTGAAGATAAGTTGAGAGAAGGGAGATTGAGGTGGTTTGGTCATGTGAAACGTAGACATACGGAGGCTCCAGTTAGACAAGTAGAGCACATTAGGTTAGAGGATAGAAAGAAAAAAAGGAGTAGACCTAAATTGATTTGGAGGAGAGTAGTACAACATGACCTAGCAGCATTACATATTTCTGAGGATTTAATCCAAAATCGTTTAGAGTGGAGAAAGCGAATCCATATAGCCGACCCCAAATTTTTTGGATAAAGACTTAGTTGAGTTGAGTTGAGTTGAGTTGAGTTGAGTTTAAGTGTCAAATTAAATATCTTATTGTTATATATTTCTAAATTAAGATATTGTGTATGTAATTTACTTTTTAAAAAATTAATAAAATTAACTTTCATTAAAAAATAATATATAGCTTGCAATAAAATCAGTCTATCTTTATAAAATAAAAAAAGTAATTTATTCGCATGATTAAAAAATATAAAAATATGTAATAATTGAAATTTTAAATTTTGTTACAATTAATTTATTGCCATCACCTATTATTTATTGCCATTAATCATCGCATACAATAGTTAATTTATTGCATAAACTATTCCTTAATTATCGCATAAAAAAATTTGGATAGCTAGTGATGAGTTTTGACAGCAATTAATAATGTTCCCTTCACTTAATTTTAGAACGAGCTTGTTAAACTACAGCATGGCTGAGTGAATATCATCAGCAACAAGACTCAAAGGACACAATATAATTATTGTGGACTGACTTTCATTTTAAATATAAAAATTTTAAAGAAAATGGTTAAATTAAATTCTTATAAAATTCTTATTCAATCAGAGTGAATATGCTTCAGATTGGTGCGCTAAGGCATTGACTTTCAAAGAACTTGTTACATGCTTTAATTGGTTACATTTATGCTTAACAATTTACATATTTTTAAAAATTAAAAATAAATAAACACTGAAAATTATGAAATCGTTATAAAAATTTAAATATTTCTTGCATATGCTATATTAATATAATATCAATTATATATGAAACCAATATTTATGAATAATACATTACATAACAGTATAAAAAAATATCATGTGATTTTGTGTTTTGACATAAAAGAGATTGTAATTTAATTTTTATCAATTTGATATCATGTATTTTCTTCTGTTAGTAAATATGGTTCAAACATTTAGTTACCATTAAGTAATGCTAACATGGCGAACACTTGGCACTGACATGGTAATGCATGTTTGCCACATAAGCACCACGCGGATGCTGCATAAATACTGCATCTGTCATGTTTCGCCACATCAGCCCAACATGTTTGCCATATTAGCATTGTTAATAGTAACTAATTATTTGGATTACATTTACTTATTGAGAAAAACACAAGATGTTAATTTGATAAAAATTAAACAATGATTTTTTTTTATTACTTTTTTTTATAAACAACTAATAAAAGTACTATAAAAAAATTAAACTTTAAATATATATATATATATATATATATATATATATATATATATATATATATATATATATATAACTAACTGAATCAAGAATCATTTTGATCAACCAAAAGTGTTGAGTTCTATGTTTTAGGTTATGGATGCCACTCTCTAAAGTCTTTCTTCCTTTTTTTTTATGAGTTTTTTTGGTCGCCAACAATGAGTGTTTTCAATAATTAACCTCTCATTGTTCTTTATTGCATTTTTTTTCTTCTTTTTTAATATTTATTTTATTTTTCTAATAATTTTGATACTACATCCTTTTGGAAAATATTTAAATTTATTCTTAAATTTATTATTGTTGATAAATCTTGAGTTTTTGTTTCCTCTTTCATGAAGATTTATTATTTCTTCTGTTATAACAAGCACGCAAATCTAAGGCACATGTACAAATCGCACAATTACGTAGTATAGAAAAGAGAAGAAGAATAACACAAGATTTAACGTGGTTCAACCATAAGATCTACGTCCATGAGCAAAACAAGAGAAAAAAGTTCCATTATGATGAAAAGAGCAAGATACAATCACTCAGAACTCTCAAACCCTAACCCCAGTATGTTTCCGAATATCTCACAACTCTATCGCAAATGGCAGAATATTACAATATTTATACTAGTCCATACCATCACAGATCTCACTTTTTATTCCAATCGGGTCGCAGCGTGAAAACTTTCGGGTCGGGTTACAATTCGGGTCCATGAAGACATATCCAAAATTCAAGCCACATAAAAAAAAAAATAATATCTTCTTTATAAGGATTTTGTGTTTTCTCTATCTTGAAGATTTGTTATTTCCCCACTTATGAAAATTATTTTTAAAAAAATTATTTTTAACTGAAAATACACCTCTTTTATATATATATATATATATATATATATATATATATATATATATATATATATATATATATATATATATATATATACTATGAAACCTGAAAATGTAAATGAATAGTCTTAGCCATATTTTCAACATCTCCTACTCACACATGATGGGTCAACTCTTATTTCAATTCTACAATATTTATACTTTACAAATAGACCATATGATTAGTGCATACTGCGAAAGCTCATTTGCTATATGCCTGTTAGGGTAATATAGCATCTCGGCTGATGGAGCTTAGAGTAGATTAGTATGTGGCACTCTAGATCATTTATCACATTCAAATCTCTTCCGATCTCATTCATATATACTGAGTTCATAATTATGTCTTTATCTCAATGATAGATAATTGGTCAGCCTATAAACACAGACTAATGTGACAACTCCAATGATCTTCCTCTTTTCATGATATTCTCTACCTTAATTTAATTTACTTTTTTAGGAAAGCTCCTCTAAACTGAATCTTTCATGGTCCTTTGGCAACATTCTAAGATAGCAAACATTAAACTAAGTTTCGAATAACTGATTAGAATCATAAGAGTACTAGGTGAAGATTACTTATAATCTCCAGGGTCTCACACAATATCAAGTAGAGATCACACTTGTATTCTCCTTGATGGACATAAATCGCACATGTGGTATGAATTACATGCTATGGTATTTGCTCCTTTCTAATAGAGGTATGTCTTTATTAAATACCATACAGATGATAGTTCAGATACTCCAATGTCTAACTTTGAATTCGCTTGTCTACTCTTTCACATCAGAACTCACATCTGATGTCCAAGACAGATAATTTGACTCAAATCACATATGGTCAATGCTATTACTTAGCTTGCAATCACTCTAGTTTCTTTTCCCTTTTCCAAGGCGACATTTCACATTATAAGCTTTGAGCTCTTGATATTATTATCACATAAATAATATTAAGTTTGTAACTGTCTCATCCCTATCCACCACTAAAGATATGGAGGTGATTGCTTGTGTGAAAAGGCCAATCTTTTTATTTGTTCGACATACTTTTTAAGTTTTAATATAGGTTCCAAACATATATACTCACATATGTATATGAATCTACAAAATAAGTTAGGTATATGAACATGTTTGGGAAAAATATAATATAAGTACATTAACAACATCTAAGCAAACCCAAAGATAATATGCCTATTGTAAACATTTTTTTATAATAGGTTACTATATCATACATAGATTGTACTATATTTTCATTTTTTTTTCTTGCAACCATTCTCTAGCAAAATTATATTTAGTATCAATATGCTTTTAGATACCTTAGTATCCTCTTAACTATTTTCCAATGTTGATGTCCTAAATTAGATTGGCATCTACTAACCAACCCAACAACATTATAGATATAATTTTATTAGCATAAGAGACTTTTCCTATTTGCTCCATTTTTTTGTAAATCAACCAATTCCCATACTTGATTTAATTTCATAGAATCTATCTCTTCCATTATTGCCTTAATCCATCATTCATCCTTAGCAGGGTACATGAGAGATGTACTTATTTTCTAATCACCTCTCTCTTTAACTTGTGGAGTAACTATAAATGCTTTCCCTTTGATCTCAAAATGATGACAAAAAACATGTGAATGACTTGATTATCGTAATTGAGATTGATAAATTGACTTGTCAATGTTTATGTTACTCCCATTGGGACCAGCAATATTATATGGATTCAATACAGATTGTATTTTTATAGCAATTGAAATTTGTTTCATTGTTAGTTGAAATACTCTCACTTGGAAAAGAATCCATTTGAGGTTGTAGCGGAAGCAGTCTGGTCCACAATTTTATATAAAGATAAATCTTGACCTATTTTTCCTTGTCAACAAAAATCATTTTTTAATAATGTCATATCTCATGATTCAAATTCAGTTACCTTATCACTATCTTGTTAACTTATAAATACATGTCTTTTTGACTATTTTAAGTATCTTATAAAGATACATTTCCTTCCTCTTGGATCTAATTTTCCATATTTGAGGGAAGGATGGTGAATAAAAAATAAAACACCCTAAGGTTTCCAGAAAAACACTTAAGTCAGGTTTTCTAGTAGCCCATGCTCATATGGAGTTATCGTAACTGATTTGGATGGAACTCGGTTAAGGACAAATGCAATATATTCTAAATTCATATACATAAATATTCTATGCAATAATTAATTATGCTAGCACTTATTCCACATTAGACTTGGAATCAAAAGTTTACTATGTTCACAACCATCATCTAAAATTCTAACGTGCAATAAGGTTAACATAATTAATTATGTAATGAACTATAATATTAAATTATGCAAATTCAAGATTTATCAACAATATATTCAATATCTAATATTGAAATATTTTGCAAGACACACATACACATGTATATGTCTTATTTGCATAATTATTTACATAAAAATAACTCCACAAAATTAAATTAAATTTTAATTAAATTTACTAATATTAATTTTAGTTTACCCCATATAATTTTAGAAACTCCTTTTTCTAAAATATAAATGAATTAAACACTTTCAATTCTATTTCTTAATCATAGGATCATTGATTCCAAAATAATTTTGAAATTACTACAATTAATTTTAATGACGACAGTTAAAACTAATTTTAATTGATTTCATCAAATTAATTTATTTGCCCGTCCTTTACCATTTTTAATTTTAGAAACATTTTTTTCCAAAATTAAATATTGAATTAAATAATATAATTTAATAATTTATTTTTCAATTGCTCTTAATTAATTTTAGAAACTAATTTCTAAAATTAATATTGAATTAAGCAATTTAATTCAATTAATTATTTCTCCAGTTGCTCTTTAATTAATTTTAGAAACTAATTTCTAAAATTAATATAGAATTAAATAATTTAATTCTAATAACAAATAATTTACATGCCACCTTTGATAAATTCCAAAAAAACAATATTTCTAGAATTAATTAAAGGCTTTAATTTAAATCTCAATTTTGGCTAGAATTAAAAATTACTTGAATTAACAATTTAATTCAAGTTCTAATTCAATTAGGATTTAAAATTATAATTTTAATTGAATCAAACAAATTAATTCATGTCCTAATTAAATTAGATTTAAATTTCAAATATGTAATTTTTTAATTAAATAGTCAAAAGAGAAAGTCAAGCGGCATTGATTGAAAATCATTGGAAGTTGTATTTTTGTGATTTTCATTAACATCCATGACAAAAGAGAATGTGGCAGAGTTGTAAATATATTGAAAACAATAGCAACTATGTTAATGGCATAACTTGTAATTTCTTTGAAAAACATGGGCAATGGCTATGCCCTTTTCTTCCTCCTCCTTCCAATAAAGAACCATGATTTACATGACACCCATATAACGTTGGCATAGATTCAGACAACGTCGGCATCTTCTGGCGATCCACGGTGGCCATTGCTTTGCAAAAGCAAGCGCCCTTCACCCATCCCCACCGCTTCTTCCTCAATGTTTCATGCAACATGGCAGATCTGGAAATGATTTTCAGATCACAAATTCCAACTATGCAAGACGCAGTGACACCACTAGCGGAATGTTCAAGAATACCCAAGACCACCAGCCACTAGCACGCATTTGGAATAGGCACCATTACGCGACACTACTTGATCGTGAACCATTCTAGGTGTTGCACCACGTCGTTGATAAGCCTAGTACCATGTTGCCGACAAGCCCAGCTAACGGAGCATAACAATACATACTAGATATGCGCAGCATATAGCAATTACCATCAGCATAGATGGAAATAGTCCCTTACTTACAATTATTCATGAACAAAATTTCCAAATTCATTTTTCTCATTTTATAATATAAATTTCAGAACAATTCTTGACAGAGGAAGAATTTATGGGAAAAACATAAATATTCATCCATATAAATTTGATTCTTAAATCAACAACAACAACAATAATAATAATAATACATGCTATATACATGTTAATTAGACTAGAAAATAAATATTTAGGGCTCTGATATCAATGAAAAAAAATTATAAAGACTCAACACATGGATTCATATATATGGATCCTAACCCATGTTTATACAAAATACCCTAATATCTTCATCATATTTGTATCACTAGTCTATCATATAATTATATGAATAACATGAACTATATATATTAATTCACAATCTAAGTGTGTATCTTATTATTGCAGAAAGATAAAATGCTCTAAATTATTGAGGTTGAGAATACATTTAAAAGAAGCCTAAGAACCAACTCTAAATAGTAACATTTTTTGTTACTATTCTAACCAACTACCTTTTTCTTAAGAAGATTGACTATTTATAATTTTATATGACCACCTTTGGCCAATGGACATAATTTTTCATATGGATATATCTCAATGTATGGATATAACTCTTTGTATAAATACAATTCTTTGTAGTTATACAGGTTCATTACTATCTTTTAATATATATTTCTATTTCAGAAAATAGAAAACCATAAATCTGGGTTGACACACATGGGTGACCTGATCTATATTTCCAATAGTAAGGAAGGCCTTGCCTGGCTTCCCCATGGTTTTTTAATTTTAATTTATAGATACATAATAGATAATAAGGGTTCCTAGCTTGCCTCCACAAATTTTTTTAAATATATTATATTACGATAATAACCTGAAAATAATAATAATAATAATAATAATATATAATAAATTTATGAAGTTAATATTATTATGCTTAAAAAATATCTTAAAATTGAACAAAATAGTAATTATATCAATATCTATTTAAAATATTTTAAAAATAAAAATATTAAAAATAAGTATATATATAAAAAGTAATGATGGGAAGTGATGTGAGAAAAAATAAAGCTAAAATGATATATACTTTAAGATTTATATAAATCCCTGTACTATTTTGTTCTCATCATTAATTTTAGAATTGCTAAAGAATTAAATTGCTTGCTATTTAAAATGCATGCCCTTCAATATCTTTTTACTTGATTTGCTTTTTGACCTAATTATCAAATTATAATTTTAAGTAGTTAATTATAAAAGAATTTAACTATTTTAGCTGGGATTCAATTATTTTATAACGTTAGGCATTGGTCTTTTTACTGCTATTATTGTTTTAATATCAAATTAACTTTTTTAAAATCTTTTTCTTTTAATTTTTCATCTTCAATAACGTATTTAATAAATGTTTCAAATAATTTATTCTTTTATATGCTTCTTAATTAACAATACTTTTTATAATATATAATAAGTTCTTAGTCAATAAAACATAATCAATCTAATATTAAACCGATTACACTGTAAAATTTTCTTAATTTAAAATATATACACCGGAAACCTGGGTGGTGGCCATGGCTACCTAAAACTAAGTGGTGATTTATTTATATGAAAATTATTAAATTTATTGTTTAAATACTTTTTTAAATTAATTGCTTTTATATTTGTACAAACTTTTATTTTTTTATAGATAAATATTAATTATTGTTTAATAAAAATACAATTTTAATATTTTTATAAATTATAATAATTATGATAATTTAAATTTTGGTCCTCTATATTTAACCCTGTATTCGCTCATGCATGCAGTATAAATGATATAAATTTGAGTGCAATTAAATTGCACTTGAGAAAGATCAATAATAAACAATAAAAAATTATATATATATATATATATATATATATATATATATATATATATATTACTTAGGCCATTTTAGTAGAGATAATCTTAAATTATTATTATTATTATTATTATTGGGCATCTAATAATATCTTCTATTGCGTTTGTGATTTAGAAACTTTTAAAATAAACAAAAATCTTTAGGATAATATATTACTTAGCATGACAGAAATTTTATTTTTAATATAATTAGGTTCAACTGAGATTCGAACTCAAAATCCCACAATTTTAGAGATCATTTCAGTATCATTAAATAACAAGACATAAATTTTAGCTCAATTGTTTGGACAGAAACCAAATAACCCCATAAGCGAGCCAATTTTCCAGCTCATGAAAATTCACTCCGGACCACTCTTGCACCAAAACTTCAAATTCCAACTTACATCTAAAATAAATGCAACAAATCAACTAACAATACCTATATTGATAAAAAGCATTTAAATGAAAGGTATAAATGGCAAAACTTTTAGAAAAGAGAGGTGGATGGCTGTCCTTGATTTTCTACTTCAGAAAGCTAGCATATGTTGTAATTGGTCACCCACCGTCACGCTCGCTTGAAGATTTCGTCGGCTTTATTCTTAATATATTCTATTAATTGCTTTTATTTCTGTTTCAACATTGGAGCTAAAGAAAAAATTATACAATAAAAGTGATGTACATATAAAAATTTTATTGTAATTATTAATTTTGGTGAATCTTACATGGGTTCTATCACTAAAAAAGCAATCAGTTTTGTAATTGATTATTGCAATTGACTGAAATCGATTGTTATTAGCAATTAATTTTGCAATCGATTTGTAAATCGGTTACTAAATATTTTTTTTTCAAAAATTTTGCATTGTTTTTTTCTTCCTTTTTTTATTTGTAATTGAGTTGCGAATCGATTGTTAAAAGTAACTGATTTTTCTCCTAAAAAATTCATGCCTAATTTTTTATTTTTTGATTTGCAATCGATTTACGAATGTATTGCTAATAGCAACTGATTTTTATAATGAATTAAAATCAGTTGCTAAATAGCAGCCAATTTTTTTCCTCTAAAAATTTTCGTCTAATTTTTATTTATTTTTTTATTTGTAACCGAATTTGCAATCAATTTTTTCTTCTAAAAATTCCTATTAATTTTGTATATTTTATTTTGAATTAGAACCGATTTATAAATTGGTTACTAACAGTAATTAATTTCTGCAACCGATTAAAATTTGTTGCTATTAGTAATTGATTTTGCAATCAATTGCGAATCGGTTACAAAATTTTCTCTCCAAAAATTCTCTCTTAATTTTTAAAAGAACTTAGCAACTGACAATTAGTTATTAAAATCGGTTGCTAATTTGTTTATATAAATTATTACTCATTTTTTTTCCTCACTATTAATTTTTTCTCTCTTTCTTCTCTTCTTTCATTTTCTTCATCATCTTTTTCAGTCTCATCTATTTTATTCGTTATCTTTTCTTTTCTAACATATTTTCTTCATCATTTTTCTTTCTCATCTATTTTTTTCATCATTTTTTTTCATCTATTTTTTTCTTCATCTTTTTCTTTCTCACATATTTTATTCTTCACCATCTTTTTATTTCTCATCTATTTTCTTCTTCATCCTTTTCTTTCTCTTCTATTTTTTTTTCATTATCTTTTTCTTTATCATTTATTTTCTTCATCATTTTTTTTATCTATTTTCTTCATCATTTTTTTCTCATTTTTTTTCTTCTTATCTTCTTTTTCTTTCTCATCTTTTTTATTTATTTTTTTGGCATCAAATAAAAATTTTTGCACAAATATATTTTTGTTAGTAAATTATTTGTATTATTAATTTTTAGTAACTTTTTTGTTATAATATATATATAGTAATTTTTTTAGTAATTTGTCGTAAAAATATTTTTTATATTTAATTTTTTATTAATATTTTTTATAATAGCTATTATTAGTAATTTTTTATAATATTTTTATATTGATTTTTAGTACTAATTTTCATTAATAATTTATTATTTTAGTAATTTTTCAAAAATTTATTTATTTGAATTTTTTATTTCTTTTTTTTAATTTATTTTTTTATAATTTTTTAAAATTATAATTTTATAGTTTTTAAAAAATTATAATGTTTATAATTTAAATTTAATGCTTTTTAATTAACATAAAATATCCAAATCATATTTTAAATAATGTTAATAGATTACTTGCATTTCCTTTTTTACAAGTTTAGCTCATTTTATATTTCAAATAATTAATGATCTATCATAAATTGAGACACAAATAATTTAAATATTAATATTTTTTAGATAATAAAATTTTATGTTATTTTTACAAACAAGAAGATCCGATTCTTAATGATTGGTTCTTTTTATTAATGCATTACCTTATTTATTTTAATATATATAACTGAAATATTTTTTATCACCGGAATTATTTTTAAATTTTTAATTTCGCGAGAAAGTGTTATTTGATTTATTGCTAATCCGATGGGTGGCTAATTTACGAGTATGAAAACCCATGGGCTTTTTAGTTGGAAAATGGAAAAGTAGATTCTTAAACTTGAATTTGAATGTATCAATGAATTTATCAAAGGGTGTGCAAGTATCGAAAGCTCTAACTCATATGAGAATGAGTTTAACAATATTAAAATAAATATTTATATTTAGATTCATATATTTATTAATATATACTTTAATTAATTTAATATAAATATTAATATAAATATTTGATCTAACAGTTATTAAACTCGTTTTCACATGAGCTCGAGTCTATTTTAATTAGATACATTCTTTGCCAAATGAGTTATGTGTCTTCATTTACTGAATTAAGTTGGACTAGACAATATGACCCATATACTTATTGCTTAGGTAAATTGAAACTATATTATATTATTAGTGGTAGTGGCGGATTGAAAGCATAAAACGAGGGGTCAATTGGTCTCCCATTTTTAAAAAATATTCTTTCTACGTGTGTGTATATATATTGAATCTCACAAATTTAGTCATTGAACTTTTTTTTTATTAAATTTAAAATTAATTAAAATAAAAAAATATTTTGTGCATTTAAAAGTTTATTTACTTATAAAATTTAATTGTAATTTATTTTAATAATTAACTTTCCCAAGACAAAATAATATATTTGTATATGTGATAAATTAATATATGACATTAGTTAATATTTTTAATAATATTTTATTATTCATTTTTTATATATTAAACCAAAAAAAATTTCTACATATGTCCTCATCAGTAGCATTCAATACCTTATATAATTAAGGTTATACAACCGCTTCATTTAATTTCAAATCGAATGAATAAAAAATAATTAAAAAAATTAAATAAATAATATTGAATTAACAAATCAAATCAATTTTGATTTATTTGTTGATTTGGACTTATTTTATTGAGTTTTTTTTTTATTCTTTGAATATTCTATAAATTTCATAAATTGCACATAATATTGCATAATTCTAAAAAATAAGCAAAAATGGATTATAAATTAAAAAAAAAAAAAAGCAGGAACAGAAAAGCTGCAAACTTGCCCGGCCCATTAAACGGAGAGGTACAAAATGAACATTTTGGCTTTAAATAATTTCTTTTATTTTTCTACTAACACTGGAGACTTGGAATTTTAAAAAAAAATCACATTTTAAGATTAATTTATTCAAAAAGAAACATATACTAAAAGGTGTGAAAAGAAATCTATTTTGTATATGAATCAAATATTTTTTTTTTTTAATTCATCATAATATAATTAAGTGATAATGATCGCAATAATTATTGAATGGTGATGATGATGGCAATTACAATAGTGACCATGGCAATAATTATCGAATGATGATAATGATGATAAATTATTATTTCATTACATAATTTTTTTATAATCAAATAAACTAACGTAACATATAATGTGATTGCCATTTAATATAATCTAGAAAATTGATTTATTTTTGTTTTAATTTTGAAACACATTATCTCTGTGTCAATTTTTTTTAATTTATCACCTATTATGAAAAAATATCAAAGCTTATTTATTGTGAAAGTTACTTTTATTATTATTTTTTTTTAATAATATAAATTCATAGAGATATCAATCCACCTTCCAATTCAAAAATTCACTCGTTATTAGAATCATATATATTTATGGACAAATTATTGAGTGTGACTGAAATACAAAATTAGTTCCTAAGAAAGATATGCACAAGATTTTTTTATTTTATTATAGGAGGAATTCATTCACCACAAGCATATAAATTACAGTAAGAAAGAGACACATAATTATTTTCCGCCAAGAAATTTCATCTTCTTGGACTGAGACAAGGCGCAGATTTATTTTATTGTTGTGCCTACTATTGCACTTTTTATATATAGCACCTACATAAGAAGGAAACAAAAGCAAGAAACAACATGGAAAGCACACATATCTCAGTCTTCAGGTATTGGTTCCACGAACATTAAGGTGACATGGTCCTTCAAGCTTGAGGCGATGGTGTATCCATCATCGTACTGGAAAACAACTTCCATCATACGAGCAAGGTTTACTATGCTCGTGATAAGAGGCATTGGGACAGCAGTTGGCCTCATGGACTCCTCATTCATATCCTTCCATGCATTGTCACACATCATTCGAAGCTCTTCCATCGCCTTCTCTTTTGAGACACCATATTCTTTCATGTAGCAATTTCCAGCTAAACAGTGTCCTTCCTTTTCTTCATCTTTGCGGGCCACCATGTCATTTAGTAAACGGCCAAAGAATTTGGAAGCTTCAACAAGTTTTGGGTTAGTTTCTAGCCATTTAAACTCCTTAACCCCTGCAAGTTTTTCCACTCCAAGGAAGACTACTGGCGGAAGTAGGGAAAAACAGGATGAGATTAATGCATTATGCATGTACTCATTGAATGGTCGCAAATGGCCATCATAAAACCACTGTGCCTCCACAAGATAAGATCTCACCACTTCTTTGTACTAATCCATGCATATATTTAACAAGAAAAAGAAAAAGGAAAAGAAAATCAGTTCGTATTCGTAGATTAATTAATTGTATTTTGATAGCAAAAATCATGGCGCTAGATATAGTTCTTACTCTCTCCTTTGTATAATTGATACAATAGGATCTTCCTTCATTGCCTTCGTCATCCCCCAATTCCTCAAAAAAATCTAAGACCGCCTTGTAAAGAATCTTCAGATAATCTGCAGGTAGCTGATCAGAGTTGCCCCTGGGAATTGTGAAATGGAAATGAGAGACAATATGATTCAGAGGAGGAATTTGATACACATAATGAACAATACAAGAGGTTAATAATTAGGTGGCAAGGATGTGAAACCTCTCCAGTGCATCTGTAAAGCATTGTAGTTCTTGAAGTGTACCATACGAATCGTATGTATCATCTACCAATGCCAGTATCTGAATACACTTTGTTAAAAGTATGCGAGAAAGAGCGAAGTCAGGCTCAAATTGAACTCCAGCTGATTGGAAAAATCCCTCGGCAATTCTGTCTCTTACATAAGGAAGACCCTTTGCAAGATCCAATTCTTTCCACCACCTGATCAAACACACAATTAAATAACAATATCAAATGTAAATATCATATACACATAAAAAAATATATCCCTCTGATCTCTCAAACAAGGAGTACCTGGAGACAACACCTAGCTCTTGCTTGTGCAGTAACTGCACTCGATTATAATCTAACTTGGCAAACTTAAGTAAAGTTTCATTGTGAGACTCCTCTTCTTCGTAGAAATCGATGAATTTCCTAGCCTCTACTCGTGGCAGGCCTCTGTGAAAAGGCATGCTTAAGGCATCATTTATGTGTTTTGCGAGATGTGGGCTTGATTGCATAGCCAGAGACTCCAAGATTGGCCTTGCAAAAGCAATTGCTTCATCTAGAATATCTTCTCCACGCATACTCACAAAGCTCGCTTCGTAAAGGCTAAGATTTCCTTTTACGTCATTGGATATGGCTTTATTGAACTTCCCATCGCTGTCCTTGAATTTCTTGAACACATCTGATTCACAAATCACAATACCACCCACTTCATACAACCATCTTTATTAATTAGTAGGTCACATTATTTCTTGCGTCTTTCCTTTTGACAATTGACCTTTATTAAGCAATAATATATATTTATATATGGAGAGATTTTTCTTGCCTAAATGGACCTAAGTTGCAAGATGTAATATAAAACATATAAAATACAACAAATTTTGATTATAAATAGCCACTTACTGCAAGATATTTTGTATCCATGCTGCCTTAAAACTCGAAACAAAAGCGCGACATTATAGAGATCATAGTCATCGTTAATATCATCGTGGACGACATTAAAAATGTGATTCAGTTGTTCTTCGATTTCATTTTCAAAATGATATGATATACCAAGACGACATAATAAATTGATAAACTCAATATTCTTGATCAAATCTTTCTTTGAAGACATTAGCATGTCCTTGACCTTTTCTTTTAGCACCTCCACCTTTTTAGTATATGATTCAATTTCCTGCATTAAGGTTGAGAAATATAGTTTTCGAGTCAATCAGCTGTAATTATAATTAATTATAATTTCGATTATCAAGAATTACAAGTTATCTATATTACATGTAATAAAACAGAAAAAGAAAAGTTTGAATGTTGGCTTACGGAGTTAAACAGAGGAAGTGAAGCAAAGTCACAACCCCACACGGTAGGGGGGAAGTAAGCCAATGGACGAGAAATCTCTTGCTCCATGTTGCTTGCCAAATGCTCTACTTGCGCTGCCATTTCTTTGAGAATTTGAAGACAATGCCTGCTTATGGTCGTTATAAGGATCAAAACATGGCCATTTATAGAAAAGCATTCTCATTGAACAGCCAATGATCTTTTATTTTCATTTTTTAAAAATGAAATTTAGACATTGACTTAGCAACGTAGTTAAATCCTGTCAATAATTATAGTTAAATCACATGTATACATAACTATGGCAAATAATTGGGCGAATGATTTTTAATCACGTTATTTATAGGTTCAACTATAGGATAAAATGGGTAATTTTTATAGTCTATCTCTAAACTTTATCTTATAATTTGTTACTAAAAAATTTTCAGATTTTAATTTTATTTAATAAAAAATCTCTCTAATATGTAGATTTTTAGATTAAAGAATTTCTCTAAATTACATTATAACATTTACAAATGCAATTTTAACATTTTCCCATGGAAGGTAAATCATAAATCTTTTCAAAAAGCAAATATTGTAATGGCATTAGTATTTTTGCAATAAGTCCATATTGTGATTAAAACGAAAAAAATTTTTTTGAGTATGAAAAAAAAATGAGATAAAAAGATAATTACATTATTTTTTTAATATTAAAATTTACTATAGCAAGTTAGAAAGATTTTTATAAAATAAAATTAAAATTTAAAAATTTTTAATAATAAATTAAAATTAAATGATGATAGTGAAATAGGGACAAAATTTAAGGTCCAACTATAAAAATTATCTAAAATGGTGCAGAGTTTCAAGAGCTACGTTCACTTGAGTAGAAAAAAAAAATCATATTATTTTGAGTTGCACAAATTTCAAATTTCACATATAGTAGGGTTATTATGGTCATATTATTTTGAGTTTCACAAATTAATATTACTATTTTGTAGTTTAGATTCGATGGTCTTCCATTAAAAAGAAATCATCATATTCTTATCTTACTAATTAAATGATAATTTTTTTTTTACATAAAATAAGAATGATATTTCATTAATTGAAAATAAAGTCAAAAATAAAATATAAATTAATATATTATATTTTAACATAAATAATATTAAACACTTATATAAAAAAATAATATAAAAATTTTGAAAAATTCAATAATATTAATAGAGTATATATATTAATCAACAGGCAGACAGTGTATTTTATTCTTTGACTCATTTATTTTTTTATAAACTTTTTTAAATAATATTTAAATTTAAATATTTTATTTAAGATATATTTTATTTAGTAATTATCTAATGATTATAATTTTTTAAAATTTACTTATTTATATATGATTAATTCTTATTTATTTATCATATTATAGATCACCGTTGTACCATATAACTCTTCCTGGTAACCACCACCACCACAGATGAGGACACATGCGGACGACCGCCGCCACCTTTGACGGAACATAATGATTTTAATTAGGCGACTTGCATCCCCTAATAATAATAATATAAATTTTTCAAAAAGAAAAAAAAAATATAAATATACTGCCTCGTCTTCCACTTGCATGTGGTACTGACCATCTATTATAAATATTTCATAATAGATAAAAATAATACAAAATAGTAAATTATAAAAATTATTTATTGATTTATGGAGAATTATAATAAAATCTCTATAATAAATATAAGTAATATAATTTTATATTTTTAATTATTATATAACTTCATAATATAAATTATATTATTTAAAGTTTTATGTCAAATTCTTATATAAATTTTATAAATTTAAAAGAAAAAATATATAAATCCAAAATAACTAATTATATGACATAATAGCATAAAATTAAAAAATAATAATTATTAAAATTAAAAATATATGAAAATTAGAATTTAGTAAAATAATAAAATAAATATATCATATAAAAATAAATATATATTTAAGTTGATCAATTCAAAATTTGTATGAGAGTTGAGATAAATAATTTTATTTCCTTGTACTTGTGTAAATAAAATAATTTTTAATTAGAATGAAATCAATGACAAAAAGCAAAATGAGAGGAAGGTAATATATATATATATATATATATATATATATATATATATATA
This sequence comes from Hevea brasiliensis, assembly GCF_030052815.1. Lineage (NCBI taxonomy): Eukaryota > Viridiplantae > Streptophyta > Magnoliopsida > Malpighiales > Euphorbiaceae > Hevea > Hevea brasiliensis. The sequence continues at coordinate 6,199,394 of NC_079497.1, read as the reverse complement.
TATATATATATATATATATATATTTCTAGGAAATCATTAGAAAAAAATAAAAATAGAAAAATCTCATCTAATTTTAAATTATGTGATAGGAAATTATTAAATTAATTTTATTTAATTTTCATAAAATAACAACTACCAATAAAAAATTTTAAATAATTAAATTTGAATTAAACTTTTATACTTATTTAATGACAACTAAATAATTTATTGTTTCAATTTAAATAATAAAGTATAAATTATTAGAGATTAATATAAAATTTAAGTGATCAATTAATAAAAAATAAAAAATATATTGCACCTATTTAATATATTTTTTTAAATATTTATAAAAGTTAAAACATATTTGTAAAACTTAATTAATGAAAAAATAATTATTATATATTAAAATAATTTTAAAAATATTTGAGAGCTCAAAATCATCTATAATATCTTTATCTCTTAAAAATTTTAAAATATAATCATTTTATATATAATAACTGTATTATAATTATTAATTATAATAAAGATTCATTGTAATAATAAATATTATGTAAATTTCATCATAATTGGTGATTAAAATATATTTATTATAAAAAATTGTCCTTTGTCTCCGCCCCTATGACATGATCAACGTTCAACGCAATCACAATTCGTGTCTATTTTGCAGAAAATAGATAGTTAGTCTATTCGTATGTCTGACCAAATCGAAAAATATATCCATATATAATAAGTGGAATCTTGAAACTTGCTACAATTAATTTTATTGCCATCAATTGCCACTTAATTATCAATTAAATATCCATCACAAAGCTACCATTTATTTTAATTATTACCATTCAACTGCTTAGTTTATGGCCATTCACTGTTACAAAATAATTTTTTTAAGGGATAATATAAAAAACTTAAGTCATCAATAATACAATAATGAGAGAATTATTGATGTGATTAAATATCAAAAATTTATTTAATCGTATTATTATTTAAACTATTAAATAAAAAGATTTACTAAATAATAAATTAAAAAAAACTAAATTTAAAAATTGATTTAAAATAATCACAATCACACAATCTAATAATCATAAGCACTAAATGATTTTAATTTCATTTGGGCCAATCCAATTTAATCTATTCGACTGATATAATTCACTTTTAATTATCTAATATAAGAAAAATAAATTTAATTTATTTAATATTTTCTCTTGAGTTGTATTAAATATATTAATTAAAATTTATTACCTGGTTCTGAATAAAAACAGTAATTTTTAATTAATTCGTTAGATCCTATGATCATTTAATATAAATTTCTAACTAATTCATTAGGTCCTATGATCATTTAATATAAATTTCCACAAGTCAAGTCTTTTGCTCCCTCCCCAACTGTTATTCTTAGGTTGTTTATTGCTCTTTCGTATTCACTAAACTTCTCTTCCTAGGCATTCAATGAACAAAATTATTTAAATAATAAATATTCAAATGCGTTAAACTCCACAATAAATTAGTGCATTGATATTGAAAAATTAAATAAAATAAAATAAATTAAAATCTCAAGTTAAAATCAAAGACACCCTAGATAAGAATTAGCTCATATATAATAGTAGAGAAATCAAAATCCAAATTAATCTATCTCCACTGCAGCGTTGTGGGGTGTCGGCTAATGATCCTCTAACAGATGTAAAATTTGTCTTAAATAGTGCTAGGGTTCAACTGAGGAGAGAGAGCACGCGCACCTAGGCCATGCGCCTAAGCAATTTCTCCTGGCTTGGCTGTGATTACTTCGGCCTGGTCCCTTGTTATTTTCATTTAAAGAACATGGATGATGATTCATTTAAAGACAAAAGTCATGGCCTTAAAGTTAAAATAAAAAAATAAGCAGAAAAATAATTAAATATATTAAATTTATTCAAATTAATAAAAATAATTAATAATATAAAAACATTATAAAATTTATAAAATTGCTTATAATTGTAGTTATCTAGTAATTATAATTTTATAAAATCTACTTATTTATATATGATTAATTCTTATTTATTTATCATTTTATATAGATTATCGTTGTATTATATAACTATTCCTGATAACCACCACCACCAGATGAGGACACATGCAGATAATCGCCACCCCCTGTGAAGGAATATAATGATTTTAATTTGGCAAAATATGAGACTTGCATCCCCTAACAATGATAATATAAATATACTGCCTCGTCTTCCACTTGCATGTGGCACTGACCTTGACCCATGTTGCTTAGTCTTGCAATTGCATGTGGCAATGACCATCTATTATAACATATATAATAGACAAAAATAATACAAAATAGTAAATTATAAAAATTATTTATTAATTTATAGAAAATTATAATAAAATCTCTATGATAAATATAAGTAATATAAAATTATAGTTCTAATTATTATATAACTTCATAATATAAATTATATTATTTAAAAAATAAAAATCAGTAACATCAAAGTTTTATGTCAAATTCTTTTATAAATTTTATAAATTTAAAAGAAAAAATATATAAATCCAAAATAACAAATTATATGACATAATAGTATAAAATAAAAAAAATTATTAAATTAAAATTAAAAATATATGAAAATTAGAGTTTAGTAAAATAATAAAATAAATATATCATATAAAAATAAATATATATTTAAGTTGATCAATTCAAAATTTGTATGAGCATTGAGATAAATAATTTTATTTACTTGTACTTATATAAATAAAATAAATTTTAATTAGAATGAAATAAATGACAAAAAGCAAAATGAGATGAAGCTAATATATATATATATCTAGGAAATCATTAGAAGAAAATAAAAATAGAAAAATCTCATCTAATTTTAAATTATGTGATAGAAAATTATTAAATTAATTTTTATTTAATTTTCATAAAATAACAACTACCAATGAAAAATTTAAATAATTAAATTTTAATTATACTTTTGTAGTTATTTAATGACAACCAAATAATGTTAATGTTTCAATTTAAATAATGAAGTATAAATTATTAGAGATTAATATAAAATTTAAGCGATCAATTAATAAAAAATAAAAATATATTGAACCTATTTAATATATTTTTTTCTAAATATTTATAAAATTTAAAACAAATTTGTAAAAATTAATTAATGAAAAATAATTTTATCATATATTAAAATAAATTTAAAAATATTTGAGAGGTCAAAATCATCAATAATCTCTTTATCTCTTAAAAGTTTTAAAATATAATCATTTTATACACAATAACTGTATTATAGTTATTAATTACGATAAAGATTCATTATAAGAATAAATATTATGTGAATTTCATCATAATTGGTGATTAAAATATATTTATTATAAAAAATTATCTTTTGTTTTTGTCCCAATGGCGTGGTCAATGTTCAACGCAATCATAACTCATGGCCACTCTGTAAAAAATAGATAACTAGTTTATTCGTATGTATGAGCGAAAAATATATATGTAGGGAATCTTGAAACTTATTATAATTAATTTTGTTATCATCAATTACCATTTAATTATCAATTAAATATTCATCACAAAATTATTATTTATTTTAATTATTATCATTCAACTACTTAGTTTAGGGCCATATACTGCCAAGAAATAATCTTATTTATAATTTAATAAAATTCACTTATATATATATAATTAATTCTTATTTATTTATCATTTCATATAAATTACCGTTATATTATATATCTATTCCTGATGACCACCACCACCACCAGATGAGGACACATGCAGATAATCGCCACCACCTGTGAAGGAATATAATGATTTTAATTTGGCCAAATATGAGACTTACATCCCCTAATAATAATAATATAAATATGGAATTGCAATAGTCATTCATACTGCCTCGACTTTCACTTGCACGTGGTACTGACCTTGACTTATATTGCGTTGTCTTACAATTGCTTGTGGTAATGACCATCTATTATAAAATATATAATAGATAAAAATAATACAAAATATTAAATTCTAAAAATTATTTATTGATTTGTGGAAAATTATAATAAAATCTCTATAATAAATATAAGTAATATAAATTATAGTTTTGATTATTGTATAACTTTATAATATGAATTATATTATTTAAAAAATAAAAATAGTAACATTAAAGTATTATATCAAATTCTTATATAAATTTTACAGATTTAAAAGAAAAAATTATATAAATCCAAAACAACTAATTATATGACATAATAGCATAAAATTAAAAAAATAATAATTATTAAAATTAAAAATATATGAAAATTAGAGTTTAGTAAAATAATAAAATAAATATATCATATAAAAATAAATATATATTTAAGTTGACAAGTCAAAATTTGTATGAGTGTTGAGATAACTAATTTTATTTCCTTCTACTTGTGTAAATAAAATAATTTTTAATTAGAATGAAATAAATGAGAGAAAGTAAAATGAGAGGAATATATATATATATATATATATATATATATATATATATATATATATATATATATATCATCTAATTTTAATTCGTGTGATAGAAAATTATTAAATTAAGTTTTATTTAATTTTTATAAAATAACAACTACCAATAATATATATATAATAAAAAAAATTTTCATTTAATTTTAAATCTTGCGATAAGAAATTATTGAATTAATTTTTATTTATTTTTTATAAGATAACAACTATCAATAAAAAATTTTAAATAATTAAATTTTAATCAAACTTTTATACTTATTTAATGACAATCAAATAATTTTAATGTTTCAATTTAAATAACAAAATATAAATTATTAGAGATCAATATAAAATTTGAGCGATCAATTAATAAAAAATAAAAATATATTACACTTATTTAATATTTTTTTAATATTTATAAATATTTGTAAAAATTAATTAATGAAAAAACAGTTTTATTATATATTAAAATAATTTTAAAAATATTTAAGAGGTCAAAATCACCTATAGTCACTTTTGTCTTTTAAAAATTTTAAAATATAATCATTTTATATGCAATGACTGTATTACAATTACTGTATTATAATTATTAATTATGATAAAAATTTATAATAATAATAATAATAATAAATATTATATAAATTTTACCATAATTAATTATTAAAATATAGTTATTATAGATATACCGATTGCAATGGAAAAATTATCCTTCGTCTCTGCTTCTGATGGCCTGTTTAACATTCAATGCAAGCACAACTCGTACCCACTCTATCGACAATAAATAACTATGACCGAAAAATATATCCATATATAATAAGCGGAATCTTGGACTTGTTGAAATTAATTTTATTGCCATTAGCTATCACTTAATTATCAATTAAATATCCATCACAAAGCTAATATTTATTTTAATTATTACCATTCAACCGCTTACTCTATGACCATTTACTACTACGAAATAACCTTAAATTTTTTAAGGGATAATATAAAAAACTTAAGTCATCAATAATATAATAATGAAAAAATTATTGATGTGATTAAATATAAAAAATTTATTTAATCGTATTATTATTTAAACTATCAAATAAAAAGATTTACTAAGTAATTAATAAAAAAATAAATTTATAAATTAATTTAAGATATCACAATCAAACAATGGAAACTCAATAATGATAAGCACTAAATGATCTTAATTTCATTTGAGCCAATCCAATTTAAGTTATTTGACTAATATAAATAACTTTTAATTATTTAATATAAAAAAATAATTTACTTTATCTAATATTTTCTCCTGAGTTGTACTAAATATATTAGTTAAAATCTATTACCTGATTCTGAATAAAAATAATAATTTCTAATTAATTCATTCGGTCCTATGATCATTTAATATAAATTTCCACAAGTCAAGTCTTTTGCTCCCTCCCCAACTATTATTCTTAAGTTGTTTATTGCTCTTTCGTATTCAATAAACTTCTCTTCCTAAGCAATCAATGAACAAAATTATTTAAATAATAAATATTCAAATGCATTAAACACCACAGTAAATTAGTGCATTGATGTTGAAAAATAAAATAAATTTTATTCGTATGATTAAAAAATATAAAAATATATAATAATTGCCATTAATCATCGCATGCAATAGTTAATTTATTGCATAAACTATTCCTTAATTATCGCAAAAAAATTTGGATAGCTGGTGATGAGTTTTGACAGCAATTAATAATGTTCCCTTCACTTAATTTTAGAACGAGCTTGTTAAACTACAGCATGGCTGAGTGAATATCATCAGCAACAAGACTCAAAGGACACAATATAATTATTGTGGACTGACTTTCATTTTATATATAAAAATTTTAAAGAAAATCAATTAAATTAAATTCTTATAAAATTCTTATTCAATCAGAGTGAATATGCTCCAGATTGGGGCGCCAAGGCATTGACTTTCAAAGAACTTGTTACATGCTTTAATTGGTTACATTTATGCTTAACAATTTACATATTTTTAAAAATTAAAAATAAATAAACACTGAAAATTATGAAATCATTATAAAAATTTAAATATTTCTTACATATGCTATATTCATATAATATCAATTATATATGAAACCAATATTTATGGATAATACATTACATAACAGTATATTATCATTAAAAAAAATGTGATGTTAAAGGGAAATTAGTAATAAATATCATTTGATATAGACATAAAAGCTCTATAATTAACTTTTTTTTAAAGTATAAAAAAATATCATAAAATTTCGCGTTTTGACATAAAAGAGATTATAATTTAATTTCATCAATTTGATAGCATATATTGTTATTGTTAAGTGTTGCTAACGTGACGAACACATGACACTGACATGGTAATACATATTTGTCACATAAGCACCATGCGGGTACTATATAAATATTGCATCTGTCATGTGTCACCACATCAATACTACATGTTTGCCATATTAGCATTATTAATAGTAACTAATTATTTGGATCATATTTACCTGCGGAGAAAATATAATATGTTAAATTGATAAAAATTAAACAATGATTTTTTGTGTATCAAAGCATGAAATCATGTAGTATTTTTTTTTTTTTAAATAACATTCAGGGGACAAAAATATGATTACTTTTTTTTTATAAACAACTAATAAAATTATTCTGAAAAAAAAATTAAACTTTAGTATATATATATACTAACTGAGTCAAGAATCATTTTAATCAACCAAAAGTGTTTTAGGTTTTTCTTCTCTGTTTTTTTTTTTCTTTTTTCTTATGAGTTTTTTTTTTTCGCCAACGATGAGTGTTTTCGATGATTAACCTCTCATTTTTCTTTATTGCATTTTTTTTTCTTTTTTTAATATTTATTTTATATTTTTCTAATAATTTTGATACTACATCCTTTTGGAAAGTATTTAAATTTATTCTTAGATTTATTATTGTTGATAAATCTTGAGTTTTTGTTTCCTCTTTCATAAAGATTTATTATTTCTTCTTTATAAGGATTTGGTATTTTCTTTATTTTGAAGATTTGTTATTTTCCCACTTATGAAAATTATTTTTAAAAAAAATATTTTTAAATGAAAATACACCTCTTTTATATATGTATATATATGAAACTTGAAAATGTAAATGAATAATCTTAGCCGCCATTCGTCATAAGACATCATCATTCCCAGCCGCCATGGGTCAACCACGAAAGTTAATTGGATTATTTTGCATTTGGATGCTAACAGAAATCCTTTTTCTTTTTGGTACCGTTAACGCGTGGAACTTAAAATAACATGGTTCTAATTTTATATTAGGACGGCTAATTACTGGAACTTTTTTTTTTTTTTTAAAGGAATCAGAGGAGTTACTATATTTAACTAACTTGAAACAATCTGATTGCCATACTTTGTTAGCTCTATCCTAACAGTTCTTTACTTTTGTATATATTGAACACAGCTTACATTAATAATATATCAGTTTTACATTCATCAACTTCAAACACATTATTATTCGTATTCTCAGAGCAAATAATTTCATATGATATGTCAAATTTTAGGACTCAAAAATTATGATCCACAATGTCACAACCAGCCAAATCCAAATAAATTTGTGGGCTAAAAAAGATTAGACTCACAAAACTGAGCCAAAAGAAAAGGTAAAACCCCAGTAGATATGAGTCGCTACATGCAATAAGTGCAGACCTACAGCAAAGGTAAGTTAAGAAAAAAAATTTTATAAAAACTCAACACATGGATCCTAACCCATGTTCATATAAAATACCTTAAGATCTCTACCACATTTATATAATTAGTCTACCATATAATTACATGAATAACATGAACTATATAGATTAATTCACAATCAAAATGTATATCTTATTATTGCTGAAAGGTAAAATGTTTCAAATTATTAAGATTGAGAATACCTTTAAAAGAAGTCTGTATTACTTCACAATATAAGTTTGTACCTTATTATTGCAGAAAAATAAAATGCTTTAAATTATTGAGGTTGAGAATACATTTAAAAGAAGCCTGAGAACCAATTCTAAATAGTAACACTTTTTGTTACTATTCTAACTAACTACCTTTTTTCTTAAGAAGATTGGCTATTTATAATTTAATATGACCACCTTTGGCCAATGGACATAATTTTTCATATGGATATATCTCTATATATGGATACAACTCTTTGTATAAATACAATTCTTTGTAGTTACACATGTTCATTATTTTCTTTTAATATATATTTCTATTTCAAAAAATAGAAAACCATGAATCTGGGTTGACTCACATGGGTGACCTGAATCATATTTCCAATAGTAAGGAAGGCCTTGCCTGGCTTCCCCAAGATTTTTAATTTTAATTTACAGATACATAATCGATAATAAGGGCTCCTAGCTTGCCTCCACAATTTTTTTAAAATAAATTATATTACGATAATAACTTGAAAATAATAATATTTAATAAATTTATGAAGTTAATATTATTATGCTTAAAAAATATTTTAAAATTGAACAAAATAGTAATTATATCAATATCTATTTAAAATATTTAAAAAAAATATATATATATATATATATATATATATATATAAAATAATGATGGGAAGTGATGTGAGAAAAAATAAAGCTAAAATGATATATACTTTAAGATTTATATAAATCCCTATACTATTTTGTTCTCATCATTAATTTTAGAGTAGCTAAAGAATTAAATTGCTTGCTATTTAAAATGCATGCCCTTCAATATCTTTTTACTTGATTTGCTTTTTGACCTAATTATCAAATTATAATTTTAAATAGTTCATTATAAAAGAATTTAACTATTTTAGCTGGGATTCAATTATTTTATAATGTTAGGCATTGGTCTTTTTACTGCTATTATTGTTTTAATATCAAATTAACTTTTTTAAAATCTTCTTCTTTTAATTTTTCATCTTCAATAACGGATTTAATAAAATGTTTCGAAGAATTTATTCTTTTATATGCTTCTTAATTAACAATATTATTTTATAATATATAATAAGTTCTTAGTCAATAAAGCATAATCAGTCTAATATTGATGTAAAATTTTCTTAATTTAAAATATATACACCGGAAACCTGGGTGGTGGCCATGGCTACCTAAAACTAAGTGGTGATTTATTTATATGAAAATTATTAAATTTATTGTTTAAATAATTTTTTAAATTAATTGTTTGTATATTTGTAAAAACTTCTATTTTTTTATAGATAAATATTAATTATTGTTTAATAAATATACAATTTTAATATTTTTATAAATTATAATAATTTAAATTTTGGCCCTCTATATTTAACCTTGTATTCGCTCATGCATGCAGTATAAATGATATAAATTTGAGTGCAATTAAATTGCACTTGAGAAAGGAAGGTTGCAAGTCCCACATCAATAATAAATAATAATAAAAATGATATATATATATATATATATATATATATATATATATATATATATATATATATATATATATATATATATATATATATATATATTACTTAGGCCATTTTGGTGGCCATGGCTACCTAAAACTAAGTGGTGATTTATTTATATGAAAATTATTAAATTTATTGTTTAAATAATTTTTTAAATTAATTGTTTGTATATTTGTAAAAACTTCTATTTTTTTATAGATAAATATTAATTATTGTTTAATAAATATTCAATTTTAATATTTTTATAAATTATAATAATTTAAATTTTGGCCCTCTATATTTAACCTTGTTGTCACGACCCAACCTTTGGGCCGGACCGTCACTAGGACCTGGGCCAGCCTAAAGCCTCTGAGGCCCGTAGTAAGCCTAACTATTCCTTAACCCAACTCTAAGGCCCATTTGGGCCCAATTTCAAGAATTCAACCGGACAGAATCCGGCCATAAAATGGACCTTTCAACGGGGAGTTTTTGACTCACCCAACCTGTAAACACAATATATAATCAATTAGAGAGCTCAGCTCACCCTCCACATACTCAAATGTCATAAAAATAAATGGGAGCTCAGCTCCCTCATCCAGTCCATCAAACATGCATATAATAATAAGTTTACAGGTCCAACATGATAATTATATTACAGACCCAAATCAAATAAATATTTCTAACATATGCAGAAATTCTAGAAGTTAACATAATTACACAAACATGAATAGATGACCTGCGAGAGAGAAAAGCAGGTTAACCACAACAATAATCCTCCTGTAGCCTGGAAAAATAATGAACAGGAGTGGGCGTTCGACTCAGAGAGTAAAATATCAATTTTAACCATAATCTCTATAACTATCTAAAGCTAATGCACCCTGTAAAGTGAAATACAACATCAGCAATATTTTCATATCATAACAGCAAAAAGGTAATTTGGAGCACTCACACACCCAGTAATGTCAAATCATAAATATATGGGAGCTGATCCCCTATACAGCTCTTTTAAATCCAACCTGTGCCAGCGAAGAACTCAAGCCGGACTTTCGCTTAATAAACCAAATCGGGGTCCCAGCGAAGAACTCAAGCCGTGTCTACCCCGAAGGATCGGGTCCCAGCGAAGATCTCAAGCCGTGTCTACCCGTCCTGTCCATAGCCAACACTATACCACACGCACGCCAACTGCTCCAAATTACCAGAACAACATCCATGGCACTTTAACAGTTGTGAATGCAACATAAAATGTGCCTAGAGTTTAACTACATAAATATTTATATATAAGTGATGCATGGGCATACTTGAACATATAATAATATCGAAATTACAATTGAAATTAATATTTTACTCATAGACTTGACAGCAGTCACTGTGGAGACTGGGAGGAGGAAGAAAGCTGTCCCAGCTCATCTAACAATTTTATTACAATCATTTAATAAATTTGACTCAATACAAACTAAGAAAAAGACCAAAGACATCCTAAGTCGTGCCGAAAATCCGGCAGAGTCTCCTTTATACCTAGGACCTACCCAACCTGCAAAAGGGCTCAAAACGCACTTCTATATTCACAAATCATACACTCACAACTCAATCATATCACACAGCCCGTCCTGGGCCCATCCAAACAGTCATCAATCACATGATGTAAAATTACAGTTTAGTCCTTATAATTGACCCTTTTTGCAAAAACTACCCAAATAAACTCTAAAAATTCTAAAACTTTTCCCCGCAGTCCTTAGCAATATTACTAGGCTATTGCAAAAAGAATCATAATTTTCTAAGCTACCACGAATATTTTATGAATTTTTAATCCCATTTAAGCACTAGAAAATTACGAAAAAGCAAGGCTCAGGTTTACTTATGCCGATTCTGACTCTGAGAACGCGCTCGGGACGTCTGACAATGGTGAGGTAGCCAAAATCTTGATCTAATTCGGAGACTTTTTTGGTAGCCGGTCTGTCTGGTCGGAAATTCACAGACTCAGACAACTGTCGAATTTCCGTGAATTAAAGATACCTACACGAAGCCCACAACACAGGGGTTAGTATAAAATTTTTACGAAATTTTCTAAGCTCATTTATTGCTCGGAAAAACACTGCGAAGTTTCGTGGGACCCACCGAAAAACTGTGTCGGAAAATTTTAAAATTTATATTGCCGCGAAGCTCTCGACGAGTGGAGCGCTCTGGTACTCTCGGTTTTCTCGTGGGGTTCACGGTTTGCGAGAAATCTAGCCCGAAAGTCAAAATGGGCTAAAACTTCCCGGACAAAAATTGGACAAACCGCTTGATAGATTTTGGTGTTCTTAGTGTCTATGGAAAGCTCTCAATGTGTAGATGTTGTTTGACACAAGACCCGGCCTAATCGGTAGCCGGATAGGCCGGATTTCGACCGGGAAGTCGAAACAGCGCGCGCGTCTCCGGTGGTCTTCGCGTGCGTTTTCTAGCCGCCTGGAGCATCGGCCGGCCGTGGGGAGGTGGTGGGGCGGCGCGCCGACGAGGTGGGGTGGCTGGGGAGGCAGCGGCGCGGCCTGGGGGTGAGGGAGGAGAGAGAACACGGGAAGGGAAGGAGGGGAGGTCGGGCGCGCGAGGGAGAAGAAGGAAGAAAAAGAAAAGGGCCAGTCCGATTCGACCGGTCCAATCCGGTCTGGTTCAATTCTACCGGTTCGATTCATGATACAAAATTTTAAATTTTTACTCTGCCTTGGGATCGAAAATGAGGCCCAAAAATTCTGAAAAAATTCTAGAAAACTCAGAAAAATTCGTAGACTCCAAATATATTTTTAGTTTTGCCACGTGGTCTTTAAATTAATTTTTAAAAATCATCAAAGTTTTATATTTTCGAGAAATCAAACCCGATTTAGAAAATCCGAAAAATTTCAAATAATTTCCTAAAATTTAAATAAAATTAAAATATTAATATTACTCACAAAATAGTAAATTTAAAAATTTGGGGTGTTACACTTGTATTCGCTCATGCATGCAGTATAAATGATATAAATTTGAGTGCAATTAAATTGCACTTGAGAAAGGAAGGTTGCAAGTCCCACATCAATAATAAACAATAAAAAAATGATATATATATATATATATATATATATATATATATATATATATATATATATATATATATATATTACTTGGGCCATTTTAGTAGAGATAATCTTAAATTATTATTGTTATTATTATTATTGGACATCTAATAATATCTTCTATTACGTTTGTGATTTAGAAACTTTTAAAATAAACAAAAATCTTTAGGATAATATATTACTTAGCATGAAAGAAATTTTATTTTTAGTATAATTAGGTTCAATTGAGATTCGAACTCAAAATCTCAAAATTTTAAAGATCATTTCAGTATCATTAAATAACAAGACATAAATTTTAGCTCAATTGTTTGGATAGAAACCAAATAATCCCATAAGCAAGCCAATTTTCCAGCTCATGAAAATTCATTCTGGACCACTCTTGCACCAAAACTTCAAATTCCAACTTACATCTAAAATAAATGTAACAAATCAACTAACAATACCTGTATTAATAAAAAGCATTTAAATGAAAGGTATAAATGGCAAAACTTTTAGAAAAGAGAGGTGGATGGCTGTCCTTGATTTTCTACTTCAGAAAGCTAGCATATGTTGTAATTGGTCACCCACCGTCATGCTCGCTTGAAGATTTCGTCGGCTTTATTCTTAATATATTCTATTAATTGCTTTTATTTCTGTTTCAACACTTGAGCTAAAGAAAAAATTATACAATAAAAGTGATGTACATATAAAAATTTTATTTTTAAAAAAATTATTTTTAAATGAAAATACACCTCTTTTATATATGTATATATATGAAACTTGAAAATGTAAATGAATAATCTTAGCCGCCATTCGTCATAAGACATCATCATTCCCAGCCGCCATGGGTCAACCACGAAAGTTAATTGGATTATTTTGCATTTGGATGCTAATAGAAATCCTTTTTCTTTTTGGTACCGTTAACGCGTAGAACTTAAAATAACATGGTTCTAATTTTATATTAGGACGGCTAATTACTGGAGGTTTTTTTTTTTTTTAAAGGAATCAGAGGAGTTACTATATTTAACTAACTTGAAACAATCCGATTGCCATACTTTGTTAGCTCTATCCTAACAATTCTTTACTTTTGTATATATTGAACACAGCTTACATTAATAATATATCAGTTTTACATTCATCAACTTCAAACACATTATTATTCGTATTCTCAGAGCAAATAATTTCATATGATATGTCAAATTTTAGGACTCAAAAATTATGATCCACAATGTCACAACCAGCCAAATCCAAATAAATTTATGAGCTAAAAAAGATTAGACTCACAAAACTGAGCCAAAAGAAAAGGTAAAACCCCAGTAGATATGAGTTGCTACATGCAATAAGTGCAGACCTACAGCAAAGGTAAGTTAAAAAAAAAATAAAATTATAAAAACTCAACACATGGATTCATATACATGGATCCTAACCCATGTTCATATAAAATACATTAAGATCTCTACCACATTTATATCACTAGTCTACCATATAATTACATGAATAACATGAACTATATAAATTAATTCATAATCTAAGTGTATACCTTATTGTTGCTGAAAGGTAAAATGTTTCAAATTATTGAGATTGAGAATATCTTTAAAAGAAGTCTATATTAATTCACAATATAAGTTTGTACCTTATTATTGTAAAAAGATAAAATGCTTTAAATTATTGAGTTTGAGAATACATTTAAAAGAAGCCTAAGAACCAATTCTAAATAGTAACACTTTTTGTTACTATTCTAACCAACTACCTTTTTACTGCTATTATTGTGTTAATATCAAATTAACTTTTTTAAAATCTTTTTCTTTTAATTTTTCATCTTCAATAACGTATTTAATAAAATGTTTCAAAGAATTTATTCTTTTATATGCTTCTTAATTAACAATATTATTTTATAATATATAATAAGTTCTTAGTCAATAAAGCATAATCAGTCTAATATTGAACTGATTACACTGTAAAATTTTCTTAATTTAAAATATATACACCGAAAACCTGGGTGGTGGCTATGGCTACCTAAAACTAAGTGGTGATTTTATTTATATGAAAATTATTAAATTTATTGTTTAAATAATTTTTAAAATTAATAGTTTGTATATTTGTAAAAACTTTTATTTTTTTATAGATAAATATTAATTATTGTTTAATAAAAATACAATTTTAATATTTTTATAAATTATAATAATTATGATAATTTAAAATTTGGCCCTCTATATTTAACCTTGTATTCGCTCATGCATGCAGTATAAATGATATAAATTTGAGTGCAATTAAATTGCACTTGAGAAAGATCAATAATAAACAATAAAAAAATGATATACATATATATTACTTAGGCCATTTTAGTAGAGATAATCTTAAATTATTATTATTATTATTATTATTATTGGACATCTAATAATATCTTCTATTACGTTTGTGATTTAGAAACTTTTAAAATAAACAAAAATCTTTAGGATAATATATTACTTAGCATGACAGAAATTTTATTTTTAGTATAATTAGGTTCAACTGAGATTCGAACTCAAAATCTCACAATTTTAAAGATTATTTCAGTATCATTAAATAACAAGACATAAATTTTAGCTCAATTGTTTGGATAGAAACCAAATAATCCCATAAGCAAGCCAATTTTCCAGCTCATGAAATTCATTCCGGACCACTCTTGCACCAAAACTTCAAATTCCAACTTACATCTAAAATAAATGTAACAAATCAACTAACAATACCTATATTAATAAAAAGCATTTAAATGAAAGGTATAAATGGCAAAACTTTTAGAAAAGAGAGGTGGATGGCTGTCCTTGATTTTCTACTTCAGAAAGCTAGCATATGTTGTAATTGGTCACCCACCGTCACGCTCGCTTGAAGATTTCGTCGGCTTTATTCTTAATATATTCTATTAATTGCTTTTATATCTGTTTCAACATTTGAGCTAAAGGAAAAATTATACAATAAAAATTTTATTGTAATTGTTAATTTTGGTGAATCTTACATGGATCCATCACTAAAAAAGCAATCAGTTTTGTAATTAATTATTGCAACTGACTGAAATCGATTGTTATTAGCAGTCAAATTTGTAATCGATTTGTAAATCAGTTATTAAATATTTTTCTTCAAAAGCTTTTGCCTAATTTTTTTTCTTACTTTTTTTATCTGCAATCGATTTACGAACCGATTGTTAACAGTAATTGATATTTCCCTTAAAAAATTCTTGCTCAATTTTTTATTTTTTGATTTGCAATCAATTTGTGAATCTATTATTAATAGTAACCGATTTTTGTAACAGATTAAAATCAGTTGCTAAATAGCAACTAATTTTTTTCCTCTAAAAAATTTCGCCTAATTTTTATTTATTTTTTTTATTTGCAACCGATTTTACAATCGATTTTTTCTTCAAAAAATTTTCGCTAATTTTTTATATTTTATTTTGAATTATAACCGATTTACAAATTGATTGCTAATACTAATTGAATTCTGCAACCGATTGAAATTGGTTGCTATTAGTAATTGATTTTGCAACCAATTGCGAATCGGTTACAAAATTTTTTCCTCAAAAATTCCTGCCTAAAAAAAATTAGTAACTGACAATCAGTTGTTAAAATCAGTTGCTAATTTGCCTATATAAATTATTACTCATTTTCTTTCATCACTACTAATTTTTTTTTTCTCTCTTTCTTCTCTTCTTTCATTTTCTTTATCATCTTTTTCATTATCATCTATTTTATTCATTAATCTTTTCTTTTCTAACATATTTTCTTCATCATTTTTCTTTTTTATCTATTTTCTTCTTCGTCTTTTTCTTTCTCACATATTTTATTCTTCATCATCTTTATTTCTCATTTATTTTTTTCTTCATCATTTTTTTTCTCATCTGTTTTTTTCATTATCTTTTTCTTTATCATCTATTTTCTTCATCATTTTTTTTCTTATCTATTTTTTTCATTATTTTTTCTCATTTTTTTCTTCTTCATCTTCTTTTTCTTTCTCATTTTTTATTTATTTTTTTGGCATAAAATAAAAATTTTTGTACAAATATATTTTTGTTAGTAAATTATTTGTATTATTAATTTTTAGTAATTTTTTTATAATATATATATATATATATTAATTTCTTTTAGTAATTTGTCCTATAAATATTTTTTATATTTAATTTTTTGTTAATATTTTTTATAATAGTTATTATTAGTAATTTTTTTATAATATTTCTATATTGATTTTTAGTACTAATTTTCATTAATAATTTATTATTTTAGTAATTTTTCAAAAATTTATTTATTTGAATTTTTTTATTTCTTTTTTAATTTATTTTTTTATAATTTTTTTAAAATTATAATTTTATAGTTTTTAAAAAATTATAATTTTTTTATAATTTAAATTTAATGCTTTTTAATTAACATAAAAAATCCAAATCATATTTTAAATAATGTTAATAGATTACTTGCATTTCCTTTTTTTACAAGTTTAGCTCATTTTATATTTCAATTAATTAATGATCTATCATAAAATGAGACACAAATAATTGAAATATTAATACTTTTTAGGTAATAAAATTTTATGTTATTTTTACAAATAAGAAGATCCGATTCTTAATGATTGGTTCTTTTTATTAATGCATTGCCTTAATTATTTTAATATATATATAACTGAAATATTTTTTATCACTAGAATTATTTTTAAATTTTTAATTTCGCGAGAAAGTGTTTTTTGATTTATTGCTAATCCGATGAGTTTAATAATATTAAAATAAATATTTATATTTAGATTCATATATTTATTAATATATACTTTAATTAATTTAATATAAATATCAATATAAATATTTGATGTAACAGTTATTAAACTCGTTTTCACATGAGCTCGAGCCTATAGTAATTAGATACATTTTTTGCCAAATGAGTTATGTGTCTTCATTTACTGAATTAAGTTGGACTAGACAATATGTCACGACCCAACCTATGGGTCGGACCGGTTCTAGGACCTGAGCCAGTCTAAGGCCCCGAAGGCCCGTAGTAAGCCTAACTACTCCTTAACCCAATCCTAAGGCCCATATTGAGCCAAATCAATTGGACAAAGTCCGGCCATAACATGGACCACCCAACGGGGAGTTTTTGACTCACTTTACTTGTAAGCACAATATATATCTATTTGGGGAGCTCAGCTCAGCCTCCACATACTCATCTTGTCATAAAATCAAATGGGAGCTTAGCTCCCTCATCCAATTCAATCTTAAATGCATTTAATAGATTTACAGATATCGCATTATATTACAGACCCAAATAAAATAAAATAAAATACTTTTAATACATGCGGAGTTCTAAAATTTAGTAAAGTTATACAAAACATAACAGATATTACTAAATGACCTGCGAAGGAGAGAGACAGACTAGAACTTAACAAGAAATCTCTTGTATTCTGGAAAAACAAGGTGAATCGGAGTGAACATTATACTCAGAAAGTAAAATACCGATTTTAAGTACAATTTCTATACCTATCTAAAGCTAATGATTCTAAAAAGTGGAATGTAACACCTTTATAGTTTTCATTCAATTCACATCATAAACAACAAAAAGGTAATTTGGAGCACTTTGGAGCACTCACACACCCATATAATATTCAAACAGTAGATATATGGGAGTTGGTCCCCTATACAGCTCTCTTAATCCAACCTCTGCCAGCGAGTACATCTCAAGCCGGAGTTTCTCTTAATAGACCAAAGGCGGGGGTTAGCGAGATTATCTCGAGCCGTGCAGAAAATTCGACAAAGTTCCCCTTATATCTAGGACCTACCCAATCTGCAAAACGGCTCAAAAATATACTTCAT